>NC_133617.1:297658051-298301384 GCF_048593235.1 Sminthopsis crassicaudata | reverse complement strand
CCTTTGAAGTCACAACTAGTTAATAGTAAAACCTGAGCAAGAATCTAAGTTTCCTGATGCCCCCAGCCCCACTCCAGTCACATCAAGATGTCCTCTTAGAGAAATCTAGTTTATACAGACATCACCTAATATTAGTTTCATATCCCCAGGTCCAAAGCACTTGTCATTTGAAAACAATTGAAATTGATATAGCCTTTTACATTACAAAGTGATTACCTCACAATTACAAAGTTACACAATTACCATAAAATTAAAAAGTAATTTCCTCATAAAACCCAAGAAGTACAATGTTGTATGATGAAAAAGAACACTAGAGATGAAATTAGAGGATGTGGGTTCAAATTTGACCATTGTCACTGTGTGGCTGTGGGCAAGTCACTTTTTTAAAACACATTTGCTTATTTACTGTCTCCCCTATTAGATTGTGAGTTCCTTGAGGGCAGGTTTCGTGCTTTGCATCTCTTTGTATCCCTAATACTTAATACAATGCCTATAATATAGTAGAGATTTAAAAATTTTTGCTGATGATAAATATAGAAATATGTTTAGAAGAATTGCACCTGCTTAATCTATATTGGATTGTCTTGAAAAGGGGTAATGGGGAAAAGAAGGAAAAATTTTGGAACATAAGGTTTTGGAAAGATAAATGTTGAAAACTATCTTTGCATTTACTTGGAAAAATAAAATATTATTCTAAAAAGTTTGTTGAATAACTGCTTTTGGAAATTTTGGAATTCTCTAGAGACCACAGGGATCATTGTTCTTGAACTACAGACTATTAAATCAACTAGTCTAACCCTCTCTTTTCACAGATGAGGAAACTAAGGCCAGAAAGTTTAACCTTTTCATCCAAGGTCATACACTTAGTAATTGGCTTAGGCAGGATTTATATTTGGAGGCTGAGAGAAGTGAATTGATTTGCCAATGATTACACAATCAAGAGTGGTCAGGAAACTAAGATTTGAGCTCATATCTCCTACCATCAAGTTCACTCCTTTTCCCACTACACAATTCTATCTCTGCTTTTTTATGGTTTTACCCACGTTCTTTTCTGTACCCTACAACATGACAGCATCCTAGCTCCAAGAGCCTCTAAGGCCTACAAAAGAGGCAAAACCATAACAAAGTTAAAACAACCTATATCACTTGGGTACAATTCCCTGAAACAGAGTTGCAAATCTCCAAGGATTTTGAACCATGCTGTTCTGTTGTTCTGCACAGGCAGTTCCTTATGACATCAATGAGATCTGAATATGTAGGCAGCTGTTGAGGATGTTATGATCTGGTGGGGTCAACCTGTAGCTCTCTGCCCCCCACTCTGCAAAACTTCAAATGAACTCTCCTCTCCAAAAATCTAAACACCAAGATATCAAAGCTAAAAACTTCAAATAAAGTTTTGATAGGAAAATTCCTGGTTGCTACTTGATTCATGGATTTAAAGATAAAAGATTAGTTCTTCCTTTTTTTCCCCTTCCAACATGAATGGTTTCATTGATATAATCCAGTAGACTGAGTCCATCTGTTTCATCAGAGGAGACATGATTACAGGGAGTGGAGAGTCAGAGGCTCTCAGTTCAAGTGTGAGCTCTGCCAGTCACTGAGGTCTACAACTAAATCATTTAAACTCTATAGTTTCAGATTCCTCACCTGCAAAATGAGGAGAATGGACCAGATGATCCCTAAGGTTCCCTCTCCCCAATTCTAAATCTATGAAAGTAATAAAAAGGGCAAGACACCTCAAGGAGGTATTATTTATAAGCCCATCTTCCTCTACCTTATCAGCACAAAAATGCTAAAAATGTTCAAAACAATGAAAAACAACATAGATGCAAAGAGAAGAAAGAAAGGCGAGGAATCAGCAGAAAGATTGATGATTTCATCCATCAAGTGGGAAAAAAAACTTCTAATATAGTGAAGAAATGGGTAAGACAATAGGGTACAGAAGGAGAGACTAATTCTTCAGTAACTACAATAAGAATCCCAGAAAAGAAAATAGAATGGTCTTATGAACTCTGGGAATAATTAGAAGACTTAATAAATGAAATGAGGGGGGATCTCTGAAGTGAAATCAGAATCCATATATTTTATCAGGAAACTATGCCTCCCCTCCATTCCATAAGGGATGACATTTTGAAAATACAAAAGACACAGTTGCTTCTTGTCTTCTTTGCTAAGTGTACAAAAGAAAAATCCCATTACTAGATGTTTTATACCTTTAGTTTTCCAATAAGAGACAACAAGTGGAAAGAGATCAAGGCAAAGAATCAAAGGGCCTATGCTAAATAAATCTCTGTGTGGCCTTAGGTGTGACTTACTACTACTTCTCAGTTTCCTTATCTGTAAAATGAGATAGCAATACTTTCACTATCAACCCTTGTTAATCTAAAAAGAGTTCAAGAAAACATAGTTATTGCTTGTGATTAGCTGGATAGCAATGCATACACAAATAACCACAATATAAAATGATGTTTTATTATGTTTGTATAAAGTTTGCAAAGGTCTA
This sequence comes from Sminthopsis crassicaudata, assembly GCF_048593235.1. Lineage (NCBI taxonomy): Eukaryota > Metazoa > Chordata > Mammalia > Dasyuromorphia > Dasyuridae > Sminthopsis > Sminthopsis crassicaudata. The sequence continues at coordinate 298,298,881 of NC_133617.1, read as the reverse complement.
TCTCACAACAACTCTGTGAGGTTGTTCGTACAAATAAATATTAAAATTGTCTTTTACAGAGCCAGAAATAGACTCAGAGAAATTAAATTATTTATAATCCCAATCCCTTTAAGGGTCATAGAAATAGTTACATTGTTCAAACTTCTTTTTCAACAGATAAGAAAAGTGATGCCAGAGATTCCTCACCTGCAAAATAAGGAGATTACATCAGATGATCCCTAAGGTCCCCCCTAGCTTTAAATTTATGGAAGTTATGAAACCTCTAGCAAGATACCTGAATGAAACATTATGTATAAGCACACTTTCCTCCACCTTATCACCACAAAAATACTAAAAAAATATTCCAAAACAACATAGATGCAAAGAGAGGAAAGAAAATCCTACAAAGAAATCCCAGGGGGATTGTTACTAAAAGCCACATAGATGACTGTGGTACAAGGTTTGTAGTGAGATGAGACTGGGTTAAAATCAGGATGACCTCTGATTCTATAGAGATCACATAATCTTTCTCTGGGACTAAGTTTCCTCATCTGTAAAATGATTTCTTTGGATTAAATATTCTCTAATAAACTTTCTACTTCTAATCCCTATGACACTAAGAAGTAATATTTGAAGTCAAAGTCCTTTCCTGCTATTCTTTGCACAAAAGTCTTTGCCCAGGATCATTCAAGTTTTGGAGCCAGGATTTGAAACTAAAACTTCTGACTTCGAGATCAACTAGAATTGTTCTTATCATTTACATTGCTGCTTCCCTGAGTTCTGACCCATAATAAATAAACCAGGAAGATTTTTAAAAGTGTTTTGTGAGATCCAATATGGGAAAGCTAGTTAGCAACTAAAGATTTCTTAGTGAGGTTGACATGTGAATTTGACTTCTGAGCATGAGTAGGCAAAATTTGACCAGAAAAAAGATGACAGGATCATGCAAAAAGAAAAGCACAAGGAATGTTGGTGAAAAGAAAATAGCATAGTTTGATTATGATAATAGTAGTAGCATGAATAATAATAGCTAGTATTTGTATAATGTCTAATCTATGTCAGGCATTGTGCTAAGTGTTTTACAATCGTCCCATTTGATCCTTAGAACAATCCTGCGAGGTTATTATTATTATTACTATTATTATCCTCTTTTTATAGTTGAAGAAATTGAAGTAAACAGAGACTTGGCTAAGGTCACAGAGCCAGTAAGTGTTTGAATCTAGATTTGAATTCGAGAGTTCCTGATTCCAGCACTTTATACAAGCACTATCTAACTGGGTAGTACATAAATGATGATACTACAAAGAGCAATGTGAAATAAAGGTGGAAAAGCAGGGTGACATCAGCTTGTAGGAGCCCTTAATACTAAGTAAAAAATCTAAACTTTACTCAGTGGGTACTAAAGGACTACTCCAGATTTGGGAAGAATGATATGGTCACATACATGTGAAGATTTGTCTGGCAACAACAGGAAGGATGGACTGGAGGGGGAAAGAAAGATCTGTTAGCAAAGAATGATAGTTAGGGACTATCCCAATAGTCCCTGTGCATACCAACAAAGGCATGTACTAGATTAATGGCAGTGATAAAGGAGAAACAGAGAGGAATACCATAGATATTGAAGAAATAGGATCAATTGATTGGATGTTAAAGGTAAGGGAGAAGAAATTCTAAGGCTCAAAGTTCCAACTTTCAGTATCAAGAACACATTTCCCCTGGCTCTGTGGTAGAGGTAGGATTTTCACCTCTTTCCTACCTTCCATAACTTCCTTTAGCCTGAAGCTCTCACTGGTAGTTGGGACTCCTTGGGGTCAGACATAAGGGATTCCTCTGCTGGCATAAGTCCCTGATGATATTTAGCCCTGGGTTGCCTCTTTATAGAAAGTGCTCCAAAAGTCTTAATTTTTTGAGTTTTACAGCTTAAAAATTCACTGAGCTTTGGCCCTTTGGCCTCCTAACACTATCTTCTTTAGCACTATATCTTCCAGAGTTTTTCTCTTCTCCTAGACTACTGAGAAACAGATGCCCTTTGGTAATTTCTCCATTTTAAACATAATAGTCAATGGCTATCCAGTCTTTGAATATCTCCAGTGAGAGGGCCCACTGCTCCTGAAACAATTTGTTCCATTGGATTATGGCTCTATATATTGGGAAGTTTTTCTTTAGATCTATTTTTCTCATTGTGACTTTGCTCTATTGTTTCTAGTTCTGTGTTCTGGGACCAAATAGAAAGATTAATCTTTCATGTCTACAACAGCCTAGAGGATGACAATCATGTCTTTCTTAAATTGTCTCTTTTCCAGACTAAATAGATGCAGTTCCTCCAATTTTTGATCTTCCTAAGGAATGATCTCAAAGCACCTTTTAGTCACCTTTTCCTGGATATTCTACAGTTTAGCAATGCTTTTCCTAATTCATATATGTTGTTCAGAACTGATCACAAAATAATAACTGATGCTTTACATCCATTATCACATTTGATCCTCACAACAATAATGTGAGATCAGTACCATAAATATAATTATCCCCATTTTATAGTTGAGGAAAATGAAGATTAAAAAAAATTAGTTGCCTTGCCCAGCATTACATAGTAACTTTTAAAACTGGTATTCAAATCCACATCTCTCCTGATTTAGGTCCTGCAATCTTTGTACTACACAGGTAGCCTGTAAGTGGAAATTCCTAAATGAACAGCAAATAGAAAGGGTTTTTAGGTCCAGCTCATTTGATTGTCCAATCAGCCCACAAACATAATTTTAAGCACCAGGCACTGTTTTTTTTTTTTTTTTTTTTTTTTTTTTTTTTTTTGTGTATGTGTGTTTGTTTTAGATTGTTAAAGATTGTATATCTTTAACAATTTGTAAATTTGTAAAGATTGTTTAAAAAAATTGCAAGATTTTAAAAGATGGGTGGGGGAGTGGAGGTTGAGGAGAGAGGGAAGTTGTACTTTAACTTAAAGGCATCAAAAGCTTCTTGAAGGAAATAATGTCAACCCCACTCCAGTCCATTGTGAAGGTAAGAGGTCCACAACTGTTGAACATTGCACATATAGACTTTTTCTATGTACTGGTCAGTTTATACTAATTTTTTTCTACTTTTTCTTTTTTTTGTCTTTAAAAATACTATTTATTTTATGGGATGGCATTCAGAAGGGGAAGGAGAGGATAACTGGAAGAAACTATGGCATTGTAAAAAAAATAGACATAAAAAGGTTTGCTTGTTTTTTAAAGAAAATGTTGTTGTTGTTGTTGTTGTTGTTGTTGTTGTTGTTGTTGTTGTTGTGCTGAGGCAATTGGGGTCAAGCAACTTGCCCAGGGTCACACAGCTAGGAAGTGTGAAGTGTCTGAGGTCAAATTTGAACTCAGATCCTCCTGACTTCAGGGCTGATGCTCTATCCACTGCGCCACCTAGTTGCCCTCCCACCCCCAAATATATGTTTTTAGAAAAATCAATTTGACCACTAGATGGTAGGTGAATTGGAGAGCAGTGAAACAATGTACAAGAAAACCAATAGTCTAAACTATTTTAATGATTATGTCATTTGGAAGATATAGAAATGCATTAATAATAGCATAATAATAATAATAGCTAGCATTTATATAATGCTAAAAGATTTGCAACATGCTTTACACATTTACATTTGACCCTCATTAAAAAAAAAAAAAATTTGATTCTACTTTTAGTCTGTTTCCACTCAAGAAGTGCTATGATTCTATGATTGGACTTCCTTACTCCAAGTTTTCCTTATTTCAAGCACAGAACTTCATCTACTCTACATTGACCTTCAATAGGAATATAAAGCTATGTAAAATAGAAAAGTAGAGTTGACATAGTTATTGCTGCTTTTACATAGTTTATGGATCATTGTTTTTCTTCTCATTGCATATGCTTTCATCCATACTCCCAAGTTGGCTGAATCTTGTTTTCAAGCATCTGCATACTATTGTTTCAGAAAAAAAATTCTAAAACATTCTTGATATGGGGGGGGGGGGGGCGGGTAGCACAGACCTCAGAATCAGAGGACTATATTTGAGTCCCTGACTTACTACTTACTGTGAGTCACTTCACTTTTTTGGGAATCATTCTTCTCCTCTGTTAAGTGGGGGAACTGGAATATTTCTTCTCTCAAGCCTCTTTCAGATCAAGAGTTCTATAAGTTCTTGAATCAATTTTATTTTCCCCAATTATAAACAACTAATTACCTATATATCAAGCCAATTGATTTTCCAGATGCGTTGGTGGGACTTTATGTGTCAACACAGATAGTTTTATAAATGACTATAAAGTTCAGTTATAAGGTGATGAAAACAAAACTCCATCTCCTTCACTAAAGAAAGGATCATCTTTTGGATTTAAAGAAGAAATATTCTAAGCTGCTTTCTTGAAAGCAGCAAATATTAGTTTGGTAGCAGTGACACCTTGTGGTAGTCTGGCAGAAGATTCTAACTTCTCAATCCCATTGCTTTTCTCATTTTGGATGCTGGTACCCAGTTCATCAGTGAGAGAACAGAATTCAGTCCATCTTTCCCTTACCCTTATTTTATCACAAGAGAGTTTTGGGTTTTCCATTAATGGAAACTATTTTTTGAAGTAAAAAGTAACAAAACTTAAGCTTCCTCCCCCTTTTTCTCGCCACACCTTCACTGAATACTGTTCCCTTGTTTGAATAACTTTTTTAAGTAAAAATTCTATCTTTGAGGTACACAATCTCCAGATGGAGCAAAAATATTGAAGTATAAAGAAAAACTTCCAAATACTCAGCATTATCTCAAAATGGGTTGCCTTTGGAAGTAATGTGTCTTGCCCCCTTGATTATCTGACTAAAATCAGAGACTGGATGGTCAATGATAGAAGAATGTTGTGGATTGGATTCTTATTCAGGTGTGAGTTGGAATAGATGACCTCTGAGGCACAATACCTCTGATATTCTGTACAAACTGGAATAATACAGGGATCTTCAACCTTTTGTGAGGAGGACCTTAAGATCACTAGTTGGTGTGAAGGCTGGCAGTAAGATTTGTAGCAGTTAGTTTAGAAACCTGCTAGATGGAAAGTTCGGTGTAGTGCCATGGAAGCACTACATTTGGAATTATGAAACCTGATTATGAACATTGGTTCTACCATTTACTACCTGTATGGCTTTGACCAAATCACTAAAACTCTCCAGTCCATTGGATTCAATCAGGGATTCTTAACTTGGGATCTGTGATTTTTAAAATATATTTTCATAACTTTATTTCTTATAATTCTATGTATTTTATGTTATGGGCCAGAACTCTGTACTTGAAACCAGGATTCTTATAAGGTGCTAACTCAGTGGAATTCATAAGACAATGGTTATCTAGTTTAGCATGGTGATTAATAGTTCTCTAGTTCAGTACATGTACTTAATACTTAATATAGTTCTACAAGATTGACACCTATGATATGTAATTACAATAGAGATTATAAGCTGCAACAAACTCAACCAGATTCATTCATTCCATCTCATATCACCGTGGTGATAAGCCTGTCCTCCTTCCTTCTCCACTGAGACCAAGGCTCATCTGAGCCAGAGACAGACTCAGAAGGGGACTGGAACAGATTGGGGGAAGACAGTGGTTGGAGACTACAGCACAAGCTCTCGATTGAGACAGATTTCAAAACAGAGACCATCGTAGCCCTCCTGCCTCTCCCACAGAAACCAATACACATTCCAGAGGAAAGCTAGCTGAAGCCCTAGGAAAGGAGACAAGATTTTGAAGGAGATAATAAAGAATTTGAACTTTAACACCTGGATATTCTGCTGAAATAAAGGCTGGTCCAGAGACCTCTAGAAAACCAACCAGAACACTACAATTTTATGTATTTTAAAAAGCATTATTCTGAGAAGAATTCAAATCTTTGCCAGATTGTCAAAGGGATTTATAATACAGGATAGGTTAAGAATTCTACACTAGAAAATTTCCAAAGTTCTCTACAGATCTAGATCTATAAAACTGGGATACTAAATCTCTGAAATCTCCTAGTAGATCCTAACTACTGATTGTCAGATCTGGAACTTGGATTAAGAAAACCATTTTGTTTATAACATACAAAAGCACTTTTTTCTTACTTTTTATAAATATGTTTTTAATGACAGAAAATTCTGCTGTTCATGATTTAAAGATATTTATTTCTGATGTCACATGTATTTTAGTTAAGACTTATAGTATTTAAGTGGACAGTAACACATAATGATACACAAATAATTTGCCTGGACTCTTTCAAATTATTGAAATTTCCTGACTAATTCTTCCCCCTATCTTCAGTCAGGATGATACCAAAACCTTCCAACTAGTTGAGAATCTATTTTCCCTTAAAAGAAGATTACATGTTTCCCTAATTACTACATTGCATTATTAATTGACAAGGTTGTTGTTTTTTTGTTTTGTTTTCTTTTGCTGAGCCATTTGGGGTTAAGTGACTTGCCCAGGATCACATAGTTAGGAAGTGTGGTGTCTAAGTTCAGATTTGAACTCAGGTCTTCCTGATTTCAAGGCTAGTGCTCTATCCACTGCACCACCTAGCTGCCCCAACAAGGTTGTTTTGAAGTTGTTATATGAAAATTAAGCTATGAATATTGCAAAATACTATGTGGATCTACATCATTATTATTACAAGGAGTTTGTAATTAAGAAAGTCTTAATTAAGTGTTACCCAAGGCCCACATCAAGCAGTTTGAATTTACTTCCTCTTGCATTTGTACTTTGGGGAGGCAGAGAGCTAAGATCAGATATCTTTTATACAAAAGTCAGTTTGGAAGAGTATTATCAGAGTGTTTCTTGCTCTTTTCTCTTCCAAAGATGGAATTAGAAGACACTTATTTTTTATGGATCAAATAGGAATCAACCCTACCTATTTAGCCTTGATGTATTTGTCAGCTAAGAACACATTGTGACCACTTTACTTTGATAAATTTATCAGGTGAGAGCATGTCTTAATAAATCAGTCAATGAAAGAGAATTTTCCCCTGTACTCTGTATGTTCTGATGGGACAGGATATAATAGACTTTAAGGGAAATAAAAACCTGGGGGATAACAACTGTATAAACTAAATTACCATAAAATAACCCTTTCTGGAAACTAATAAAATTGATGTCAACTAAAAATCATGATAAGAAGCTCACCAGTGAGCTACAGGATTAAAAAAAAGACAACCTTCAATCCCTCAAATCCTAAAAGGATTTAGTAGCTATGCTTTTAGGATTTAATTCCTCATTGGGAATGAGAATTGGGATAGTAGCTTCCAAGCATGTATTATTTTTTATAATTGTATTGGCACCTATTACTTTTCCTCCAACTTCCTCTACTTACAGTTAAAGAAACTAAAACTTAGAGAGGTTAAGTAACCTCCTGAAGTCAAGAAGAGAGTTTAGCAAAATGGAGTTGAAACACTGGTCTTCTGATCTAATGATCTTTCTTCTGTTCTAAAGTTTTGGGTTTTGCTTTTTTTTTTTTTCATGCCTTCATATCTTTTCCAACATTCGGATGGATGTTATCTGATCCTCCCTCCCTTAAGTTCTCCATGAACTTTTAGTCATAGAGTACCAGACTAGGTATATAGTTCCCAAAGTATCTGACAAGGGCTAAATGTTCAAAAAGTCACTTCTGGTCCCATATATATATTCTATGTCCCAACATCTGCTGTTCAGTATTAACTAGTAAACTAACTGTACTGCTGACAGACACACTTAGCTTATGATCCAGTGTGAAGCTCTGAAGTCATTTCCTGAAGTATTGGTATAGTCTCACACTCTGCTGAGAATTTTTTTAAACTGCCTTTGATTGCAGGCCTGGATTTTAGGTGGAGCCCTTGTTTTTCTACACCCATGCTTTTTGGCAAGTCCTTCAAGTACTATGTATATCCTCCCATAAGACAGAGCTAAGCCTTTGGGCACTCACTCCCACAACTTCATATTAATCTTAAGGTCTCATTCCTGGAACTTTCCACCCAGGATTTCAGTCAAATCCTGAGAGACTGGTATGCATAGACTTCTTTTCAACGTAGCCAAAAGCCCAGGAATCAATTGACAGGATAAGATATTTCAGTAATCTGGAATGTTTTCTTAATATCAAAACATTGCAGGGAAAGAGACAAGGGTGGTGTGTATATTTGTGTTGGGGAATAGTTATTTGAAAGGTAATTGCAAATGGAATGCTAACTCTCAGGTCTATTTAAGGCCACAAAGACAGGATTAGAGTTATTCTTCCTGGTAAACGGTTCTAGACAGCTAGGCAAACCAAGTTTTGAGATACCTTAGGTGTGGCATAGCTTTGTCAGTTAAAACTGCACTAAACTTTTTCTCCCTGTGTATATGTTTCTATGACATCTATATAGCTCTCTTTCTCCCTCTCTCCTTCCCTCACTCCTTCTTTTCCTCCCTTCCTCCTTCTCTCTCTCTCCTCTCTCTCTCTCTCTCTCTCTCTCTCTCTCTCTCTCTCTCTCTCTCTCTCTCTCTCTCTCTCTTCCCATGCTGCTCATTTCAGCCTTTTGCTCATTTTGAGGGGTGGCTCAAGTATTATCATCAGAAAGTATTTGTGATTGTCATCACTCCCCTAGTTACTGAAGATTTACTTTCTGTACATCACTCTTGTAAAAAGCAAGCTCCTAAGAGTGAGGTTATCTCATTTTCATTTTTGTATCCTTATTTCTTAAAATATTTTGGGCTACGGGAGAACTAGACCTTTGATTTTGTGGTATAGAGAACTACAGACAGGAACATGCCCTAAATTTAGGCCAATACCTGTTCTGCAATGTATAGTGTTTAAAAGTTGCCTGAGGTACTAAAAGGTTACATGATTAGACCAGAATTAGGTCTAGAATTACATCAAGATTTAAACTTAAAAAGAAAATCTGAGGTGGCAAGAAATTCAAACTGCCCCTACTACTTCAAATACCATATACTTTTAAACAAGATGATGGCAGGACCATGTGCAGGACCACATCTCAGACCATAAGCTCCAAGCCCTGGAAATATCAATATTCCATCCAACTATAATACCAACCTGATTCTCCTTCATCTACCATTGGAGGGAGCAATACCAATGAAGAAGGGGCCCATCATCCTTACAGTTCCCAGGACCAATTACTAACCAACCATCACCCATGGGCAGGTAAGCTCAAGGAAGTTGTAAATCACAACAGCAGTAATAGCAATAATACCTTTACTATCCCTACCTCCTCTTCTGGTCCCATTTGCAGGCCAGCCTCTTCGGTCAGAGAAACAACTCATGTGGAGAATGAGTTCATTCATCCATCCATCTCCACTAACTGTCAAAAGCAGAGTAAGACAGAGTAACTGAAAAATCAAGGTACCCTGAAGGAAAGACAAAAGACCACATGTTCCAGGAGAGTCAAGCCACTACCGCCATTACCCTCCCTCAAGTGTTGATAGAAACAGACCAAAGACAACAAACTTTGCTTCCATCTTAAGGTTCCAAAACTATCCTCCAAGAACTAATTCTCCATGGAGATGTGATGTGGAAACCTCTTAGGCAAATGCTGAAGCCCCAGCTTCAGCATCAGTCATCCTCTTGGAGTCTCAGAAAATAAGATTCTTGCCACCTTATTTTCACCTTATCCTTAGCACTATTGAAAGTTTCAACATCGGAAACATGTAAATTTATTAGTAAAAATTTAGAATAAAGAAGATTCTGAACCCTAAAGACTTTTCCATCTGAAACCTTGTATATGTGTGGTCTTCTTCATAAGTGGTCTCCACAGAGACATGATTCCATAAAGAATGACCTCTTTGCCACTCTGTCCCTGTAGAACCAGAGCCAGAACCCCATCTGGGCTCCACAAGCCAGAGAGCACTGCTGAAGATAACGTTCATCCAGATGGACAGAATGTAGAAAGAAAGCCTTGCTACTGAGCTCACAAAGAGGAGGTCAAGAAGCAGTCAAGCTAACTCTTCACAAGCTGGGCCTGGGGCTTAATTTCCCCGCTCTGGCTTAACCTGACTTATGTTCTGCCTGGGAATCTGTTGGTTTGATGATGGGATGTGTGTTTGTGTGTTTGGAGGGCTGTATTTTTTGTTTGTTTTTGGTTTACTATTATAGTTTCCATAGAATGAAGTTTGAGCCTCTAGTTGCATATCAAAAAACGTTAGCTATAAAACAGAAAGAAAAAAAAAGTGTGAGTTCCTTGATTATTGAATTGAGATTGTTTTCTATTTATATCTTAGGAACAGAGCTCATAGCATTCACTTAATAGATGCTTCATTCGTTCATTCAAAATCATCTCTGTTCACTATGCCATGCTGCTTTGAACACTTAGTAGCTAATAAATGCTTGTGACTGAGAGAATGATTGAGATCTGATTATCCCTTAAGATATGGACATGTGATGACCTGGGTCACAATAAAGCATAATAGCAGAAGGGGCTTTGTCCCAGATTTGCAGTTAATGGAATGGGGTGAGGAAGAAGTAGCATACTTCCTTCCAACTAAGATGACTGTCCCTGGGTCTTATCTCGTGATACTCTATTAGTCTGAGCACAAACATATTTCCTTTCTCAGATAATCATTTTAACTACTGAATTATTAGCAGAGCCTACCCTGCCAAGGGATCTCTTGCTGTGATGCTCCTTTTAGAGGGCCATATATTTCTCATCCCTCAATCCCACAGAAGTGAGGATTGCATTTTTCTCTGTCCTAGGTGCTCCCTAAAAATCAGTCTGTCCTCTTACCCCCAACAATTTTCACAATGAAAATATTCTACTAATAGCAGAATTAGAACAAAACATTTGTGCCTTAGGCAGCTTTAGAACATTGTGTCTCTGGAGTTACTATTACAGAATCATGGAATTTCAGAGCTGATAAGGTCAGTTATCATTTTGTCTTCTATGCCCCCCAAAGAATGTCCTCCATAAAATGCCAGACAAATGATCACCTAACCCTTGCTTGAAGACCTCCCCTGAAGAGAAACCCACTGCCTCCTGAAGCTGCCCATTCCACATCTGAACATCAAGTCTACATTTCCCTCTGCTTTTTTCATTCAGCATTCCTAGTCCTTGGGGCAAACAAATCAAGTCTAAATGTTCTTTCATGTGATAGACCTTAAAGTTAATGAATATAATCTGAGTCTTTTCTTCTCCAATTTAGGTTTAATTGATCTTTAATCAGTTCTCATATGACACAAGGATTCCCATCATTTCCAATCAGATTGCCATCTTCTGAATAATCAGTTTTTCAGTTTTCTTCCTAAGTTATTATACTCAGAACTAAATACAATATTCCATATATGGTCTAACCTGGATGGAATATTGTAGCATTTACCACCATTCAATATGATCCAAGATCATATGCCCAATGTGGCTAAGATAAATAATAATTTTATTGAAGCTTCTTATTTTCAAAACATATGCAAGGATAACTTTTCGACACTTTTAGATCTTTGCAAAACCTTGTGTTTCAATTTTCTCCCCCTTTCTCCCACCTCTTCCCTTAGATGGCAAATAATCCACTATATGTTAAACATGGTAAAAATATATGTAAATCAAATATAGGCATACATATTTATAAAATCATCTTCCTGTACAAGAAAAAATCTGATCAAAAAGGAAGAAAAATGAGAAAGAAAATAAAATTCACAGTCCTCTCTCTGGGTGTACATGGCTCTCATCATTACAAAACCATTGAAACTTGTAAAGGGCTGAAACTCGAGTTAATGCACTGAGGTCCAACAATTGAGCATTTGAGGCTAATTACCGATTGGACAATACTTTGAATCCAAGTTCCTTTGCCTTTTGGAATATCAGATTTCAGGCCCTTCAATCCTTTAAAGTGGAAGCTGTTAGATTGTAAATAATCCTGATTGTGGCTCCTCGATATTTTAATTGTATCTTTATATAGTTCTAAAATTTAGCTATGATATTCCTTGGAGTTTTCATTTGGGGATCTCTTTAAGGAGGTAACAGGTGAATTCTTTCAATGGCTGTTTTACCTTCTGATTCTAGGACATTAGGATAGTTTGTCTTGATGATTTCCTGAAATACAATGTTTAGGATGTTTTTTCATCATTGTTTTCAAGAAGTCCAATAATCTTTAGATTGTGTCTCCTAGATCTATTTTCCAGGTCAGTTTTTCCAATGAGATATTTTACATTTTCTTCCATTTTTTTATTTATTTGGTTTTGGTTGACTGATTCTTGATGTCTCATTGAATCATTCATTTCTATTTGTTCAGTTCTAATTTTTAGTGAATTATTTTCTTCAGCTACCTTTTTTAGCTCCTTTTGTATTTGGCCAATTTAGTTTTCATGAGTTTTTTTGTTCTATGGATTTTTTTTGTCATTTCACAAATTCTATTTTTCAGGAAGTTGTTTTCTTTTTCCATTTCACAAATTCTGTTTTTCAAGGAATTCCTTTATTCTTCTATTTTGTCAAATCTATTTTGTGAGGAGTTATATGCTTTTTCCATTTCACTAAATCTATTTTGTAAAGAGTTTTCTTTATTTCATTTCTGTTTTTTTCCAAACACTCTTACAAAGTTCTCATTTTTTCCCCATTTTTCTTCTCTCTCTTTTTTAATTTGTTTTATTTTTTTCAATTTTTTTATTAATTTTTATAATTATAACATTTTCTTTGACCGTACATATGCATAGGTAATTTTTTTTTTACAGCATTATCCCTTGTACTCCCTTCTGTTCCGAATTTTTCCCCTCCTTCCCTCCACCCCCTCCCCTAGATGGCAGGCATTCCCATACATATTAAATATCTTATAGTATATCCTAGGTACAATATATATGTGCAGAACCGAGTTTTGTTGTTGTTGCAAAGGAAGGATTGTATTCAGAAGGTAAAAATAATCTGGGAAGAAAAACAAAACAAAACAAAAAAAAACAATGCTTACAGTTTACACTCATTTCCCAGTGTTCCTTTTCTGGATGTAGCTGATTCTGTCCATCATTGATCAATTGGAATTGGATTAGCTCTTCTCTATGTTGAAGATATCCACTTCCATCAGAATACATCCTCGTACAGTATCATTGTTGAAGTGTATAATGATCTTCTGGTTCTGCTCATTTCACTCAGCATCAGTTGATGTAAGTCTTTCCAAGCCTCTCTGTATTCCTTCTGTTGGTCATTTCTTACAGAACAATAATATTCCCTAACATTCATATACCATAATTTACCCAACCATTCTCCAATTGATGGACATCCATTCATTTTCCAGTTTCTAGCCACTATGAAAAGGGCTGCCACAAACATTTTGGCACATACAGGTCCCTTTCCCTTCTTTAGTATTTCCTTGGGATATAAACCCAGTAGTAGTATGGCTGGGTCAAAGGCTATGCACATTTTGATAACTTTTGGGGCATAATTCCAGATTGCTCTCCAGAATGGTTGGATTCTTTCACAACTCCACCAACAATGCATCAGTGTCCCAGTTTTCCCACAGCCCCTCCAACACTCATCGTTATTTGTTCCTGTCATCTTAACCAATCTGACAGGTATGTAATGATATCTCAGAGTTGTCTTAATTTGCATTTCTCTGATCAATAGTGATTTGGAACACTCTTTCATATGAGTGGAAATAGTTTCAATTTCTATAGTTTTCTTTCTCAGTTTTCAATCTACCTGGTTTAGGTATTAGTACCATGTCTGTGTCATAAAAGGAATTTGGTAGGACTCCTTCAATCCCTATTTTTTCAAATAGTTTATATAGCATTGGAGTTAGTTGTTCTTTAAATGTTTGGTAGAATTCACATGTAAATCCATCTGGTCATGGGGATTTTTTCTTAGGGAGTTGGTTAATAGCTTGTTCTATTTCTTTTTCTGAGATGGGACTATTTAGACTACTTACTTCTTCCTCTCTTAATCTGAGCAAGCTTTATTTTTGAAGGTATTCTTCCATTTCATTTAAGTTAACGAATTTATTGGTATAAAGTTGAGCAAAGTAGTTCCTAACTATTATTCTAATTTCCTCTTCATTAGTGGTGAGTTCTCCCTTTTCATTTTCAAGACTAACAATTTGCTTTTTTCTTTCCTTTTTTTAATAAAGTTTACTAAGGGTTTGTCTATTTTGTTGTTTTTTTTCATAGAACCAACTCTTAGTTTTATTAATTAATTCAATAGTTTTTCTACTTTCAATTTTATTAATCTCACCTTTTATTTTAAGAATTTCAAGTTTTGTGTTTGTCTATGGGTTTTTAATTTGTTCCTTTTCTAGCAATTTGAGTTGTAAGCCCAATTCGTTGGCCCTCTCTTTCTCTATTTTATGCAAGTAGGCCTGGAGAGATATAAAACTTCCCCTTATTACTGCCTTGGCTGTATCCCACACATTTTGATATGATGTCTCATTATTGTCATTTTCTTGGGTGAAGTTATTAATTATGTCTATGACTTGCTGTTTTACCCAATCATTCTTTAGTATAAGATTATTTAGTTTCCAGTTATTTTTTGGTCTATTTTCCCCTGGCTTTTTATTAAATGTAATTTTGATTGCATTGTGGTCTGAAAAGGATGCATTTACTATTTCTGCCTTACTGCATTTGATTTTGAGGTTTTTATGCCCTAGTATATGATCAATTTTTATATAGGTTCCATGAACTGCTGAGAAGAAAGTATACTCCTTTCTGTCTCCATTTAGCTTTCGCCAGAGATCTATCATATCAAACTTTTCTAGTATTCTGTTTACCTCTTTGACTTCTTTCTTATTTATTTTGTGTTTTGATTTATCTAATTCTGAGAGTGCAAGGTTAAGATCTCCCACTATTATAGTTTTGCTGTCTATTTCTTCTTGCAGCTCTCTTAATTTCTCTTTTAAGAATTTAGATGCTGCACCACTTGGTGCATATATGTTTAATATTGATACTGCTTTATTATTGATGCTACCCTTTAGCAGGATATAATGTCCTTCCTTATCTCTTTTAATTAGATCAATTTTTGTTTTTGCTTGATCTGAGATGAGGATGGCTGGATGGCTACCCCTGCTTTTTTGGCTTTGCCTGAAGCATAGTAGATTCTGCTCCACCCTTTTACTTTTAGTTTGAATGTATCACCCTGTTTCAGGTGTGTTTCCTGTAAACAACATATAGTAGGATTCTGACTTTTAATCCAGTCTGCTAACTGCTTCCTCTTTATGAGGGAGTATACCCCATTCACATTTATGGTTAGAATGACTAATTCTATATGGCTTGCCATCCTGTTAACCCCTGCTTATACTTTTCTCCTTTCCTTCCCTCTTACTCCCCTACCCAATATTAAACTTGTGAACACCACTTGCTTTTCACAGCCCTCCCTTTTTAATATCCCTCCCCCACCTTAAAGTTCCTCCCCTTATTTTACCCCTTTTCCTCACAAATTCTTATTCCCTTCCCCTTAGTTTACTCCTTCCCTCTAACTTTTCAATGAAGTGGAAGAAGTTTCACCATAAATCTAATATGTCTATTGATACACACTATGTTCATCTCCCTCCTTTCTTTCTTTCAGATATAATAGGTTACCTTTGCCTCTTCATGAGATGTAGTACCATCACTTTACACTTTTTTGTGATATAATTTCCTTTCCACCTCTAGTTTCTAGGACAAATTATACATATGTTCTTTACATATTTTTATGGCAGAAGTATAGTTCTCAAGATTTCTTTTTACCTTTTTAGAAATCTCTTGTGTTCTGTATTTGAAGATCAAACATTTTATGTAGGTCTGGTTTTTTCATCAAGAATAGATAGAATTCATTTATTTCCTTAAATGTCCATCTTCTTCCCTAGAAAACGATGCTCATTTTTGCTGGGTAAGTTATTCTTGGCTGCATACCAAGCTCCTTAGTCTTTTGGAATATCATGTTCCAGGCCCTTCGTTCTTTTAATGT
Organism: Sminthopsis crassicaudata; assembly: GCF_048593235.1. NCBI lineage: Eukaryota > Metazoa > Chordata > Mammalia > Dasyuromorphia > Dasyuridae > Sminthopsis > Sminthopsis crassicaudata. The sequence goes on along the minus strand of NC_133617.1, from coordinate 298,283,064 downwards.
GGATGCTGCTAGATCCTGAGTTATCCTTATTGTGGCTCCTCCATATCTGAATTGCTTTTTTCTAGCAGCTTCCAGTATTTTTTCCTTTGTCTGATGGTTCTTGAACTTGGCCACTATATTTCTTAGCATTTTGATTTTAGGGTCCCTTTCAGTAGGTGATTGATGAATTTTTTCAATGTCTATTTTACCCTCTGTTTCCAAAATGTCTGGGCAGTTCTCTTTGATAATTTCCTCGAAAATAGTGTCCAAGCTCTTTATATATATATATATATATATATATATATCTATCTCAGAATGGAGCCAAGATGGCAGAGAGAAGACATTTTGTTTTCTGAGCTCTCCCCATATCCCTCAAATTAACAGTAAATTAAGCTTCTGGACTAATTTTGAAATGACAGGACCCACAAATATTTGAATATATGTCTTTCAAAATTGTTCAGGTAGATGGTGATCTAGTAGTTTGAATGGCTTGCCCTAACAGAGAGCAGGTTTCAAGTAATACTTGGATCAGACTCTTGCTGTTCATGGACTTATTCAATACTGGACCACTATACCATAACATTCATATAACCATAACTTATTCAGCCTTCCATTCTGATGGGCTTTCATTCAGATGGACATCCATTCAGTTTCTAGTTTCTTGCCTCTACAAAAAGGGCTGCCACAAACATTTTTGCACATGTGAGTGCCTTTCTCTCATTTTTTGATCTCTTTAGAATATAAGCCCAGTGGAAACTCTGCTGGATGCACATTTTGATAGTCCTTTGGGCATAGGTGCAAATTGCTCTCCAAAACGGCTGGATCCATTCACAGTTCCATCAACAATGTATTAGTGTTCCAGTTTGCCCACATCCCCTCCAACATTCGTCATTATCTTTTCCTGTCATCTTAGCCAATCTGATAGGTGTGTAGTGCTATCTGAGTTGCCTTAATTTGCATTTCTCTGATCAATAATGATTTAGAGCTTAACTAGCAATAACAAATCATAACAGGATAGTCAATAACAGAAATTATCAATAGCAAAGGTATTTGTCAAAACAGAGTTGTAAATAACATAGTTGTGATGCCTTACTAGTTAAGGTGAATTGAAATGTCAAAGCATGGCCTATAAATTAATCCTGGAAGGTATATAGCATCATCTGTATTAATGTAACACTAAAGAGCATATAAACTCTGGCGCTCAGATTAATAAATGAAGATTGCAAAGCATACCTTCTGCCTGGCCTTGGATCTTCATTCATACTCTTGGAGCTGGACTCCAACATAGTCCCCAGACAGGAACAGACTTGAATGTCCTGGCAAGAGAGTGCCCTCTTGATTAAGGTAAGAGGGGAAAGCAATTTACACAAGAGATAAGATCAAGCAAACAAGAAATGATCAATCACCAAAAGTAATTTATCACTAGAAGTAAGTTATCACTAGGCTGACACAAGGAATAAGATATAATATATAACACATAAAATATAAGTTATAAGATATTTTATATCAGATAACAATATGTGGTATAAAATATAAGATATCATATATCATATAAATTATGATATAAAAACATAAAAAATATAAAATATAATAAAATTTATAAGATTGATCCTTGTCCAGCTGCTATCAATGTAGTACACATATTGAATCAGACTAGAGCAAAATCAGTCAGACAGTAGGGACAGAGAATATTATCTGAAAGTATTCTCCTAAACTCCTTTGATACCTTTAGATTTGTGCTCCATGGCAAAAACTACCTTAGAAGAAGGAGACTATTTGATATGGAAGGCAGCATTTTTTGAGGAACCTAGGTAAAAGTACCAGGAAAAATTAATAGAGGAACACCTTATGTAAAAATCAAGCAAGGAACTAATGAGAATTTTGCTGATTTTGTCAATCGTTTAATGATGGCAATCCAGCCTTTCAATCTTAAAGGTTTCCAAAATAATGTAAGAATAATGTAAGACCTAGCTGTTATTTTCAATAGTTTTAGATAGTTTAGTTAGTTTTATAACTAAAGCTGAAACATCTTTAATGTCTGTATATACTGTGTTTCCTGTGACACAAATATATTTCTTTACATGAAAATTTGCTGGCCAATCTACATTAACCTCTCTACATCTTATAGCAATCCTTGTGGACTTGTCTTTCTATCTCAGATTATCCTAACCTCTATTTGTTTTTTATTTTAGATTTTATTTAGATTTTGGTCAGTTGCAGCTGTATTAACCAGCTTCTAAGGAACTAAATCAACCCATTGGATACTTCAATCAGTTCCAGCTTACCACCCTCCATAAAAGAATGGTACCTTGCAGGTGAGTCAGCTCGACGCCCACTCTCAGCAGGAAATAGTTTCAGAAGATGAGATCATCCCCCCTGCTCCCAGAGGACTTTGGGCCCCATTGATTTGGGGAAGAACTGGAACTGATTGGTGAATGGACCCCAAATTATGCAGTGTCTGATGGGTCTCCTATTACAATATATTTGGGACTTAGGATAGCATAGATTTTCACATCTCAGATATGAGATTCCACAGTGTTTCAGGCCCCTCAGTAATATACTGTACAAGCAGATTTAAACTGTCCATAGATGTTTCTAACTGAAAATAGTGTTTTAAGGAATGGCCCTGGAATCCAAAGCATGAATGTGCTAGGAGGATATATTGTGAAATGTTACAATTGTGTTTTATCCCTGTAAAGGTCCTGTAATCCTAACAATCCCAATGTCTTATTTACATCCCAGTGTCTTCTAAGTTGCTACCTATGGGTCTAATGGGAATACCCATTTTTACTCCCTTCGAAATATAAGACTATACTTTCATTACAGAACCATCTACTTGAATGTCGGGAATCTGAATTTCTATTAGGAAGGAAAAAAGGAATTTTCTCCACATCTTCTCCTTCATTGCTTCTTTTGCCAAGAACAATTCTAGTTCTAGTTCTGTTTCTCTCAGCAAACCTTTTAGAAATAAAATAAAAATCAGGGCTCACATTCCAACATCTAGTGATGACTGAACTCAGCCAAAAAAAAAAGTATGCTTACTGGCAGCTTCAGAGTACAACAGGGCCTTGTATTGTTCAAATGAGGGAGCATTACCAACTCCTTGTTTGCCCAGTCTCAGATTTCTAGAAGAAAAACATGGAAAGTATATCTGCTTTACTACAAATAGGCAAACAGATATGGGTTTGGTAAGGATTGTTTCTTTATTAAGTATCAGGAAGTCCCAATGACAGACTGAGAAACCTAATATCTTGATTCTTCCGCCAAAAGAAAAAGGGCATCATCTAACAGTTGAATGATGTCTAGGAGAGACGCAGTTGTTAAGGATCAGGTCTGCCTTTTTGAGCCCCAAGACTAACAAAGAAATTGTAGTTATATGGCAACTTTGCAAATAGCTTATTTTTTAAATAGCATTTTGTTCTTTCTAATTACATATAAAGACAATTTTAAGATTAACTTTTAAAAATGTTGAGTTCCAAATTTTCTCCCGTCCATTTACTCTTCCCCCTAAAATCTTAAGCAATTTAATATGTTATATATGTGCAATCATGTAAAAAGATTTTCCACATTATTTATGCTGTGAAAGAAGAAACAAACCAAAAGGGGAAAATAAATAATACAAAAAGTAAAAAAAAGTGGAAGTAGTATGCCTTGATCTGTGTTCAGACTCTATCAGTTCTTTCTCTGAATGTAGATAGCATTTTCCATCCTGACTTCTTTGGAATTATTTTGGATTATTATATTGCTGAGAAAAGCTAACAAATCATTCACAACTGATCATCACACAATGTTGCTGCTACTGTGTACAATATTCTCTTGGTTCTGTTCATTTCACTCAGCACCAATTTATATGTCTTTTTAAGTTTTTCTGATATCTGCCTGTTCCTTATCTTATGGCACAATAGTACTCCATTATATTAATAACCACAATTTGGTTAGCTATTTTTCAATTGAAGGGGATATTCTCAGTTTCCAATTCTTTTTTGCAAATAGTTTGTAAAAATCATCAGACTTTCAAAGTCAATCCTACCATAGAAGCCACATAGCATGGTGAATAGAGGGCCAGCATTGGAGTCAGGAAAATCTAAGTTAAAGCGTTGCATCTAATAATACTAGTTATATGACTAGACAAGTCACTCAATTTCTCAGTATCCCAAACAACTTTTTTAAGGCTATAAGTTATAGGTACAATGTTGATTTAGGAATAGCCACACTAATGAAATGCCACATGGGCAGTTAGGAAGCACAACTAGGCCTGAAGTCAAGAAGACTCCTCTTCCTGAGTTCAAATATGACCTCAGAGTCTTACTAATTGTGTGAACCTGAGCAAGTCACTTAACCCTGTTTACCTCAGTTTCTTCATCTGTAAAATGAGCTAGAAAAGGAAATGGCCAATCACTTTAGTATTTTTGCCAAAAAAATTTCAAATGGAGCCACACCTGATTCAACAACAACAACAAATGACGGAAGACCAATGGAGTGGGAAATAAATAATCTTGAGTCTCCTCCTCATTCTCCCAATTTATTAGACATGTCAACAAGTTAATCTCCTTGAGATGTACTTTCCCCATTTGTCAAAAAAGGCTAATGATTCCTGCCCTGAATTGCTTATATTATCATTTGAAAATACTTTGTAAACTCTAAAGCAGTTTTTAAGTGAAAAGGATTGTTGCAATGGGAGGAAGGCTCAGAGTTATTGGATTAGCCTGTTTCCTCAAACAGACTACCTGTGAAAATAATACATTCTAGAATGGATTCTTGGGAAAGAGTTAAATTGTGTATGCTTGAAGATAGACTGTTTTTTTGCCATGGTAGTGCAGATTTAAAATTTCTCCACTGAAAAACTAGCTGAGACCTCAGGGAGAGTGGGAATGGGAGAAGACAGTTAAGTGACAGGAAAGGTGGGAAGGTGTGGTAGGGGAGAGTCTTCAGGAACTAAGCTAGCAGGTACCAAGATAGGGATCCTTTCTTTCTATTTGACAGTATGATTTCTTTGCATTTCTAATAGCAGGGATTCCAATTGAACCATTCTAGTGGTTCTAGTAAAATTGCATATTGACAGTTATGATACTCATAGTTTTAATTAGAATTATAATAATCACTGTTTTGATTGGAATGGCAATCAATGACTTCTGTGTATTATCATGCTATTTCTAAAATCTTTGACTGTTATAGTGACTGCATAGCGAGGTGACACAGTGAATAAAGTGCTAGACCTGGAATCATGAAGTCTTGAATTTTAATTCTACCTCAGATATTATTAGCCACCTCATCCAAGCAAGTCACTGATTGCCATTCTAATCAAAACAGTGATTATTATAATTCTAATTAAAACTATGAGTATCCTAACTGTCAATATGCAAGCCAGATTCAACCAGTTAAAAAGGATTTTAATTAGAAACAGATGAGTAAATATGAATGCATGAAGTATGAGTGGAGGCAAAAGTTACCAAAGGTAGAAAAAAGAAAAAATTATTGGTAGCCAATTATTCATACAGAAAGAGCAACTGGAAGATCCAGGAAAAAAATGACAATTTTCAAGAAGAAATCAAACTGGGAACATGAGGCAATAAGAATCAAGTTCAGCACCTGCAAATGATGAGCAGAAAATATAGCAAAGGGAAAAGCAGGGAAAGAATTAAAAGAAAATTCAATATCAAACCAAAATTGTACATGTACTCCAAATTAATTTAAGGGAGTTCTTCACTCTTTAGTCTAACTGCTTATGTGGTAACTATTGTATTAATTATAATTGTTAAAAAATAATAATTATTTCTGCAATTAAAATACACATTCACAAAGCACATTAAGGTTTAGCAAGCACTTTAAGAAATTACTGCATTTGAACTTCACAATAATCCTGTGAGATTCTGGTATTATATTTATTTTACCAATGATGAAACTGAAGATGAGCTAAGTAAGTATTGGAAGCAGAATTTTGTGATGGTCAAAGACAAAGTATCTGGATAATTTAATCATTTAATTAATGAGGCCAACATGCTTATTAATAAAAGGATGGATATTTGGCCCTCACTCTTAGACCAAAGACAATCATGATAGCAGGCTTAAGGCGTATATGTTCTTATATGTTCTCTGATTAACAGTTAATTAGAAAAAGATTATAATGAGGGGCTCAGAGTGACATATCACCCTTAGAGAGACTATCTACACCTTGAACACCCTCAGCCTTGGGCAATCTACTCAAAGAATTTATGCTCCACCCAAGCCTGAGCAGAACACAATGGCTATAGTAGGTGAAGAGGATTTTGAACAAGAAAATTAGTGCAATCTCATTATCCGCAATGTCCTTTAAAAGACTGAACTTTAAGTCCATCAATTGGAGAATGGCTGAATAAATTGTGGTATATGAATATTATGGAATATTATTATTCTGTAAGAAATGAGCAACAGGATGATTTCAGAAAGGCATGGAGAGACTTACACGAACTGATGCTGAGTGAAATGAGCAGGACCAGGAGATCGCTGTATACTTCAACAACAATACTATATAATGATCAATTCTGATGGACGTGACCCTCTTCAACAGTGAGATGAACCAAATCAGTTCCAATAGAGCAGAAATGAATTGAACCAGCTACACCCAGCGAAAGAACTCTGGGAGATGACTATGAACCACTACATAGAATTCCCAATCCCTCTATTTTTGTCCACCTGCATTTTATATTTCCTTCACAGGCTAACTGTACACTATTTCAAAGTCTGATTCTTTTTGTACAACAAAATAACTGTTTGGAAATGTATACATATATTGTATTTAACTTATGCTTTAACATATTTAACATGTATTGGTCAACCTGCATCTGGGGGAAAGGGTGGGGGTAAGGAGGGGAAAACTTGGAACAAAAGGTTTGGCAATTGTTAATGCTGAAAAATTACCCATGCACATATCTTGTAAATAAAAAGCTATATAAATAAATAAATAAATAAAAGACTGAATTTTTAAAAATCAGAACTTCAGAAAAAAGGAAGAAACTCTAGATCTTCCCAAATCATTGATTATTAATAATAATTTCTTTCAATTTGAACGTAGATTTTCTTGTGTTGAAGTTCATCCCACCAGCTACTGTTCTCTTCTCAGAAGGAATGAGGTTATGTCAGTGTAAATGTAACAAAATAAAAGCTATTGATGAATTTACCAGATCAATTGTACATTATCTCCATCCTTCTCCATAATATCTCCTGGAATTTCATATAGCAACTAGAGGAAAAGTCATCATTTGTCCATCACTTTAGCAAAAGAGCAAGTAATTTTAATTGTCCCAAAAGTCACCAGACTCCACTGAAAAATTCACATTACTATTCTGAGATAGGCAATCTACCTCATGGGGATAAAGTTAACTTCCCAGAAGGGTTGGATTCCTCCACAGGGCAATGAAAGCTTTTGTCTGGGTGATCTAAAAGGAAACCAGAACTTTTTGTACCTTTATAGAGTAGGAGACAAGCATCACATAACCTGCCATTCCTAGAAAGTAGGCCTGGTAGTCTTGCATCATGGGACATTCTGTGTTATTTATTCCCCTCTAACTGCTAGTAAATGCAGAGAATTTGGGCAGCACTAGTTGGCTAGAGCAGGGAAAGAACTATTAAAAATGAGAATGGCAGAAAATATGAAAGTAAATATATATGCATGTGCATGAACTCACCTAAATTACCTGAGTCCATTCTCTGAACCCTCCTGTGAGAGAATTAACTGGAGAGTTGATTTCTTGGCTGAGGTTCCCATTTTCTACTGACAAGACCTCTTTCGTTAGATATGCAGACTCAGTTCCACCTTCAAGTTCCCTTTTTAACTGTCCCTTCCCTTCATTGTTTGTATTCCTCAGTTCAGAACCTTATTGATGAGCTTTGGTTCTCCCTTTATCAATCATGCTGATTTTTGTCTTTCTTTCTATTGCTTTAGGATCAACAGTCTCCAAGAAGGTGTCCTCTATGCTTGATCAACAAACTACCTGTGGTAATAGAATAAGCCAGGCTTATTCTGGTCCATGATAGCTCACTTGATATACACTGAGGAGCTGGGCTTACAAGTAGACAGAGTAGAGAAAATAGATGTAATCTGAGGAGTCCAAAAGAAGTCTAAAAAGTTTATTATACTTCTAAATCATAATTATGTATGATAAATTGAATTGCTTATAGGAGCCATTTCAGGAACATGTGTCTAGAGCTTCTCTGCAAACATACAGGCCCTCCAGGGACAAAGTGGGTGACTCAGGACTTAGATCTTCAGAGAAGGTTTAATAGATAGAGGAACCAGGCCTGGAGTCAGTAAGACTCATCTTCATCAGTTCAAATCTGGTCTCAGATACTTACTAGTTGTTTGATCCTGGGCAAGTCACTTATCCCTGTTTGCCTCCGTTCCTCATCTGTAAAATGAGCTGGAGAAGGAAATGGTAAACCACTCTAGTATTTGCCAAGAAAACCCCAAACGGGAGAATGAAGAATTGAACTTTACTGAAAAATGACTGAACAACAACAACTGAGAATATAGAAACCCAAAATTGAAAGGTCTTTTCTTTTAGCATGATGAAGAAAAAACTGAGTGTTCTTGCTCCTCCCGTACTCCTACACCAGCAACTTGGGGGAAGGGAGGGAAGATTGTATCTACTAAAAGGAGAAAGAGAGCTTCCTACTGATTTTTTTCTTTCAACCACTCAGACTGTATTATACAACTCTGAGGCTCCCGAGGGATTTGTGGATAGGGATGAGGTGGCCTTTCCTCCCTACAGAACCCTAACTTTATTATGAGAACTGTTCTCATATGGCAATAGTAATAACATAATGTTACAACTGTGCTGTGCCTGGAACTTAAGCTATTTTTTCCACTTTGTATTTCCTTTCCTCAGTAGGTGACCACTGAAGTGGACATGTCCAGGCTTGAAGGAAACCTTGTGACTTAAAGAGCCAAAAGTTCTAAATCCCTGGAATAAAGAGCAAAGAGAATTTCACTTTTGGGGAGGAAAATGACTACCTTGAAGAGGAAGAGATCAAGCCCCTAGTCTGTTACTAAAAGACACAGACTGGGACTTCTAAGAACAGGAAAGAGCTGACATGAAATATAAAATCATTAATCCCCCAAACTGCTTCTTGAATTGTTAAGATTTAAGCATCAGTCTTTGGGAGCATAAAAATAGTTTTAAGTTAAGTTACTGAATCTTGTTTTAAGTTGTGTTACCAATGCATGATGGAATTCTTTCTAGCATTTCTCTTGTCTAGAGAAAACCTGCCCCATATTTGATTTAAATAGTACCTTCCTACTCCCCTTTTTGGGGAGATGTAGATATAAACCTAAATCTAAATTTTCAATACTTTGTCCCTGGGGTGCTGGGGCTGGAGTTACAGGTGAAGAGTGTTAGACAGAAAAGGAAGTTCACCTTCCTCTCATCAGAAGCCAGTTGTCATCAGGACCACATGCCTGAATGTGCAACAGATAGAAACCTTAGGGAAAGAGATCAGGCACAGAACCAGCCCTTGAGGTCACCTTTTTTAAATGCTTTACTTATATAATCTTTCCTGGCCAGACTTTCAGACATCTAAAGACCTGCTTGTAGGTTAGAATGTCTATTGCTGGCTAAAGTCACAACCCAGAGCTTTTGTGAGTCTAGTATTAAACAGATCTCTTAGGTAGCCACCATTCCTTCCAAAGAATAGAGCTTTTATAGAGTACAAATGGTAAATAGGTGTAATGTTCTTAGGCTGGTTTTCTTGGGGTCTCTGGAAGCAGCTTTCGTTTCAGTTCAGTAATCACCACAAGAGTAGCCACGTGTTAAAGTCCAAATCCTTTATTATCTCTTTCTAAATCTAGTCTCCTTTCTTGGGGCCTGGTTAGCTTTCTTAAAGGCCTTCTGGAGTCTTGGTTTCAGTGGAGAAACTAAGGAGAAGAGCCTGCCACCAAGGTGGTGTGAGATGAGATATAAAATCTGAGTCCAAGGGCTTGTGTTTCAGCCTCCAGTCTGCTTGTTTTCTCTAGCTCTCTCTCCAAGCTTCTCAGTCCCCCAGGAGCCTGACTGAAGATCGAATGAATCTCTCTCCTTGGTTCTGAGAGCTTAAGTTCCTGCCTCCAGTTCTCTTGTTTTCTCTGCCTCTGAATGAATCTAGCTGAGGCTCCTCGCTTATATGCTCTACACTGAGAATAAACTAATCATTATATCTATTTGTTGTAAGATTAAATCAATCATATTGAGTCATGCTAAATTAGATAACCATTGTCTGCTCAATTCCACTTAGCACCTTGTAAGAATCCTTTGTTTCAAGTTCAAAGTTCTGGCCCATAACAAATTGATATGCTTCTTTCCTCTTGGAGTGACTTACTTTATGGAAATAGGAAGCAGAATGTCCAGATATCCAGAAAAGATGCCCTAAGGGGGCAAGAATATGGGTCATGGACTAGGGATGCTAGAAAAAAAATTCCAGAATACTTGAGCCATGAGGGAAATAAGAAACAGGGGATTAGATAATATTAGTCCTACTTACTCAATACATATACTCATCTGTCTTTGGGGCCAGGTGAGATATGGAGTTGAGAATGGGCTTAATGAGGCAGCAAGAAGCCGAGAGAGATAGGAATAGGATTTGAATTTATAAAAGCCAAAGCCAAGTCAGCAGACAAGAGCTAAAAAGAAGTTGTGGCAGCCACTAATCCAGCATGTAGCATATCTCATAGTACTCAGTAAATATGCAAACTAAGTGCTAACAACAATCTTTAGTCTCACTTGTGAGAGGTAATATGTGAAGCTATTAACAAACATTAATGTTTTAAGAAGTGTTTTTCCATTGGCACAGAACTGACTCTCCAGCTCTGCCCTCTTCCACCCCTGGGGGTTCCAGACTAATCTTCTTAGGTACCATGTTCCTCCTCTCACATACAGCTCAAAAACTTATGACTGTTCTTTATTGCCTACCAAATTTCTCATTTTTCAGGACATCCATAGTCTGATTTTACCCAACCTATTCAACCTAATTTCTCCCGACTAAGCCTTGCTCTTCATTGAGCATGACATAGTTAATGCCTTCCTTCCTTTTCTTTGCTCGATCTGTTCTCTCTCCTTTTATCTACTTTAGCTCCACTTTTTCAAACCCTATTCCTCCTGCCAGCCCTAATAAACATTCCCTAAAATGCCAGTTTGTCTTGCTTCCCTGAGCTCCTACAGTATTGCAGTCTGTACCTCACAATATTCCCTAATTATTTTATACAGAATAGTCATTTTCACAAGTAAATCTTATATGGTCCTTGAATTAGGGAACTGTCTCATGTTTCTGTCATCTTCTCTTGCTCAAGAAATAGTGAAGTTCAAATAATACTTCTTGGAAAATATAGAAAGAGAAATTTCATTGAAAATAACTTAAAAAAATATAAAACATTTGAGGGTCTACATGCCCAGACACACACTGGAACTATATGAGCAAAATTATAAAACGTTCTTTACACAAGACAGATATAACAACTGAATAAATATAGTTGTTCATGAATAAAATCAGTCAACATGATACAATTGAAAATACTATTTAATTTACTTATTCAGCATTATACTAATCAAACTACCAAATATTATCTTATTAAGTTAGAAAAATTAATAACAAATTCATCTGGAGGAATGAAATGTCAAGAATATAGAAGAATTAAACAATTGGTAAGGAAGGAGTACCAGATAGCAAATAACATATTTTTGCTCTGGGTATGAAATAGAGGAAGGCAGCAAGATTGTTAAGTGGATAGAATATCAGATCTGAAGCCAGAAAGACTCATCTTCTTAAGTTCAAATCTAGCTGGGTATCTTGAACAAGTCACTTAAATATAAAATGAGCTAGAGAAGAAAATGGCAAACCACTCCAGTATCTTTGTCACGAAAACCCCAAAATGGGGGGGGCGGTAATCACAAAGAGTCAGACATAATTAAAACAACTGGATAACAAATGAAACAGGAAAGTTAATCAGTGAAAAAAACTAAGTACACAATATACAGAAGCAAATGAACCAAAGATTCTAGTTATTGGGGTAAGAACTCAGTATTAGACAAAAATCATTGGGAAAATTAAAAAGCAGAGTATGTGTATATGTATACACACACACACACATGCACACATCAAAATAAGCTCTAAATGCTCATTTGATATAAAAGATAACATTATAAGCAAATTAGAAGAGCAGGGGAAAAAATTACTTGTCAGATCTATAAATAAGAAGAAGAATTCATGATCAAACAAAACATAGAGAGGTTTAAAATGAACAAAGTTGATTACATAACATTAAAGTTTTTGCAGAAACAAAAGCCAGCAACTAAAATTAGAAGAGAAGCAGGAAATTGTGTCTGTGGGGGGGGGGGGAAGAGGGGAGCGTAGAAATTGTAGCATATTTTTCTGGTAAAGATTTAATTTCTAAAATATATAGGAAACTGGTTCAAATTAATAAAAACAAAAGCCATTACCCAAATGATAAATGGTCAAAGGATTTGAATAGGCAAATCTTTTGGATAAAGATATTCAAGCTATACATAGCTTTATGAAAAAATATCTGAATCATAAATATTAGAAAAATGCAAATTAAAACAGTTTTGAGGCTCCACCTCATACTTGTAGCAGAACAGTTGGGGAAAAGAAGAAAACGATAAATTCTGGAAGGGCTGAGGGAAAATACTTTAGCACACCATATGGAGCTTTAACAACCATTTTGGAACTATGCCTAAAAAGCTATTAAATTGTGAATACCCTGTGACCTAGTGAAAAGTGGTAGATATATATGGCCATAGAGATCAAAGAAAAAAGACAAGCACATATAAGTACAAAAAATTACATAGAAACTCTTCACTGTGGCAAAGGATTGAAAAATGAAGTCGTGCTAATGTATTGGAGAAAATATGATATATAAAAGTGATGGGATAATATTGTGCTATAAGAAATAATAAAGGAAATGGTTTCAGAAAAACTCAACATTTATATGAACTGATAAGTGAAAAGATCAGAACCAAGAGAACAATTTATACAATTACAACATATAGTAAAGATAAGTAACACTGAAAGATTTAATAACATTGATCAACCCAATGACCAATCACAAACCTATACATGTCCAGATAAAAAGGTAATAGACTTAGACTACAGACTAAAGTATATTTTATTTTATTTCCATTTTTTTTAATGTGAAAATTTGTTTTGCTTTACTATACATATCTCTAATAGCTCTTGTTTTTCTTACCTTCTCAAGGGGTAGGGGAGAGGAACATGAGAAGAAAAGAATTTGGAACTAAAATAAAATAAAGCTTAAATTTGAAAATAAACAAAAGAAATACTTCCCAGAAGATGGATTTTCCCAATATAACAAACACTGAATGAAGCAGCATGGTTCAGTGGGGAAAACACTGTTTTTTGGAGTACATCTATGGAATCACAGATTGATAGCGAAAAAGGGACCTCAGAGACCATGAAGGCTTCATAAAGAACGGAGGCACTGAGAATCAAAGGATCTAGGATGGAATTTCAATTCTGCTTTATTCTACCTGTATCTCTTTTTTTCCCCCTAAAAAGTATTTTCTTTTTCCAATTACATGTAAAAATAATTTTCAACATTCATTTTTGTTAAGATTTTTAGTTCCAAATTTTTTCTACCTCCCCCACTTATCTTCCCTCCTCTTCAAGACAGCAAACAATCTGATATAGGTATATATGTTGTTCAATCATTTAAAAAATATTTTCATATTAGCCATGTTGTAAAAGATAAGTCAGAACAAAAGAACCATAAGAAAGAATAAACAAAGGAACAAAAAGGTGAAAATGGTATGCTTTGATCAGTATTCAATCTCATACTTGTCTATCCAGATGCATATTGTATTTTCCATCCCAAGTCTACTGAAATGGTCTTGGATCACTGGACTGATGAGAAGAGCTATGTCTATCACAGCTGATCAATACATAATCTTGCTGTCACTGTGTACAATGTTCTTCTGGTTCTGCTCACTTCACTCAGCTTCATGTTTATGCTAGTCTTTCTAGGATTTTCTGAAATCAGCCTGCTCATCATTTCTTATAAAATAGTAATATTCTATTATATTCATATATCATAACTTGTTCAGTCATTTCTCAATTAATGGGTATCCCTGCCACAAAAAAAGAGCTACTACATTTTTGTACATATGGGTTCTTTCCTCTCATTTATCCTCTTTGGCATATGAACCCAGTAGTGACACTGCTGGATCAAAGGGTATGTACAGTTTTATAGATCTTTGGACAGTTCCAAATTACTCTTCAGAATGGTTGGATCAGTTAACAACTCCACTAACAATGTATTAGTGTCCTTGTTTCCCCAAATCCCCTCCAACATTTATCATTTTCTTTTTCTGTCATCTTAGCCAAACTGATAGGTGTAGAGGGCCTGAACTCTGGAAAAGTATACATGAAACAAGGTGTTAACTCAATGGAATTGATGAGATGATGATTCTCTAGTATACATATATTTAGTATTTAGCATAGTGATGTAATGGTTCTCTAGTTCACACATAATCACTATACTATAATGTAATTACAATAAGAGATATAAGGCCTAAGAAGGACTGCAAGAGAGACATTCCATTTTTGGCCATCCTCCTGGTGGCTCTCCTGCCTCCTGCACTCCTGCACTAAGATCTAGGCTGGTCTTGAGGTCCTCCAGAAAGCTAGCTCGAACTTTACGTGCTTGTATAAAAGGGAACAGAAGACTTGAGGTAACACTACCTTCTCTTGAAACTGAAGTTTTAAGAAAAGGGTCTGTGCTTTATTAGACTTTTCTTCAGTTACTGTTTATCCAAAAAGACAGAAATATAATCTACTATCTCTTTTCTCATGTGACTGAGGTATCCATCACAGAGGCTAAGGATTAACTATTGATAGACATCAATGTAAATCAAGGTAAGGAAACTAAATGTTGCTAACTTATTGTTTGATATCTTGCAATAGTCTCATCATGTGTCAAGGAATTCAATAATTCCTGCAGATTTTAAAGTCTTGCAGTAGTTTCATCAACAATTTTTGATGCCATGCTTTTTCAGTGGCACATGTAGTCAGAGATGGAACCACCAGATGGTTCTTAGGTCTTCTCTTTTTTTTCAAGGGTCTTCTCTTTTTCTGTTTCTCTCCAATGGACAAGGCGAATATGGCTCGTTGGCACCCATCTGATTCCTTCTCCATCTGTAGAGATACAAGCAAATCCTCTCCCCCAAGCAGTTAACCTATCTAACCATTCACCACTTTCTGCATCTCTCCACATCACCTGAAGATTATCTAAAGACAGTGGAGCTGCTCGCACTGGACACTACTCTTCCAGTGGGTTATAAAACCTGTCTGTTGGAGCCAGTGCATCTTTGTCAAAAATTTAAAAATTAATACTGTAAAAAGCTAAATTTAGAAGTTCTCTAGGGTTACCGGTGGCTCCCCCTTTCTTTTGTTTTTTGAGGAGCATCTTGATGTGTTTTTCCTCTCTACTATTGCCTGTCCTTGAGGATTAAAAGGTATGCCAGTGTTGCGTAAAATCTTATACTGTGCACAAAAGTGTGCAAAATGTTTAGAAGTATATGCAGATCCATTATCTGTTTTTATTGCTTGGGGCACACTCATAATTGCAAATGCTTGTATAAGGAATTCAGTGACCACTCGGCTGTTTCTTTTGCTGTTGGTATTACAAAAGTGAATCCTGAAAAGGTGTCTACCATGACATGGATAAAAGATAGATGACCAAAAGATTTATAATGGGTCACATCCATTTGCCAAATTTCATTGGGTTTCAAACCACAAGGGTTCTTCCCAGGAGGGAGCATAGGAGTGAGGAAAGGAAGGCAAGCTGTACAGGTTTTTACTATGCTCCTAGCTTCCTCTTTTGTTATCCCAAATTACAAACATAAAGCTTGAGCAGCCTGATGATATTTAGAATGAGATTCTTGGGCTGCCTGAAATAAAGGAGTATTGGCTAAAATGGTTAGAGATAGGTATGAGATAGTACCACAAAGTTGTTTTAAATTGCATTTCTTTAATCAATATTTAGAGCATTTTTTTCATGACTATAGAAAGCTTTAATTTCTTCATCTGAAAATTGTTTGTTCATATCCTTTGACCATTTATCAATTTGGAAAGTGATTGGCCTGAATGATTCTTCACTCATGGTAAACCCCTTAATAAATGTTAAATTGAATTAATTTAATAGAAGTAGATATTTGAGGAAATGGAGCTAGTCAAGATAAAAGGACATAGAAAAATAATTGACAGAAATACTAAATGTTCTAGTTCATGAAAGAAGGGAATGAGGGCACTGAAAGAAGAAACACACTGAAAGGTTAAGTGGAGAGATGCTACCCCCACCATAAACTTTACCTTCTTTACAATTTTGTCTAAAATATCTTGTCAATGTAGCGACTAAAACAGCTTGTTAACTAAGGTGTTAGGCCCAATAGCATTCTTTATCATGTAAACTAGCAGATCTTATCCTCTTCTCACTTAACCTGTCTACCCAGTATACCATGAAACAACAGCTTACTTTTAAGGGAGAGTGAGGAATGTCTTCCTTTTTTTTTTCTTCCTTAAGTATTAACAGCAACTAGCAACAGGCCCAAAATGAACTAAGTTAGGTCATTTGTTTCATAATAATAGCTAGTATTTATATCAAACTTACTGTGTGTCAGGGACTATACTTTATATATATGTTTTATAATTTTCTCGTTTGGTCCTTACAACAATCCTGGGAGATAGGTTCTTGTAATGTTCTGTTCTCTAAATTATAATCATTCTTTGTGAGCAGATCCTTTGGGGAGCTTCTGGAGGCAGCCTTAGTTTCAGTTCAGTTCAATAATCCCAAAATGCAGCCAGGAGTTAAAGTCCAGATCCTTTAGTGTATCCTTCAAAATTCTGAATCTTTTCCTGGGCCCGGTTAGCTTTCTTATAGGCCTCTCTCTCTTCTTGGCTCCCGAGAATTTTTGTCTGAATGTCTCCAGCCAGCACAAACGTGGAAGTGGGAATGAATCTTGACTCTGAATCTCCTCTCAGAGAGTGAGCTTGTGGGTTTCTACCTTGGGTATCTCCCAGAAGTCAATCCTAGTTCTGAATCTCCCAAAGTCCATGAACAGGTTTTTCCTTTAGACTTGTGAATCTCCTGAACTTGTGAATCTCCTGACTGAATCCTGGCTCTGAATCTCCTTCCAGTGGGTTTGTCCTTTTATATGCTCTCTAAAGGTCTGAAGTTTAATGTGTGAACCAATGATTGAACTCCTTTAAAGGTGTAAATTCCTTCAAAGGTGTGAACCAAGTGCATTACCTTGTCTCAAGTTCTGGCCCATAACAGCTCCTTGTATGATCAGATCAATCATACTGAACCATGATAAATTAGTTAATGATTGTCTCTTATCCATTCCAGTGACTTAGGAACTTGTAAAAATCCTAACAGGTGCTATTATTGTTCCCATTTTACAGAAGAGGAAATTGGAGCAAACATTAAATTACTTGCCCAAAGTCACATGGGTAGTGTCTAAGGCTGGATTTATTCTCAGATTTTTCAGAGTCCAGGACCAGTACTATCCACTGTTCCATCTAGCTGTCCCCAACCTTTAAGTATTCCATTTTGGTGGCTTTGGAGAGGAAGGAAAGAAAAAAGAAAGAAGGGAGAAGAGATGAGAGAAGATGAGAAAAAAGTAAAGAAAAAAGGGATAAAGGGGAGAGGGCAGGGAAGGGAAAGTACTGCTAAGAAGAGGAGAAAGGGAAGAGAGAGTCTAGGAGCAAACTTGCATGATCTAGAGTAGCAGTGATGCCAGAAACCAAGACACCAGGTTCTACAGATAAGGAACTAGTTTGTCTAGGTGCTGTTCAAAACCTGAGGGTAAATTTGATAAGACAAATGTATAGAAAGAAATTCATATATGATACTGAACAGTAACTCAGGAACACCACAATTAGGGCTATATTCTCCAGATGTATATTCCTGAGAAAAACAAGGCTATTTAACCAACTACAAGATTTCACAGTTAACTTTTTCAAATTGGTTTCTTTTTTCAACACAGGTATTTTTAGAACAATTATAACTCAAAAGCATGTGTACAAGTTCAATTAATCAGAACTTAATCAGAATTCCCCTTTTAAAAACTATATTAAAGACATTTGACCTTAGATTGTTTTTTAACATTAAATTTACTCTTGGCATATTAGTCTCAAGAAGAAATATAAAAGTTTAAAGAACTTAAAATTAAATTGAACCAAAATATAAAACACAATTATTGCAATTATGTAATATTAATTACATTTTCTAAATTACAATTTCTAAACAAATTCATATGTTAAAATTCATTTTCAAATAAAGTTGAATATTGAACAAATCTACAAAATCAAAGAAACACAAACCTACAGAATCAACACTTTCTCAAAACAACAACAACAACAACAACAAAGAAAACAAATTATAACCATCTGGATACAGTTAAGTATTCTATTTAGTGTCATTTAATTCATTTAATAGTGTAAGTGAATTGGGATAACCCCAGAGGAGTCTTTTAATACCAAGTTACATCAAGTTAAAATAAAATGGACACCTAGAAAAGCCAGAAAGAAAGCATAATAATTGTTCACCAAATATGTAAGTGAAGTAGGGGATGCTGCACCCCAAAATTTGTGAGTAGAATATACGCATTGATTTCTGGTAATTTTAGTACCAGCTAGCAAATCAATGCAGTTCTTTCCCTATTCCTACCCTTTCTCTGAAATAGGATTAATTCCTTCAGTCATTGGCAAGGGTCTGTGTTGGAAGAGGGAAAGGCTACAGCCAATGGATCATTACGTTTTATGCTGTATTCTAGGCGCAGGTTTGCCTGCAAAATACAATGAAGCCTAAAAAAGTCACTTTATAAGATCATAGAGAACTCCACACAGTTTTAAAAATTTCTAATGTTTGTTTCCAAATGAGCAAATAAAAATGTATTTTTATGGCAGAAGTCAAATATAGTATCAAGCACCAATTTATTCTTTATAATACAATTAGCAGACTATTCTGTCACATATTTTAATAGTCATGCTTGGCCTCTAGACTTTTGGATTTATTCTATTTAGTCTGGATTTTGTCTCTCCAGAGAATTTCCTCCACCAAATGGCAACTGTTCTGTAACTGACAGTATGTATAAGAATAGGCTGGGGCACTGAGAGTTTAAGTGACTTGCCCTCCTGCTTGGATGGAAGATCTATATCCACTAATCCAGGCTCTCTGAGATGCATTCATTTAATAGTTTGATCCATGTTCCTCAATGACTAATACGTTATCCTTTTTAAAAAAAATATTCCAAATATCTAAATTGGCAATTAAGACAAAAGATTTATTTTAAAAAGAGACAGCACCCACAAATTACAAATTTAAAACTTTCAATTAATTTGCTAAACAGATTCATTGGTACTAGGACTAATAAAATCCTACTAACATTAAAAACAAAATACAGTTTTTAACTAGAAATTCCTTAAGAGAAGTGAGCAATTTGGCTTCCCTGGCAAGGTATATTATTCAGGATACTTTCTCACCAATGGACATAAAGGTAATTTCACAGTCTGAGACAAGACAAACAACATTTAATACATGTGTGCTAACATGCTAATCTGGGGCAACCAAATTACATTTTGCACTAAAGATTAAAAGAAGTGCTCTTTCATCATGAATAAATTCAGGACTTCAGTCTTCAAAATGTCGTGCTCATAAACTAAGTAAGGTTTCAAGATAATCACTCTAGGTGAATTTAAAGGGAAGGCTCTTCCACAGTCCTATCTATATGTTTCAGTTGTTCTCAGGGAAAACTTTTAGCGGAACGAAGCTCTCACTTTCCGGCCCTTCAGAGGTTGTGGTGGACGGTGGTTGCTCAACAAGAAGGCAGCTGCCTCACCCTCTGCAGTGTACAGGAGACTTCGGAATTTGGCTAGCTATAAAAGAAAAGAGGCAGATATTTCAACACTCAATTGTCACACCAACTGGGTAAATACCTCCACACAGAAAGCTGACATACCTAGCACTTAACCCTTGCCAAGATCTATTACAATTCTAAGACCGATCAATCTGAAATTATATAGTAATTTTACTAACATCCCTTTTTCCTCTCTTCTAAATAAATATTATTTAATGTTTTGAATGTCCATATGATGAGATCCTGAATATTGTTTTGGACCAAGAAAAACTAAAGAATTTATCCCTGAGGCAGGCAGGCAGAAGGTTCTGGTAGAGATCAGTTTAGCTCCATGGTCCCACCCTTTGGGGAGGTGGTCCAGTCTGAAATCCAAGTTATGTCAAACTCCTGAAACCCACCCTCTGTAGAAATCCCAGTCATGTCCCTGAGGTTAAATTTTCCCTATAAACTCTACTTGTGGACCATCCCATGGCTGCTGTGCTCTTTGGGTCAGCCCACCATGGCACTCTGTCCCTGGTGTCTTCCCCTTCCCCTCCCCCACTAAGCTTCCCAATCCCAAACAACAGACCATATCACATATGTTGCTCAGCATTGTTAAACACAACACTCTTCTTCCCCTACACAAATACTACATAAGCTCTTTGAGGGTAGGCATTATTTCAGTTCTGGCTTGGAATCACCAGCACTTAGCATTCTGCCTGGCACAAGGTAGGTACTTAATCAATGTTGAATATGTGAACATATGAATATGTGAACATTCATTCTCTCTCACTGAGGTGATTTTCTATATATTGTTTCAATATGGTAGAAAGAGTATTCAAATGGAAATCAGATCATGGAATTGTAGATAAAGATTTAGAAAGGAATTTAGAGGTCATTAAATCTAACCCCTTAATTCTCTAAATGAGGGAACTGGGGGAGAGAGATTAATTTCATTGTGTCCAAAGTCCAACATTATTAAGTAACAGGACCAAGATTTAAACCCAGATCCTCATACTAAATCCAGCATACAGACATAGGCTTAAGTCCTGGTTTTACTGTTTGACAGATATAGACCTTAGATAAATCAGTTTCTCAAAGCTCCAACTTTTCCATCTATTAAGTGGGAATAATCACTGGACAGGTAGCTCAGTGAGATGTAACTTTAAGTCAGGAAGACCCACCTCAAACACTTCCTGAGAGCCAGGGGACAACCTCTCTAAACCTTAGTTTCATCATCTGTAAAATGGTAAAAATAACAAATTAAGATACTATTGTTAGAGTTGTGAAGACTGAATGAGAATGCATGTAATATACATGGAAATCTTTAAGGTTGGTCCTGGGTTGTCCTGGCCAAAGTATCTAATAGACCATAAGCTCCTAGAGGACAAGGACAGTCTTAGGTCTCTTTTTTGCATCTCCAAGACTTTAGTATGATCTCTGACACATAATAGATGTTTCATAAATGTTTAAACTAAAGCTTAAAGTCAATAATAGAGGTTGAGCTGCTTCTACTATATATTGTATTCAACTGATATTGGTTGTCGATCTTAGTTATTTTTTGGTTTTGTATTTGGACCTAGGTGTTTCACCTATAAAATGAAATAAGCACCCTCCATCCCAATCCTAATTCAGAAGTTAGCTAGCTATATGACTCTGGGCAAGGCCTCTAATCTTTCTCAGCCTTTCTCATTTGTAAAACTGTCTAATAAAAATATCTACCTCATACGACTGTTGTGAGGATCAAATGAGAAAATAGAGGTTATGAGCATTTCAAATATTAAAGCACTTTCTAAATATTAGCTCTCATTATTACTTTATCAGTTTCAGAGAAAGACCACAATTTCCAAAACTTAAGAGACGGTGTTGTTTATAGTGACCAAACTTTGTTTAATTCAATTTAGAGAGGTATGTCTTTGTTCACTTTTGCCTATGCTGAAAGGGGAATAGCTAAAAAGTGGATAATTAGTTTCTCAAAGGCATTTTTTCCAAGAATGCCAGCAGCTGGCATTAACAATACTATTGTTCTGTTTAGTAAATCAAAATTTTTTAATTTAAATTATGTATTTCTATTTCATTTTGTCTTGTTACATGAGCATAATAAAATATAAGTTGGAAAGTTGCCTGTAAGAAAGATTACATTCTGATTAGTGAAGAAGATTCTATACCTCTCTTGCCAAGTAGAAATTTTTTCTTATTAATAATTTGTCTCTGACAGACTTTGGCTAAAATAGAGTGCAGGTTTTTCAGCGATACTGAACTCTGGCTTTTATATTCTTTGAAATATTAATGTAAGATTTTCTCCTTAACTAGAATGCACCTTAAACTATGAAAATTGTTGCCATATGTTTTGTAAAACATTGGGTAGAATACTGAGGATGGAAAAGGCACAATGCCATTTAACTTTTGGTGATAGCATTGGTCTTCAAAAACAAAGGATGACCAATAACAATATTCAGATTATAAAATATTTTGAGGGGATAAAATTTTGCCCTTTTACGTGTTTAATAAATAATGTTAAGACTTGGGCTAAGCTTGGCTAGTCAAGTAGAAAATTTTGTATCTGAATAACCAAGAATGTAAACTCCTTGTAAGTAAAGATTGTTTCATTCACTTCATTGTGTACTCAGTGCCAAGCACTGCATCTAACACCAGTTATCAACAAGGTAATTTACTGAATGGGGACCAAAGCAGAAACTGTGTAGTAACAGCCAAAAATGGGGAAGGAAAGAGGGGGGAGATCTTTCAAATAAATGGGCAATACTTTCTCAAAGTCACTAGGTCCATAGTAAATAATTTGGTACATTCTTCTGTACATGATACACTGTGATATATTAGGCCAGCTTTCATTAATCACCTATTATATTCAAGACAAAAATTAAGCAATTTCAAGGAGCTTACATTTTATTGACATAATGTAAGAAGAGTTGGATACTGATGTTTATTTACAACAGTATAAACTCAGATTAAACCAAGTCTTCACAGTGAAAGTTAAGAGAGATTTTCAAGTTACTTGATGATTTAGAAACAACCAATGTGACCAAGAAAACTCACCTAATTTTTCTTCTTGACTCAAACTTGATACATTTTTGAAGCAGTAACACCAGTGAAGGTTATTAGAGTATTTCCTGATTTTTTCAGGACATTAATTTCTTAAAAAGTTGGCTTTTCAGTATTCTTCTAAATGATTATCCAAAATATTTTATGACTTTTCTACATTGCATAGATTTTATGCAAGGTAAATTTTTACAGAACTTTACATTACTTGAAAGAAATTAATAGTGGATTTTTTCCCCTTTATTACAATGCATTGCTTCACAGTAGAAAATATTACATGCAAAGACTATGTCATTATTCAGGTATATAGATTGACATGACTCCAATATCACTAACAAAAAAACAATGTAAAAAAAGTCAAGATGAAGTTGAAGAAAACTGAGCAATTTGATCCAGTGAATTTCATATGCAAAGTCAATTCAGACAACGTAGGCAATCAAAATTCACAACTTCAATTATTGGCAATCAAGCTGCATTAATGACAAGAATGAAAAATGCGTTCCCCAAAATGTTAGAAAACAGTAAATCTTCTCACTGGCATGTTAATTAGATCAAGACTTTAGCACTTAAATGTTTGAGTCCAGGGAAGAAAAATAGGTTTGAGTGAATCAGGAGAAGGGAGATTGAAACATCTGACCTGTACTTCAGGCCACAGCTTCAGTTGAGTTGGCAAGGTAGAACAATGGCAAACCTCAAGGGAAAAATATTTGGCAACAACTTCCTAAATAAAGAGAAAAAAAATTTCCCTGCATCTAACATTACCTGGTAGAATGAGACAGGGACTCAAACACAAATATGCTTAATTTTAAATAAATAATCTATGAAAACTGAGAAGGAAAAATACAAATGTGGAAGAAACCTCTTTTATTTGCCAATTATTTTTTTCCAGGTATGAGGTAAGTTTAAGATGACATGAAAGCATAGTTTTAAAATATTAATGAAATTGTTAGCAACTTATACTGCTGACACTATATACCACAAGCACTAATGTATAAATAAAAGTGTGTTGTTTATTTACATCATAAGGTACCTATATAAAAAACAGTAGTTATTAGCTTTCCTTCATAAAAAGAATTAAATTAGTGCCTAGAAAACTCTTATCAACAGTGCTAAAAACATTTAATCATATTTTATATTTTAAAAAATGCAAGTGGCCTGCTTCCTTCCTTTCTTAGCAAAGGTGAGAGACAGTAGATGAGAAACACTGCATGTATCACCAAGACTCAGTTGATGTGTGGTTTTAAATTAACTGAACTGTTTTTGTCCCTCTTTTTTTTTTTTTTTTTTTTTTAACTCTTTTGTTACAGAAGATGAGTTGTTCGGTATAATGGGACAAAAGGACATATTAAGAAAGGAAGGAGATAAAAAAAAAGATAAAAAAAACACACAATACTAATAAAATTTTGAAAAAATAAAAAGCTTTATGCTTATTTCCTAATATAGATGTAAACTCTATACAGTAATGGATTTAAAATATCACCCTTCAAAAGAACCTCATTCCCAATTAAGAATGAACATTTTTGAAAAGTTTTAACACTAAAGAGTCTTTAATGACTATTAAAATATTCATATTAAAGCATTTCAAAATGAAACAATTAATCACACTAGCACTCTGCTTTGCAGCTATTATTTGGTTAAGCCATAAAGAACAGCCATTCTGCAGGGTCTGTGTCCTATCCATTAATTAACTGCCCTTCAAAAGTCAGTTCTGGACAAATTATGAATACCTCGTGATTCTTAAGAGCTGTGATTTCTTAAAAACCTATCCAGCTACAATTAGGAGTAACAGTTTTATATGTAAAATGATAAAGGCGATGCTAATTTTGCCACTTTGCCACTTATTACCTATATGATGTTGGTCAAATCATTTCATTTGGTTTCCTCATTTGAAAAATGAGGAGACTGGGTTGGAGGATCTCAAAGATTCTCCCAGTTCTAAGCCTGTGATTCTATGACTGATTGAACATTTCCCAAGAGGCTTTAAAGAATCAATCATGCCCTTATTGAAGTTATGTGAAAATCAGGTCCCTCTGTATTTAATAAATTAATCATATGGTGAAATTAACAAATAAGAGACCATGTGAAATAGGAGAAAAATCACCTTGACATATGAAGGACTTTTGTAAAGCTGCAATCCACCTGACCTGCTGAAAAACATTCATTGGGTAGCTGCCATCTCAGTCAAGCATAGCCCACTTCAGATTTCTACTGAAAGATTAAATAAACATTTCTAGGTCTTTTGCCTCAACTAAAATCAGCTCTTCCATTTTGCAAAGGAAACTGAAGTCAAAAGAGGTATTAGCTTATCCAAGGTCACACAATCAATAAGTCAGAGACAAGACTTGAACCCAGGTCTTCTTATTTCAGAGTTAGGTGTGCTTACCATTGTAATAGGAACATCCAAAGGAAAATGGGGCATGTTTGAAGCTCAACAAGAAAATGTTCCCCAATGTCTGTTACTTGGTTAGAAGCAGTCAGACTTCATAAAGCAGGCCAGTTCAGATAAGATAGGAAGAATTTCCAGGGATGGCACTTTTCATTTGATAAAATAAAACAGTTTAATGCCAAGGGATCCTCTGAGGTAGTCTAACTTTATCATTGTTATTAATCAACTAGCATTTATTAAAGGCCTCCTATATGCCAGGCACTACACTTGCTAAGTACTGGAGAAACAAAGAAAAGCCAAAGACAGTTTTTACTCTTAAGGAGCTCACAGTCTAAAGGAAAAGACAATATACAAATAACTATATAAACAAGATACAGTGAGTTTAATTAGAAATAATATATAATGAAGATATTAAGATTAAGGAAGAATCATTCCCATATGCTTTAAAGTCTGCAAAGCATTTTCCCTATAATACTCTTATGAGATAGGAAGTAAAAGAATTATTATCCTCATTCTATCACAGACATAAAACTAAGCGGGGTCTTAGAAGTCATCTAGTTTATCCTGCTTATTTTATAGATTTTTTTTTTTAAGAGGCACATATATGGTGCAAGGATAGAAAATGGGCCCTACAGTCAGGAAAGCCAGAGTTCAAATCCGGCTTTAGACATTTAGTAACTGCGTAACACTAGACAAGGTTTGCCACTGTTTGCTGCCTCAGTTTGCCAAAGTATAAAATAAAGATAATAATGACATCTACTTCTTAGGGTTTATGCGAGGATCAAATAAGATAATATTTTTAAAGCATTTAGTACAGTACCTGGCATTAGTAGGCACTTAATAAATGTCTGTTTTTTCCTTTTTACACATAAAAAAACATGGGGCCAGAGAGTGAAGTCATTTGTGAAAATGTCATACAGGTAAAGATTAAGGGAGTCAGAAGTAGAACCCAAATCTCTTGGGTTCTAGTCTGGTGCTCATTCCAGTTCATGAAAAAATTTCTAAAAGTTAAACTATCTTGTAGTAATGTAAGTCTCAGAAGGGCTTTATTATTATACACATTTTACAGATAAAAATAAAGCATACAGGTTAAATAATTTGACCATTGTCATACATATCTCAACCAGGCCAAAATTTGAATGCAGGTCCTATATCTCTAAAACCTGAATTCTTTCTATTATATTTAAGATGCAAGTCAAATACTTATTAACATAAGTTTCTTGAGTGCAGAGTATATTTCATTCCAGCTCTTAGCACATGCCTAGCACATAATAGCTACTATGCATTATAGCTATTATACATTATTATTATCAATTATGTATTATATATTAAGTATATATTATATATTTTAACTATTATTTAGCACATAATGAATGTTTGCTCATTACTTGAATAACTGTTTATAATATACCAGTTAAATGGTACGGTACACAAAGAAAAAAGAAACCCAAGCAATCCCTACCCTTAAGGAACTTATATTTTTATTGTAGGAGGAGGGATAAGAGAGAAACCCACTCCTAAGTAAATAAATAAAAAAATTTTCAAAAATAGATACCCATTAATTTTGAGTAGGGAAAGCAGTAACAATTAAAGGAAATTAGGAGATATTTTATGTAGGAGATGGGATCTGAGGCTGAATTAAAGAATTTTGGAGGTGGGTAGACTCGTAGTTCTCATCTATTTAACCATCTTGTTTCATGGATGGAGAAGATCCAGAGAAAAAAGTAATTTATACAAGATTATACATAGATAGTTTGTAGCACCTCTTTTTGTAATGGCAAAGAATCTGAAACTTAGTGGATGCCCATCCATTGGGGAATAACTCAATAAGTTATGCTATATGAAGGTAATGGAATATTATAATTCTATAAGAAATGATGAACAAATTGATTTCAAAAGACCTGGAAAGATTTATATGAAGTGATGCTGAGTGAAGTAAGCAGATCCAAGACAGCACTGGCACAGTAACAACAAGGTTATATGATAATCAACTGTGATCAACTTAGCTTTTCTCAGCAATAAGGGAGGGTAGAATAGAGAGATAAGGTGAAGAACTTACAGGAATATATGGATTCTTTTTCTGCATTTTATTTCCATTATTTTTGTGTTTCCCCTATGACCTGTATAATATGTGCAGGCCCATATTTACTTGAGCCTTAGCCAGCTATAAACATATTTACTTAACCTGAGCTGATGACATTTATCAGTATTATCGATATTTAGTCTAATAGCTTGACCACTACCTGCTTGATTAAGCTTGAAGGCCTGATTTTCTGTTTCCTAGAAATCAGGTGATTTCAGGGAAACAGAAACCTTTCATTCCAATCTCTCCCAATAGTAACAACCAATTAGATACCTCCCCCTCCCCTTCTCAATGCTCTCTTGTGAGGTAATCTCTTGTATAAAAGCTGTGTATCTTTACTACTTCTTTAGCCTTCCTACCACGAGCTTTCTCTTTCTCCTCTGGAGGTTTTTATAAACAACTTTTCTGCTTTCTACTGAATGATCTCTGAGTAGTCATTCTGGGTAAAGGTCTTCTACATCCCTCACAAGGGGATCCAAGACAATACCAATAGAGTTGAGATAGAAAATGCCAATCATATATGGAGAGTACTATGTCAAAACTGAATGTGAATCAAAGCACAATATTTTCACTTTTTGTTTCTTTGTTTTTTTCTCTTTTGGTTTGATTTTTTTTCCTTTTTAAAAAAATCATAGCTTTTTATTTTCAAATATATGCAAAGATAGTTTTCACACTTGCAAAACTTTGTGTTCCAAATTTTTCTCCTTTCCTTTTCTCTATCCCCTTCCCCTAGACATCAAGTAGTCCAACAAAGGTTCTAAACATATTTCCACATTTATCATGCTTCACGAGAAAAATCAGATCAAAAGGGGGAAAAAAGAAAAAAAAAGCAAGCAAACAAAAATGATGAAAATATTATGTTGTGATCCACATTTAGTCCCCATAGTCCTCTTTCTGGATGCAGATGGTTCTCTCCATCACGAGTTTGTTGGGGTGTTGGAATTGGCCTGAATCACCTCATTGTTAAAAAGAGTCAAGTCCATCAGAGTTGAACCTCACAGTCTATGTATAATGTTCTCTTAGTTCTACTCAGTTCCCTTTGCATCACTTAGTACTCAGTTCACTTAGCATCTCCTGGTCTGATTTTTCTTGCACAACATGACAAATAATGGAAATATTTTAAAGGACTGGATGTGTTTAACCTATATCAGACTGCTTTCTCTCTTGAGGAGGAAGGAAATAAAGAAGGGAGGGAGAAAAATTTGGAACACAAAGTCCTAAAAAAAAAAAAAAAAAGAATGCTAAAAACTTTGTGTATTTTGAAAAATAAAATACTGTTATAATTTTTTTAAAGGATTACACACAGATAGTGGGAGAATTAGGTTCAGAACCTGTATCTCCTAACTAATAATCTATTCTTTTGAATATTCCTTATAATCATAAGGAAAGTGGAATACATAACTAATTCTGGGGAATCAATTTCAATTTGTATGGCATTGTTTCCTTTCCAATGTCTTCCACACAGAAGATAGTGCTAAATAGGGGATGAATTAAATGGCTTCTGGGGTCCTTTCCACATCTGTGATCCTGTAACTAACTTCTTTTGATCCTCAAAACAATATTTTGGATTAGATAAAATATGCATGATCATCCCCATTTTATAGATAAGTAACTGAGGCTTAGAATTGTCACATGACTTGTCTGAGTCACAAAGTTCTCAGTAGCAGGATTCTTGAAAAAACCCAGGTCTCTTGGCTCCTCGTTTTTGTTTAATGATACAAGTAAGATAACAGGTATCTGTCATTCTCTGTGCTTTCTGTATGATAAATGATAAGTCTGCAACTATATCTACATAGTCCTGCCTCTAATGACAGGATTAGAGGGCAGCCTGGGCAAGGTTAGCTAAAGTAACAAAATCGCAAGATTTAAGAGCTGAAAAAGACCTTTTCTCATTCTCCAAAAGAAGAAATATAGGTTCTCTTTGAGGTTAAGCACATTGGTTAAAGTCACGCATCTAATAAGAAGCACATTCATAAAGTATGGATCTTATTCTTATCACCTTTATGATATATTTACAAGGGCTCGGTGTATATCCTCCATCATAAGGCTATGTTCTGTGGCACCAATCCAAGGCAAGGAAGCTGACTAAATGATTCAATTCAATTCCACAAATGTTTATTAAGCCTCTACTCATACCTAAGAAAAACAAAACACTATTCCTCATGGAAAGTCTCTCTTCTCTTGACTTGCACAACCCTGTTCTCCCATTCCTTCTTGGTTTCCTTCACTTATGCTGGGCCCTCTGGCCCCTTCATTGTAGGTGTGGCCCCAAAAACCTGTCTTTGGCCCTGACAGGTAATTCAGTAAACACGAGGGAAAAAAATCATAAAACAATTCCTTCTCTGAAGGAACTTGTTCTACTGGGAAAGGTTGGGGAGAAGGCCTAAAAAGGAATCAACTCAAGGTAGTTTAAGGAGGGTAAGAACACAGACAGGGATATCAGGAAAGACTACCTGAAGGGATGAAAGTCACTGCAATTATACAAAAAAACCAAGAAGTGGGCTGTTGATTAACAAGTAGGTTAGACTGACTGGAATGCAAAGTGCTTGACAGGAAACTATATGAAATGAGTTTAAATGGCAGCCAAACTGTGGGACACTTTAAATGCTAGATGGAAGACATTATATTTTATCCTTAGGAGCATTAAATATTTCTGATCAAAAGGTCCTATACTGTGTCTTAAGAATATTAATTTGGAGTGAAGAAAGCCTAGAAACAGGACTCTGTGGTTACTACATGAGGTTCTCAAAGTGGCCTCCCTGCCATTATTCTCCTGCTTCTATGCCTTTGCCTTTATGTCTGTAATGCATTTCTTCCCCATCTCTACATCTGAATTCAAAGCACAAAGTGGCACCTTTTCTACATGTACCATACCTAAAACAATATTATAAAGTAGCTGTCATCAAAACCATTTGGTAATGGCTAAGAAATAGAGTAGTAGATCAGTGGAATAGATTTAAGTTCACAAGTCACAATAGTCGATGACTATTGTCTAATCTAGTATTTGTGTCAACCTAAAGACTCCAGCTTCTGGGATAAGAACTCACTATTTGACAAAAATTGCTGGGAAAACTGGAAAATAGTATGGCAGACACTAGGCAATGAACAACACCTACCACTCTATAATAAGATAAGGTAAAAATGTGTCCATGATTTAAACCTGAAGGATGATACAGTAAGCAAATTAGGAGAACAAGGAGTAGTCTACATCCCAGATCTATGGAGAAAGAAAGAAATGATGACCAAAGAAGAACTAGAGTAAATTATGAAATTCAATATGGCTAATTTTGATTATATCAAGTCAAAAGTTTTTGTACAGACAAAACCAATGCAGACAAGATTAGAAGGGAAGCAGAAAACTGGGAATTTTTTTTTTACAAAAGGCTTCATTTCTAAAATATATAGATAACTGACCCAAATTTATAAGAACCCAAGCCATTCCCCAATTTATAAATGGTCAAAGAATATGAACAGACAATTTTCAGATGAAGAAATTAAAACCATTTCTACTTATATGAAAAAATGCTCCAAGAAAAAAGTAAATTAATACTACTCTGACATATCACTACACACCTCTCAGATTGGCTAAGATGACAGGAAAAGAAAATGATAAATGCTGGAGGGGATGTGGGAAAACTGGGACACTTGCATTTTTGGTGGAGTTGTGAACTGATCTAATCATTCTGGGGAGCAATTTGGAACTATGCCCAAAGGGCTATCAAAATGTATATACCCTTTGATCCAGCAATGTCTCTATTGGGCCTGTTTCTCTAAGAGTTCACAAAAAAGGGAAAAGTACCCACATGTGCAAAAATGTGTGTAGTAGCCCTTTTTGTAGTGGCAAGGAACTGGAAACTGAAGGGATGCCCATCAGTTGGGGAATAGCTGAATAAGTTATTGCATATAAATATTATTGTTCTATGAGAAATGATCAGTAGGATGATTTCAGGAAGGCCTTGAGAGACTTCCATGAACTGATGCTAAGTGAACTGAGTAGAACTAAGAGAACACCATACATAGCAACAAGATTATGTAATGATCAACTGTAATGGACTTGGGTCTTTTCAACAATGCAGTGAGTCAAGCCAATTCCAACAGATTTGTGATGAAGAGAGCCATTTGCACCCAGGGAGAGACCTGTGGGGACTGAATGTAGATCACAACATAGTATTTTCACATTTTTGTTGTCTGCTTGCTTTTTTCCCTATCTCGTTTTTCACTTTTTTATCTGATTTTTCTTATGCAGCATGATAAATATGAAAATATATTTAAAAGAATTGTACATGCTTAACTTATACTGGATTACTTGCTGTCTATGGGGCAGGAGCTGGAGAGGAAGAAGGGAAAAAATCTGAAACATAAGGCTTTGCAAGGGTGAATGTTGAAAACTATCTTTGAATGTATTTTGAAGATAAAAAGCTATTAACAATGACAAAATAAAAATAAAGAAGTGCCACTTTTAGACATAGCTTGTCTTACTTTCCCATAATTGCTAGGGCTTTCCCCTAAAAATTTTATTTTTTTTAATTTAAAAACTTTAATATCATATTTTATATAATTCTCAAGCCTCCCACAGCACCCCCTCTTCTTTCTCTCAGCTGAGGATATCTCCAATACTACTCCCAAAAAGACTCACTCTTCTTCATCTCACATCACTCCTCCTTTACCCCTATATCCCTTGAAGAGGCAGCCCTTTTTGTCAACTTCTCCACAAGCATCATCAATCCAATATCCTCTGGTCTTTTCAATAGATTATTCCCATTATCAATCTCAATCACTGACTTTTTTTCTATGCCTCTTACAAACATGCCCAGGTCTTCTCCATCCTTAAAAATAGTTATCTGAATGACCAATCCTATTAGTTATCACCCTAAATCTCTCTTTCTCTGCTTGGTTAAATTCCTTGAAAGAGCAATCTACATTTGCTGCCTTCACTTCCTCTCCTCTTGTCCTTTTCTAAACCCTCTGAAAACTAGTTTTCAATACCATCATCCAAATGAGACTATTTTCTCCAGTCACCAGTCACTGAGTAACAAATATAATGAATTTTTCTCAATCCTCATGCTTCTTCTCACGTCTGCAGATCTATCTCTATAGATAATTCTCCTCTTGAATACTCTCTTCTCTAGAGTTTTGTTACATTGCCCTCTCTTGGTTTTCCTGCAATTTTATCCAATACTCTCATTTTTTTTTTTAGCAGATGAGAAAGTTGAAGGTCAAAGAAGTTAAACATCTTGCCAAAGATCAACCAGATAATAGCATAGGCAGAACTTGAATCCAGGTTTTCTGACTCACTCTTTTCACTCCATCAAGGAGCTTCAGTGATAAATATGTGAACTGAAACTTAATTTAAGATAGTATTGAAGACTCCCAGAGAGTTTCCTTTGAAAACATAAAGATCAACTTAGATACTAGCTGTGTGACCCTGAGTACATCACTTAAACCCAATTGCTTCAACCCCCCCCAAAAAAAGACCAAATTAGAGAGGGACATAGGGAAGGTACCTGTTGAGAGCTGATATTTATAGGCTGCTTTAAAACTATCCAAGTGACACTCTCCAAAAGAGGTGGAACTGTAAGGGAGCCTGGGTATGTCCAGTAGTCCCACGATGGAGGAAGTAGAGTTGTTGGATCAAAATTGGTGAAACGGATTTGTTTACCCTGGAGAATGACGAGACAGAGAGAGAGAGAGAGAGAGAGAGAGGGGAGAGAGAGAGAGAGAGAGAGAGAAGGAAGGAGGAAGGGAGAGAGAAAGTCTTCTTATTACCAGGCATTACCTTAATTAGGAATACCAAAAACATAAAAGATGTATTTGGCCAATAAATAATAGAGTTAAAACAACTTACTTCTTGTACAATTCAGTCAGTATTGTATAGTATAGTATATTGTATAGTATAGTTTAATAGATATAGATATATATACACACATACACACCTATATATACACATTTAGTATATATATATATATATATATACACATATATATATATAAAGCTTATTGAGTTTATTACAAAAACAATATAGAATGGTTTAAATATACTATATTAAAATTTATAGTAAAGTATAGTATAGCTAAATTTACTTAAAATCAGTACTTTGTTTTATTAAAACAAATAAATTTTGGTTATCTTAACAGAAATGTCCTTTAAAGCATTTTCACAAAAGTTAAATGTGCTAAGATTCCCCCATCAGTGGGATTATTATAAATAATGAGATTCATCATTTATTCACTACCATAGCTAATTAAAACTTATCACTACAAAAAAATAGTAGTAATAGATCATTTCTTATTTACTGATCATTACTCATTCTAAGACTTCTGCAAATCTACATTAATTTTTTTCTTTCAACTATCCTTAAAAGCAAGAAACATAAATTAGCAGAAAGAAAAATTCTCAGAATTTCCATCTAAAATAAATTTCTCATGCAAAGTGGATAGTTTTGATTAAATTAAATTAAAAAGGTTTTGTACAAACAAAATCAATGTAGACAATTTTAGAAGGGAAGTAGTAAACTGGGAAAAAAAATTTACACTCAAGGGTTCTGATAAAGGCCTCATTTCTAAAATATATAGAGAATTGAATCAAATTTATAAGAATACAAGCCATTCTCCAAATGATAAATGGTCAAAGGATATGAATAGACAATTTTCAAATGAATTAAAATCATTTCTACTTATATGAAAAAATTCTCTAAATCACTATTGGTAAGAGAAATGCAAATTAAGAGAACTCTGAGTTATCACTATACACCTCTCACATTGGTTAAGATGAAAGGAAAAGGTAATGAATGTTGAGGGGATGTGGGAAAATTGGGACACTGTTGCATTGTTGGTGCGAACTGATCCTACCATTCTGGAGAGCAATTTGTAACTATGTCCAAAGCGTTATCAAACTGAGCATGCACTTTGATCCAGCAGTGTCTCTACTGGGTTTATATAGCAGAGACAATAAAAAGGGGAAAAAATTCAAAAGTGCAAAAATGTTTGTAGCAGCCCTTTTTGTAGTGGCAAGGAAATGGAAACGAGGGGATGCCCATCAGTTAAAGTATGGCTGAATAAATTATGGTATAAGAAGGTTATGGAATATCATTGTTCTGTAAGAAATGATCAGCAGAATGATTTCAGAAAAGCCTATAGAGTCTTACGTAAATTGATGCTAAGTGAATTAAGTAAAACCAAGAGAACATTGTACATAGCACTAACAAGTTAATGTAATGATCAACTGTGATGGACTTGGCTCCTTTCAAAATTTCCAATAGACTTGTGATGGAAAGTGCATCCATAGTGAGGACTGTGGGGACTGAATATAGATCATAGCATAATATTTTTGCCTTTGTTGTTGCTTGCTTTTTTTTTTCTTTTCTCATTTTTTCTCTTTTTGATCTGCTTTCTCTTGTGTAACATGATGTTTGTAGAAATATGTATAGAAGAATTGCACATGTTTAACATAGATTACTGGCCTCTAGGAGAGGGGGTGAGGAGAAGGGAGGGAAAAATAATTTGGAACACAAGGTTTTGCAAAGGTGAATGTTGAAAACTAGCTATGCATGTGCTTTAAAAATAAAAAGCTTTAAAGAAAAAAAGATAAAATAAAATGAGTTCCTTTAGAATAACTTATTTTAGATGGATACTTTGAGAACTTTTCTCTAAAGCATATTACTATCTACATGGCAAAAACAGGTAATTTACCTTTTCCTTAATGGAGTCCAAAATATCAGTAATTTTCTGCAGTTGTAGATTATGTTCACCAATCTGAAAACAACACAGTATATAGCTCCTCAAGATCACACATGTGTCACAATACATTTCAGCTATCAATATCAAATTCTCTTTGAAGCAAATGGAATTCAAAACAAGTAGTGATTGTTCATGAAATAATGATTTACCTATGACCCTGTCATTATGGATGTTCCTGATGTTCCTGATGTTCCATCTTTAGTCATGACACTTTCACTGTTTAGCCAGGATATAACTTTCCAGGCCAAACCAGCTACCACTGTAGTCAAAGTATTGATCAAAATATCCCCACCATTTGGTGACCCAAAGTCATATTTTCTTTTCTTTCTTAATTTTTTTTGGCTGAGGCAATTGGGATGAAATGATTTGCCCAGGGTCACACAGCTAGGAAATATTAAGTGTGTGAGGTCACATTTGAACTCAGGTCCTCCTGACTTCAGGGTTGGTGCTCTATGCACTGCACCACCTAGCTGCCCCTCCAAACTCATATTTTCAAGATGCAATGGGAATGCTTTCATTTACATGTATGTGGATGACAAGATTTGGGGCTTTTTGTTTTAACTAAAGTGAAAATGACTTCAGAAATATCACTAACCTTCTGGGTCAAAAGGCTATGAACATTACCCTAAATAAAAGATATCTGGATCCTCTGGTTAGATCATGCCATTATCAGCAATTAGCTGCAAGTCCTTTCCCTACTTTTTAAGGCTTCAATGTCAAAGTATAATCTCATACTTCAGTTTTTCCACCCACCCCACCATGGAAACTATCCATATGTAGGTGCTGGGGGGGAAAGGAGACTATTGGACTCAGTACTCACTTGTGCCTTATCTCCTCTCTTTCTTCCAATCCCAAGTACCCCTTCTCCATGGCTGTGTTATGGGGTCTCAGGCAGAGCAAAAGTATTGTCCCTATCAGAACAGGCTGCATTAGAACCCAGGATAACCATGCTAGTTTCGTAGACATCTTGACAATAAATGTTACAGAAAAAATTATTTGTCTAACTTAATTCCTTGGATGAAGAAAACTGTGAAAATGTAAAAAGCCATTCTCTGTTTAGAGGAACTGGTATTATTTACATTCACTCTGGGATTCAAAGTGGAATTTTACTCTTGGCTATATCTCTGGCTTTTTGTATAAGGAGGCTCAGCTAACAGATGATTTATTTTCTCAGGACCTTGGGTAATTTTCTTTTAACCTATAAAATATCTAATAAGTATCAAAAAGCATTAAAAGAATAAATTATAATTTTTTAATTCAGTTTTGAAAAGACAAAAATAAATCTTAAGTCTAATTCATCATTGAAAAATAATTGGGTGACAACTTTGTGAATGAAACTCAGGTGCTATTAGCAGACTCAATATTATAATGAAATCAATTTGTCCTTACTTGTAAAAAAATACCTAAAACAGCCAATCCATCAGGTTCATGAGCTGCCTCAACAAAGCTGGGGTACTTGTCTGAATTCCAGTGAACCACATGGAGCTAAAAAGAAAGGGCATAACTTCAGAGAGTAATAATAACCACAATTAAAAACATAAATTCTAATTAATTATGTTATATGCTAAGTATACTGATGTGTATAACTTCAAATGAAGGGCAAATTGAGACATCAAAGTTCAATACACTTCCCAACCCAAAGTTTGGGATAGTGGCAATACTGGAAAGAATTGACAAAGTTAGAATGTTGAGAACCATGAAAAAGAAAGAAGGAGAGAGAGAAGGGAAAGAAGTGCAGGGGAACAGAGAAGGGAAGAGACAAAATAGGAAAGGGAAGGGAAGAGAGGAAGAGGAAAAAAGGGATGGGAGGAAAAGAAGAGAAAAAAGGGAGGGAAAGGGAAGATTGGAGGAGAGAAAAAAGGAAGTGAGGGGAAAAGAGGAGGAGAGAAAAAGGGAGAGGAGGGGAAAGGAAGAAGGGAATATGAGGGGAAAAGGAGCAGAGAAGACAGGACAGGAGGGGAGGAGGAGGAGGAAAGAATGAAATCATAAGTTCAAAATAATACTCTCAACAGAACCTCTCAGAGGAAGTCTCCTGACAGTGCTTTACTTTTTATGACTTAAACCTTTTCACTGACCAAATTCTGCTTTACAAAATATGATATTACATGGCAGTTTTGCTGTACTTATTTTTTTTAAGAAAATCAACAATTTAAACTCAATAATCAAGTCTTATTCTGTACAAGTGACAAAAGGAAACTGTTAGAAAAGCCACTGGAAATTCTGATGAGTCCTCTGACCACATGGTGAGAGTATCAGTGTTGGGTGGTTGTATAGACAAAGTAGCCTAAACCAAATTGCACAAGTGAAACAAAATACATTTGGATTATATGAGACATACACATATCCTCAGAAAGGGAAGGCTGAGTGGGAGATCAAAATTCTTTAAATATCTTGGCACCTACATAGAAGTTACTTAATAAGCGATAACATCAAAGAGTTAACAAAGAAATAAATAACTTCTTTATGGTCACAAAAATAAATGAAGTTTGTGAATGAAAGACAGGTACTTGTTAATATTAGGCTCCTGTTTTTCCCTCAAGAAAAAAAAAAAAAAACTACAGTATTTTGAAAGATGATTGGAAGCAATGAGAAACATCTTAAAAAAAAAAAAAAAAAGGCCCCATCCCTCCCACATACTTGCTTAACTTGTAGTAACAGAGCCAAACCAAGTTAGTTGTTAAGATATCATTTTTATTGTCATACAGTGACTCAAACCATATTACAAGTTAAAAAGTTCTTCTAATCTTAATTGTTTAAAAAATAAAAGCAAGGATTGTTTTTCCCAACTGAAAAGTTTTCAGAATTTTTCAAATTATTTTCAATAATAATACTATTCATCTTTGTTTTTAGAAACCAACATAACAATGGTGAATAAAATTATGTGTCCTTTGCTTGGAAAACTAAGCTTGCAATCACAATTTTTCTTTATGCAATCATTCATGCTCAATCAACAAAACCCCATACAAGATCCTGAGAGATAAAATTTAGCTAAGAACTAGTCTCTGTCTTCATGAACTTTTTTTCTAACAGGATAATAAACATAAATAACAATATAAAATATTACATCTTTAATGTATCAGAGTTCTATGTCAAGAGACTGCACGTAAGGGAATAGGAGGTAGAGATTCATCAGGCAAAGAAGATAGAAAAACACTGAGCATATGATAATTTCAAATAGAGTTCTAAATTTGGAAGAAGTTATTCATTTAATTTTTCTTTTTTTAATTAACATTATTCAACCAGAAAAAAAAACAAACATGTTTTCTTTCCCTCCCAAATACCTTCTAACCTAATTGAGAAAGGAAAGCAAAACCAATTACAAAGTACAGAGTCAAACAAAACAAATTTCTTCATTGGCTACATCTCCAGCTTCCTCTTTCCCACAAAAAAAGTTTCATTTTGTATTCTGAGTTTTTCATCAGCATTACCTTATATGCAGGTGGAGAGCATGTTTCATCATTATTCCTTGTAATCCTGGTTGATCATGATGCTGATCAGTGTCCCTAAGTCTTTCAAAGTTGTTTCTCTTTACAGTACTGTGTTCATTGTATAAACTGTTCTCTTGGTTCTTCTGCTCACATTCACTCTAATCAGTTCATACAAATCTTTCCAGATTTCTCTGAAACCATCTCCTTCTTCATTATTTTTTTTGGACACATTCTATCACATTATACATAATAATTTATTCATATGTTTTCCAATTGATGAGCTCCCTCTCAGTTTCCAATTCTTTGCCACATCAAACAGAGCTACAAAAAATTTGAGCATCTTTAATATTTGTTTTGGGCAACTAGACAGCATAGTAGATAGAGTGCTAGGCCTGGAGTAAGAAAGACCTGAGTTCAAATCTAACTTCGGGCACTAGCTTACTTACTAGCTAGCTCTATGATCCTGGACAAGTCACTTTATTTGCTTGTTTCCTCATCTATAAAATGAGCTGGAGAAGGAAATGGCAAATTGCTCCAATATCTTTGCCAGGAAAACCCCCAAAAAAATCACGAAGAGTCTGGCCTAACTGAAAACAAGTAACAAGAATAAAATCTGTTTTCTTTAGAACTAATCTCTCCCTTATTCTACCCTTTCTATGATTCCCCTTTCTCCCTATTCCCTTTTCTCTCTTATTTCCTTTGTGAGTGAAATCTATTTCTGTAACCAATTATGTGTGTACAAATGTATTTGCACCTCCTCTTACTAGTATACTGACGTTCAAGTATCCATTGCTCTCCCAACTCCTCTTCCATATTTTTATAGACTTCTACTTGCACATAATGATTTTGTGAGAAAACTTTTCTTAATCCTCCCCTTGTGTATTCCTCTTCCTTTCTATTTATATTCTTTTAAAATCAACAAGAGATAGGAGAATCACTTTTAGTTGTTCTATCTAATTCTAATTTGATGATCCCTGACTGCAGCAACTCAGTATCAGTATCAGTACAGTTTCTTTTAGGAAGTTCCCAATGCATTCTTTCTATTTCTACTTTGCTCTCTGTTTCTAAAAGATCTGAGCAATTTTCTCTTAAAGTATCTTAAAAATAGGATGTCCACACACTTTTTTTTCTCATAGCTTTTGAGTTACTCAACAATTCTTAATTTTTTTTACTTAATCTATTTGCCAAGTCAGTTTTTGCTATGAGATGTCCTATATCTATGTGCATAATAAACAACAACTTTTTGTTTTCCCATTCTTCCAACTTATTTCCAGACTTTGAGCTTTATATTAAAGTCAGGCTCTGAACACTTAGGAAGGGAATATTTGGGTTAGTCCTAATGCTGCTTTTTTTTTGGAGAATTTAAGTGTTATCCCAGGATCTCTGGGACACATAGTTGAGGTTGAAGACTTAAGACACTTTTAGTGCTTCCAAAGTGGTCTTATTCAAGGCAAAGTCTTTTAACTAACCTCCCAGTCTGAGTTTTGTAAACTCCTGACCTGATTTTGGTTCTGAGCAACCAATCCTGAATGCTTTTGTTATTCAAATTATTCAAAATTCACAAAAATAAATAAGAACAAAAGAAATATTTAAACTTTCAATTTGATGAAGATTTGTGGTTTTTATATTTCCAGTTATTGAAGCTAAAAACTCTGCTAAGAGTTTTATTTAAATATATTTATTACTTTCTCTTTTATTCTGAGGCAATACCATTTTCCAGTAATATTACTGACATATAAAAAATAGCAAGTCATGTCCTAATGCCCTGACTCTGAATCAATCATTTTAAAACTTTATGTCTGATGATGCAGTCCTACTCTAATACCCTGTGATAGTGGCTGAGCTTTTTGATGGTTTTGCCATTGGAGCTCAAGATTCAGTTGTTGACCAAAACTATGAACTTTCTGAGAACCAGTATAGCTTATTTTGCAGAAAGACTCATTATTTGTAGGCAGCTGATAAAAGAGTGAATTATTTGGTCACAACTCAAATAATGATGGAAAATATATGGTCCTCAGTGCATGCCTTCCTCCTATCTCTTTGACCTATGTTTTATTAGAGGCAGAAATGGAAGCAGCATGATATAATGGAAACTGGGTTGGATTGGGAGTCAAGATATCTGAGCTCAAATTTTGGCTCTGCTACTTGCTATCTATGTTGCACTTCAGGAATCATTAAACTTCTCTGAGTCTCAGTTTCATTATCTTAAAAAAAAGGAAGATGTTCTCTAGATTTCTAAGGTTTCTTCTATCTTTTAATCTATGATCCAGTTAAGCAGGACCAAATTGATTAAAAATCCCATTAAGTGGTACTTTATCATGAAAGAGATACTACAAACTAGCCATATGGATCCTGAGCACTACATCTAAAATATGTGCATTGCTAAAATGATCAATTATCTCATGAAGTCATGCTTCTTTTTGTCTCAGGTTCAGGATAAATCAACTCTGGAAACACTTTAATTCTCCTTTCTGAGGAACCTGTGACATATCAAATGAGATAATATTAATAAAGCACTTATCACAGTGTCTGCCATATAGTTGGTGCTTAATAAATGCTTATAACCTTCCACTCCTTTGCCCTCCAGTGCTAATTGTCTCATGGCCCATAATATTGCAAAGCCTATTTAATGAAAATCACAATTACTGGGGCAGTTAGGTGGCACAGTGGATAGAGCATCAGCCTTGAACTCAGGAGGACTTGAGTTCAAATCTGGTCTCAGACACTTAACACTTCCTAGCTGTGTGACCCTGGGCAAGTCACTTAACCCCAGCCTCAAAAAAAAAAAAAGAAAAAAAAAGAAAATCACAATTACTCAGAAGAGTTGATCCTAACTTCACAGGACAGTCAAGTGAATGAAGATTTCAATTATCCAGACTATGATATGTAGCTGCATGAATAAGTTGTTGAGTTAGTCCATCAGTACATCTATGTTGGACTTTCCCTGCAGAAGATCCATGAACTGTGCCAAAAATCAAAGAGAGTTGGAAAAGAATAGGTTAAATAACTTTGGCAAAACTATGTAATACTTTTAATGTCTTCTTCCTGAAATAAAAGACCAAAAGACCAACACTCTTCCAGTGATATTTTATGTCTCTGATCATGGAATGCCTCAATTTCAAAAGTATTGAGCTGAGAGTTAACCAAAAACAATGGAGATTTGCATGGTTGGCATGGATAGCCTGCAGCACACTCACAATAAAGAAATGTGCGGGAAAAGTGAAGTAAAAGATATAATCAAGAAAATACATGATTAGAAAAGGAAGTGTAAGTCATGTAGCAAGAGAAAGGAAAAAGCCAGTGGATAGTTCAGGAACTCCCATCTTAACTACATCTTCTCAAGAGTTCTATAGGAAGAACTCCAGTTTGTAAATTGGAGACTCTATTCAGTATTTAAAGGAGAACATGGACAAGTCACTCAAGAGATTAAGGTGTTGATGGACTGAAATCTACAGAAATTTGAATGAAGTATTCATAGCAAAAACAGCTGAAATAATCTATCTGGAGATTGTTCTCTGAAAAATTTTACAGAACAAATCATATAAAGTAATAAATGTTTGTAAGTTTCACTTTTTAATGTAAAAATAAAATATTTATATTTGGTCTAGATGCAGAATTCACACACATGACATCAACAGTAAAAGAAGTTCCACCAGTGTAGACCAACAATTCACCTGCAATTTATAGCCTAAAGAATTGTTTAAGGGCACTGAGAAGTTAAATAACTTGTGCAGTCGCATTCTAGTTTATGGTTGATATAAAGACACAAAAATCCAGGTTTTTCAGACAGCCTCCTCTCCTCTAAGCCATGCTGTCTTTAATTCATAATATTGTGTTTTTTGTATGAATTTTCTTCAGGTACAAGTAAAACATTATAAATTATTAATAAGCAGTAATAAATAGCAAATAAAATATAAATATAAAA
This sequence comes from Sminthopsis crassicaudata, assembly GCF_048593235.1. Lineage (NCBI taxonomy): Eukaryota > Metazoa > Chordata > Mammalia > Dasyuromorphia > Dasyuridae > Sminthopsis > Sminthopsis crassicaudata. The sequence goes on along the minus strand of NC_133617.1, from coordinate 298,240,593 downwards.
TAATTAAAATAGCAAAAAAAATGAGATGCTTGACACCTTTCTGACTATGTAAAGATCAAAAGATTTGTTGTGAAGAGCAAGGCCATGAGATTTTGCCACATATCAGGTACTGATCTGCAACAATTGGCTGGACATCAGTATGTGTCAATTATCTCTGATAAAGGTTTGATATGCCATATAAATAGAAATAATTAAGACCAAAACATATTATGTTTTCACAACCAAGATTAGTCATAATACTAATCATGTCATAATTTACCTAAATATAATATGCATTCAAACATGATAAACATAATATTTATGTGTTAGGAGTTAAAGTACAGATGTATGCATCTAAAAAATTTTCCTCCCCTAAATTAGCAAAATTGATTTCTGACAGATTGAATTTAGAGATTTATTTAACTAGAGAATACTAACTTTCTAAAAATTTATTTAACTAGAGAATACTAATATTCTTTTTAGCATCTGTCTATAAGAACTTAATTATTTTTGGAGTAGGCACTCTATAAAAATAAAGACATTAATTATTGCATCTAAATAAACTTTAGCACTTAGTTTTCTGGGTTACTTTAATGGTGAAATAAATAAGAAAAGTGAAGAAATTCAAAGAAGCCTAAGTGATAAACACATCCAAGTATCATCATAGGTAGATCCCTGTGGATCCCTGTGATAGATCCCTATTTTATCTTCTGTAAACTTAGAAAATACACCTGTTAAGGACGTTCCTCTCTCTCTGAGAATTGCCATGTCAGTGGGTAGGGCAGGCCCAGGAGGTAAAAAGGGGCTTGGCCTCTGAGGCAGGAGGTTGTGTCTTGCAGGTATTAAAGAAATTGCTAATAGGTTCCTTGAGATGGCAAGGGATGTGTCCTCTTGCTAGATCTCCACTTAAGACACAGCATTAACTCCAGGTGTCTCTCTTCTGTGAATCCACCCATGCAGTAGTGAATAGGTTAGGTGCGGGGTAATCCTGGAAGAAAGTAAGTATAAGCAGCTAGCTTTGAATCAAACTTGGAGAGAGATGCAGGCACACATATGCCCACTTGTTCTTGCATGCTCTTGTTTTTGCTTCCTGCTAACCCCTACTGAGATTACTAATAAAGAGAGGCTGTTTCACACCTCAAGATCAGCTCGTCTTCGTGTGTATACAGGAACAACCCAAAGACAGGTGTGCATGACCCTGGCAGTCTAGGATAGTGTGCAGGATTGTCAGGCATATACAACTAAATGTCTAAATTTCTATACCTGTGACCTAATACCTAATTGAAAGGCTAGAGGAGAGAAGGAGTTAAGAGTGCAACCAAAATGAGTTGGAGAGCACCTACACATTTCAGATGATTCAGAAGCACTAACCTGGCTATTTGGGTCTCAGCATTTTATCTCAGAGATTACTAATTCACATTAGCTACTAATTAAGTTTTTAAAATACATTTTGGTCACTTTTTGTTTTACATGATCACTATTTTCCAATGTATCCTTTCCCCTTTCCCTAGCCTTATAATAAAGAAGAAAACTGAAAAAGAAAAAAAGTTAAGTAAAATTAAATAAGACATTGAAAAAGTCTGGCATTGTAAATAATGTTGCACACCTATAGTCTCCCATCTTTGCAAAGAAGTAAAGAAGATCTCTTTTCAGATCTCTTCTTTAGAGCCCAACTTAGTCATAATGATTTCAAAGTATTCAAAACTAATTGTGTTGTCCTTTTCATTTACATTGTTGAAAGCATTGGTCCAGCAATTTTGAAAAGGAATTTAGAACTACAAAAAAAGTAACAAAAATGTCTAATACTCTTTGTACTGGTGGATATACTCAAGAAAATTAAAGATAGAAAAAAAGACCACACATACACTAAAATATTCATAATAGCACTTTTGGGGAAGATTGCAAGGAACAGGGAACAAAGTAGATATCTATCAACTGGGCAAAACCAAAAATATTCTGGAACATAAATGAAAAGAAATATTCTGCATCATAAGAAATTATAAATATGAAGAATTCAAAAGAAGCAAGGAAAATTCTATACTCAATGATGCAGTAAGACAATAAACAAAAAGGAAAAAAGTTAATGCTGAAGCATAATGACCAAGCTCTGCAGTAGTGATAAGAGAATATACCTTTTCCCTCCATTTACAGAAGTGGGGGACTATAGGAATGGAATATTACGTCTACTGTAATAAATGATAGACTGATTAGTTTTAGTGTACTGCTCCCTTCATATTTCTTTTTTTTTTTTTAATTTTGTTACAATGGCTAGCATGAACCATATTCTAAAATAAGTGATTTTAAAACAAAAATCAATAAGATTATTAAAAATCAAATGTGCTATATAATCTTTTATTCTTTCATTAAGGAACAGATCATAATTTACTTGAGAAAATTTTTTTAAAAGATGTTCTGAACCAGTTATGATTTTGAGTAGATGTCAGTACACAACGATTTCCTCAAGACTAAAAGAAAATGAGGAAAATGTATTTATGTCTCATTGTACCAGTTCTATCTTGCCTGTATTGTGTTCCAGTTAATTTATTTTCACTTGGACAAATTCTATATGTGCCATACAACTTCTCCACCTTTTTTTTTCTAATCAAGTTGAATACCATCAACATTTGCTATTATAAATTAAATCAATCTTTCTTGTCACATAGATACATCCCAATTAAAAATCTGGAAAAACTAAAGTATTCATCAATTAATAAATAATACACATATACATACATTCACATACAAATATACATATAAATATATGTATATATATACCCCTATAATTACAGTAAAGAAAGTAACTGTCAAAGCTTTCTGATATTCAAGAAATATATCCCTGAAATACTGATGATTCCAACAATATTTCTAATTAAATGAACCTGGATTTCAAGTTATATTTGCAAAGGCATAATGAATGGGTAGGAAAATTCAGTTGATAATTTTCTGAGAAATGGAACTTTATTTTTGATAGTACATACTTGATGTGCATGGTTACAGCATTTTACTATACATTAATGACTGTGTTCACTATGGAGAAAACCAGCCCAAACAAACCAAAAAAAAAACAAAATAAGGTTTCGTTCTGGTGCCTTCTTTCTCCTTCTTTAAACATCTAAAGACTCTTAAGCTGTTCTAGTTCTTTGCTGTGACAGAAGAAAGCAAATTAACAAAGTTGCTCACATTAAGATCTTAGGGATTTAACACAGTACTCCTTTTATAAACAGTTCCATTATATTTTTTAAGACTGCATAAAAGGGGTAGTTTTTTTGCCAAGCATTTTTCAATGCAACATCTACTTATTCCTAAAATGAACTTTTTCATGTAAGAAAGAAAAAACCATAGGTAAAAGCAAAACCATATATAGCAATCATGTCTAACTACATATGTAACATTCTCCACTCATTGCCTTCCATCTCTCTACTGAGAAGATTGTGTAATTCATTATTTGTCTTCTAGCACCAAGACTAGTCACTGCATTTCATCTAAGTTTTGCAGCCATTAAGCACTGAATAAGTATTCATAAATATGTTATATTTGATCTCACAGCACAGGTGGATATCTTTGACAAAGAGAAGATCTAATTCAGTTCCAGTTGATCAAGGATGGACAGAATCAGCTATACCCAGAGAAGGAACACTGGGAATTGAGTGTAAACTGTTTACATTTTTGTCTTTCTTCCCAAGTTACTTTTACCTTCTGAATCTAATTTTTTTCTGTGCAACAAGAAATTCGGTTCTGCACACATATATTATATCTAGGATATACTATAACACATTTAATATGTATGGGATTACCTGCCATATAGGGGAGGGGGTGAAGGGAAGGAGGGGAAAATTCGGAACAGAAGTGAGTACAAGGGATAATGTTGTAAAAAAATTACCCATGCATATGTACTGTCAAAAATTATAATTATAAAATTAATTTTAAAAATTCAAAAAAAAAAAAAAGAAAGATGACGCAAATTCAAAAAAAAAAAAGGAAAGGAGATATTCACAGTATGAAAGATTTCATTTTCAGTACACAGTAGAAGTCAGGATATGAGGGATACTTTTATACTTTAAATATAGGTTTGGTTGAGAGTAGGTTAATCAATGCCAAACATGAGAAGGGGCATTCCGAAATCAGACCCATATGTGGTAGGGAAATTCTCACAGTTACTTAACTGATACCAGATATGAGTCCAAATGAAGACCAGAAATTGAATAAGGATTTGAGTTGGTAACTGAGGACCCGTAGAACCACTGCAAATGCTGGAGCCTTAACCAATTAGAAACCATGATCATTTTCATGCTTGATCCAGGGTCAGAATGAGTAGGACAGAAATGTATGTGTGTGTGTGTGTGTGTGTGTGTGTGTGTGTTTGTGTGTGTACATGTGCGTGTGTAAAAACAGAATTTTTCAGAGATAAATAAGGTTAAGATTTTTTCTTCCACTCAACATTTTTCTTCTTCCATTTTTTCCCTTCTTTTGTAATTGCCTCTGTTTTTTGTTTGGTTATAAATTTCCATCACCCAATATCAGTTGTAAACTATAACTGTTCTTAAATGTTGTGTGTGTGCCTAGTATATACATTGAGAGCTTATTGCTTACTGACTTGACTGCTTTCAAGATAGTATTAGGATATATCCTGTTTTCCAGAGCTAAGGCCTAACAAGCAGGTGGTGCCCTGAGCTTGTCACTAATTCTTTGCACTTACTATCTGGATAATTTCAGCCACAGCAAAATCCCAGAACTGTTTCACATAGTTATTGTATTATTTTGATGAACACCAAGTGCTCCCTAAGCTTAGACAAGTATCTCCAGTCTAGTCATGAAACTTTATCATGAATAAAACTTACCTCACTGTTGCTGTTACCTTTCACTATCAGAGTTACAACTCGCTGTGTAGGTATAAGTATTGAGATTTGTTCACACTGAGACAGGGTCCCCAGCACATATCTAATTTTACTCAAGTCATTTCCCTCCCTATAGAAAATGAACTTCTATCTTAGTCTCTGCACAAATGCTCTTTCTTACTTAGTATGTTCAGCTCCAGGTCAAGAGATCTGGTCCAGTTTGATCTATTTTTATATTTTTTAACCTGTAAATAGCTTTTATCTAACTGCTTTGTAGTACAGTTTAAGACCTGATAATATTAGGCCCCACCTTTATTTTTGTTATTATTATTTCTCTTGTGATCCTAACTTTTGTTCCTAAAACATTTTATTATTATTTTGTATAGTTCTATAAAGTAATCCCTAGAAAATTTGTTGGCACAGCACTAAGTCTGCAATTTAATTTAAGTAAATTCTAAGACAACTCTGAGATATCACTATACACTGCTCCAATTGGTTATGTTTGGAAAAAATAATGACGAATATTGGAGGGGATGTGGGGAAACTGGGACACTGATGCATTGTTGGTGGAGTTGTGAACGGATCCAGCCATTCTGGAGAGCAATTTGGAACTATGCTAAAAAGTTGTCAAATTGTGCATACCCTTTGATCCAGCAGAGTTTCTACTGGGTTCATATCCCAAAGAAATCCTAAAGAAGGGAAAGGGACATGTATGTGCAAAAATGTTTGTGGCAGCCCTCTTTGGCTAGACACTGGAAATTGAATGGATGCCCATTAATTGGAGAATGGCTGAGTAAATTGTGATATATGAATGTTAGGGAATATTATTGTTCTGTAGGAAATGACCAGCAGGATGAACACAGAGAGACTTGGAGAAAATTACATGGACTGATGGTAAGTGAAATGAGCAGAGCCAGGAGATCATTATACACTTCAACAGCAATACTATATGAGGATCAATTCTGATGGAAGTGGCTATCTTCAACAATGAGAGGATCCAAATCAGTTCCAAATGACCAGTAATGAACAGAAGCAGCTACACCCAGAGAAAGAACACTGGGAAATGAGTGTGGACCACAACATAGCATTTCCACTCTTTCTATGTTTGCTTGCATTTTTGTTTTTCTTCCCACGTTATTTTTACCTTCTTTCTAAATCCGATTTTTCTTGTGTAACAAGACAACTATATAAATATGTATAGATATATTTTATTTAACATATACTTTAACATATTTAACTTGTATGGGATTACCTGCCATCTAGGGGAGGGGGTGGAGGGATGGAGGGGAAAAATTGAAACAGAAGTTTGTTGAAAAATTACCCATGCATATGTTTTGTCAACAAAAAGCTATAATAAGAAAAAATTTATGTAATTTCATCATTTTTATTACATTGACCCAGATCAACTATGAACAATAAATATCTTTTCAATTACTTAAGCATTCTTTAATTTTTATAAAAAGCATTTTGTATTGTAGCTTTATTTATATATGCTCTGCATGTGTCTTGGTAATTGAAATCTTAAATGTTTTAAATTGTGCATTCTGTAGTTATTTTGAATGGTATTTCTCTTATCATTTCCTGCAAATTTCTGTGAGTACTATATGATGATGCTCATGTTTTTTGTAGATTTATTTTTGCATCCCATCCTTAAGGTTATTAATCACAAATTGTTCTCCAGAGTTTTCTAAAGAATTATATCCTCTGGAAATGGGAATAATTTTGTCTTTTCCTTGCGAATGTTTATGCTTTTTAAGTTCCTGGAGAGAGTGCTACCTGAATTGGAGACACTGTGGCATTTGGATTGAGCAAGAAACTCTTCTTACCCTCAAATTATATCAAATGGATAAATACCCTCTCTATATTTAGTCCTGAATATATACTTAGATGTCTTACCTCTGCTGCATATTTCATTCCATCTACTGCATGTTCAGAGCCCTGATCGTCAGTGGAGCCCCAGTGAAGGTGAAATTGTCGTAGTCTATAAATTCCAGTGAGGGGACCTCCTCTCAGAACTAAAAACCAATAAAAATTATATTGTTAAGAAGAAACAGGGTTCTTTTTTGCAGTTCAATGACTTAAAAGGCTACAGAGTCCACATAGTAACTTTTGAAAGAACAAGAAGGAATGTTTGTCCCTGTTTAAATAATGGAAGTAAAAATGGACGAAGAAGTTAAAAATCAAAATCAGAAAACAGAAATCCTTAAATCTGAACTAAATCATTCTCTTTGAATTTTGGCTCAGTTATCTTTAAAAAGGATGTTATAAGGTTAGCTCTTTCATTGATGGAAGACTCTCAAAGCATTTCTTCCCTCCACCCATTACTCTGATAGAAACACATAAGGAAGAGATAGTCGTGGCAAAATTCATTCTTTAAAAAATAATTAATTTGTTATTAGGTATTATCTGGTCCCCTTGAAGGAAGGACACAGAACTAGAGAACTTCAGCACCCTGGAAGAATACTTTCATCTAGTCCAACCTTCATATGTTACAGACTCTAAAGCCGGAGTAATAAATTGTATAAAAGAAGAGTAGTCTCATCACAATTCTTCTACTTTGAGGAGACTTTAAAAAGAAATGTGAGTAATGAAGGTGGAAGAGATGGAAATACCATAAGCACTATTGAGCCCCTGTCAAAAACCATTTATCTAATTGTGAGAGAAAAAGGTGACAAATATTAAAAATTCACTTAAAGTCATTCTCCTATTAAAATATAAAATACAATATACCATATGTGATAATAAAAATTATTAATAGAGGTCAAGCTTAATTGCATACTAAAAGAAAAAAGAATCAAGAAGAATAAATCTATTTTTTTTTTTTTGCCTGAGACATTCTTTTTGCTTCATGTGGGAAAACAGGAATTCACAGTGACAATTATATAGATTTACTTGCTCTAAGTCACTTTTCCCTTGCTCAATAGGACTGTGTTTCAAGCTTAATATTTGTGACTAATAAGTGCTGATTTTAAAAAATTCCTCACAATTAAAAGAGCTTATACTTATAGACTATGGTTTAAGAATATTTAATCAGTTTTGAGAAAGGGGCCAACTGGCAAGAGCTTTGGATTCATTTTCTCAGATGTTTTCACAGTAAATAAGATCTCAGTTTCCCAGAGCCTTCTCAGTAGTGGCAGGCACAAGAAATCTGAAAATTAATAATTTTTAACCTTATATATTAGAAAAGAGGACTCCATTCTTTCCCATTCTTTTATTAGACAGCTGTATTTCCACAATGCAAATATATGATAAAAATCTGAGTATATGTCTAGAACTTTTAACAAAGTCCTTTTGAAAGTCATTTATAGGGCAATTGATTTTTATAAAAAACACATTTTCCTAAGTGTTTCCTAAGTAGAGTGCTTTGTAAAGTGAAGTTGTCAATTACTAAGAGGCAATGAAATACTTCATGGAAAATGATCAACAGGGATATTATTTCTCTACTTCCTGTTGCATAGTAAGTAAGACCCTAGCTAAACCATAAAACACTGAGCAGATAAAAAGATTACAGAGTTTAAATAATAATTGCAAAATGAACTTTGAAAAAAGGAGAGAACAAGTTGGTCCAGGAGAGTGGGAAAATGATAGAACAAAAACATATCCCTAAAATAAGTTCAGAATCTAGGCTTTAGGTAGGATGTGTACTACTTGATTACAGAACAAAAACTGCCATAGAAAGCCACCTGACTGAGTCTTGAATTTGAAGGTTTTAACCCTGATATGCAGATATTTTATAATCAGCAAGAGTACAGCTATGAAAAACGTGGCTTATGTAGATATCCTTTAGAATAAACAAAAAAAGAAAAAAAAAAAAGAAACTAGTAAGACTTGAGTTTTTTAATTATCTAGCTATAAGACAAAATAAAACTACAGCAAGGCAGTTTTAAGATAATAAATTAAGAAAAGTCAGTCAATCATTTGATTAATACTTATTGAACCTAAGCAATGTTCTAAATTGTCTTCAAGGAGCTTACAATCCACAAAGGAAATGACATGTATATAAATAAGTGCATAATAAGAGAACCCAGGATACCTTTTTAGGATTGAAGGAAAACCAACAAAATAACAATGAAGGTTTACAGACCTCAGGGAAAAGTTGTCCAAAAAAAAAAAAAAAAAAAAAAAATCAACATAGCATAGAACATGAATGTAGAAAAACAAACTCAACTTTCCTCATTACTGGAACTCTATCCAGGACAGTAGTATATTTTAAATAGTATTTTATTTTTCCAATATATGCAAAGATAATTTTCAACATTCATCTTTGCAAAACCTTGTGTTCCAAATTTTTCTCCCTCTCTCCTCCACTCCCCTATCCCCCAGACAGTAAACAATTTGATATAAATTAAACATGTGCATTTCATCTAAACATTTGTCCATATTCTTTATTCAGTGCAAGACAAAAGGGGAAAAAACCAGAAGAGAAAACAAACAACAACTAAAGGTGAAAATTCTGTGCTTTTTTTTCACATCCAGTCTCAATAATTCACTCTCTGGATGCAGATGGCACTTTCTATCACAAGTTTATTGAAAATGCCTTGAATCAGTCATAACAATCACCATATAATCTTGTTGCTATGTACAATGAGCTCACTTCACTTAGCAACAGTTCATATAAGTCTTTCAAGGCTTCTCTGAAATCAACCTGCTCATCATTTTTTATAGAACTATTGTAATATTTCATTATATTCATATACCATAATTTATTCAGCCATTCACTAAATGATGAGCATTCATCAATTTCCAGTTCCTTGCCACTACAACAATGGGCTACTGTAAACATGTTTACACATGTGGGTCCCTTTCCCTCATTTTTTAATCTCTTTAGAATAACAAGCCCAGTAGAAACACTGCTGGGTTAAAGTATATATACTTTTATTAGCACTTTGGGCACAATTCCAAATTGCTCTCCAGAATGATTGGATTACTTTATAACTCTTATCAACAATGTATTCCCCTCCAACATCTATCATTATCTTTTCTTGTCATCTTAGCCAATCTGAGAAGTGTGTAGTAGTACCTCAGAGTTTTAATTTGCATTTCTCTGATCAATAATGATTTAGAGCACCTTTTCATATGACTAGAAATGGTTTTAATTTCTTCATCTGAAAATTGCCTATTCATATCCTTTTACCATTTATCAATTGGAGAATGGTTTGTATTCTTATAAATTTGAGTCAATTCTTCATACATTTTAGAAATGAAGCTTTTATCAGAACCCTTGAATATAGAAGTTTTTTTATCAAGTTTATTGCTTCTCTTCTAATTTTGTCTGCATTGGTTTTGTTTGTACAAATCTTTTTAACTTAATATAATCAAAATCATCTATTTTGCATTCAATAATGTACTCAAGTTCTTCTTTGGCCACATATTCCTTTCTTTTCCACAGATCTGAGATGTAAACTATCCTCTGTTCTTCTAAATTGCTTATCACTATGTTTGAATCATGAATCCATTTCAACTTTATCTTGGTATAGGGTGTTAGATATTGGTCAGTATCTAGTTTCTCCCATGCTATTTTCCAGTTTCCAGGACAGCAGTGAAAGTCAAAGAGGGAAAACAGATCTTTTCAAAAAGGTAATCCATCAGAGAGGTGAAGGGATCTCTAGCCCATGGATTGGACATGGATACTTTCTTATATCCTTAAATATGTAACAATGTAAATTGTTAGAAATTTTGAAGCCTTGTAAGTCTGGTTATTTGTAAGGGGGGCTGTTGACTACCTTTAGGCGAGTACCATCTGCTGAAGTTTCCATGTTATACTTCAGTGGCAACAATAAACCAGGTAGCCTGCATATTCTGCTGGGAAATAGACAGTCATAGCACTTTAGTACTAGAGAAGATGAAAGAAATCATATGGTATCATTCCCTTTACATTTGAGAAAACTGAGGCCTGATGAGGTTAAATGACTATACCAACCCCTGCAAAAGAAGTCAGGTTCCCTGACACTCATTCTGCTACTCACTTTACCACCATTTCTTTTCCAATAGCACTGTATTACAGTAACATTCACAGTAACCACAATGTTTTTAATATTCTCAATCCCAGGCTTAGAAGAAAATTTGAAAATCCCTAAAAATATTCTTATTTAGATCAGGAGTGAAAAGAACTGCCTCCTATGAGCGAAATGAAGTATTACTTCTTTATATCAATAAGAATCTTCCCTTAAAACTTTCTCATATTCCCCCAGGTTGTTAGGGATCTCACATCCCCCTCTACTGTTGGAAAAAGGTAAAAGTAGAGTCTGCAACTAGGAATAGGAATATGTAGTTCACAGAACCCAACTGCCAAGCATAAAGCCTTCAAACTTCCTACTGAGAAACTTCCCTTGCAGTTCATGGTTACTGGTAATTACTTGAAGTCAACCTTCCCCCCCCCCCCCCTTCCAAAGAAATGAAATCAGTATAGTAAGCTCTTTTCTCTTCTGTTTACAAGTATATATTAGCAGCAGCTTTTTTTGTTCAATTAGATCTCTGCAAGAAATTTTATTTCTTTCTTAAATCCTGGTACACATTTTTAATTTATAAAATGAACACAGTGTTCTCTCTTAACTTATTTTGAGAAATACAGAATAATGCTGACCCACTTTTATACAGTTCTTATCTCTAAGGGATACCTTTTCAAATTTATTATAGAAATTCCCTGAAATTTAACTAAAAGATCTACTTTTTTAAAACACTTACCTAATGAACACTTAAATAGAATGTCGCATCTGAAAAATTCGATTTGATTGAAGGTGCATTTTAAAAACTTAGCACTGGAAGGGTCCACAATAACTGTTAGTTCTAACATTTCTAACTAGTGGTCATCTAGTCTATGCTTGAAATCCTCCACTACTTCCCCAAAGCATCTGATTCCTTATGCTGTACCTAAATGTACTCTCTCTTCCACACAATTGCTCTTTAAATATTTAAGGAAAACTATCATGTCTCTCCTATATCTTTACTCTGTCTTTCCATTTCTCCCAGTTCCCCATTGAATAGTTTCTAGACCTCTTACCCTCTTGATCATTCTCTGGGATGCTCTCCAATTTGTCAATATCCTTCCTAATAATGTCTTTGATAATAAATAAGTAGCACTCAAAACTGAATCCAATCATCTAAATGTGGTCTCACTGGGGTAGAATAGAGTGAGAGCATTATCTGACTTGTTCTGCACATTATACCTCCTCAATGGGATCCAGGGTCACATTAGTTTTATTATCCGCCAAATCACACTGATAACTCATATTATGCATGTAATTCAATACAACTCCTAAAATATTTTCAAACACTTTGTTATTTGATTATTTCTTATCTTGAACTTGTAAAGTTGATAATTCGGAGTACTCAATATTTTTATGTTTATCTCTTAAATTTCATGTCATTTAATTTGGCCATCTTTTTAGCCATGTTTAGAAACTGATTCCCTTCATTCAAATTTGATAAGCTTCTGCCTATGCTTTATCCAAGTTAACAATAAACATTTTAAAAACAACATAGATTCCAAGTTGTCATTGACTCATTAATGACTAATAGTTGGGTTTGTTCATTGAACAATTCTGAATATCTCTAACTGTACTACCAGTTGGCCCTTATATCTCCTTTCTATTCACAAACATGAACTATTCTATCAAATATTTTGCTGAATACCTATATATTCCACCACAGTAGTATTCATTTGACCAATCAATTGACTCATCTTAGGAAATGAGGTTAATCTGATATACTTTCATTTTTAATCAATCTTATCACCATAAAGATGGGATTAACTGATTTACTCAATCCCACCTCAAAATAAGGGATAAATGCTAAGTGGTCTAGAGGATAGAGTTGAGGATTTAGAATCCAGAAAATCTTGAGTCTGAATCTAGCCTCAGACACTCCTAAACTGGATGATCTTGAACAAGTCACTTAAGCTCTCATAGCCCCTCAGTTAACTCATCTGTGAAATAGAGATAATAACAGCACCCACCTACAAGGTTATTGTGAAAATTAAATAATTCCACATATATAAAGTACTTTGCAAACTTTAAAGCTATAAATGCTAGCTATTATTTAAGTGTAAAAAGTCCTTTGAACTAGAATGAGTTGCCCAAGAATCATGTTTGGATAGGTCAAGGAAATTTGGTCACTCCCCAAGGATTATCTAAAAATTAGCAAACAAATTAAGAATTAATTGAATCCAGAAGCTAGAGTTCTTAATAAATGCCTTGAGAAGGAACCATCTGTCAGGGAAACAGGTTTTCCACTTCAGCCTTAGTCAGATCTCCTACCCCACACTACTCTAGGTACACAAGGATCTAATGAGCTCTGAAGGATACAGAGGATTCTGAATTTCTGCTTCTTCTCATCAGTAACTGAGCCATGGCATCCTCACATCCTCTTCCTCTTCCCTCTCTTGCCTGTCCCTGGACCTCCACAGCAGTCAGTTGTAGCATCGGGGTCAAAAGACACAAAGACACACATCCATTACACTTAAAGAATCCACAAATAGGAGATTACTTTCAGCAACCAGGAGCTATAAGTTATACGTTTGTCACATGTACTCAGTAAGCTAGCACTTACTTTTCCCTGGATTCTTTACGTACTTGTAAGTCATAGATTTTTTTGTGGGGGGCAAGGGGGGAGGGGGAGGTGGTTATTTTGTACTACATCAATATTTTAGTAAATATCTCTAAAAACTAAGATCAAACATAAAATACCCCTTTATAGGAAACTCTTCACAGCCTGACTCAAACCCATCTTTCTAGCCTTATATTTTACTTCTCTTTATACTTTCTATAATCTAGTCAATTGTCCTTTTCTTGTTCAACAACATTCCATTCCTCACCTTTGTGTCTTTGCACAGCCTGTCCCATATGTGGTCAATATACTTCCTACCAAGCCTCCACATTTTAATATTTCTAACTTCTGTTGGGGCTCAGTTCAAGTGCTGTCTCCTACATGAAGTCCTTTTTGATTCCCTCTCCCTGCACTCGAACTGTTAACTTATTATGTTGAATTGTGACCCTTGGACAATATTTTACCAATATTGTCAGTGGGGTTTTCTTGACACATTGTGGAGTTGTTTCTTTTCTGCAGTGCATTAAGGCAAATGGAGATGAGGTGACTTGCTCAGTCACCCAGCTAGTACATGTCTGGTTCTGGTCACACCAATCAATAGTGGCTCACCCACTTCCTCTTCTATCAGTGACCCTGCATATGTTACAGTATGCCCCAAGACATGCCTGTCCTTGCATTAAGCTAATCTTGTTTTCTTGTTCCTCTTTCAAAGGAATCATTACTTTCTACTTTCTGGTTTTGTACTTTCTATATTCTGACAGAAAGAACAAAATGACAGCAATTGCATCTTCACATATTGATTTAGAAAACTACAAATTAATATTTGTACCACCTACCTACCTTACATAGTTGTTTCAAAAAAAAGTTCATACTGCTATGATATTGCTTGTCTTTTCAATGGATTGGAGAAGGGCTGGAGGAAGGGAGGAAATTTGGAACTCAACATTTTTTAAAAAGGAATGCGAATATTGTACTACTGGCAGCCATCTGACAATGGCTGCTGGAGATCCAACAGAGACCTGCAGAATGGATCTCCTCTTGTGAGAGGATGATACAAGGAGATCATTTGCGTTCTCTAACCTCTCCACTGAGAGGCAGTTGCATTGTCTAGCCTCTCTCCTCTTCCTTCAACCTCCAATTTATTTCATTCCCAGTCCGAAACACCTGTGTCAGCAAAGGCTGCCCTGCAACTTCTTCAGATGTTATAATCCAAAGCTGTGGAGGCTCTTAGAGAATTGACCTGCCCCTTAACAAGCAAGAAATTGATGATTTTTTTTTTTAAGTAAGGATCTAAAAAAAAAAAAGAAAAAGAAAATGAAATTCCACATCCCCTTTTATTGTCTTGTATAGGCCTTTTACCTGTCTGTGTAATGTAACTTTCATAGGCTTCTGCTATTTGAAAAACATCTATCATTCAGGGGTTACTTAGTAAATCTCTGACAACCCAATTCTCTCCTCCAAAAAATGTACACAGAACATCTTTTAAAGTGTAACCTGCATTATTAACATTTTCTCCATCATTTTTCAAAAATATATCTAGATAATTAGCAAAACAACAAATTAAAAAAAGAAAAGAAAAAGGATTTGTAATCTTAAGGTACTTTATAAAAGTGAGCTATTATCATCATATTTATTTTGTCCCCACCTTAATTCAAGGCTCTTGTTGGTAAAGAGTCACTGAAGACTTAACTGTGTAAATGGTCCAAGGAAAGTTATAATAATGATAGTATATATGCTCAAATGGGTCTGTTTACAATTTCATCAATTTGGAACCCTTTAAGTTAGTTGCTATTGTATCCATTTTACATATGGGGAAACTGAGTCTTGAGGAGAGGTTAAGTGATTTGGTCAGTCAGTCACATGCCTAATAAGTATCTAAGAGGTCCAACACTATCCCATGCTATCAAAGAATATACTCCCTGCCAGGGTCACAGTTCCACAAGCCCTAGAACTATAAGAATAAGGGATACCTCCTTTATATGCTGATGGCTTCTTGTCAGGGTTCCTTGTATATTATCTGGAGAGGCTTACCTCTGGCATACTGAAAGAGCAGTAAAAGGTTAAAAAGATGTTCATTTGAACAAGCATTTATTAAGTGCCTACTAAGTATCAGGCATTATTAGGAAGGGAAATGGACACAAAAATTAAAATGGTATGCCCTGCAGGAACTTGTCAAAGATGTAGACCTTGTGACATAAATAACCATTGTTTCAGCATTTGAGTTCATTCTATACCTAGGACCTATAGCCAAGACAAACACAAGAGATGCTTCAAAGTGAAAGTAAAGGCAAGCACACATGGACAGGTACCCAAGTAACTAGAGTTGCCAGTGCTGCATAATTCTACCACTAGGTTCTCTTTGCTTTTTCTCCATATAAAGCAGAGTTGTTAAACTTGCAGCCCTAAGAATCAAATTAAATGTAATTAGGGTAGGTTTAACAAAATAAATAAAAATACAATAAAATAATGATGATGTTAATTTTTAGTTTTCTAAATCAATATGCAACACACAGGGATCTGTTTCTATCTTGAGTTTGACACTGCTATTACAAAAGCTCACATCAGTTCTAGAAGATAATACCCACCCTCTTCAATGAAATATAATGTATCTTTGGAAACAAAGTGCTAATTTTTAGGTAATATACAACCTAAGTAATTATTATTCTAAAACAAAAAGAGGATGGCCATACTTCTTTAAGTAACTTGAAATAATTTTTTTCAAAGGCACTAAACACTATTATTATTGATAGTAATTATAATCATAGCAATACATACTCTGTATTTAGAGTCTTTACTCTTAAACTTTGGAGTGTGTATTTCATGTATCTATTTTTCATAGCACACAAATTAGCTTAAAAGGTTGAGGGTGGAAAGCTAGAGAGAAAATGGATTTATTCTATAGGAAATAGAAGGGAAATAAAAATAGAAATGAAATCTATTGTAAGAGTTCAGTTCTTCAAATAAGTTATGCTCTGGGCAAAGATATATCACTACTGTGAATTTGGAAAATATGGAAAAGAAATTTGTGAGGGTTAATAATTTTTGCCAGTTGCAAAACTATACACAAATCGAGGACGTTACTGCTAAACTACAGCAACTTTTCTCTAAATAGGAGAAAATTGTCTTCTAATGAATCTTTTTTAAATTTCTAATTAAGATGACATTTTATACAGTTTGTTAGAACTGAAAAAAAAAAAAAAGACAGAGATAGCAAGGAATATCTCTGGGTACAATTCTTATACAGTTTTCTCTGTCATCCATAGCCTCATTTTAATGACCCATTTTCTAGGCAATCCTCATAAATGTTAAAACGGACACACCGAGCTTCTAAATAAATCAAAACTGTTCATTTAAAGGAAGACAGCACAACGTAATATATTCTATATTCATCTGGCTTTGCAAAAGATGTAGAAATGACCTTAAACTAAAACAGAAAAGTTTGAGCTCCAAAACTGTTATTACCAAACTGGAAAGTCTTCAAAGATGCACCCAGGAAAAGACTCTCTACCTATCTCAAGGAAAACATCATCATCATTGAAAAAATTATCATCATAAGTTTTTTTTTCTTTTTTTTCCCTGAAAACTTAAAATCTATCCATTAAGAAGCAAATATACTTTGATTTACATCAGAGGAGGGAACATACAAACTGAAGGAATCATAGATCTACTAAAATACTGATTAGGACTGATTAATCAATCCATCATCAAATACTTATTAAAATGCTTGTTGTGAACAAGGTGCTATGGTAAATGCTGATCAGAACATGACCTTTCATGTCAAGTTCCTATTATCAACCCATGACAGAAAGTTGCTTGATATCCCTTTTTAAAAATTAAAATCCTAACTCTTTCTATTCAGAAGAATGGCATGCATTCCAATTAATGGTACAGTGTTATGGTAGCTGGTCTGCAAGTGAAAAGATAAAATTGGGTCCTGCCCCTATCACTTATTAGCTGTGCAACTCTGGATGTCTACAAGGTTTCTTCCAGCTCTAAACATTCTAAGTATGTGGTACCTTGAATTCTAAAGAAAAAAGTAATCATTTTATAAAATAGTGAATTGTCACTAACTCTATGATATTGAATACTAAGTAGTCATAGTTACGAATTAAGATTACTTTTAAAGCTTAAAGAATACAACTGTTGTGTGCATGTATACACACACACACACACACACTGAGTTAGGTTTTTAAGTGAATAATTAAGTAAGTGGACAGAGTGCTAGGTCTGGAGTTAGAATGATCTAAATTCAAATACAGTCTCAAAAATTCATTAGCTGGCTATGTGGCCCTGAGCAAGTCACTTAACCTTGTTTAACTGAGTTTTTTCATCCTGTGAAATGAGCTAAAGAAGGAAATGGCAAACCAGTACATTATCTTTACCAAGAAAACCCCATATGAAGTAATAAAAAGTCAGACACAACTAAACAGCAACAACAAAATAATTTCAAGATAACATAATATTTCTCCTTCCTCCCCCAAACTAACCTGATTTGTCTTCTGAATCATCAAAGTCCACATTGAAGGAATGACCACTATTGCTGATTATTTTAGCTGAAGTTGGATCATACTTGATACTGAGAGGCTGGAGAGAAGAATCATATTTCACTTCTTTGGTATTAATCTCAATCGGAGATTGGTGATCACCATCAGCAATTGGAAAAAGTTCACTCCAATGAATAGGGCCTATGATAATAAGAAAGAACTAAGTAACTCAGTTTATTCATTCATTTGTTAAACATTTATACAATCTATGCAGACTTTCTAAGAGAACAAGTATAATCTGGGTGCTAAGGGGTAAACAGAAAGGAAAAAAATTATATCCTTGATTTCAAGGAAACTACTAGTCTAGTTGCAGCTTACAACAGTTTTTCATTATCAATATAAAACTCTTTGGTTTTTTCCTTAGTTTCAAATTAAATTTAATTATTAGTTAATTTTCAAAACAACTTTTAAAATATCTTCCCCTTGTATATGTGAAAGTCACACAAGTTTATATGTTCCTTAAAAGATCAACTTCCAAAAAAAACTCAAACATCATTATCAGAAAAAGATGTGCCTTTTTACGTTCTAAGAAATAGAATGCTGGCCTTTTGTTAATGTAGTAGACAGCAACCCTCAGGTTTATAGAAGGTGAGGCAGAAACTTGGAGGGAAGAAAACAGAAAGGGAAACCTAAGGATGCCCTTGTTTCATCTTAAATAAAACATCTCACAGGCCTCCATCTGTGCTATTTTACCCTCATCTTGGTACTCTTAAGTAAAATTTAATAAATGGTCTTCCTTCAGTCTTTTGGTATGGAATGTAGGCTCAGGAAATGACACTCCTTCACATATGGTTAAAAAAAAAAAAAATCTTATTCCACATTTCATCAGAGGTAGTGTAAATAACCTATGAACTTTTGCTTTCTCACACTACTATGAATACCATATTACCAGGACAGTATTATATTGAAAATCTATTATCTTCAATAAAATCAATAGGAAAAGTACAATCACCTGGCTAGCTGAACCTTACTTTATAGGATTGGACTTGCAAAGAAAGATTTAGAGAGGCTTTTTATTTTCTCCTAAACACTATCTTTTCAATTTGCATAGCAAACACTAGTTGAATGATGGTGACTAAGTGGCTAAGGCAGGATTGGTGATTGAAGAGTATTTACTAGTAAGCAAATGATGCTCCTTCTAGGAAAAAAACAACCGGGTCTTTTATCAAAGTAATAAAGCATAATTCCTAATTACTAATTTTGGATAACGGAGATTATAAATTAGAGCAAATTTTAAAGAAAATCAAACACTCTAGATACTCTTTTCAATTCTACTCTCTCATTGCTTAATCTCACCATGATATCTTTTATCTTGCACGAAGGAAGGATCTTTAACTCTTCCTCTTTCATGCTTCCCTAAGGTCAATTCAGTTATACCTACCATGTCAAGCTAACAGACTTTTCAGTTTCCTTTCTTGCCCAGTGGCCTTAACCAGAAGCTTTGCTTCAATTATCTGATTTCAATTTTTCAGTAAGGATAGGTTGTTACCTTATTAATTTTCTTATTTAAGCATCTCTGTACTTTTTACGAGGGAGAAACTTCCAAAACTATAGTTTCAAAAGTTGACAAGTTTTGATGTAAGTGGAAGAAAATTAGATTGCAGGTGGACCATGAAAATATATATATATATATATATATATATATATATATATATATATATATATATATACACATATGTATAGCACGTATTTACGGTCCTTTATCTTTTCCCATCCAAATCCATTTGAAGCTCAAAGCTGGCATGCAAGCTACTTTGCATCAAATTACTTAGTAACTAAGAATTATATGGAGTTTGTTGCAACAGCAAACCTGCTTCTTAAAGAGGTTTTTTTTTTGAGAGTATAAGATTTAAAACACATTTTAAAGTGACATGCACAGTTTCAAAACATCTATGTAGTGCTTTCCCTTCAATAATTCAAGAATCTCTTAAATTCAGTTCTAAATTCTTGTTATATGAAAGTTCTATATCCAAGAGCAAAAACAACAGAAAAAAATGTTTTTTTGGTGATCCAGTTTCAGATACTCTGTCCAAGACCACAATGAATTTAAAAGAGAAAGGGGAATATATTACAGTCCTAAGTAGAGATTCAAGTTCTCCATTTGCTCAAAACTTTTCTAAGCCTGACAAAAGAGTTTAGAATTAAATATGAGCTTCTCTTGAGGCAAACATTTTCATTCATCACTAGTTAATCAATACCTTACTGAGTAGGGTATTGCTTTTTTCTTCCTTCTGAATAACAAGCATGCTTCTGGCATCTAGTTACAAATACATAATAATAATAAAACTGATTCCAGCTGAGAGGGAAATGAAGGGAAATGCATTTTTCTCTTTCAAAGTAGGAGATGAAATTAGCCAAATATAAAATTGTAATTAAGACCTCAGTTGGGAAGAAATTCTCTAAAATAATAACACTCATTAAATTATACTTCTAAATTCACCTACTGCCTTTAACTTGCCTAACACGTTCTTTATTAGCTCTATGATGCCGGAGTATGACACTAATTAGAAAATAAATCAATCTTTCCATCTTCCCTAGTATGCAGGCTACAGATACTACACACAGAACAACACAGGAAACTGAAGTTTGTTTTATCGTTTTACATTTTATATTTCCTTATATTGTATATATAAATATATTTATGGAAATACATACAAATCGTATATGGAAATATAAATAATCGATGCTTGGTTCATTATTCAGTGATTGATAGCATACACGCCATGAATTCATTGGATATGATCGCTCCTTACTGGCATTTAAAGTAGAAAAACTAGAATTTTCGTTTCACTACCTCAAGCTTGGGATCTACATGAACAAACATGCCTGTCCTTGTTGGAGCTGTCCCAGTCCGTGAGATCTATGCTTTTATTGACAAATAGTATGGCTTAGTCTCGATGGGGGATAAGCGGTAAGAAAGCGCATCTGCACCACGGACTCACAGGGAGGACTCTCAGACTTGGGAAGCGGGGCAGAACCGTTAGCAGGCTGCTGGGTGCCCCACCAAGTCCTTTCCCCGCTCCTCACCCGCCCGTCTGCTTAAACCTGCGCGTGTTGAAATGGCTGCACACGTTAAGAGAAATTGCCTGACACACGGCACGCCTCAGTAAATTTTTAAAAACAGGCTTGTTGCGTGATTTGATCAGACTAATGTTCCTTACGTTATTAAGCAGTAACTACAGTAAAGCCAGGGTTAACAAACATTTTAGGAAATTATTTTGTGATGGGCTTTTGTAACCATGACAATGATGACACATACTAACTCTCGCCAAAAAAAAAAAAAAAAAATTAAAACATGCTTTTCAGGGCCGCACGTCACAGACCCTGCCAACCCCTCCCCGGCTGTGGGTTTTGCAAACCACCCAAAGAGGAACCAGAAAGTTTCCTCCACTGCACAGAGGAAGCGGAGCTGCGCCTTCTCTAGCCCTCCGCAGCCCCCGCCGCCCGTGCCGGAAGCCATCCCTCAGCCACTCCGGCACACCTCAGCGTGCAGCCCGAGTGCCCCGGCCCGGGCGCTGCGCCCGCACACGCGAAGGGCAAAGTCAGCCGCGCGCTCCGCTCAGTGGTTAGTCCCGCTCCGGCCTCGGCTTCTACAAGTTAGCCCAACTGCTTTCCCTCA
Source organism: Sminthopsis crassicaudata (assembly GCF_048593235.1). Lineage (NCBI taxonomy): Eukaryota > Metazoa > Chordata > Mammalia > Dasyuromorphia > Dasyuridae > Sminthopsis > Sminthopsis crassicaudata. The sequence continues at coordinate 298,219,072 of NC_133617.1, read as the reverse complement.
CCGTTGTGTTCGCAGTATCCCCAGCTGAGTCTGGACATGGTTCCCTCGGGATGGGTGCGAGGAAAGGCCGAGTGTGATTTCCGAGAGAACAGAAAGAATCCAAGCGGACAAGCCGACAGCCGAGCGCGCAGCTTTCGGACGAGCGGCGCGACCAACTCCGAGCGCTCCAGCGGGCTCCGGAACGAACCTCTAAGGCGCGCGGCAGGCGGATCCCGGCGCCCCTCCCAGGCATCTCCGCTAGGGGGCGGAGGCTTGCCTGGGGGGGGGTAGGGGGTGGGGAGGGGAAAGGCGGGGGGGGGGGGGGGGTGTGGCTGCGGGTCGCCGAGCCGCCTAGGGGATACGGACTATTGCAGTAGTTTCCTATAAGTAAGTCCCTCTAGCATCTTCTGCTGAATTTTCCTCAGAGGTAGCAGTTTTTCTCTCTCTCTCACGGCAGCTGGGAGCTGAGTCCCAGATTAACCCCATTGAGGTCAGCCATATTCAAGTCCCAGACACCCCTGAACCCCAAGAGACTTCACAGCCGAAGAACTCCGCGAACCCGCAAGGGAAGGAAGGGGCGCTCCGGGAACGCGGTCCCTCAGAAGGTCCGGGGCAGGCTGAGACCACCAAGGGCCGGGCCGGGCCGGGGAAGGCGAGAGAAGCCGCGAGCTCTGCCCGGCCCCCGCCTTTCCTCCCAAATCCCCCAAATGGGAGTGGGACGGATCCCCGAGGACAGCCAAGGAGCCCTAGAGAAGCCGAGGAGCGAGACTCTAACCGGCCTCTGCCGCGGGCGACGTAGAGACCACTTAACCTCCCGGCCTCAACTTCCCCAAGAGAAAATGAGCTGGACTCCTTGTAAGGTCCAATAATAACAGCAATAGCAGAACAGCTCTCCAGATAATTTAACCTGGGTCCTTGGACAACCCTGCTATTAATTTCTCCATCTTACAGATGAGGAAAACAGGAAAAACGGGTCACGAGTGTGCCAGGCTCACACAGCCAGTAATCACCAAAAGTCACATTTGAACTCGGGTCTTGCCGATCGAAGGTCCGGGCTTCCACCCACTGCCCATTTAGCAGCCCAGTAAAAGTGAGGGATTTAAATTGTCTCTAAAGCCCGGGTAAAGATAGCTAAGGTTGATTGAGTGCCTACTATATAAAAATAGTTTTACATTCATTATGTTCTTTTTGATTCTGTGGCCCTGTGGGATGGATATAATTATCTCTCTCCCCCCCTCCCCTCCCCATTTTACAGAAGGGGAAAACTGAGGCCAAAAGAAGTTATTTGCCCAAGTCACATAGCCAGTAGGTGTCTGAAATCATATTTGAACTCAGATCTATCCTGATGCAGCCCAGGCCTCTCTCCTCTGCACCACCTCGTAGTGAATGGTCCCTAAGATCTCATCTGGCCTCCTTTCTCCCAGTAGTGAACCTCCTTAGTTTAGTCTGCTGATTGGCCTCCCAGCCGCATCTCTCTCTACTCCAACTCATACTCCACTTATTTGTCAGAGCAAGATTATTCCTTGTGGTCACTCCCTTCCTTAATAAAATCCCGGAGCTGTCTATCACCTCCAGGATGAAGTAACACCACACACACAAACACATCTTTTCACTTCCTCATTCATGCTCTGGGATCCAGTCACAGGGGCCTCCTTCCAGTTCCTCCCACGAAATGATTTCATTGCCTGTCTCCCTAAGCCTGGAATTCTCTCCCTCTTCCTCTCTGTCTCTGGGCTTTTTGACTTCTTTCTTCATGTCCCAGCTAAAACTTCCTCTTCTGTGAGAAACCTCAGATTTCCTTTCATGTTAGTGGCTTCTTTCTGCTTTTTCTAATTAACCCTCCGTAAAGCTTGTTTGTACATAGCTGCTTGCATGTTGTTGAGTCATTCAGTCTTGTCCGACTCTTTTTGACCTCTTTTGGAATCTTCTTGGCAAAGATACTGAAGTGGTTTGCCATTTTCTTCTCCAGTTCATTTTTCAGAAGAGGGCTAAATGGCAGACAGGATTAAATGACTTGTCCAGCGTCACACAGCTAGTAACTGAAAACAGATTTGAACTCATGAAGATTAGTCTTTCCCGACTTTAGCCTGGGCACCCTCTGAGCTACCTAGGCTGCCCAAAGTGCAATTTAATTGACTGAGTAAAAGTTCTGACAACTTATTGCTATTGATTACATATATCTCTATATTCCAGTTAGAAGTTTGAAGTCAGAGTCATAGAATTTTAGAATTGGAAGGGATTTAAATACCACATAATTCAATCCTCTAATTTTACAGATGAGGAAACTAAGAATTAAAGAGAAGAGGTTTGTCAGAGGTCGTACTGTTGTGGCAAAGGCAAGACTAGAATTAAGGTCCCTGATTTATATATACTCCAGTGTTGTTGGGTTCCCCCCACCGTACGACAATTATCTAAATAAGAAATCAGATTGGGAATTGGAAAACTCAACTAAAAGTGAGCATCCAGAGTTCATCATCATCTTCCTATCACCACCAACATGCACTGGCTGTCTAGCATTGTCAGGAAAATAAGCCCCTAAGTGCAGGTTATAGCAATCCATCTCCTACTCTCCTAGGTCACTCACCCTAGTTTCACTCCAGCCTCATCAACCATCATCCAGAGAATGAATAAATAGATGGATGGATGGAGGGATGGATGGATGGATGATAAAGCATATAGCAGATGCTTATTATGTGTCAGAAATTGCTAAATTCTAGGGATGCATATTTGTCCTCAAGAAATTACAATCTAGCTCTCACAAAGATGAACTAAAAGGGTACATATAGTTTGGAAATGGCCAGTAATAAAGTAGACGCTTGGTTCTGGACAAAATAAAGTGAAAACTCATCTGTTGGAGCCTCAGGTGGTCCCAGAGTCTAAGTCTTAGATTTGGTAGGATATGAGGGGTTAAGCACAATGAGTGGAGTGCAACATGGCTTGGGAATGACTTGGAAGTAACTAGGGGTGATGTGAGGTACAAATAAAATGTAAAATACTTAGTAAACCTCAAAACATTATATAAATACAATTATCATCATCATCCCTATTGATATTATCAACTTATTGTGATGGTATCATCATCAGTTCATCATCATCATTATTATTATTTTTATCATTATTACATACCCACCAGATATCCAGTTTGTTAATGATTTCATTTCCTGAGCCTTTTCCAGAGATGTAAATAGGCAATACAGGGTCGTGCAGGTAAATGTTTAATAACCAGACTAGGGGTAGGGGGGGTAGGGAGATAGAAATATGTATACACCCACACTTTTAAAACTAATCTGCAATATTAACACTTAAGTGTAGACAGTCAACAAAGTAATAAATTTGTATTTCTGAGGTACAAATGTTCATACTGAAAATTTAACAATTGGCTTTTACTTTTGAAAGCTGGCTCCAAAAACAACCTTCTAGAAGTTACCCTCTGAGGACCTAATATCTGGTAACTACTTCTTCAGATAATGGATTCCCCAGCTCCTCAGCAGCCACAGCTATTGAAAATCCAAGAATGAAAGTTCTCAAAGCCAAAGTCTTAGGCACATTCAAATGATTCAACATCTGAAGTGGATCTGGCTTTACCTATGGAAATGACATACAAACTGGCTGCTGCAATTCTAAAGATTGTGGGGCTTTTCCAAATGATTCATGCTCCCTAAGGACTATGGGGCTTTTCCATTTGACTCATGCCTTAAAATGTTCTATAAATGTGGCCTTCCCCAGAACTTATCAAATGTTTTACACAGAGTAGGTGCTTAGTAAACGTTGAGTTTTTGTTTTGTTTTGTTTTCATTCATTCCACACCAACTCTTAATTGAGTAAAAATTCTAATGATATTGTCCCCTACTTGGGATGAGGTTCTGACTGAAGTCTACTTAGTGGTAAGAGATTACTCAATTCCTTCCTATATACTTCCTATATACCTGAATAATTCAATTAAGAAACATTTCCTTATATCCAACTGGAATCTACCCATCTGTAATTTCCTTTCACTGTTCTTAGTTTTGCTCCCCTTCCAAAAAAAACAAAGCTCATCCTTCTACCTCACCAAAAAAGGTTTAAGAGGGGCAGCTAGGTGGCGAAGTGGATAGAGCACCAGTCCTGAAGTCAGGAGGCCCTGAGTTAAAATCTGGTCTCAAACACTTAACACTTTCTAGCTCTGTGACCCTGGGCACTTAACCCCGATTGCCTCAGGGGAAAAAAAAGTCTACTAATAAATAAAATGAAATCTATTTGTGCTAAATGATATAAATATTCAGAACTTGGGAGAGGAGACAAAAAGGAAAAAAAAACCATGAAATTTACATGATAACTTTGTCATATATTTAAAAGAAATAGTAAATTGCATAATAGATTTTAATTTCCTATGAAATAATTCTTTTTAAAATTGTACTATGTTATAGAAATGCCTGTTTTATTTCATAGATTAAAATTAAATAAAAACAAAAGTTGTGTGCCCCTTATAAGTCTGCTCTTCTCCAGTCCACTCATTCCCCTACCATCATCCTTTGAATGTTTTCCAGTTTTTTAACCATCTTCCCTAAAATGTGGCAACCAGAGCTGAATGCATTGATTCATTGAAATTATATTCCTTAATCTTTTTCCAACTGAATCATTATCTAGCCAAGATTTTACAATTTATATTTACATTAATTATTTGTAAAAAACTAAGTATAAAACTATGTTTATACTGCTTAAATTTGATAAGGATACTACTCTCTTCATCCAAATCACTAATTAAAAAAAAAAGTATTACAAGATGAAGGACAGGGCTCTGTGGCATGCCACTGAAGTCATCTTTATATATTATTATCATTGATCTATAATTCATTCTTTTCAGGATTTGGTCATTTAACTTATTACACCTAGCTGTACTCTGAATTAACCTATAATTATCTTGTCCACAAAGATATTATGTTAAACTTTATGGGATACCTTGCTGAAATACAAATATAACTATGGCATTCCCATGATCTAGAAATCAGACTAGTCTTTCTGCAAAAAATAGAAAATAACATTAACATGTAAACAAGGTTCCATTTAGTTTTAAATCCTATTATCTGTTATTGATGAGTTCATGCTGACTCTTAGCGATCATTGTCTTCCTTTTTTAAGTGCTCATAAACCATCCCTTTAATAACATGTTCTAGAATTTTGCCAAGAATCAAAGTCAAGCTCATAAACCTGTAATATGAATAATCTAACTTGGCCCCATTTCAAGAATTGGGATGGTACTTCTTATCTCTTAAAATAGTTGGCTTTTTTCAGGGTTCAGTTCAGGTACAGCATTCCCTGAAACATTCACAGAATCACAGAATCTCAGTCTCAGAAGGCATCTCAGTAGCCCCTGAGGTCACCTCATACCCAAACTAAAATATCTTCTTGTTAAAAAAAACAAGCAACTATACAGCTTAAAACAAGCAACTATACATGTATAGCAACTATACAGCTTTGCCTGACAGTTTCTAATGAAAGGAAACCTACTACCTCCCCCTCCAGCCTATTTCCTTTCAGAACAATTCCTAATTGAGTTTCTTCTTTACATCAAGTCTAAATTTGTCACTTAGCTTCTATCCCAAGAATCCTTTGAAGCTTAGGAGAAAGTCTGTTTCCTTTTCCACATAACAGTGTTTCAAATATTTAGTGAATTTTCATGTCCTTCCTAACTTTTCACTGATTTTTAAATGTACCTAGTTCCTATGACATGAGCTCCTGGTAGCCCCTCTCCTATTCAACCAATTCTAAATGCACTTAGTTGTATTATCATCACTCCACATAGCTTTATATTTTCCAAAAGGAAAGCCTAAGAAACTAATATTTTGCCAAAATTAGGTAAACTAGATCTAGAATTCCCCTAATGAAATAACACATTAAAAAAAATAGAAAATGTGGTTAGTCTGGCATAACCAGTTCTAGATGATGCCATGCTACCTCTTTATGATTAACACTTCCTTTTTCATTTGTTTACTATTCATTCTTTTAATAAAATACTCTAAAAATTGTCCAGGAATTGAAGTTAATTTCACTAATGTATAACTTTTAGACTCCACTCCCTCCTCTTTATTTTTAAATAAACATTTGCATTTTTCCAGTCCTTGCCCCCTTTTTAAAGATCACTTACCATCAAATCTCAATTTTATTAGTTCCCTGTAATATACCTTATCATGAATGGTACTAATCTAGGATGGGTTAAGTATTCTCTTATCTCCCTACCTATCTGAGGTATCAGCTTCTTTTACATTCAATTTCATTTTAGTTTTACTTCCAAATTTTCTTCCTGCTACTTTTCCCTCACCTCATTCCTTGAGAAAGCAAAATAAAGGACCCCATTGGAAATAAGTATAGTTAAGTAAAATAAATTCCCACATTAATCATATCCAATATGTGTATATATGTATTCTCATACATATGCATATTACATATATTTACATATATAAATCCTTCACGTAATTCTTTTTTTCTGTTTATGTACATGTGTGCACTTCAGTATGCTTTCTGACCCTATCACCTCCTTATATGGAGATGATTGGCATATTTGGTGGCAGTGGCACAGTGGAGAGAGCACCAGGCCTGGAGTCTGAATTCAAATTTAACCTCAAACACTGTGTGACCATTTGTCATTTTTGTGTATGGATCTTATTCTAATAAATTGGAGTCAGTTCCCTCCATATCTTAGAAATAAAATCTTTACCAGAAAAATTTGCTGCAAAGATTCCCTCCCCCCAACTTCATACTTCTTTAATTTGAGGGATATTCATTTTGTTTGAGCAAATTTTAATTTTACATAATCAAAATCATCCTTTTTCCTCCTGTAAACATCTTTCTTTTCTATAAATAAGTATTTCTATAGTACCTACATTCCATGTGATAAGTACAATGTTAACCTGTACTAATGCTACACCTTGTACTAAATACTTTTTACAAATATTATCTCATTTGATTTGGTCATGAACTCTTCTCTATCCATGAATCTGACTAGCAATTTCTTCCACACTTCTCTAATTTGTTTATACAGTAACCCATTATGTTTAAATCATTTGGGACTTGACTTGGCTTAAAGTATAATGTATTGTACTATATCTAGTTTCTGCCACGCTGCTTTCCAGTTTTCCCAACATTTTTGCTAAATGAGCTCTTGCTCCAATAGCTGTGGTCTTTGGATTTAAACCATAGACCACTATGCTCATTTGCTTCTATATATCAGTGTACTTAATCTGTTCTACTGATCAACCCTTCTATTTTTTTTTTTTTTTTTTACCATTACCAAATTGTTTTGATTATCTGAGATCTGATACAGTGAGGTTCCTTTCCTTCCCATTTTTTTTTCATTAATTCTCTTGATATTCTAGACTTTTGTTCCTCAAAATAATTTTTTTAACTTTACAAAGTAATTTGTCATGGCACCGAATAAGTAAATTAATTTATGCAGCATTGTCATTTTTACTATTTTGGATTGGTCTACCCATACTGCCTCTTATTAGTTAATAACTACTTCTCTTATTTAGGAAAACATTTTCAACAGGCAGGAATAGCTACATTTTGTCCAAAGTTTATTCTGAACCTATCAATACAATCACATTATTTGGGGTTTTTAATATTAATATGATCAATTATATTTGTAGTATTCTTAATATTGAGACAATCCTAAATTCCTGGAATAAATCCAGTCTTATAGTTTTTAACCTTTGTACTATATTTCAATAGATGTCTTATTAATATTTTATTTATACTTTTACATCAATATTCACTAAGAATATTAGTCTATAATTTTATCTTTTTTTGACTCTTTCTGGTGTAGACATCAGGATCATATTTAAGTCACAGAAGGAATTTTATAGGATCCCTTGTTTCCTATTTTTCTTTTTTTAAAAATTAATTTAAACCTTCTTTTCTTTTTAAATTGATTTCCAAATTCTCTCCCTTCCTTCCACCTCATACACTACTATAGTGAAGATAAGAAAAATATCAATTATACATGTGAAAATATGCAAAGCATATGTCCATATTAGCCATATCAAAAAAAAGGAAAGCAAGCAAGAGAAAGAGAAAGAAAGAGAAAAAGAGACAGAAAGAACTATATTTCATTTGCACTGAGTTCCATCAGTTTTCTCTCTGGAGGTGGATAGCATTTTTCATCATGAGTACAGGAATTGTCTTAGATCATTACCTTGTTCAGAGTAGCCCTGTCTTAAACAATTGTTCATCATTACAGCATTGCTTTCACTGTGCACAATGATTTCCTGGTTCCAGAATGGTAGACTAGTTCATAACTCCATCAATAGTTTATTAGTGTACCTATTTTCCCTCATCCTCTCCAGCATTGATCATTTCTGATAGCTGTGAAGTGGTACCTCAGAGTTGTTTTTAATTTGTATTTCTCTAATTAATAGTTATTTATATCATGTTTTTTGTTTCATATGAGCATAAATAGTTTGTATTATTTCTTTTGAAAACTACCTGTTCATGTTCCTTAACCATTTAGCAATTGGGAAGTGATTCTTATTTTTATAAATTTGACTCTATTCCCTATATATTTGAAAAATGAAACTTGCTGGAAAAATTTCTGACATTATTTCATGATGTATTAATCCTCTGGGCAAAATGTAGTTTCCTGATTTATCTCTTTTAATTAAATCTCTTTTTACTTTAGCTTTGTCTAACATCAGGACTGCAACTTCTGTTTCTTTTTTATTTCAGCTGAAGCACAATAAATGCTGTTCCAGCCCTTAATTTTAATTCTGTCTGTGTCTTTTTGTTTCAAGTGTGTCTCTTATAAATAGCATATTTTTAGATTCTGATTTCTAATTTATTCTGCTATCTACTTCTGTTTTGTGAGTAAACTCATCTCATTTACATTCACAGTTATGATTACTATGTATATAATTGCAGATAAATTCTGTTTATCTTTTTCCTCTCTCTTTTCATCCTGTCCTTTCTCTCAAAAGTCTATTTTGCTTCTGACCATTGTCTTCCTTATTCTGGTCTCCTTTTAATCATTCTCTTCCCCCTCACCCCATATCTTATATCCCTTTCCCTGTCTGTTCCCCTATTGAGTAAAATCTAACTGAGTGTGTGTGTGTATTTTTTCTTCTTTGAAACAATTCATAGGAGATAGAAAGAGGTTCAAGCATTGCCCATCACCTTACAATCCCCCATTCTTCCTTGCCCTTCTTCTAGTGCATCCTACTTTCTCCTTTTTTTTTTGGATATCCCAACATAATGTATACCCACTCATGTTCTCTATCCATGTAGATACCTTCTAATTGCTATCATAATTATAAAATTCTTAGGAGTTTCATATATATATATATATATATATATATATATATATATATATATATATATATATGTCAACTTCCCATTTAGGAATGCAAACAATTTAACTTTATAGAATTCCTTATAATTACTCTTTTTATGTTTACATTTTTTGCTTCCTTTAAGTCTTTTTTGAATATTCATTTTTCTATTCTATTCTTATCTAAAATGTAACCTTCTCTTGTTGAGGTTTCCTTGGGGTCTCTGGAGGCAGCCTTAGTTTCAGTTCAGTAATGACTCCAAATGCAGCCAGGTATTAAAGTCCAAATCCTTTATTTTCTCCTTCACAGGAGAAATCTTACTTCTTTTCCTGCCGCCCTGTTAGCTTTCTCAGAAGCCTTCTGTAGTCTTGGTTCCAAGAACTTGAGCTCTGGCTTCTGAATCTCCCGTATTGAATCCTGGTTGAGGCTCCTAGCTTATATATGCTCTCTAAAAGGTGTGAATCTTGTAGAACTCTAGTAAGTATTAAGTATATGTACTAAACTAGTGAACTGTTAAGTACCATGCTAAATTAGATAACTGACTTAGCACCTTGTTTCAAGTTCTGGCCTATAACACCCTTGAAGGACTATACACAGTTTTGTTGGGTAAGTGATTCTTGGTTATAATCCCAGCTCCTTTGACTTTCAGAATATCATATTCCAAGTCCTCTTCTCTTTTAACATGGAAGTTGCTAAATCTTGTATGATCTGTAATACTGACTAAGGCTTCATGACATTTGAATTATTTCTTTTTGGCTGTTTGTAGCATTTTCTTCTAGAGACTTTGGAGTTCTGGTATTTGGCTATAATACTCCTGTGATGTTTCATTTTGGAATCTCTCTTAAGAAGTGATCAGTGGATTCTTTCAGTTTCTATTTTACCCTCTGGATCTAAGATAATTTCTTTAAATGCAGTGTCTAAGGTCTATTTTGATAATGGTTTTAAAATAGTTCAATAATTCTTAAATGATCTTTCCTGTATCTATTTTCCAAATCAATTGCTTTTCTTATGAAATATTTCATATTTTTTCATTCTTTTGACTTTTATTGTTTTTTTTCTTATAAAATCATTAGTTTCTACTTGTTTAATTATAATTTTTAAGGAATTATGAATTCCTTAATTTCTTAAAGCTTTTTTGAAGAAGCTTTTGTACCTCTTTTTCCTTTTGACTAATTTTGATTTTTAAGGAGTTCTTTTCTTCAGTGAATTTTTATGTCTCTTTTAGCATTAGGACCATTTTGTTTTCAAGATATTATTTTCTTCAGTATTTTTTTTTTTGTGCCTCTTTTACCAAAATGCTAATTCCCTTTTAATGATTTTCTTGTAGTGGTCTCATTTCTTTTCCAAATTTTTTTCTCTATCTATCTCTATCTCTTTCTTAAACTCTTCCAGGAATTCTTCCTGGGCTTCAGTCCAAAGAGTGCTTCTCTTTGATGTTTTGCTTATAGCTGTTTTCCTGTTATTGGTCATCTTCTAAGCTTATATCTTGGTCTTCTTCTATTGCCCTATTAGCTTTTTATGGTCACGGTTTTTGATTGTTGTTTTCCAACCTAGTTCTTGACTTTTTACTTTATGTTAAAGTTGAGTTCTGCTCACTATGGGTTGTGGAATCACTGATCTTAAGTTTTTGGCTTTTTCTCTACTGCTATTTTCAGAACTAGTTCTGGGGGCTAAAAGTTTTTGGTGCTTTCAAGATGGTATGATCAGGGGAAGGTGTGGTCACTGCTCTCTTGGTTTGCACTCTGGTTTTTACTAGGTAAAGTCCCCTGTTCCCCTATTGCTGTAAGTGATAGTACTTCTCTCTGTCCTGGAACTGCAACCTATAAGTGCTTATGGGCAATAGAATTCTTAATCAGTGCCAGCTGCACCCAATGCCAGCAAATGGTCCCCTGTAATCTCATTCTGACTGGTTATTCAACCTTATTATAGTCTATGTTGGCTGAGAGCTCCAGAAATTGTTGCTGCTGTTGCAACTACCTATACTGGTACTATTACTGTGACCAGGGAAGCCTCCTCCCACTCTGGTGTCACAGATTTCATCTATCAACTTTCTAAGGTATCTTACACTAAAAAATAACTCACCCGACCTTTTTATTGTAGAAATAATTTTAAAGTTGTTTGGAGGGGAATGTTAGGAGAGTTCATCTAGGTTGCTACCTGTCTTCTACCATCTTCTCCTATTTTTCAAACAATATGTATAGTATTGAAATTAATTATTGTGTAAATGTTTGATAAAATTCATTGGTTTACATTTCAATGTGGGAAGATATTTGTAACTCAAAACTTTCTCCTTATTAGAACAGTTAGGAGTATGTACAGGCAGAGAACATAGGTGTGATTTGACTATTATGGGATCATATCTTAAAAATAAAATTAAAAGGAGATTAAAAAAAAAAGCATACACTAGGAGAAGGGGAAGGAAGAAGTAGAATGGGAAAGAGAGAAGGAAGTTTTAAAGGGAGGATGGACTGGAGGAAAGCAGTGATCAGAATCAAAACACACTTGAGGAGGTATAGGATGAAAGAAGATATATTAAAGGATAAACAGGACAGAAAGAAATATGTAGTTAGTAATCATCAAACTAAAAAAAATTATAACATTTTTGTAATAAGGACATCATTTCTTAAATATATAGAGAACTGAGTCAAATCTATAAAAATAGAAGTTACTCCCTATTTGAAAAATGTCAAAGGATATCAAGAAGTAGTTTTCAGATGAAAGAAATAAAAATTACATAGGGTCACTTTAAAAAAAAAATGTTCTAAATCAATCTTTAATAGAAAATGCAAATTAAATAACTCTGGGACACCAGCTCATCCCTATAAGATTGACTAATATAATGACAGAAAAGAAAATTAGCAAATGTGGTTCAGGATATGAGAAAATTGGGATAATATTGCCCTTTTGGTGGAGTAAAGAACTGATCCAACTATTCTGAAGAATAATTTGGAACTATGCCCAAAACTATGCATACCTTTATATATAGACAACTAGGTCTATGACCTAAAGGGATTTTTACAAAAGAAGAAAAGAACCCATATGCATAAAAATTATAGCAGCCCTTTTGTGATAGAAAAGAATTGGAAATTGAGGGGATATCCATTAATTGGAAAATGACTGAACAAGTTGTGATATGTAATGTTCCAGCTGGTTTTCTGAAGGTCTCGGGACCAGCAGAATAATCACCATGAGAAGTCAGGGAAAAGGCCAAAGTCTTTCCTTCGCAGTCTGTCTCCTTCACCTGTGGTCGGGCTAGCTTTTTGGAGGTCACCAGAATGGGTCTTGATTTCAGTGGAGCCACCAGGATAGTGGTCAAGTCTTCTCTGTCTCTGGCTGAGTTTGTCCCCAGTTTATATACTCTTATTACAATTACATCATTACAGTGTACTGAGTATAAACCAATCATTATATCACTAGGGAACTGTTTTTCGTTGTAAGATTAAATCAATCATACTGAACTAGAGAACTATTAATCACCATGCTAACATCACCATGTTATCACTAGATAACTATTGTCTTATCAATTCCACTGAGTTAACACCTTTCTGCAGAGTTCTGGCCCATTACAGTGATATTAATTTTGATGGAATGCTATTGTGACCCTACATCTTTCTCCCCCCATCCAAAAAATAAAATAAAATAAAAGGCTGAAAAAATAGAAGAAAATTTAAGACTTCTCATGGCAAAATTAACTAATTTGGAAAACACATTGAAAAGGGAAAAAAAAACCTTAAGACTATCTGAAAGCCATGACCAAAAATAATGGCAAAGGTTATTTCAAGAAATCTCAAAAGAAAACTGCCTAGATCTCTTAGAACCAGAAGACAAAGTGAAAACAGAAAGAATATATATAGTCACTTCCTGAAAGAAACCTCAAAATGAAAGCTCTCAAAATGAACATCATAGCCTAAATCCAGAGCTTCCAAGTTAAAGGAATATTGCAAGAAGCCAGAAAAAAAAAGAATTCAAGTACTGAAGAAGTACACTCAGGATCACATATGATTTAGCAGTCACCACTATACAGTTGTAAAATATTGTATTTCAGAAGGCAGGCAAAGGATTTGAATTTGTAACTAAGAAAAACTTGCCCAGCAAAACTAAGTAAAATGTTATAAAAGAGAAAATTGAACTTTTAATGAAATAAAGAACTTCCAAGTATGGAAATGCTGGAAATACAAGAATTATAAAGACACTTTGAAATACAAACACAGGAGTGAAAAGAAGCATAAAAAGGTAAATATGAATAAACAATGATAAACTACTAAAGAATAAACTGCTTCCTTTAAATATAAGGAGATAATATATTTGTCCCCTCTGAATCCTGGTATCAGGTTTGATAGAAGGGACTCAAATAAAAAGGTGTGGGAATAGACAAATGGGTAGACAAATACACAACTCTACAAATAAGAATAGGGTTGAGGGTTGGTTATTACTTGAACATTACTCTCACTTGAACTATTCCAAAGAAAGAAAGTACACACACACACAAACACACACACACATACACACAGAGCCAATTGGACACAGAAATTAATTTCACTCAACAGAGTAACAGGAGAAAAAGGGAATACAAAAGAGAATGAATTAGAGAGAACATAGATTAGGGAGAAATTAGTTCAAAGAAAATAAAACGTACAAATTATTTATAGATCTTTTTTGAGGTAGCAACAAATCTGAGAGGGTACCCATAAATTGGAATGATTGAACAAATTAAATATTTATATGTATATGATGATGTGTGTATATATACATGTATGCACAATATACATATGCACATACCTATACATGTATATGTATATATGTACATATATGTGTATATATATGCAGCTAGGTAACAGTGTGAATAGAATGGCAGACCTGGAGTCATGATGATGACTCATCTTCCTAAATTCAAATTTCAGATACTTCGTAACTATGTGATCCTGGGCAAGTCACTTAACTCTATTTGCCTGTAAAATGAGCTGGTGAAAGAAATGACAAATCACCCCAATATCTTTGCCAAGAAAACCTCAAAAAGGGTCACAGAGTCAGACTCAACTGAAAATGACTGAACAACTATCTCTATTTATCTACACATATTATTGTGCAGTAATTTTAGCAGCATAAAAAAAATGTTACTTGGTCTTCTAACAGAGAATTGATAAACTCAACATTCAAATAAGACACTTATTTTTAGTCATGATCAATATGAGAATATGTTTTGTTTGATCACTAATATTTTTTCAGGAGTTTTATTTTTCTTTTTGTTGTTGTTGAATTTTTTTTTTTAGGTTGGGGAAATTTGGAGGAAGAAAAACTAAATGCTTAATTAAAAAATAAAATAAAATAAAAAGAACTAAACAATGTATCTTCTGAATCTGGCAATGTGTGCAATATTTTACATCTATAATTCCAAGCCTCTGCAAAGAAGGGAGAAATATGTTTTCTCATTTCTTCTTTAGGACTTCTTTAGTCATGGTTACAACTTCTCCCATACCATTTAATTTCCCTCTTTTATTATTTTTTAAAATTTACATTGTTGTAGTCATTGCTGTCCCCCTTTTCTGCTCCCATCAGCATTAGTTCATGCAAATCATAGATCATAGAAGGGACTTCAGAGGTCAACTCCCTCATGAAGCTATGTTTCAGGGAGTTGCCTGGGGTCATACAAGAAAGGCATCAAAGTTAGAAATTGAATCCAGATATTCTTATTCCCAAGCCATTTCTCTGAACTCCTCAGTCAACACTGTTTTTTACACTGTAATAATATTTCATTGTATTTATATAAAACAATTTGTTTCCAATCAATGGGCATTTACTTTCTTTGAGTTTTTTGCAAAAACAAAACAAAACAAAACAAAAAACTTCTTTAAGTATATGGTGGTTTTTCTTTTGACTTCCTTAGGATAATGGCTAGCAGTGGGAATATAAATTTTAGTCACTATTTTAGCATAATTCCAAATTATTTTCCAGAATCCTTGGAATCTTACTTACCTTACCCACTTTTCATAATTCATAAAAGGAAGAGGGCAATCTGAATATTTCCAATCATAGGAACAAAAAATTACTAGAGCATATCAGTCCCATAAATATAACCACTCCCTATAAAACACCCAAATTCTAAGGCATTCTACTGGTTAATAAGTACCTGCTGAAGGAAATACATGAATTGAGGCCATAGGACAGAACAGAAACATGCTGTGGCCTTTGTACTCAACCGATAGGGTTATATCCTTGAATCTGCTAATCAGCTTGTGAATTAGGAAATATTCACTTCAATTTGTTTTTGTTCAATCCTTGTTTCAATCATGTCTGATTCTTTGTGACTCCTTTTGAAGTTTGTTGACAAAAATACTGGAATGGTTTGCCATTTCCTTCTTTAGCTCATTTTATAGATGAAGAAACTGAGGCAAAGAAGGTTAGGTTACTTGTCCAGTGTCACACAGCTAGTAATTGTCTGAGACAGAATTTGAACTCAGGAAGAGAAATTTCTTTGGCTCCCAGGCCAGCACTCTACCCACTGTGCTACCCAGTTGCCTCAATTTATTGCCCCTATTTATCTCAATTTACTTCTGTAAAATAAGGATAATAGCTTTTTCTACTCATCTCTTGGGATATTGAAAGAGTTAGATTATGTTCTCCGTAGATAAAAATCCTTTAAAATACTATAAAATAGTTTGTCTTTTTTTTCCCCAAAAACCTATGTCAGGACCTGTACTTCTACTATTAGTCTCCAGAATCCATTCTCCCATTCTCTAGAGTGTTAATCTTCTCCTTGAAACTCTTGCCATTGGGTCCAGCCATCTTGACGGTTGAATCAAATGAATGAGTGAAAACAACCACACTACCTACTTCATCTAACTGGCCCCAGCCTTGAGACCATATTTTAGCTCCACATCCCATCCAGCCATCTACTTTGGGTATCTTGCTATCTGGCTACTATCACACATACAATTTCCCATCTCTTATTCTAGACACAATAATAAATTGATAATATATTTTTTTCCATAAAGGGCATGTCAGTTAACTGCCCTATACACCAACTTATCCAGACATAGACTTCCTTCCATGACCACCACTCTTTTATATGTGATGTCTTCTTTGATTAGAATTAAAAGCTCTTCAATTTGGAACTATGCCCAAAAGGCTATCAAACTGTGCATACCCTTTGATCCAGCAGTGTCTCTGCTAGGTCTGTATCTCAAAGAGATCATCAAAGATGGAAAGGGACCCTGTAACGTGCTCTCCTGGCAGTTACAATTACTAGTCTGTCCTAGACCCACCAGAGTACCTTTGACCACTGTCCTCTGCAGTGTGAACTCTACCCGGCTTGCCTCCTCTGAGGCCTTCAAAGGTCTCTGGCCACAATCTCTTGAATCTATAGCTTAATAACCGGTAGCGCACTCAAGAACAGCCACATGTAATCTTAAAAGCCTTTATTATACCTACTCACATAATGCCCTGACTGATGCCCTGACTTGTTGGTTCCCGAGTGAACACCTGGTCAGAAGACCCATGTGTTCACTACCAAAACCCTTACCTCTTTTGGCTATCCATCTTGGCTTGGCCACCCAGGCTGGGAAGCCAAGGTGAAGCACGCCAGGTTAAAGAGGGCGATTGCTGCCTGCAGTGGGCTTATATAGGGCCTGTGAGGTCACACACACAGCCAATCAGTGAGAGAGTCACCCATTACGAAGCTATCTCAATATGGCCAGGATCCCGCCCAAGGGCAGTCCTAATATCCACAGAAATTACTTCCGGGCCTCAATCTCCCGATGCGCTGTGGCACCCATTTAAAGGCCCCTTACAGGACCCCTATGTGCAAAACTGTCTGTAGGAGCTCTTTTTGTAGTGGCAAGAAACTAGAAACTGGGTGGATGCCCATCAGTTGAAGAATGTCTGAATAAGTTATGATATATAAATATAATGGAATATTATTGTTCTATAGGAAATGATTAGCAGGCTGATTTTAGAAAAGCTTAGAAAGATTTACATGAACTGATGCTGAGTGAATCGAGCAGAACCAAGAGAACATCATACATAATAATAACAAGGTTATGTGAGAATCAACTGTGATGGACTTGGCTCTTCTCAACAATGCAGTGATGTATAGCAATTCCAATAAACTTGGGATGTAAAATAACATCCACTTCTAGTGAGAGAACTATGGAAACTGAATATGGATCTACATATAGTATTTTTACCTTTTTGGTTTGTTTTTTCTTCTTCGTGGTTTTTTTTTTTCCCTTTTAGTCTGATTTTTCTTATACAATGAGACAAATATTGAAATATGTTTAAAAGGACTGCACACATTTAACCTAAATCATGTTACTTTTCTTGGAGAGTGGGAGAGATAAGGGAAGAAGAGAGAAAACATTTGTAACACAAAGTCTTACAGAAACAAATATTGAAAACTATCTTTGCAGTTATTTGGAAAATAGAATACTATTGAAAATTTTAAAAAGATAAAAATTGTAAGCTCCTTACAAGCTGGGATTACATTTTGTTTTTGTATTTTCAGCATTATCACATCAAGTCTTAATAAATTCTTTCTCCCATTTGTTTATGTATTTTTGAAGTATACATTTAGTACTTTAGTAGAATTTGTTTTATGCTTGATTTTATCATTTAAAGGTTGTTGAATAAGCTAGTATAAAAAAATAAGCATTGAATGTGGAGTTAGACACTTTGGATCATCTCCTGGCCTTTTCATTATGAAACTTGAGTTATTAGAATAACAGTTTCATTGATTATAAAATAGGAATAATACTGCTTGCACCCATTATCTCCTCCACCCCATATATTAAATTCCTTGTTTTTTATCTACAGCATGACCATCATTTCATCCCTCAGTTTCACAATTATGAAACTATCTTCTACTCCTAACTCCTAAATTTCCCCCCTTATTCAATCAGTTGCTAAGTCTTTTCAATTCCATATATACAACACTTTTAGCATCTTCACCCTTCTCTTTACTAACATAGTTATTGCTGTATTCATACTATGGATGCAGCCTAAAAATTGTTCCTGCTGGTGGTATCTATTGAAAGCCCAGAAAAGAAAGTTCTGTCCACCAAAGTCCTTGTTACTATAAAAATGGTTTGGCATCAGAAACTAATTAGATTTTTATCAGCAAAAGTGACATTCAAGAAAAGGTATTATCATCTGTTTTACTCTGGCACCGGGACCTATCCATTTAAGTTGAGGCTGATACTTACCATGTATATTGTCTTCCCCATTAGAACATGAGTTTCTTCACATGAAAGAGTGTTCCAAATCACTACTGATCAGAGAAATGCAAATTAAGACCACTCTGAGATACCACTACACACCTGTCAGATTGGCTAAGATGACAGGAACAAATAATGACAAATGTTGGAGGGGATGTGGGGAAATTGGACACTAATACATTGCTGGTGGAGTTGTGAAAGAATCCAGCCATTCTGGAGAGCAATCTGGAATTATGCCCAAAAAGTTATCAAACTGTGCATACCCTTTGACCCAGCAGCGCTACTACTGGGATTATATCCCAAAGAAATACTAAAGAGCGGAAAGAGACATATATGTGCCAAAATGTTTGTGGCAGCTCTTTTTGTTGTAGCTAGAAACTGGAAGATGAATGGATGTCCATCAGTTGGAGAATGGTTGGGTAAATTGTGGTATATGAAAGTTATGGAATATTATTGCTCGATAAGAAATGACCAGCAGGAGGAATATAGAGAGGCCTGGAGAGACTTAAATCAACTGATGCTGAGTGAAATGAGCAGAACCAGAAGATCACTGTACACTTCAACAACAATACTGTATGAGGATGTATTCTGATGGAAGTGGATATCTTCAACATAAAGAAGATCCAACTCACTTCCAGTTGATCAATGATGGACAGAGGTAGATACACCCAGAGAAGAAACACTGGGAGGGGAATGTAAATTGTTAGCACTAATATCTGTCTGCCCAGGTTGCATGTACCTTCGGATTTCTAATGTTTATTGTGCAACAAGAAAATGATATTCACACACATGTATTGTACTTGGGACTATATTGTAAACACATGTAAAAATGTATGGTATTGCCCTGTCGTCGGGGGAGGGAAGGGAATAAGGGAGGGGGGGTAATTTGGAAAAATGAATACAAGGGATAATATTATAAAATATATATATATATAATAAAAAAAATTAAAAAAAAAGAACATGAGTTTCTTGAGAACGAGTGTCTTCAGTTTCTATTTGTATCCATAATACTTAGCATAGTACTCAATAAATATTTTTAATCAATTAATTCATGCTAGAGTAAAATATAAATATTTTGTCATTAAAAACTATTTACAATCTGCCTCCAAAGGGCAAACTGGGTGGCACAGTGGTTAGAGCACCAGCCCTGAAGTCAGGAGGATCTGAATTCAAATCTGACCTTAGACACTTAACACTTCCTAGCTGTGTGGCCCTGGACAAGTCACTTAACCCCAAAAATGTCAGCAAAAAACAAACAAACAAAAACAATCTGCCTCCATTATGTCTTTCCAAACTTACTTCACATTATTCTGCCTTACACAGTCTACATTCTAGCCAAATTAGTGATTTGCATCATTTATTCATATGACTGTTGATATTGTTCCTTATATAAAATATTATAAGTTCCATCTCTGTGCTATTATACAAACTTCCCTATGCCAGAAAGGATTTACTTTCTCATCTCTGCTTCTTGGAATCCTTAGATCTCTTTAGGATTCAACTTTCCTTCACAAAGACCTTTCTCTAGCCTGACAGAAATTCAATTTAAGACATCTCATATAATGTAAGATCTAAATAAATATGTAATGTAGATGTTAAGATTTATATTATAAAAAAGTAGAAGACTAGGGAAGGAGATAACTTTTACAACTATGAACATTGAAAGAGTATTTGACTAAACAAGGGATAGAGAAAGGAGATCACAGAAGATAAAAGATAAAATTTTTAATACATAGAGAATTGAAAATATATTGCACAAAAAAGTCAATGCAATTATAATTAAGAAGGAAATACTTTTGAGAAATTTTTGCAGCAAATTTCCATGATAAAGACTTAATATCCAAAATGTATTGGAAATTGATAAAAACACATAGGAATAAGAGCCGTTCCCCAATAGATAAATGATCAAAAGATATGAATGGGCAAAAGAAATGTAAGCTATCAACAATCATATATTTTAAATGGTTCAAATCACTAATAACAAGTGAAATGCAAATTTAAAAACTCTAAGAATACCTAATACTTATCAGATTGGCAAAGATAAAAAAATGAAAAATGATAATTTATTAAAGGAAACTAGACAACACATACTTTTTAAATGGAGCTATGAACTGAGTCACATTCTGCTGACCCTTGTGTGCATATTATTTCTCCCCAGGAAAATGTAAGTTTCCTGAGGACAGAGACTGTTTTTTTGTGTTTTTGTACATCTAGAAACTAGAATAGACCATAGTATAGAGGAGCCAGATAATAAATACTTAGTAAATTAAATTGGATTGCATTGTTTTCATTGGGAGATGCTGAAAGAAAAGCACTTTGTAAATCAAAAAAATAAGCTATTATTAGGTAATATTTATTATCAGTTTATTGATCCTGATTCTGGAAGGAACTGATATGAATATATGTGACTTTATTAAATGTAATTTATTACCAAGCATTTACTTTTTTCTCCTAAGAACATCACCCTATATTCTTATGGAGAGCAAGAAAAAAGAAAGGAAAGAAGGAAGGAAGGAAGGAAGGAAGGAAGGAAGGAAGGAAGGAAGGAAGGAAGGAAGGAAGGAAGGAAGGAAGGAAGGAAGGAAGGAAGGAAGGAAGGAAGGAAGGAAGGAAGGAAGGAAGGAAGGAAGGAAGGAAGGAAGGAAGGAAGGAAGGAAAATACTTGTTTAGTGCTTAGTATGTGTCAGGCATTACATCAAGACTTTTACTTATATTCTCTCATTTGATCCTCACAACAGTCTTTGGAGATAGATGCTATTATTGACCCTTTCCATAGTTGAGGAAAATGAGAGCAAACAGAAACTAAATGACTTGCCCAAAGTTACACAAATAGTGCCAGAAGTTGAATTTAAACTCAGGTCTTGCTAATTCCAGGTTCAGTATTCTATCCACTGTACACCTAGTTTGCCTTTTTGAACTTTAGTCAGTCTCTAGCTCCTTAAACACTGCCATTTGCCATCTTCTCATAATTTCCTATTGTTTAGTTTTGCTGAATTTCTCTCTTAAAAAAGTTACAAAGGATGAGAGAAGAAAGAAAGGGATGTGTTCAGAAATCAAAATGGCATTTTTAAAAAAGCTATCATTTTTTTCCCCCCCCTAGGATCATTCACTAACTTCATGATCTTCCACAAATTGCCACTGCAATCCTTATCTGCAACATGGGAGAGTCAGTATAACTAAATTCCAAGTCCCTTCCTTGATCTAAGATTCTATATCTTTTAATTGAAACAAGTATCTTAATAGCTCACCTCTTTTATCTTTCACAAACTGTGATCTCTTGCAGACCCCACAACAAACCACAAAATCTTATATTTTTTAAATATTCAGACAAAAGTGCAATAGATTAAAATCATTTATTTTTCCTTTCTACTTAATACTATATGATTCTAATGGCATTATTTATCACTTCTCTCAAAGTGTCTCATATCTTTTTCTAAGTAGATTATAAAAGTTATCTCAGTACATTACAAAGGTTACATATTGTACAGAGAAAAGACGCAATTTAGAATTGTTAGGGGAAGTGTATAAATGGAGTCATCAGATTAAGTGTAATCACTTAATTCCATGAACTTTGCTATTGTCTTTTTGCTTTGTTTGCAATGAATTTCAGTTTAATTTAATTTGTCTTTTTTTTTTTTTTTTCAAATATAGTCACTTAGAAATTGAAGGTTTAGGCTATGTAGGCAGACACTCTATCATTAATTCTTACAAGTTGGAAAGTTAACCTACCTCTCTGCCCTCTGAGACAAAGACAGAATGTTTTGTCCCCCTACACAAAGTCAAAGATAGATGCCAAGGTTTGCAAAACATCTAGTTTGTATAGTCTCTAACGCAATGATGCATTGTATGTTGCAATATGGTAACTCCATTAATTATAATCTCACCTTAGATCATGCCCTGAAAAGTGAAGAAAAAGTTTTGCAGTTATCTGTTTTAGATTGTTTTTAGATTGTATAGAAATCATACAAAATCATTCAGAAACAGACAAAAAAAGACTTTAAATCTTAATTTATTCAGATTAGCAGTTTACATTAATTAAATCAACTAGGCAATTATTGACTATACAATAAGCACTTGTCAAATGCCTACTATGTCCCAGCACTGTGCTAGGCACTGAAAATATTAGATGAAAAATGAAAAACAAAACAAAACAAAAAAACCCTCTATTCTCCAGCTACTTATATTTTATTGAGAGGGACATATGTGTATGTAAATATGTAGATAATAAACAGAAAATAAACACAAACTAAATAAAAGATTAGTGGTTGGGGAGATCATAAAAAACTTAGTGTGGAAGATGATGCTTGACTACATCTTAAAGAAAGGGATTTTGTGAAGTGAAAGAGAGGAAGAACTGGAAGAAAGAAGATGACTTGTCTGCTCCAAGAGCACAAAACCTGAAGGTGGAGTTATCATAGGTGAGAAAAAGAGAGAATATCAGTGACTGGATTGCAGAGTGTGGGAGGGGAGGAACATCCAGTTAGTCTAGAAAGATTGAGGTCAGATTGCATAGGACTTTAAAAATCTAAAGTGAGAAATTTGTATTTTATTTAAAAGACAATGGGAAGCCACAGCAGTTGATTGAAGAGTAGAATGACATCATCAGGTCAGTACTTAAGAAAAAGCCCTGTAGCAGCCGAATTAGGATGAATCAGATGGGAGAGGGTTCTTGAGGCAGAGAGCATGATTAGAAGGCTGTTGATGGTGAGGGCCTGAATTAGGGTGGTGACTGTGGGAGACAAGAGAAAGAATCTAAAGTGAGAGATGTGAAGGTAGAAATGACAACACTGATGACCAGACATGTAGGATGAGGAAAACCAAGGAGTTGGAGAGTGCACTGAAGTTGTAAACCTCAGAGATTGTAGAGAACCTCTGCAGAAAGAGACAAAAAAAAAAAAAAGACTTTAAAGATTAATTTATTCAGATTAGCAATTTACATTAATTAAGTCAACTAGGCAATTATTGACTATACAATAAGCCATGCACTGACAAGGTGGGTTTAGGGAAACAGCAATGAGATTCTGATTTGAACCTATTGTTTTCAGCCCAGCTTCTTAAACTGTGGATGATGACCCTATATGGAATCTCCTAAGTGAATGTGGGAATAGTGAATTTTTGACTTATTATCAGTAAATGTTTGGTTTGTATACCTATTTTATATACCTATATACCCAGGGTCACAAATGGTTTCTTGGGTAAAAAGGGGTCATGAGAAGAAAAAATTTAAGAAGCCCTGGTCTATGGTACAAACAATTTAAAAAACTCAATAAGTAACTTTTGCTGCAGGATTAGAAAGAATACTTGATACTGAGTATATATGTAACAAGAAAAAACTTTCTCTTGGGCCTATAGGGACTGGAGAATACTTCCTATAGTGTAGGACTTTGACTGGAAACCCAAAATATTGAAATCTCTTGACCTCTTTCTCTATTATAAAGATCAAATGAGTTAATATAAGTAAAGCACTTTACAAACCTCAAACCAGCATTTACAACCCTTAAGCATTTATTTCTAGCTATTATTATTTTCCCTTAAGGACAAGTATTATTTGTTGTATGTTTGCCTATGCCATTCCTGCTCAAAAACTTTCAGTAGCTCCCTTTTGTCTCTAGGATCAAGGGCCAACCCCTTTAAGACTTTTTACAATCTAGCTTCTCTTTACCTTATATTTCCATTCTTATCTGACTCTATTCTTCTTTCTACTCACTATGCTAAAGAGAAATGAGATATTAGCTATTCCTTCAATTTAAGATAGGTGGAAAAGTAGATTGATTCCTGGGCCTGAAGTTAAGAAGAGGTAGGTTGGGGGCTCCTAGGTGGCGCAGTGGATAGAGCACCAGCCCTGAATTCAGGAGGACCTGAGTTCAAATCTAGTCTCAGACACTTAACACTTCCTAGCTGTGTGACCCTGCCCAAGTCACTTAACCCCAGCATGGGGGGGGGGGGGGGGAAGAGGTAAGTTGAAATCCAGTCTCAGACACTTAGTAGCTGTGTCACTCGGAGCAAGTCACTTGACTCTGTTTGCCTCCGTTTCCTCATCTGCAAAATGAAGGAAGTGACAAACCACTTTGCCAAGAAAAACACATGTGAGATCATGAAGAGTCAGATATAACTCAACAACAATAGACATTCTCCATAGCTATAAAGAATACTGCTTCTTCATTAAAATTTCATAATCCTCTTCCTTTTAAGCTTAGTTCATGGTACTACTTCCACAGTGACGTCTCCTCTGATATCTCCAAGTAAAAGAGGGGGAATAAGTATTTGTAAGTTGTTTATATACCTCCTACTATGTTCCAGGCATTGTGTTAAATGCTTTTTACAAATATAATTTCACTTGATTCTCACTACAACCGTCCCAGATCGGTCTCATTATGCCCATTTAAGGAACCTGTGGTAGAGGTCACAAAGTAAGTGGATCATTCCCTTCAACAATTCTTCTAGAACATTTGGCTTAGATTTCTCCTCTGTCTCTATCACACTGTATCTGACTTTATACTTAACTATGTTTATAAGGAATCCTCTCTATTAGAATATAAGCTCCTGAAGGGCAGAGATTCTGCCAGATATTGATAGAACTGTATCTCTAGGACCTATCATTATGCCCAATATATTATAGGTACTTATTACATGTGTGTTGAATTCAATATAATTATTATTTTGTTGTTGTCTAAAAGATGATCCACAATACTAAAATTCTATACAGAGCAGTCTATCTTTTTCAGCTGATTCATAATCTCATCAAAAATAGTTAACACCATCAGTTTCATTCCTCTTACTCTAAACCAGAATTGGCTGGTTATTAACCAAGCAATAAAAATATAATGACTTTTTGTATTGTTTGAGCATTCCTTAATGTCATTTTATACTTTGTAGTCTTCAAATAGTTCCACTATGACCACTCTTTTATGGTTTTAATTAGTTGAGCTTAAAATTTCTGGGCACTTCAACAGGAAAGTACCTTGGACCTGGTTATTATCTATGTGTTTTCCATTTGTGAAGAAGATATTTTATCTTTTCAGGCTTCATAAGGATTTTCTCTAAAAGGAATAGGGTCTGCCTACAATTTTCTATTAGCCATTCCTTGATAATGACAAATGTGATAGAATAAAACTTAAAAATCATTTAAAATTTTGGAGCCATAATTTCAAAAATTTCTAATTTTCTTACGAAAAAAAAATTGACCTGGTATCTTTATTCAGTGTGAGACAACAATCTCTATTAACTTCCTGAATTACATGATGTTGCTGTTTCTCTGTTCTCTAAGAGGACCAATAATATCAGGAAAATATCATGATTTGCAAATGATCTGGTTGTGAGGCAGAGTTGACGAGGGAAACTGAGGCTGGAGACCCTAAAGAATCACTTTCTCAGTTATCGTGACCTAGAAGTCAGCCCAACCCCACTTCTGTTAAGTACCACTAATTTACCTTTCTATAGAGTTTAGCTGATATTACCCAATTTCTATAGAGCTGAACTAAAGCTAAGTACCTCTACTTAACTTTCAATAGACTGAATTCACATTAAGTACCTCCACTTAAGCTCTATATAATTTGAACTATCACTAATCAAACTTTCTATAGCCTTACAGAAGCCTATTCAAACCCAAAAGCTCTGTATTGTCTCAAATCATATATAAGATGGTGGGAAGAATGGGCAGGTGGGCAGAACGGACAGAACTCTAATTCCATCCAAGAGTTCTGGTCCACTGAGATCTCTCCATGATTTATAATAAACTTTTACTTCTACTTTTACATAATTTAGTAAATTCTTTTACTTCAGCCGCGCCTTGTCTCATCAAAAGCCTGCACATCCCCAAAAGAGTCACCAAACTAATTTTCTTCTTCAGAGCCATCTGTGTCCAGTGGCAAGATCTAAATCAAGAAGACTGAAGATGGCCCTGGATAAAATGGGAAATCTTGGCCATTTTAAGCTAAATACTTTTTCAGGTCTCAGTTTCTCTGAAGCAATTACCATTCAGTGATTAAGGCTAGGTAAGAAGAAATGGGGCAAAAAATAACCTCTTTTACCTAGTCAGAAAAAAATCAATCTGAGAGAGTAATGAGTTTCTGATCAAAACAGAAAAAAATGTTATTTACATTTGCTCTGAGCCATCAGAACATAAAATAAATGTCCAAATGAGGTTTGGACTGGGACCTATTTTGGCCAATTGATGAGAGCTAGAATAATGTTGGTTTAAGGAATGGCCCTTAAAACAATTCTAGCCCATAAACTCCAAGATAGGTTTCAGTGATCAAAATTGTTGGGCAGAGCACTCACATGTAAGAGTATGCTTCCTATATAAACAAAGGGTTGAAAGGGAAAGGAGAAGGAAGGGAAGGAGGGAAAGAGGGAAGGAGAGAAAGAAGGAAGCTTTATATGTTATCGATAAACTTGGTAGTTTGTTATATAGAGTTTGCAATCAAGTTTCGGTTCCTTAAAATCTAGTACCGGGAGGTAAATGTCATCTAGCACATCAGATGGTAGAGAAAAGATTTTGAAGAAGTGATAGTTGTGAACTAAAGGGGAAATCTTGCAGATGACACAAGGTTCCAAATTACCTCCTAGAATATAAGAAAGCATCAGAATGTTTTCCTGGTGCTGGTAAACCAGTGAATTAATTGGAATACAACTTCAGGCTGTTTATTTGTTGAAAATATAGTATTAAGTATATAAAGAACATTGTTCAGACAGTCTTAGTGGTAGGAAAGTGGTAGGTAATTGCCTAAAAACTAAGGGAACACATCTCACTACGGATGGAGGGAGTGTGTGCAGGATTTGTGGGCTCAGAAACAGATTTCTGGGTAATTTCAGGTTGTATCTTTGGTATGACTCTCCAGAGATTTCGTGGTACACATTAATAAAAACTTCCACTTAGGGAATTGGGAACAACTGAGAATTAAAGCAATAGCAATTATGAATTCCACAAAGCCTGACTAGATTTTAAATGGAGCTAACAGTCGTTTTTATAAAGTCAATAGGTTCATATGTAAATATCTATGAAAAGCTCTTTAAAAAATAAACTATATTTAATTATTGCATTCTTTTTTTATTTTGCACATTTAGAAACATTATTTTTGAGAAAGGGTTCATAAACTTTACCAAACTACTAGGTTACAGGTTCCTTGTCACAAAAAAGGTTCAAAACCTTTAAACCACCTGAAAAAAAGAACAAAGAAAAAAGAAAAAAAAAAAAAAAACAAAAAAACAAAAAACAGCTTTCTTCTCCAGAAAACAATAATCTTTAGGAGAACTTCAAGAATGATGTATTTTGGAAAATATGTAACCTTTTCATAATTAAAAAAATAAGAAACATACAGAAAGAAGTGAGCACCCTAATATGTGTCCAGCTAGCAATATTGAGACACTTTAGGTCCCTGCTGATTTCACACACACACACACTATTTGGTGAAACTAGGATTTTTGAGTGCTAGAACATGTTGTGACATCTTTTTGGCATAGTTATGATCTTTCATTTGTTTCCCAATCTGCCTCTATATTGGAGAGGGCACAAAGATACTTGGAGCTTGCAAAGTAATGGAGGTCATCATGTATATTGAGCTGAGAGAATGTAAAAAAATTCCCTTCTGAATCAGGAAGGTGCAGGAACAATACTGAGTCTATTTGCCATTGATGATAATAGATCATTTTGAAATGCTTGTAAATCTGGTGCATTTGTTTTGTGGTTCCAGTTTTGTTTCTAAATATTCATGCTAAGCTTTTTTTGTTTTTTTGTAGTTTTTTGTGGTTGTTTGTTGTTGTTGTTGTTGTTGTTGTTGTTGAGGTAATTGGGGTTAAGTAACTTGCCCCGGGATCACATAGCTAGGAAGTGTTAAGTATTTAAGGTTAAATTTGAACTTAGGTCCTCCTGACTTCAGGGCTGGTGTTCTATCAACTGTGCCACCTAGCTGCCTCCTCATGCTTGGCTCTTTAAAGACTGATTTTCTCTTTCATTTTTTCCTACTTTGTGAGATGACACTTTGTTTTCTACAATTTTCCTTTCTAATGTCTTATTAATGAGTTTATGTTCTAATCCAGTGATGCATATCTTAGTGGTCATAACTCTCTATATTAGTAATACCAAATGCAAAAATAAACTATGGACACTAACCCATATAGAAGTGTTCAAGTAGATACAGAGTGATTTAGAAAACTATATATCAATGTTATCTATGTCTTAACGTATTTTTATTTATTTTGTTAGTGTTGCTGCTGCAATCTAAAGCACATCTCTCTTGGCTAAGGTGGTCTCTGGGATCTCTTGGCCTTCTTGTTGAGACATGAGCAATTTCTATCCTATCTTTTCAGGGAGTGAAGATAACTGACTTCCTGATGCATGAGCTCTTATTTGACAAATTTATTGATAATGCAGAGAGAATTCTATTTAATTAGATGAATAGCTCTCTGGCTGACTTCTCCCACCAGAATTGTGCCATTGTGATTCTCTGTGAGAATGCCAGAAATTTGCCAGTATCTCCAGAAATCCTAATGAAAAGCCTACAGCTCAGGGAGCTGGTCACCAGAACTACCAACCAGAGGTAGAGAATCAGAGCCTTTGGAGTGTGATTTAAGATTTTCTACTTATTATCTTCAAATGGAAAACACAACTATGGTACAGAAGAAATGCTCTTTTTCTCACTGCTCTCTGGCTCCTCAATTCCATCATGTCTCCCCTATGTAAAAGTGGAACTGCCTGCTTCATTACCTGCTGTGAAGATGGTGACACCATAAGATGATGATTATATTGACCTTTTCAAATTATGATAATATGCCTAGAATAGATGACTTTTCCTTCAGCATAAAGAGTTGATCTCTAATTTACATTTAGTAGATCATTCTCATTAGGGGTTTCCAGGAACATGACCTAGATTGGTTGAGAAAAACCCTGGTTGTTCTGTTCCAGTTTCTCCTTTGCTGTGAATGCTTATTCTGAGTCAGACCAGGCCAGAAACATTCTGGTTCAATTTTCACAGTCTATTTTCATGTAACAATGACAAAAAAATAATTAGTTCTTATAGCCTTAAGGTAGGCCCAGTTCTAAATTCTACATGATTTTCATTTGAGTAGTTTTATTACTTATTGGGAACCCAAATATACTATATTAAGGAAAATAGAATAACTGGTCAACTAGTATAACAAAGAGAAGGTAAACAGGTATTGTTATACCTGACATAAAATTATATAATAATAGCATATGTGGGTATGTTATTAAATTGGATTCTAGAGGCTTTAAATTAAGAATTTTAAATTAGGCTGATTATCTTTCCTATAGACATCATTATGTACTAGAGTACATATAGGGAGCCTTAGATAGTATCTCTATGTGGAGGAAATTAGGAAGATGTCATCTCCCCATTTGGAGGATGCTGTTTCCTACCTATCAGTGAGCCTTCATTATTAACCAAGATTTAAAAAGAAAAGGTAAATAGTTCAACAGAATTATTTGTCACTTTGACCCTGTTTGATAGTACATTTTCCCATCTTTGCAAGGAAAGAAAGGAGGTTCTTTGCTTAAATCTTGACAAACATCATCAAAATAGGTATGTCCCAAGAACAGGTTGCTCTTGAGAACAAACAAGGAGGCTTCAATAGTGTGTGAAGCATCAATTAGTTCTTGACCAGGGGTTTTCTAAGAGAAGAGAGGAGTCTCAGATCTAAAGGCTTTATGATCAAAGTAAAAGACAAAGATTTTGAAGAAAAGTAAATTCAAAGTAGGATGAGAAAAGTGAGGTGTTGAGATGTAGGCAGAGGAGAGGGGCAAAAGCTGAAGACAGGAGATGGGACAGTTATAGTCCTTGAGAGAAGACTTTGAGTCCCCTAACATAATTTGTTGTTTGCATCCCGAACTAGACTCCCTGTATGTCTTTGAGAGACAAGAAGGGTGCCAGCTAGTCTGTACCAGGCTGGGAAACTGCTTGTACAGCTGAAGTCCTTGGTAGATAATATACCCTTCTTATTCATAGTCTAGGGTTCTCAAGGGAAGAGAATTTAGCTTTTGCCATTGATTTGTTCCTCCTTTTTTTTTTTTTTTTTTCCAGAGGATTACTGAATACTTTTATTCTGCACAGAGAAGCCACTAAGGATCTGCCTGTGGGCTAGTTGGGGCTGCATCACAAACATATGGCTCCACATACCAACATGGGGAGGGGTGAGAACAGGTCACTTTAGCCCAGTCACAAGACAATAAGGACTTCTGACAGAGCATCAGGTGCAGATGATCGGGGCAGTCTCTGATAAGACAGTTCTAAGGAAGTGGTGAGAACATCACAGAGAGGTGGAAAGGAGAGGGAAGTTACACAGCAGAGGCCCCTGCCCCTAGAACAAAACTGGTCTAGTACTTGGCGCTGCCCACGCACAGGACAGGAGCAGACTTCTACAAAGGTGATTGGAGCCTGCTAGCTTTTAGCTTGGAGGCTTCCCTGCCAAGCAGTTTAGTTGGCCTGAGGATTTCTGAAGTTCCTTCCAGCAAATCTAGCCTTGCTGCCCAGCTCTTCCTCGATTCCAAGAATCTGGTTATACTTGGCTAGACGCTCAGATCGGCAAGGGGCACCAGTCTTGATCTGTCCAGTGCAGAGACCCACCACCAGGTCTGCAATGAAGGTGTCTTTAGTTTCTCCAGAACGATGGGAAACCATTACTCCCCACCCATTAGACTGAGCCAGCTTGCACGCCTGGAGAGACTCAGTCACAGAGCCAATCTGGTTGACTTTGAGGAGGAGGCAGTTGCAAGCTTTCTCATTCACAGCCTTTTCAATGCGCTTGGGATTGGTCACTGTGAGATCATCCCCTACCACCTGGATGCCTGCAGTGGCAGTGAAATCCTTCCAAGCTTCCCAATCATCCTGGTCAAAGGGATCTTCAATGGACACCACTGGATAGTCCTTGATGAAGGTCTTGTAGAGGTCCCCAAGCTCAGAAGGAGAGATGTATCGGTTGGGATCATCAGGAGACTTGAAGTCCAAGTCATATTTCCCAGAGCGGAAGAATTTGGAGGCAGCCACATCCATGCCAATCACAACCTTATCAGTATAACCGGCTTTACCAATGGCTTCTTTCAACAGCTCCAGAGCTTCTTTATTCTCTAGGATGTTAGGAGCAAAGCCACCCTCATCCCCTACGTTAGTGGCATCCTGTCCATATTTCTGCTTAATCACGTTCTTCAGGTTATGGTAGACCTCAGCCCCAATGCGCATGGCCTCCTTGAAGGTTGTTGCTCCAACAGGGAGGATCATGAACTCCTGCATGGCCAGCCATGTTACCAGCATGGGAGCCACCATTGATCACATTGAAAGCTGGAACTGGAAGGATGACTTCACTATTGCCTGCAAGGTCAGCAATATGGCGGTACAGGGAGACACCTTTTTCAGCGGCTCCAGCCTTATAAACAGCCAGAGACACTCCCAATATGGCATTTGCACCAAACTTAGATTTATTCTCGGTGCCGATCATCTCTATCATCAACTTATCAATTTTCTCCTGTTCCACAACATTCAGTTTCTTGCTAACCAGGCTCGGGGCAATAGTTTTATTGATGTGCTCAACCGCTTTTGAGACACCTTTCCCCATGTAGCGGGTCTTATCATTGTCCTGGAGCTCCAGGGCTTCATGGACACCGGTAGAAGCACCACTGGGCACAGCAGCTCAGAAGAGACCTTTTCCAGTGAAGAGATCAACTTCAACAGTGGGGTTTCCACGAGAGCCGAAGATCTCTCTGGCACAGATCTTGAGGATAGACATGTTGAATTTCTGGACAGGGTTTCCTCCGGCGGGTTCAGAGAACAGAGACCGAGGGACCGTTCCTCCCCTTTTTTGAGAGATTTTGTCCTCCCCCCCCCCCAATCTTTACTGTACTTCTTCCTTTCATGCCAAGCCTTTTCCTGTTTTATCCTTCTTCTTTTGTAATACTGTCACAAATATGCAAACTTCTGTAAGAACTATGAACTGTTTGGGTCCCATATGCATGTTCATTTCTTTTGTTAAGAAATCTAATTTTTACATAAGTCTCATAATGTTGTGATTATCTATTAACAAGAGCCACATTTTTAATGCCATTCTATTTTACTGACATTTTCTCCAATAGTTGTCTATGCAGCAAACAAAAACAATCAAACAAGCCCTGATTTGTATCTCTGCTAATATCTGAATTACAAATGCTCCCTGAAAATCTAATAATTGACTCTCCAGAACATGGTTAAGGTAGCTTGTGTCCCATACCTTTGAATAGATCATCTTCTCATGCCTGAAATGCTTTTCTTCCTCACATCTACTTCATGGAATCCCTTTCTTTCAAGGTTCTTTCAAGATTCAATACTGGTTGCCATCTCCTACAGTAAGCCTATCCTAATTCCTTCTGAAATTATTTTGTGTTTAAATTGTTTGTATAAATAAAATGTAAGTTCCTTGAAAACAGGAGTTGTTTTGTACAGTACCTTCTACATGCTGTTGTGCTGTGATTCTGTGGATTATACATGCCAGATCTTTCTATCCATCTCTATCCATCTATCCATCTCTTGAATCTGTCCAAGATCTGGCACATAGTTGGAATTTAATAAATGCTGTTGAATGAATGAGAGAAAATTCATTTAGAAAATGATGTCATTGACTTCTAAGATTTCTTTTAGCTCTTGAGATCTATGGTTAATAAATATTTACTAAATGTTTTAAGGAACTGACAATTTATTTGGGGAAATAGAGACTGACAAAGATGAGAAGTTAAGTAAATCAATCAAATGCTATGTCTAGGTGTCTTAACCGGGAGGAATAACATTTCAACTCAATGAAAGCAATCAAATTATTGCTTTCAATCAAAAAATAAGCATTTATTGAATACCTAATATGTGTCAGATACAATGTTACCTGGCACAAAGTCTATGTAGAGGATACAAAAACAATATTGATGAGTAGTAAATGATGAGTAGTAAATTGTGGTCTAAACAAAGATGGATCAGTTCCTTTTCTCTCTCTCCTTCCTTCCCCAAAGTAACCAATGGCGGGTTCGGCAGCAAAGGAATTCGCTACTTAATGCTGTATGGAAACATAGTCTTTATTGATTAGAATGGAAACACAGGAGAGCCGGTGGGCAAAATGGCTGCATGGTACAAGGCCATTTGCAAAGAGAAGATTCCCGTTCTCTCTTTTATGCAGTGATGTAAGGAGGTTCCTGAGAGTGATGTAATAAGATAAGGATTCTCTTGTAATCTTCTGAGTAGAGACAGAAGTCTCTTCCCAAAAAGGAATTTCCTGATGCCATTTGGTCTATCTGAGCAGATTAGAATGGGAGCTGTAAAACCCTGGCCACCTCAGATAGCCCAAACTAGTTTGACCACATCAAAGTCCAAGTCCCAAAAGAAGTTGGAGATCAAACAAGGAATACCAAGGGGCTACCGCCCTCAACAATATCACTTTAGTTAATAGCCCCTTTAATCTGTGTGACTAAATGATATTCATTGACAATCATGGAGGAAAGCACTAATGAGAGCTCATGAGATATAGAATTAGAAAAGACAACCCCCTGCTAGAATCAGGAGAGACCCCAAGTTTTGAGGAATTCCAGAGCCATTCCTAGAGAGTCAAATATTAAATTTTTAACGTTTACATTTACACCTTAGAAATCCAAATGCCATAAATGCTCCATTGTTTTGTTGATTATCTAGACTTGAGAAAGTAGTAAAGTAATAATGATGCATATTAAAGTTAAAAGTCTGTTCAAATCTTTTCTCTGACATTCTATTATTAAACAGTTTACCTTTGCATAGAAGCAATGCCCTGAGCACATAACTGTGTCAGTCTTATTCACCTCAGTGCAAATGCTACACTAAGGCTCTTAGTGTCCATAGAGAACAATTAGTGCTAAACCTAAAGTAAGATGGAAACAATAAGAGGTGGAGCAGTATTAGAAGGTTTCCTTGTCTCTACCTAGCACAGGGTTGAGCTCTGTCAGACAGAAAAGAAAACATAATTTTCTCTGATTTAATCCTCAAAGAATTTATAATCTAATTAGTGAAACCAGATGAATAGGAAACAAAATTTAGGGTATAACAATAACTGAAGACTTTAGTTAGTCTAACCTCTCTTTTTTTAAGAAGAGGATATTAAGTTCAGAAGAAATAAAGTGACTTCATAAGATTTGCTTAGCTAATTAATAACAAAGCTAGAACTACCCTTCAGTTCTCCTGATATTCAGTGCCAAGGTACTTTCATAACACTGAAAATAATAACAAAACAAACAATTAGAGAATGATGGTAGCTAGTATAAAATCAAACACTACACTGTAAATTTTGGAATAATTTAGAAAAAAAAAGAAGATTCGATCTTTGAGATTAAGAAAGATTTTATAAAGTGGAATTAAGAGATGAACTTCAAAGAGGTAGGATTTAGAATGTGGAGAGAACATTTCAGAAGAGAAGAGAAAGAGCAAAAGTAAGATTCAACATGGCATAGATAGGAGACAATAAACAAATCAACTTGCCTAAAGTAGAGTTTATTTTGGGAAGCAGTTCTTAATGTGAGACTTGTTGATAGATGACTTAGAATGACAAGGAAGTAATTTGGGCTTTTTCTACAGTAGACTTAGAAATTGTTAGAAAAGTATTTGTAATTTCATTTATTTACTTATCTATTTACTTATGTATTAATTAGATAAACCTGGGTAGCATTATCCCTGTCTTCATTGAGTTTAAAATCAATGTCATGAAGGTGGGGATAGGTAAGGAAGATGGTTAAGATGTAAAATCCACATGTAATTAGTACAAAATAATTACCAAAGATATAAGAAAGCTGAGTAGCTCAATTGGTCTACAATGACTAGGATTCTTACAAAATTTTGGAAATTTTTTGTTTTATTTTTAATTTTTCAGTCAAAAACAACATTATTATATGTTATAAAGACAAAAGAAAGTAATTGGTTTACTCCAAATTTTAAAATTGCTTTACTATATACTTATAATTTGTGTTTTCCTTCCATTTAAAAGAAAAAAGTTGCCCAAGAGGACCCAGTTGTGTAATTCATTAGAAATTTCTGAATGCTATTTACTAGTTGCTTTAACCTCATAGCAACAGACTTTCACATGGTTGAAAAATCAGTAAATACTTGAAATAAAATTTGAACTCAAGTCTTTTGGCTCCAAGCCCAGGCATACACAAGGGGCATAGTCAATATGGCAGAGAGTAGACAGGACATTGCCTTCCAGAATCAACACTAGATCAAGCCTCTGAATGGATTTTGCAGTAATATTATTCACAAACATTCAGAGTGTAATAACTTTTTCAGCTTAAGATATCTAGGAAGGACTTTGGAAAGATCTGTTTCCTTGGGCAAGGGAGATTATGGCCCAGGGCAGGAACAGTAACCTAGCTCAAGGCAGCACAGTGCAGAGAGACCAGATGCTGAAAATTTAGGAGGCGGCTCTTAGCCAAAACAGAGCAGCATTGGTTCCTCTGTCTTGATGTAGAAGGTCAATAGATCAGCAGACCAGCTGGGAGACTTCCAACACAACTACAAAAAGTAAATTATGAGCCTTCAAACCCTAGCAAACAGGTGGGACTTGGCCAGACCCACCCAGAGCAGTGGGAAATCCTATAGCACTACCAGCCTGAGTTCAGCCCCAACTGGGGGCATTGAGAGGCCCCCATCCTCCTGAAAAAAGCTTAGGGCAATTTCCCCTGTGTCCTAGGAGCAGAGCTCAACTTTTAAAAATGAGCAAAAAAGCAAAAGGACCCTGACCATAGAAAGCTACTATGAGACTGGGAAGACCAGAAGACAAACCCAGAAGAGGACACCATAGATACAATGGCTTTAGATGAAATTTCAGAGGATATGATCTGGTCTCCAGGTCAAAAGGCTCTTTTGGAAGAGTTAAAAACGGACCTTTAAAAAGAGATAGAAGAAAACTGGGAAAAAGAAATGAGTGCTGTACAGAGGTATGAAAGGTTGGGGAAAAGAGGCAACAGTTTAGAAAAGGAAACACAAAAAATTGTAATGTCTGGGCTAGCTCTCTGGAGGGCCTCAGGATCAGCCAGAGTCCTTGGTCTTTTAAGTGGAGAAGTGAAGGAGAGCCGCCACTTGGCTGGTCCAAGATGGAATCTGGAGTCTGATGTCTTCTCTGTGGCTTAGAGCTGCTGCTGAGAGAGTGTGGCCGAGTACCTGTCTGTGACTTCCTTCAATATTCCAACATGATTACATCACTACCTCACACAGAGCATGCCCCACCACAGGAGCATGTGCCAACTTGTCAGGAGAGCGATGTGGCAAAATGGAAAAAAAATATACTGAAGAAAATAATTTCTTAAAGAATAAATTTGGCAAAAGGGAAAAAAGGAAACAATTCCTTGAAAAAAATAGAATTGACAAAATGGAAAAAAATAGAATTGATGAAAGGGGAAAAAATATCCACTGAATAAAACAATTCCTTTAAAAGTATATTTGGGCAAGATGGCAGAGAGGACACATGCATCTTTCTGAGCTCTTCTTTACCCTCAAACTATTTTTATGAAACTCAGCCTTGGAATTAGTGCTTAACTGTCAAAACCACCAATATTGGGAGTACAATACATTACCAACAGAAGATTCGCCAGAAAAGGTCTGGCATACAGGGTTGGAACAGGGCTAGGCCAGGCATAGACTCAGGCAGATAGGCAGTAAGAACATGGAAAACAGCTCACACTAAGCAGACCAGAGGTGGGTAGGGTATGGTCTTCGCCATCGGAAAATCTGTGGAAAGAACTCCACCACAGTATCAGCTACTCTGCCCTGGCAGAAAGCCAGTAGATCAGAAGAGAAGCGATAAACACAGAGGGTAAAGACTATAACTGAAAGATTAGGGCCTCTCAGGACCTGGCCACACCCATCCAGCACCAGAAAGATGATCATGCAACTGCTAATCCCAGTCCAGCCACTGCTGTCCCACTCCTTTGTCTCATTAAATTTGGCTCAAAGAAGGAATAACATATATACTTAGCTTGGTATAGGAATTTGTCTCACTCTATAGAAAAGTAAAAAGGGAAAGAGGAGACGAACAGACGAGGCTGATAAAAGGGAGGGCAGAAGTAGAAGTTGAAAGAAATATAATAAAGGAGGAGGAACTGAAAAAAAGAAAGGGCAAATTGAGGGAAATGGTGGTCAGAAGCAAAACACTGGTGAGGAGGGAAAAAGTAAAAGGAGAGAGAAAAGTATAACTTGGGAAAAACCAGATGGCAAAAAATACAGTTAGTAATTTAAACTGTGAATGTGAATGGAATGACTCTTCCCATAAAACTGAAGTGGATAGCAGAATGGATTAAAAACCAGAATCCTAAAAATGTTGTTTACAAGAAACACATTTGAAACAGACAGATACATACAGAGTAAAAGTAAAAAAGCTGGAGCAGAATCTATTATGCTTCAGTTGAAATAAAAAAAAACAAAAAACAGTGTTAGCAATCTTGATCTCAGATCAAGCAAAAGCAAAAAATAGATTAATTTTAAAAGATAGAGAAGGAAACTACCTCTTTCTAGATAATGAAATAATATCGATACTAAATACATATAGGCACTAAGTGTTATAGTGCTATATATCCTATATGATCATAATAAAACATAATGATCATAATGTACTATTCAAATGCTCAGAGGAGAAAATAGGTAAGTTGCGAGAAGAAATAGCAAAATTATACTAGTGGGAAATCTCAACCTTTCTCTAGCAGAACTAGATGAATCTAACCAACCAAAAATAAACAAGAAAGAAGTTAAGAAAGTAAATAGAATTTTAGAAAAAACTAGGTATGATAGCCTTTTGGAAAAAACTGAATGGAGAGAGAAAGTAATATATCTTTTTCTCAGTGGTATATGGCATCTACGCAAAAACTGACCATGTATTAGAGTGTAAAAACATCACAATCAAATGTGGAAACACAGAAACAGTAAATGCATCCTTTTTAGATTATAATGCAATACAAATTACATTCAATAAAGAACCAGAGAAAGATAGACTAAAAAACAAATTGGAAATTAAATAATCTAATCCTAAAGAATGAATGGGTGAAACAATAAATCATAGAAACAACAGATAACTTCATTCAAGACAATGATAATAATGAGACAACATATCAAAACTTATGGGATGCAGCCAAAGCAGTTCTTAAGGGAAATTTTATATCTCTGATATTCACACCAATAAAATAGAGAAAGAGAAGATCTATGAATTGGGACTGCAACTAAAAAAAGCTAGAAAAAAGAACAAATTGAAAACCCCCAATTAAATACCAAATTAGAAATTCTAGAACTCAAAGGAGATTAATAAAATTGAAAGTAAGAAAATTATTGAATTAATAAACAACTCAAATTTAATTTTATTAAAAAATATCCAACAAAATAGATAAACTTTTGATAATTTGATTAGAAAAAGGAAATAAAAAAAACAAAATATCAATATCAAAAATGAAAAGTCAACTTACAGTTAGAGAAGAAGAAATCAAAGCAATAATTAGGAGTTATTTTGTCCAATTGTATGCCAATAAATCTGATAATTTAAGAGAAATGGATAAGTAGTTGCAAAACTATAGATTGGCAAGATTAGCAGATGAGGAAATAAATTATTTAAATAGACCTATTTTAGACAAAGAAATAGAAGAAGCCATCAATGTACTCCCTAAGAAAAAATTTGCAGGGCCAGATGTATTTACAAGTGAATTCTACCAAATATTTAAAGAACAACTAATTTCAATGCTACAATGACTATTGTCTAGTCTAGTGTTTGATAAACCCAAAGACTCCAGCTTCTGGAATAAGAACTCATATTTGGCAAAAATTTCTGGAAAAAACTGGAAAATAGTGTGACAGAAACTAGGCATTGACCAACACCTAACACCCTATAATAAAATAATATCAAAATGGGTTATGATTTAATCATAATGGGTGATACGATAAGCAAATTAGGAGAACAAGAGATAGTCTATCTCTCAGATCTATGGAGCAGAGAGGAATTTATAGCCAAAGAACAACTAGAAAACATGAAATTCAAAATGGATAATTTTTTTAATGTTAAATTTAAAAGTTTTTATACAAACAAAAACAATGTAGCCAAGATGAAAAGGGAAGTAAAAAGCCAGGAAAAATTTCTACATCTGGTGTTTCTGATAAAGTTTCATTTCTAAAATACGTAGAGAATTGATTCAAATTTAAAAGAATAAAAGCCATTACTCAACTGATAAATGATCAATGGATATGAAAACATATGCATCCAGAGGAAGAACTGTGGAAACTGAATGTGGATTACAGCATTGTAGCTTCACCTTTTTTGCTTTTTTCCTTTTTGATCTGATTTTTCTTGTGCAACATGACAAATGTGGAAATATTTTTAGAAGAATTACACATGTTTAACCTTTGGTGGATTGCTTGCTATCTAGAGGAGGGGTATAGAGGAAGAGAGAAAAATGTGGAACGCAAAGTTTTGCAAAGATAAATGCTGAAAACTATCTTTGCATGTATTTGGAAAAATAAAAAACTTATAAAAAATAAAAAGTAGATGTAGCTGGGAACTAAAAGAAAAACAAAAGCATGCACATACAAATGCAAGGTAACTTGAGGAAGAAGAAAATACTTTCCTGGGTAGATGGGGGAAAGGTGAACCATGACCCTCGATTTTGATCTTCCTCCCTCCCTCCCTTATTGTACAGATAATATGTACACTGTCAGTGGGAGGTAATTTTAGAGACAAAGTGATGAGGAGGGGTATTGCTTGAGTGTTGTTAGTCACCTGACCATCAGCTTACATTCCTCTTTGGAAAATTAGGGGGTTGGCCTCCCACTCACAATCTAGACCTTAGGTTTTGTCAGTCTCTATCCGTATTTTCCGTTTCAGGTGCAGGGCACTTAAACATCTGGAAGGCTCCCCGTTCTTTTTTCGATCCTTCCCCCATCGTGTAGTGACCCTGGGAGAAGGGATCCAGGTAACTAAACTGGGCCAACAGCGCCACCTGCCGTTCGTTCGGAGAATGGCAGTCACACACGGGAACTCAGCTGTGGGGCAGTCCGGACAAAAGCTGCTCGCTCCTGGGGATGCTTTGGTCGCCCGGTTTCAGAAAGGCGGTGTAATGCTTTCTAGTAAAGGGCGCTGTCTGCCGGGAAGCAGAAGTTGTTTCCGAGGAGGGTAGAGACGGAAACTTCCGAGAACAGGGTCACCGCAGCAGTCCTCCTGGGGGCGGAGCTGCACGGAGCGGAAGCGCCCTAGGGGCGGGGCGTCCCCTTTTCCGGAAGGCGGTGCCTCGCGGGTGCGTTCGTCCGGGAGTCCGCGAGCGCCGCATACGTCAGCCCGACTGGCGGAGCAGCACGTGGACTGCTGCGTTCCTCCGCCTGGGTCCCCCGACTTGCAGGCAGGTAAGTAAAAGGCTGATGGCGCCGGCGGGGGGCGGGGGCGAGCGCGAGCGTGGGCGGCTGTGTGAAATTGTGTCCCGGGAGTCCCTCTTCGCCGCCGCCCCACGCGACAGGCCACGCTCACGCCGCTGCTGGGGTCTTAGGGTTCGGAACTTGCCCTGCCCCTACAGGTACATTTTACCCAAGAAGAAACGGAGACTCTTTTCCAGCTTTCCTGCCCTAGAAAGAAACCCGGCCAGGCCAGCTTATTTACCAAATTATTGCAGCTACCGTTTCTTTGGTAAGAAATTTTTACCCCCAGCTGATGACACCAGGCTAGATTTACGCCATATTTTAAGTGGGGCGACCTTTAACACTTCGTGATGTCATCAGCATTAGAGTTGTCTAGACAACTTTTCCTAATAAGCTGCAGGTTTTCCTGCCTATCCCGTGGTCATAGTGAGTCTGGGAGCCTTGCTTTGTTGATGTTTATTCACCTTGTTAATATTCCACCGAGTTCAAAATAAGGATGCTGTTGCTTCGAGCCTTGTTTCAAGGAAGCAGTTCTTAGTATAAATTGGAAGGATGTAGGATAAACGTGGGTTCTCGGACTTCATAAAACTCCAGTGGTTGGCAAGGGACCTTCCTAATCCCAGTAGGCCAGTCCCGCTCCAACAGATGAGGAGCTGCCGAAGTTGCCATTTATCCCACTAGAACAGGACACAATTCTCAGGCTTTTAAATTTTTTTCTAATTAAATTTTCTTTCCAGTATACCACCCCAGACGTTTTAGTTCCTGTCAGTTCCCTTCCCGGTATTCTAATCTACACAAAAGTATATACTTGAAGTTTCTGCAGCATGATGGTTTAGGTAAGTTTCTCTATAACTTTGGATGAACGTAAATTAGTTCTTTTTGTTTGGATGTTTGCAAAAACATAAGTCCATATAGGCAAGGAAGGAAATGAAGTTTGTCAAATTTAAATACTAACGAAATGCCTTTATTTTTTCAGGAATTGCCACTTTGTTGAACTAATTGAGATAACCACTGGGGTACATAAAAAGTGGAGCAGTAAGATTATCTTGTTTTTGGATCATCAGAAAACAAGCTCCAGGTAACTTGTTTTTTCCTGGGATAAAACATGTCACATACATTAGTTTCTCATAAAAACTAACAAAACATTTTATTAAGGGCTTACTTCCACTGCCAAGCACTGTGCTAAGTGCTGAGGATACAAAAAAGGCAAGAAGTTCCTGTCCTTGGAAGTGCTCACATTCTGAAGGAGAAAAACATAGAAATATACATATAAGATATAGATTTGTATGTGTGTTTTTATATATATAAAATGCAAAATTGGAGGTTTTGTCAGAGAAAATGGAGTCAGTGAGAGTCTCAATAAAACAAAGAGGGAAGATGAGACTAACAAATTCTATTAACATTTCTAAAAATACTCAACAACCCTTTCCAAAAATTCAGTCCCCCTCCTTTCAAACAAAACAATTATGAAATAACCAGGTTCGATACAAAATTCTGTCTTAGTATGGCCCCCAAGCTCTTTAACTGAGGAGTTGGGACATATTTGGGGGAAAGGTGGACTGGTCCAATGTCAGCTAAAGCAGACAAGAAAAGAATCCAAACATTTCCTTCTAAGTCTTAGATTGTAATGATCTCATATATAATTTCTACAAATTTGGACTTGGCATTCCAAACACATAAGAGCTATTGAATTGCTTTTCAGTTTTAAACTTGGACAGCTTAGATTTCTCTTTTGGGCTTTTTTAGACAATGGGGAAGAACAAAGGGAAAGGGCAGAAGATCAAGGATGTATTTCATATTGCTAAGAAGAATTTGAAGGCTAAAAATAAAGCAAAACCAGTTACCACAAATCTTAAGAAGGTGAGTGTTAAAAAAGTAAATATAATTTTCTTTACAATCCTCTTTTCATTAACACACTAAGCACCGATATGTTTTTAAAAATCAAACCATGCGTGTTTCGCTAGGAATTTGTCTTAAGTACCAAAAAAACCCTAACTAAATAAAAACACATTGTATCTTAAGAACATATGTAATACTATATTCATTCTCTTATCACTCCAGTGAAAGGAAGAAAATCTCTTCTAAGGGCCAAGACTGGTCCTTATAATTTACAAGATAGTTTTGTCTTGTTATTTTAATCACTGTTCTTAACTTTTCCTCATTGTTTTCTTTACTCATCTTTTTTTAATTTTAATTTTTAAATTTTCATTAATACCACATCCCAATAGATGGAAATTTACTTTTCCATTTATTTGCTAAAATACTGACATTATGTACTACCTTGAATATTTACTGATGTGAGAACTTTTCTTTGATCTTTATGTATGTGCAGTCCTTTAAAGATAGGACAAAGAGGATAATACCCTATAAAATGTAATTGTTATGTTAAGCAAATTCTTTTAATATAAATATAGGCAGTTTTAGTTTCTAATGTGATTTTTGTGGATAACACCTGTCTGCCTCTTTTTCAAACTAAAATCTTAATTACTATTTACTCTTGAATAGTCAACTTTTCTCTCCTCAAAAGAACTTGGCATTATTCAGAAGGCAATTAGTCAGTGATATTTATTAAGTACCTGCTCTATGCCAGATGTACTGTGCTTAAGCGTAGCTGGATTTACATAAAAGTTTTAAAAGTCACTGCTCTAGTATTCACTATCTTTTCCTAGCAGCCACATAAAGTTAACTAATATCAGGAAAGTTTTGAATCTAGCTATATATTTGAGAATTGTGTGAAACTCATTATCTTATACTTCAAAAGAACTTTACTTTATGAAGCTTTTTCTTTGAAAAAAGTTTTATTGATGATTTAAAAGATGTTCTGTCACCTTTTAGTAATTGCTAACACTAAAAAGACCAGAATTCAAAGAGTCCTTCCAAGGGCCAAGGTACATTACCTGATTTAGTAAAAATTATTATGAAAGTTTTACATCAGTGATTGCTTGGTTTTTTTTTTTAATGTCAAGTTAATCAAACCAACACATTGACCATTTCCCCCTTATAATATCCTTTAATTCTAGAAATATGCCAAAATATTTAGGGAAGGTAGAAATGGTGTTTTTTAAAGAGGAAAAGTTCCTATACTTGGAAACCAAAGGGCAGAATTGAATGACTAATTAATTTAACTTAGGCAAATTGCTTTTGTTTAAAATATACAGACAATAAGTCATAGTACTTTTGGCATGAGTTATTTGTTTTTACTACCTTTTTTAATGTAAACTTCTATATTACATTTTAGGTAAAGTGATTTGGGTTTTAGGATTAAATCTTATTTTCTCTTATTTAAAAGATAAACATTGTGAATGAAGAAAAAGTTAGAACTGTAAATAAAGGATTCATAGATATCCAAAAAGAGCTTGCACACTTCTCAAAAAGGCTGTCACTTGAACCACTACCTGATCACCTGGTAAGTTTGATGATAACATTAATTAAACTTAACAGTTTATTATGTTTTAAACATATAATGATTGATCAAAGGATATTTAGTTTTAGACATTTATACTTTTAAAAGTGTTGAAATAAAACTAAACTAGGTAAGTAAATTAGAAAGATATACAAAAGTTAATAATTTGTCTAACATGTAACTTTCTCTCTTGGTATTCTCAGTGCTCTTCAGGTGAAACAATTACAGTGGATGATGCTACAAGATTAATGGCTCAGTTGTAATATATATTGGAAGTATCTGGATTCTAAGAAATGGACCAACAAAACTGGTGCTTGTATAGTTTTATTTTTTAAAAAATGTTAATGTACAGGCATTGGCACATTTTAATGCAAACTACAGAGGCTTTCCTAAAATCTAGGAAAGTGGAATGTCAAGAAGTCAACACAAAACATG
Organism: Sminthopsis crassicaudata; assembly: GCF_048593235.1. Classification (NCBI taxonomy): domain Eukaryota; kingdom Metazoa; phylum Chordata; class Mammalia; order Dasyuromorphia; family Dasyuridae; genus Sminthopsis; species Sminthopsis crassicaudata. The sequence continues at coordinate 298,174,386 of NC_133617.1, read as the reverse complement.
AAAAACTTAAAGTGCTAAAACAGAAAGGCACTTCACAAAATTTGTTCACCTAAACAATTCATGTGTCATTTTATATCCTTCACTTTGCAAATGGCAGTGAAAACTCATTGGACTAGAAGGACATAAATAAAAATATGGACAGCTGGTGGCAGTAATGTTATAAAATGATATTTAAGTGGTGAGACCTAGGTCTTTTATTTTCTAATGCCTAAAAAGGCTGCTTACTATTAACTTGTCTCATACAAGGGAAAATTAAGGTCCTGGGATCAGAATTATTGTAACTTTTTTTTTTTTTTTTTTTTTTTTTTTTACTGTAAATTTGTTCTCAAGAAAAAAAAAAAATACAACAACCAAACCAAAAACTTGCAAAATCACTTTTTGCCCTGAAGAGATCAAAGCCCTTTTGTTCTTTTGGGTACAGTTTTGTGAAGTAAATAATTAACAAAAGGAAAAGTACTCCCAGAGTCAGTGAACTACAAAGTTGTTACATTCATTATTTTAAATACTTAGGTTATGAAGAAGTCTAGGATGTTATATAGTTAGAGGTAGATAGCAGGCCAAACAGTTCTCATGGAATCTAATAATTTAGTATCTGTACATCAAAGAGATCACACACTCCTTCATTCTCATCCAAGTTAAAGTTGTAGTCATCCGCAGGAGTAGGAGAGAGCCGTAATAATGGAAACACTGTAAGACAACACATTAAGATTTTAAGGGAACAAGAATTTCAAGATAAATGAGTGCAAAATATGAATATGTCACACCACAGATGAAGTATCTTTGGCACAAAGCCTAATTTATGCTTATATATTTCCCCCTCATATTCTATTATGGCATGTCATATGTACTTTTTTTTTTTTTTTAATGAAAGGAAAGAATGACAAAATTTGTTAGTAAGTTCTGTTTATTCTTTCTATTGAGAAGGATGCCTTGTTTAAGGTATCAACAAGTGAAAGTGGTGGGAAACTCAAGTCCTAGTTATAAAATGGGAGATTTGCATTTCAAATATTTATTTCATCTGCTTTCCACAACCTTTCCCCAGTTAATACTTATTTATGTGGACTTGTACTTGTGAATTGTTCTTTATGATTTTAACATGATTGTACTAACCTTACACTTAAGTGACCCACAAGTTCATATTGGCATCAGTAGTATTTTCACCACTCTTTTCTAAGTAGATATTAAATAGGAGCTCAAGTGTATAAGTAGCAGTGAAACTATCTGAAAAGGATAGTTGTTTAATTACTGATCAGTATCCCAAAGACTATGATTTTACTATTCTCTGGATGGCTAATAGAGGGGTATTAGTGTGAAATGCATACATACATCCATAGAGAAGCAACATAGTACCATGGAAAGTGTTGAGCATGTACTCTAGAGTACCCTTAGTCAAATTCCATCTCTACCACCTGTGTGTGATCTTGGGTAAATCCATCTTTGGGTCTCAGTTTCTTCATTTATAACCTGAATTATACTAATGGGCCTGCCTTCTCTAACTCTATAATCCTATGAAGTCTCACCTAAGACTAAAGTCTAAGTACTAAAAGAATTAAAATAAACAGAAATATCTGTAAATATAACTAAATTTACACAGAATACAATACAAAAATTACCTTTAACTTTTGCCCCAGGCTTTTATAATTATCTAATCCTGGGATTTAAAATAAAGGAAAAATGTTTTACTGAATAATTGGAAATACTAATACTAATACTATCAATAGGCAATGCACTTCACTTTGTTAAAAAAAAAAAGGGGGGGGGGAAGAAGTAAAATGATATAATAGTACTTGGCATTTATAGAGGCAATGTGACACCTAGTGAATAGAGAATGAGTGACTGTTGGAAAAAGAAAAAGCAGGTTGACCCTTGCTTCTTAAGTGTGCTATGTGATTTCGGAAAAATAATGTAAAAAACCTCCAGGCTTTGAACAATTAATAACTTGTTGCAGAAATGGTAATCTGCATTGACAAAAGGTGTTTTTTGTTTTTTTTTTTTTTTAAATCTAGAAATTATAATCACAGGTTCAGTCATTATGTTACATTTGCATAGTGTTTTATGATTAATGATATTATTCTATGACCAAGGGCAGCTGAATGTTAGAATTTTAACTTGGAAAAATATTTGGATGTCATTCCCCCCCCCCCCCAAACTTCTAATGGAACATTTTATTGCTCAACAGGGAAATGAAAGTAGAAAAACTAAAATCTGGCAATATGCCTTTAATGCAAGCATTGAAAGGAATTATTGACCTATATGTTTCGGATTACCGTGATTTCACTGATTAATGCTACTGCTATTCTCCATACCTGCTGCTCTTCAATATTGTAAATGGGGTAACCACACATGGCCAACAAATTAGAATTTGATCAGCAAATGGTTTATAATTACCAGAATTTTTGGAAAAAGTTCACTTCTATGTATCTATTTGAGACAGATAAAATAATGAGTTTAGGCTACTTACCATCTGAAGACATTAATTCATCAATGATATCACCACTAATAGAGCCTGTCAAACAAAAGCATATGATGATGATAAGGGGGGGGTGTTTAACATTTCAATTAGTTATTATTTTATTTAGTATTCAACAATAGTGAAAGATTATTTGAAAATTACATAACAGGTAACCAAAACAGCAACTGTGGGCTAGGCACACCAATCTTTTATCATGATACTAAAGATCAAGTAGATAAACCAGACCAGATTGGAAACAGAAATAGTAGGTCAAAGCTTGTAAGCTCCCAAGTAGTGACTGACTTCTAGGTTGGGTGAGAGACACAGGCTCAAAAGAAAAATAAATTAAGGAAAACTTGTGAATAACCAAAGAATATTTTACTAGTGTTAAATTGTGAATATTCCCATTCCCAAGATTCACTTGAATATTGGTTTCCTAGTTTTAGAGTACACATTTCAAAGGAAAACCTATGGCACATTATATTTATACCTAATTAACTCCTTGCTGGTAAGTCAGCAAATAAATGGGAGAAATCTATTCTAGAAAACCAACAGTTTGAAGATGATAAAAGATTAGGGTTCTAGATGAAATGGAACTAAGGTATTCATATTCTTTACTACTAGCTGACATTCTAATAGATAAATTGAACTAAGTTGGTACCTTGAGTTCTTACTATTTATTCTACTTCCACTTACATCCAAATGAATCACATAAGTAACACTAACCAAAGCAATATAAAAGGCACTAAAGTTTTACTTTTAATAAGTTATAAAAATCAAGTTTTCTCTCTTTATACATTTTAATAGTTTACTATGAGGTATGTTTCAGTGATGGAAAATCCATTTCCCACTGACATCCTGGAGAGAAAATTCAGAAAACTAAACTAAACATGAAGTAAATGATTATAAAGTACTGATTTGTTCCACTTTGGAGATACACAGACAACCTAATTTAATTTAAAACCTAGCTTATTGTACTTACTGACTTGTTAAGATTTCTCTCAGTAAAGGCATTCTTCCCCTCCCCCCCCAATGTTTCTAAAACAATTAGAGAATTTCTTAAGCATGGCCAAATGGGATATAAACAACATCTACTAAAGTTAATCTACAATATCTTACTAAAGCAAATAATGTAGCCAGTCTGAACATTGGCTGAGTGACAAGTTTACCAAGAATGAGTCATATTTTTATTGAAGTAAAGATACTAGAAGAAAAATCAAAATGGAATACTTATTTCTCATAAGCATCCAAATTTAGAATTAAAAGAATTTTTTGGATTAGATTAAGTGGCTTGTCTGTGATTTAAAATTATCAAAAGTTTGGAGCCCTTATCCTTTACCTCTCAAACCTAGTATTATTCCCATTATATCACTCTGCTCATATCAATTAAACAGCAAAATAGTATTTTAATTAGAGGGATGGACATCTCTGTAGATTTTTTCTTCTGAATTAAAAAAGATGGCTGTGGGAAATATTACCCAGTAGTGTTCTAAATTTGAACACTTGAAATTCATTTTTTAAAAAAAATTTCCTTACAATAACTAGAATAATGATAGTAAATGGAAAATTAATGGTCTGGAATTTGTTTTCTGTTCTATCACTCTATCTCTTTGGAGCAAAGCAAAGCTTCTTTAATGACAAGTTTCTATACTTCTGTAGGTAAAATGTGGTTAGCAATGCAAACTGCATAAAGACCTAGGGAATAAAGAGGTGTTCTGAAAACTGCAAATTGCAAGGCTATGATTCTCTTTCTAAAAGTACCAAATTCTCAGTGAAGAGGTGACCCTGAAACTCTAAAAATCCTTAAAGGAGAAAATCTTCAACTCTGCCCCAGGGACAAACAGTTTCATCCTTGCTATCTGGGTGGGGTCAGCTTAGTCCTGTGAAACTCATTGAATTCAACTCAAATTCCAGCTCAAGCTGAAACCCAGCAAAGAGCCAAATTGGGACTCCACCAAGGAGCCCCCTTTAGCTTGTAGCCAAAGCTCCCATTATAAAAGAACCAAATTGAATCCCTCTTTTTGCAGAGGTTCCAAACATGCCATTCTTGGGATACCAAGGGCTTCTGTCCACTGGAATACTCTTTCCAGTGCCACCCTTTCTTTATCCTCACTTATTTCCTAGCCAGACTTTATGCCTCTCTGTCAGGATTTCTAACCTTACTTCCAATCCTCATAATGTTTTTTTTTTTTTTTTAAATCAATCTAGGTTTTCAGGTATTCAAATTCTATTACAGAGAACCTACACATCTCCAGAAGGGAGTCCCCAAAACTCCCTATCCTTGTATTGAATCCCAAGGGATTGCAAGGGAGCCAAACTTCTCCATTTGATTCCCTGAACCCTGCACCTGCCACTAGACCTTATCATTTAACTCCTTGACCACCAGAGAAACCTAAATTCACTTTGGTTCCCTAAATCTTATCATTAGCCATAGACCTTAAGGAATTCAATATTTTTTTGGTATTCAGGCATAGTGTTCAAAAAGTGATATTTTTTATTCCAAAATAATAGTGATGATTCAGTTAATTAGTTCTTGTTTATAGATTTCTTGTTATAGATTTCCATCTTTTTTCCTATCTACCAATAATGGTAGTAGTAGTAGTAGTTCTTATACAACAGTATCCCTTAATTACTCCTAACCACTTCACTAGAGGGTAGCCTAGGAAGTAAGAAGAGTTTGAATTCAAATAGCAACAAGCAGTAATACTTAGTTCAGGCAAAAAGTTTGTTTAATGGGGATAGAAGTTAATACATTAAAATGACTTACATATTTCAATCATGGATCCCTTTTGCCAAATTGTAAAATTAAAGAATTGGCTGTACCTTTCTCCAGTTTAAATGTAAGGTTAATGGGGAAAAAAATATAACAGGATGAATTCTTATACCTCCAGGGTCATCTACCTTTGCCAAATCAAATGAGCTTGACTTAAAAATATAATTAACATCCAAGGAAAGCAGGGAGGGATATACATTTGAGTTAGTGGATATTTGTATTACATCTATAGCAAGATTGGTATACAGCGCTGAGTCTGGAAGGCTGGAATAGGGATGGTGATGGAGCTGTGCTGATCTGCTATGATGGATAGATTAGAGTAGGGTTAACAATTACTGTTCATCACAAATCTGGTCAAAGTTTATTACCATTAACTAAATCATAAAGCACTAGACATCTATTACAAACCTGTCTCTAAATTTAAATCTACTAAAAAGTTCCTTAAGTTGTTTTGCAATTACAAAGATTGTTCCTTTTAAAGAGGTGATATTATATAGAAAGTTCTCATAGAATTTATCAGTAAACCCTTAATCTTCCTGAATGAAAATGGAAGGGTAGTTCACCCGTGGCTGCTTAGCTTTTAAAAACCAGGGTTGTCGGCTAGTTTTTTATATAATCTCCACTTTGTTTTCAAGGAAGGTGAAAACACCTTCCTTAATTAAAAAAAAAAAAAGAAAAAAAATCACCTTTCTTTAAAATGCTGATGAACCCTTCTCCTTCCCCCCACAAAATAGATAAATAATCAAAAAAGGACTAAGAGATCTTTTGTTAAGTGTGTGCCACTTTAACCCTAGGGATGGGTCACCCTACCTGAAAATGAATTCTTAACCTCTCTTGTCAGCTTCTGACAGTAGTTTTTAGTCCCTTTTAGTTCCTTCCTCAAAAAAGTACTCCTAATTCAAATTCATAACTTCACCTATAAGTTATGATTTGAGAAAGCACTAAATCTATTTCTGATGATAACTTTTCTCATTCACATGATCTCTATCTCCAATTATGTTTCAGTTGGATGCCTCAACATTACCTCAAATTTAAATAATCTAAAACTGAGGAAATTACCTTTTCCTAGAAAAACTGCCTTCATTTCCTATATTCCCTTTTCCCCAATTATTATCCCAAAGTACTCTTGAAACTTTGTAATCACTTTTGATTTACCTTTCACCAATCTCACCCAAATATTTCCTTTTCTCTCTCTAGTCCCATTTCTATTGAATAAAGGTAAAGAACCCCAATAGTCAAAACTTATCTCAGGCTTTTATCAACTCAAAACTTGACTTCAAAAATCCATCTGATGAAGTCCTAGGTAACTAGGTGAAGTTGGCAGAAAAGGACTGAAGTATTGATGGAATTGCTCCCTGATGCAAGCAGCAAAAGATACTGATGGGGATCAGTTTAGCCTCACAGCCCCACATTCTGTGGAGGTCATGGATAGTCCTACCTTGCTATGTCCAGTCATAAACTTGAGGTTAAATTTCTCCTATAATTCTGTGCATGGCTTACGCCATCTTTGCTGAACCTCTTTGGTTTACACCAAATAATCCAAGAAAATTGTCCTGGCATGACAGAACATAAGAGGAAAATAGAAGTAATCCTCTGATCATCACCTCATAGAGGTCCTTGGTGGAAAACAGAGGAAAATTACTGCCAAAGTTTGAAACCCCCTAGATCAAAGAGAAAATTCTCCAAAAAAACAAAAACCAATTAAAATATTCTGAAGCTACAATTAGAATTGTACAGGACTTATCAGCAGCCATAATAAAAGACCTGTTTCATATATACTGGCATCAAAAGAATTAGACCTGTGGTCAAATATATCATATCCAAAGTTATCCACATATAGATAGAATGAATAAAATGGACATCCAATATACTTGAAGATTTTAAGGATTTTCAATCAAACCCAAACTTAATAGAAAATTTAATACATAAGAGCCAATATCAAAGATCAACTTCAAGAAACTTAACATGGATATATGGAAATGTATACCATATGTTTAAGACTGACATCAACAATTGGGCAGCTCAAAAGAAAGATTGGGGCAGAGTTGAGTAGACTTCCTAAAAGCAAAACAGTCTAGAAAAAAGTAAAAATAGTAATTATGTTATACAAATGAGGTACACAAGAAGAATAGATACAGGCATTAGAAGGGGAAGACTTGTAATTTTGAAAATCTACTCACATTTGGAATGGGTTAAATAGTCAATATTACATATGTACTATCAAGGATATATATATCACCTTCCAAAATTTATAAAAAATAAAGGAAAGGGATGGATAGAGAGAGGAGGCAAAGGATAGGTGAAAAAAATAAAGGAGGGATGGGGAAGGGAGGTTAAGTAATAGCAAGGCAAGTTAAGGAGCAGATTAATAGCAGAAGAGTTAACAGAGATAGGAAAGAAGAGATGTCAACCTTAAAAATTCAATTAAGAGAATTCTATATATATGTCAGCCATATTGTTTTAGATGCGTGGTGGCATTTGGGTGGAAGACTGTGTGTGTGTGTTTGTGTGTATATATGTGTGTATGTGTTGTATGTAGAGGTATATGCATGTGCTATGTATTTGTGTATATAGATGTGTATATGTGTGAATGGGTCTGTGGGTAGATATGAATATGTGTGTATAGATGCAGATGTGGATGTGTATGGGGGTGTATGGTGATGTGGGCGTACGTATATACATATTTAGATAGATGTATATAATATACATATGTGCTTAACTATAGCCTGCTTAGGGGAAGTGGAGGAGAGGAAAGATGAGAAGATAAAAAAAGAATAGATTTTATAAAAGTATTCTGCAGAGAACAAAAGAATAACTTAAAAGGAAGTAAAGAAAAGATGGACACTCATGAATATAATTTCTTCTATTATTATATATCCTTTCTTGAACTGGCAATTTACTATTATATATTCTGAATCCTCCCTGATTCTTTTTGACAATGTTCTGTTTTGTTTTTTTCTATTTTTTTTTAAATAAAAATTTTAAAAAATTATATATGGTTTCCCCCCCCTTACTAGCTTCTCTCTACTGGTTTCACTAGTCTGTAAACTCTGAGGGAAGAAACCACATCTCCTACTTTTTCCGCTCCCCCCTAAGAATCTGAATGTAATAGGAATTTAAAAAAACACATGTTCAATGAATGAAATAATGAAGCAAGCAGAGGCAGAAGAAAGCAATTAGCTCCAAGGTCCTGAACTCTTTATAGTTTGACTCCCTAAGGGCTATGAAGTCATGGCTTCCTTATTTGAACTTTTGGTTTTTAATTTTCAAAATTTATACAGTTTTTAGTGTTTCTAAAGCTTTCATGCAATTGAGGGGGAAAAAAAAATCTGCCTTTCTATTTCACCAAAAGTGTAAACTAAGGAAAGGAAAAATTACTTGGGCAACATTCACCTTTTTTTTTTTTTTTACTCTGAATTTCTATAATAACTATGTAAAAGTGTGAGCTGTAAATATAATTGATGAATATATATATATATATAAACTTAATTTGTTCTCTACTTGGATAAGATGTATTTCCTCCCCCAAAAAACTGTAAACTCCTTGAAATAAAGTCTGTTTCTACAGCTTCTTTTGTATTTTCATAATGCTTAATGTAATAATGAGCACAAGAAGGTATTTAAATATTTGGTATCATGCTTCACACAGCTTAAATAATGAAGCAATTTTATTATAACTGATAATTACACCATGTTTTTTGAGGCCTCTCTTCCTCTTGCTTTACCTTAAAAACCCTACAATAAACCTCAAAGGCTTCAAACTTACCTGAGGGTGTGTCTGAAACTGGTGTCTGCTGAAGATGTTGACTTCTGGTAAGGGTGTGTTGTTCAGGCAGATTCTGGGTCTCTGTATTAGGTTTCTGTGGAGTCACTGGAGTAGAGACTTGAGGAGATTGTGTGAGGTCATCAGGTGGAGGAACAGGAAAAACCACAGGCTTAGAGGAACTGGATTCTTTATTAATAAGCAGCACGTGGATAGGTCCTGAGTGACTCTTTAAATTGATCTGATATTTCTTTTGTCCATTCTGGCCCTTCGAAGTTGAAATGATTTTGTTTGAAAACAAAATTTTAAAAATTTAACATTATTATTTTGGAACTGAAGCATATCAGCAATTGATGGGAGATTGATATTACTTATACTGTTTTCAGAAAGAAATGAAGAGGAATTAGGTGAAACATTTAATAACACGGCAACTTTCTCAAAAGGGATAAATATCATTTTTACAATACCCTAACATACAAAATAATACAACAAAGCTAGAAGGAATTATAATCAAGTTCAGACAAAAGAACAAATCCCTCTCCCTCTTTCTGTCTCTCTACCTTCTTCCCACCCTTTCTTTTTCTTTCCCTTTCCCTCCCTTTATATGCAAAGCAGGCCCTCAGACTGGTCCTTTGGCTTCTCAAGCTCACTGCCCAGGGGTTATTGCTGCCTGGAATGAATCAGGAATGGGTTCAGATGAGAAAACTCCAACCCTTCCCACAACAGTTGTTGTGCAAGGGGCAGAATATCTCTGGAGAGCCTTGGACCATAAATAGCAGGACTCTCAACTATACTTCTTGGTGCATTGTGGGTTAAGGTGCTAACTTTATTGCCTTCCACCAAGTCACTGTGGCTTGGGCCTGAGTCCACTGAGCCCACTTTGAGGTCTCAGTTTTCTACATAGCAACTAGTCATGCAAGTCTGCAGCCTTTCACAGGAACAGATGACTTAGCTCCTCTAGAAAGCATATGAGCAGATCAAGGAGCACATATAGCAGATTTTCCAGGTGAAACCTCAAGTCCCTTGACATTTCCAGATTCACTTGACAGATATAGAGATAAATCATAGATGAACAGAAAAATGATAAACATGTATAAGCTGTGTGGGCAAGTCACTTAACTAATCTCTGTCTGATTCAGATTTCCTCATTTGGAAAATGGGAATGATATCACTTACTTCCCAAGATTGTTGAGAGGATCAAATAACACATATAAAGACTTAGCAGAGGACACCACAGCACATAGTAGAAGCTATATAAATATTAGGAATCATCATCATTATTGTTATATTATTACTATTATTTAGGGTAATATGTTACTATACATATTTTTTTTCTCCCCCCTTGTCCAGGATTTGAATATCTTTCATTATTAGATCACCTTAATTTCTCATATCATTACTGATTTTCTGATAATCACTTTTGGAAGAAATCATATTGATAAGTATCTTTTCAGGCAAATGTTAAGTGACTTATTCATTTCCCCCCAAAATCTGGTCTTTAACATAGTAATTATGGAAACAATGCAGACAATGCAGATTTATGGTGTTAATTCAAAAATGGACTTTATAAATACTAAGTTGATGTTCTATTTTAAAAAACCTTTGTCCCTTCAAAAATATTATATTGTATTCATACATACCATTTCAGGAATAGGTACCTCTAGCTGTGTACCAGAAGGTGCTTGAATTGCAAGAAGTGTATCTCCTATGTATAAATATAAATATATTTTAAAAAATTATTTTAGGTCAGGTTCATCTATATACTTATTTCATTACAAATAGTTGCACATGCATTGAGGATCAATATATAATAGACTTTGCTAGCTTTGTAGCAAAGATGAAAAGGCTTGCTTTCCAGGAAAGAGTCAATAATAGATGTCTGTGGTCCAATTACCCCCTAGCTAAATGGGGAGACTCACCCACAGCCAATCTCTAGGGTAATAAAATATTTTGACTTTGAAGAACATCTAAGTCAAATGAGGTTGCAATCTATTTCACTTATCCACACCCATGAAATCACAGATCCCAGAATTATTTAAACATTATATAGTTATTGACTTAAATAGAATACAACAAAAAATACTTTTACAGAAATGAAAACATAATAATTAGAGAGATATTAGTCACTCATGGTTTCAGGTGAGTTGTTTTTCTGTTCTGTTTGACTCTTTGTAACCCCTTTTGAGGTTTTCTTGGGAAAGATACTAGAGTAGTTTGCAATTTCCTTCCCCAGCTCATTTTATAGATGAGGAACTGAAGCAAACACAATTAAATGACTAAACCAGTCACACAGTAAGTATCTGAGGCCAGATTTGAACTCAAAAAAAAGATGAGTCTTCCTGACTCTAGTCCTGTCATTCTATCCATTCACTGCACCATCTAGCTGCCCTCACTCAGGATTGAACTATACTAATAGATTATACTTAATTTACACATTTAGTACCAAATCAAATTCCCAAGGGGCAACTTTATAGAACTAGCCAGAATAACCAGAAAATTCATTTGGGGAAACAAAATATCAAGAATCTCAAGGGAAATAAAAAATAAAAAGTAAAAATGAAGTAGATCTACTAGTAGCCTGCAAAACTAATTGAGAATTGATCAGTGGAATAGATTCAACAATCAAGATCTAGAATAAACAAATTAGCATCATAGTATTCAGTAAATCCACAGACACCAACTATTTGAGTAAGGACCATCTATCTCACAAAACTTGCTAGGAAAATTGGTAAAGAGTTTGGCAGAAATTTGGTTATGAAGCTCCAAAGGGACATAAAGGGTCACAATGGAAATAAATCATAAAGAGGAAATAACTTTGATAACTATGGCTAGGGAAACAGTTCTTAACTGAGCAATTAAAGAAGTGATTATAAATATAAAAGGAACAATTCCTATTAGCATGAGAGACAACATGACATTGAATAGGATGTGGAGTTTTTAAGAGCTGGGTTCAAATCTCTCCTCTTATATTTACTAGCTATAGGATCTTGGAAAAGTTACATAGCTAATGAGTCTGAGTTTCCTTATCTATAAAATGAGGGAGGTTAAACTTGGGGCCCATTGAGAGCCCTTCCACCTCTAAATCTATGAATATGAAATGGAAAGGCCTTCATACAAGCAAACTAAATGTAGCTGGCATTTGGACTTTGAAAGACTTCAGAAGAACTTTGATCAATGTAATGATCTACCAGAAAATTGAAGAAGCATGCTTCTTACTTTTTATTAATAGACAGATGATTGATATTAGAAGTGCAGAATGAAACAGATTTTCAAACATGGCCAACATGTTTTCTTTTACTTAATTTATACATGATACAATTGATTTAGGGGACACTTTGCACTAGAAATATAGTAATGAAGATTCATAAAAAAGAAAAAGGCATCTGTAAATCACTAAAAATACACAGAAGACAGCATCTCTGAAAGTAACAGATAAGCAATGTAGCTTATGGTCCTCTTAGATGACGCACTTGTGTTTGTGAAATTTATAATAAAAGAAATTTTCAATTAAAAACAGATGTAACTGGGACTGCTAAAGTCTGTGTCTGATATTTCTGGATAACAGGAAATCTTGAGCTTAAGTGTAAATTCTTGATTGAGTTATTTTGGAATTTTATATTAAGTTGCATTATATCTTTAAATAGTCTTTGAGCTACTGATGAACAAGATTTTCTGTGATGTTGCTGTCACTTTCCCTAAAAAACTCTTAAGTTATGATGATGGGTAAAGAACCATAAGCTAAACATTTTTTTATATAACTTTAGGGAATAAGTTGAATTTCATTTGCTAAAAGAATGTTTAGTGAAATGCAACATGCTAAAAACTTTATATGTAAAAACAATGTTATTGTCACCAAAGAACATCTATTTGAATCCATTTCAACTAGTGATGATGACAATACAATACACACATCCATACTCTTTCTTGGTCCTTCCCATATGACCAATGGCAAATACTTGCTGAATAAAAGGATGGACACTAGAGTTAGAAACGGATTAATCAAAGCAAAGCTAAATGGTTCAAATAAAAAATGAGCCCTTGATCTTGACCTCACTATATCCCAGAAAGTTTTAAGATAGCATATAAAAATGGCTACATACTATCTTAACATCATTGAAGTTAAAGAGGAACAGATTATTATTATTATTATTGGAAATTTTATTAATATTAAAAATAATCAAGTTAGTTGAATTTGGGTTTTTTTGGATATTGGAAGCAGAAGGGATGGCATGGAGAACTTTAAATAATCCAACTCGGTTTGTTGAGAAGTGAATAAGATGTTTCAAACTCAGCAATAGGTTTCAAATATTTTATATAGGTTTCAGCAATAAGGTTTCAAAAGTTTAATTTTTATAATTTCTTGACCAAAGAGATATCTTCATCTACATTACGCTCAGTCCTGGGGATACACAGAAAAAAAGGTAAACGAATTTACTAGCAATACTTACCATTAAAACAATTACAGATATCTTCATGAGTTATATAAGAAAATGTACTGTCATTATAGGTCAAGGGAAACAGCATGGTTTTCTTGATGTAACTTTAAATTTGTAACAAGATGCAAGCCCCCACAAAGAACAACTTTTAAAAGCAATTTTCTTCTCCCTACAAATTCAGAAATGCAGTTTTGCATAGCATGTTAGTTCCTACTTCATCATCCAACCTGTGTAGAAGTATATTTAAATTTTTTTTCCTATGATACAAAATGAAAATTTAAAATTTTCTAATGAAAGATGTTTCATTTTTGACTTTGTAAGGGTTTTTTAGACTTGCCAGATACTAGGAAAGAGATGGAGAATGTTGTGTACAAGTGTCAAGTGCACAAGCAGGTCAGCTAAAGTTTTGAGGTAAAAACAGGGTTGGAAAGTACCAGCAGAAGCAACTTTGCTAGTTGTACCATGGTCCTGGCCAGATACTTGTAGAGAAGACATTGAACACTGATGATCAAATTGGTCAAATCAATGGATATTCAAATTGTTGAATATTCAAAATAAAAATAGGGTGTTAATGGGTTTATTAATAAAACCCAGATTATCAGAACTAAATGGTATTTGTTGATCAAAAATGGTAATTTCAGAACATATTAAAAACCAACTGAAAATATAATACTCAATAAAATTTCAGAAAAGTCCTAGGATCTGCAGCTAAGAACTTTCAAGTCATGGAAGACAACTATGTTTTCCATAAAATTTACCTTCTGGCTTGGGGAACATGTCAAGCACAGGTTGAATCAAAGCTACTTGGGTCATGAAATTATGACTTTTTATTTTAAACTGTTAATTATATTGTAATAATTTACTTTAATTATACTGTGTTCAAGAACTTCAGATAGGTGCTGAATTTTGCCTATTGTTTATTTCCAATTTTTCCTATATGTAGCTTGTTTGTACCTAGTTGTTGGCACATTTTTTTCCAGTTTAGATTGCAAGGTCCTTAAGAGCAGATTGTCTTTTGCTTTTCTTTGCAGCACCAGCACTTGGTATAGTGCTTGCACACATAATAGTTGTCTGACAAATGACTAATTTTAGGACACTGACCATAATTATTTAACAACACCATTTGTATTGTAATAGCTAAGCCTATTGTCCCTCCTCAGCACAAATTTAGGTTATATCCTAAGAGGCAACTTTACTGTAGTAGAAAAAAAAATTGACATTGGGTTTAGAAGCTTAAATTTCAGTCTTGGCCCTGGCAATTATTAGCCTTGTGACTGTGAGTAAGACTGTGAGTCTTGATTTCATCTTCTATAAAGAACACTTGCCCTACTTCATAAGGTTGTTGTCCATAAAACATTTTGTAAACTCAAAATTACTAAAAAAAATGTGAAGCAAAAGAACAGTATGTATAACTTCTAAAAACTGATGATCCATTCTGGTTAGATGATGGAAATAAGGGAAGATGGGAAATAGAAAAGACGGGCAAGGAAAAATACAATTAAAAAATTATTTTTTTGAAGAAATGGGTCTTTCCCTTGCCTCTTGTTTCCAATATTGAATAAAAGAATTTAATTTGCCAACTTAAGAGATAATGCCATTCATAAACTAATTAATTTAGCCAGACATCATTTTTGCAAGTTTACAAGTCAAAACTTAAATTTTAAAATAGATATTTTAATAAATTACTAAAAGAATATTGTAAATCTTAGCTTTCACTTAAAAGACCTACATTCTGAAAATACCCTACACTTGAGTGCACCTTTCCTAAATAAAAATATACACAAAGCTATAGTTTGGTTATAAAGTTATTTAAATAAAAGGATATCTGTTGTTAATGGAGTCATCCATAACATTTTTGATGCTTTGCTGTAGCCATAATTTCTGTTGATCAAGTTCTCTCTCTTTTAGCTCCAGATCCTCAATTTCTGCTTTGAGATATCTTAGTCTATCAATAACTTCCTTTGTATTACATCCAGCACCTACACCTCTTGAGAAATACAGAATATCCATCAAGTTAATTTCAATTAATTCCATTAATAAAATGATTAACTGGGTCACAGCCAATGATAATAATTTACACCATAGTATGATTAAAATAAAAAAAAAAAGTCAAATTCCCCAAAGCATTAGAATATAAAGCAGAAAACTCTGGATCTGAATATATTGATTTAGAAAATCCCTCAGGGAAGAACTGATATGCTGTAAGCTCTCAATTTGCTTAGCTATGACAGGTTAGACTTGGCTCCCATTCTAAAGGGATTAGTTAATGAAGTACCAAAAGAATCTCATAATAAAGTCCTGCACAGAATAGGCACAAAATAAATATTTGCTGTAAACATACTCTGAAAGCATGAATCTTATAGACACATTTGAAAAAAAGCTCCAGTATACTGGAACGTATCCATACTTGTCTTTTATTGGACTTCTGTCTTAAAAGCTAAGGAGGCCAAAAGGATAATTCTGATTTTTTTCAATGTACAATATTCAAACTCATCATTGTATTTTCATGAAATTCAATATACATCCATCAACAGAATTTATTGGCCAATATCCATGATAAAAAATTTCCATATTTCTCAATAATTCTTAGCAATATTACAGTTTCTGAAATCATTTTACTTTGATAGTTAATTCTCATTTGAGATGCTAGAACTCTTCCTAAGAATACTAATTATAGTATCAATCAATTAGGTAGAGGGGAAAGGCTTATCTTTTGGAAATGGACAATGATCAGAAATTCATTATATATTAAATATTTCAACTTCAATATCTGGATCTCTGATTTCATTGCTGAGGGAGAGCTCTTTTCTCCAAAGTGGATCAAAACCCCTTTCTGCCTAAATGGTATGCTTTCAAATTGTAGCCAACTTGGTAATAAATCAATCCTGCATTGAGTAAGACTGGTAGTCAACGAGTTATAAAATCCATCTCCAAGCCCACTCTTAAACTCTTCTGGGCACAGCATTCCACTGGCATTACTCTGAAAGCCCAGGGCCTTCTACAAGCTATAATAAGGCAATGAAGGAGAATTTTGGCCCTTTCTGCGGGGTCACACAGCTAGCACATATAGATGTAGGACTTTAATCCAAGTGTTTCCAATTCCAAGGTTGGCCCTTTATCCATTCTGCCATATTTACAAGTTAAATGAACTAAATTAATGAGTCTGTTAAATAATAGGATCTATCAAATATTTATTTATTAGTACTTATTACATTTAAGATGGCTAACAAAGTCCCTTCCAACGAATTTATAAAATTTCAATTGGGTAGAGAAATCATATACACCTAAAATAAATAATAGAATCAAGGCATACTTTTATAACATTGTATATAATTTATAATCTTAAGTGCTTTGTCCCAAGTCATAAAGGTAAATGTATCAGAGGCAGTGTCTGTACCCAGTTCACCTTCATTCTAAGATTAGATCTCTGTGCACCACACCATTCTGCTTTTCAATATGGGCATATGCATCTAAATGTCAAATGAGTGTGACCAAAAAAAAAAAAAAAAAAAAAAAAAAAGCTCCAGAAAAAAGTTCAGAAAAAGAAAGATCACCATCAGGAATGTCAGGAAACTCTTGAGTTTGGTCTTGAAAGACAATGAGAACATAAGAGCCAGAGAGGGGGGAAAAAGCATTCTAAGTAGGGCAAATGGTCCCAGGACAGAGGCAAGATTATGAAATGTATGTTTGAAAGTTAGAGGGTAGATTGATCTGATCAGAGTGGAAGTTCATACTGAAGAGTAGTACACAACAGAGTGGTACACAGTAAGGTCAGTAATGTACACAGAGGCCAGATTTTGGAGATATGCAGGAAGAATCAAAATTTCAGACTATAACAGTCTATAACTTACTTCCACTGGATACTATTTTTGGACTTTTTTTCAATTAAATCAATTCCTTCCAAAACATTGGTAATATCATAAATTCTTCTTTTTTGCCTTACAGCCAAAGTATCTGCAGCCTGTTTTTTAAAATGGGGAAAAAAAAAAAGGTAAAGAATTTGTATTTTAAGGTAAAAGGAATTGTTTATTAAAATCACAGTATGAATTAGAATCCCAAATGTAATCCAATGGCTCAATATGCTCAAGTCATCTTCTATTCACAACTCCCCCCCCCAAAACAAAACAAAACAAAACAAAAAAACCCATTCATTTCTTGGCCAACAGCTGTTGAAGAAAAACACACACACACAATCAGGTGTCATCATGCAAAGTACATAAAGACAACATAAAAAAATTCAGAAAATATTTGCCTGATGAACAGAATTCCTATATATTTTGCTTCTCCAATTGATATAACAAAATCTAATTTCAGAACAGTCAATTGTAGTTACTGAAGGCAATTCAAATAAAAGATGGCAAAATTTGAACTTTCCATATAAGTGATTTTTTTAGATTAAAAACACTATGGGAAAAATCCTGGATACCAGACATTATTTGTATTGTCTTGATATATGTCATTTTTACTACTTTAATGTTTTAAAACAAAGCATTTAAATTGAGCCTGACATTTACTAGCTTTCTGACCCTGAGCACATTACCCCTATCTGCTTTTAAAATGGGAATAATAACAGTACCTACTTTTCAAGGTTGTAAAGATAAAATGTGATAATATTTACAAAGTTCTCTGCAAACTTTAAGTGCTATCAAATGCTAGTTATTAAGCACAGAGTTATTGTACTTATATGCAAGTTCAGTGATTTCAAAATTTTTGTTGTTCAGGCATTTCATTTATGTCCAAACTCTCTGTGTCACCTTTTGGGGTTTCCTTTACAAAGTTACTGGCGGGGTTTGCTATTTATTTATTCCAGCTCATTTTACAGAGAAGGATGCTAAGGTAAACAGGGTTAAAGCCACTTGACCAGGGACACACAATTAGTGTAAGGCCAGAAAAGAAAGTATTACAAAATAATAAAATTATAAATTTTCTTAGAGTCCCAGTGAAACAAAAATCAGAAATTTTCAAAATATTTATTATTTTTTCCCCAAATTACACATAAATCAATTTTTAACATTGAAAAAAAACTTTCGAGTTCCAAATTCTCTCTTTCCCTCCCCCTTACTGAGAATGCAAACAATTTGATATAGGTTATACATATCCAGTCATGCAAAATATTTCCAGGTTAGTCATGTAGTAAAAGAAAACATTATGCCCTTTAGGCATAATTTCAAATTGCTCTACAGAATGGTTGGATCAGTTCACAACTCCCACCAATTATGTATCTCCCACATCCCCTTCAACATCTGTCATTTTTCTTTTCTGTAGCATTAGCTAATCTGATAGGTATGAGATAGTATCTCAGAATTGCTTTAATTTGCATTTTTCTAATCAACAGTATTTAGAATATGGCTTTAGATAGATTTGATTATTTTCAAAATTGTCTTTGATCATTTATTAAATGGGAAATGGCTCTTCCCCATAGTTATTAGCTATTTCCCTCCAACCTATACTGTTTATTTTTCCAATTATGCCTTCCCCAATCTACCCTCCCTTCCATAAGCCCCCTTCCCCTCCTATATATCTGAAAGGAATTTCTATACCCAACTAAACATGCATGTTATATCTTTTTTGAACAAATTCTGATGAGGATAAGACTCAAGAGTTCCCCACCACATCCCACATCTTTCCCTGCAGTGTAAAAGCTTTCCTGCCTCTTTTGAATGAGATAGGGTAGAATGGGATAAATTACCACCTTTCAGGGCACTCTCTTTTTCACCCATTACTTTTTTTTTTGGTAGGATATCATCCTATCATATCCAATTCACATCCATGCCCTTAGTCTATGTATACTCCTAACTGCCATAATGACAAGAAAGTTCTTATAAGTTACAAGTATCACCTTCCCATATAGGAATGTAAACAGCTTAAATCTTACTCTCTTGCTTTCTCCTTCCTTTTTAGCTTTTTTGTTTCTTTAGAGTCTTATATTAAATTTTCTATTCAGCTCTGTTATTTTACCAGAATCTTTCAAAGTCCTTCATTTTATTAAATATTCATTTCCTCCTCTGAAGGTTATACTTATTTTTGCTGGGTAGGTAATTCTTGGTTACTATCCTAGCTCCTTTACTCTCTGTAATATATTCCAAACCCTCCAAAAATTTAATATAGGAACTAATAAAATTTTGTGTTATCCTGAATATGGCTCCATAATATTTTAATTTTTTCTTTCTGGCTACTTACAATAGTTTCTCATCACTACATATTATTTTGCTTCTGTATTATTTATATCTGTTCAAAAGGTTTTATCTCCCAGTAGAACTAAAGCTCCTGAAGACTAGATCTGTCCCATTTTCATCTTTGTATCACTGGCAAAGTGACTGGAACACAAGACACTTAAATGTTTTTTGACAGATTGATTAACAACAGCTTAAGATCCCGGGGCAGAGGGGAAAAAACAGACAAAAAAGATTTTCCAGTTTCTGTACAATATTCAGAAACTGCAGCTTTTAACATAATGGGGGAAAACAGGCCATAATTGATTTTCGGAGGGCCAATGGTTAATTTTCATGATGCTTGTCTGAAACTCAGGTATTTTTAGTGAGCAATTTTGGCTAAATAGCTCATTTTTCTACTTTGTTTCATACAATAATCAAAGGGCAAGACTGGTCTTCTACTACTACTACTACTACTACTACTACTACTACTACTACTACTACTACTACTACTACTACTACTAATCTGTATATGCATAAAAATTTCCTCTTCTGGTTATTTTCAGGAGTTCTTTAAAAGGTTTCATGCTCTCCAAGCAGTTCTCATATACACAATACAAAAATACCGTAGCAACACTTTGCTAGTTTGGATATTATAACATGCATTTTAATGAATCGACTGCAAATTCTATTTATCCTTAACTTGCTCAGCAAAGGATTATTATTATTTTTTTAGTTTTCATGTTAAAAAGTCAGAAGAGCTATTCAATTTTACATTTCTGACTGAGTAGTAATATCAATTTTTGAAAATTTCAGTGCTACAACTCAGCATTATCTCTCCAATACTATTCATACCTTACAGTCTCAAAGTCCTATTTGATCACAGGTTTTCACAATTAAGCTTCTCAACAGTACAGTAACATCTAAATAACCACTAGACCAAATCCATTTAGACTTAGAATCTGAGGGGTTGTCCAATTGCTTTTGTTGAGCTCACTAGCATGTCTTCATATAGAAGCACAGTGTTTAGAGTATTGGGCCAAGCTTGGGTTAGGTTTCAAAGAATTCTAAATGCTAAATAAGAATCCATATTTGATCTATGAGGTCATAGAGAACCACTGATCAAAACCTAATTATGACTTATCAGGTCAGTCCTAGAAAATTATTTGAATGGAATTATACAGCTTTACTGATTAACAATCACAACCTCTTTCATTAATATTGCATATAATACTTCCTCTTTCATTACTATTGCAATATAATACTTGGAGAAATATCTTTTAATAATTTTTCTATTGTCAACATATAAGTATATAATTTGTAACTAGAATTACTGTAGGGACTTGGAGGTTGATAAAAGTTACAAAGTCTTTTCCCTAGGTCTAGGAGAACATATTCTATTCTAGAGAGAATTTTAGAGAAAAAAATAGCATCACAATAAAAACAAACACTAAAGACAACTGTACAGAGATAAACACAAAAATACATATAAATTACAGCATGAAAGTAACTGGGTGATGAGTGAGATATGATCGGTTTGTGTTACTAAAAAGACATTCAAGAACAAAAACATTCAATATGTTGGGATAAGATTAGCAATCAGGAAAAAAACAGGGTAGTAATACAAAGATTTGACAAGCAACATAGAAATGATTAAGTATATAAGCCTAGAGCTCTCTGAAGGAAAAAGAAAGAACAGTAATCTGAATAAAGTGCTATATTACCAGGCCCTTATTACTTTTCACCTAAATAGTCTCTTCTTTGAGGCTACTGCGGGGGCATAGTAGATTGAATGCTGGACCTGGAGTCAGGAAAACTCATCTTCCTGAGCTCAAATCTGGCTACAGATTCTTACTATCTGTGTGACTCTGAGAAAGTCACTTAACCCTATTTGCCTTAGCTTCTTCATCTATAAAATGAGTTGGAAAAGGAAATGGCAAAACCACTCCAGTGTCTTTATAGAGTCAGACACAACTAAATCAACTAAATAACAAGAACATAGTCTCTTCATGGATCTCCCAAACTAGCACTGATTTAGCCTGACCTGGCAAAAATAACAGAACCAGTGTTCAATTCTCAATTAGCAGCCTCTTCTATTCATCTTATAACTACTGCTAACTTGTTATTTTTTTTTTTTTCTCTCATACTTCTTGGATGAGCCTTTTACATCACTGCTCAAAAACTTTCTGTGGTTCTGCAGACTTTCATACTTTGGTTCTGATTTCACACTTAGGCCTTATCTCATATTATACCTCACTAGAGATTTACACTAATGTAAAACTAGATGCTCTTTCTCTCAAGTGTTTCACATTTCACATTTTTACTGTTACTCAATATCTAAAGTACTTTCTCCTCCCCAACATATTTGTTCCCTTAGTTCCCTCCCTAAACTACAAGTTCCTTATCTCACCTTCTATTGAACTCCTATTTAGGGAAGGGAGTGGTCAGTAACAAAACTCTTTTGAGGTGGTATAGGGTGAAGGAAAAGAAAATAAATGGGGTAGTGGGGAGGAAATACAGTTAGCAATAGTAATTTTAAAAAGAATTTTGAAGCCACTTTCTCTGATAAGGTCTAGTTTCTCAAGCATATAGGGAACTGAGTCAAATTTATAAAAAATAAGAGCTGTGCCCCACTTGATAAATGATCAAAAAATATGATCTGTGCCCACAGGGCTATAAATTCACTATTTGACAAAAAACTACTGGGAAAAATGGAAGGCAGTCTCGCAGGAAGTAAGCATAGATCAATAATTCACATTGTATAGCAAGATAAGCTCAAAATGGGTACATCATTTGAATATTAAGGGTGATATGATAAGCAAATCAGGGAAGTATGAGGAATAAAATTACCTATCTGGATAAGGAAAATAAAGTTTATGACTGAAACAAGAGATAAGAGAGAATATTGGGAAGTAAAATGGATAGTTTTGATTACACTGAAGAGCTTTTGCACAAACAACCAATGCAATCAAAATACATGGAAAGCAAGGAATTGGGGGAGGGGGGGAAATTTACAATTTTCTTTGATAAAAGCCTCATTTTTCAAATACATAAGGAACGGAGCTGAATTTCCAAAAATAAGAATTATGCACTGGTCCAATCACTGTTTACAGGATATGCCTCTTATCTTTTTTTTTTTTAAATAAATTTGACTCAGTTCCCTCAATACTTGAGAAATTAAGCCGTATCAGAGAAACTTGCTTCAATTTTTTTTTTACAATTACTATTGCTAACTGTACTTCCCCCAACTAATTTTCTCTCTCCCTTCACCCAGTCTCTCTTCAAAAGTGTTTTGCTACCTATCCCTCCCTCCCTCCAATATGCCCTTTCTTTTATCATCTTCCCTTCCACATCCCATTCTCCTATTTTTCTGTAGGGTAAGAGAGAGTATGTTATCTCCACTTTGAGCCAATTCTACGGAGAATAAGGTTCACACATTTACTTTCTCCTCCCCCTCTCTTCCTTTCTCCTGTTAAGTTTTTCTTGCTTTTTTTTTTTTTTTTAATGGCAGATAATACCATTCACTTCTCTGTTTCTCCCAGTACATTCTTCTCTCACCCCTTAATTTTATTATTTTAAAAAGACATCATCTCTTCATATTCCACGCAAACCTGTGCCCTTTGTCTATATAAACTCTGCCACACAGCTCTTTTTGTTGTAGCTAGAAACTGGAAGTTGAATGGTCCATCAATTGGAGAATGGTTGGGTAAATTGTGGTATATGAAGGTTATGGAATATTATTGCTATGTAAGAAATGACCAGCAGGAGGAATACAGAGAGGCTTGGAGAGACTTAAATCAACTGTTGCTGAGTGAAATGAGCAGAACCAGAAGATCACTGTACACTTCAACAACAATACTGTATGAGGATGTATTCTGATGGAAGTGGAAATCTTCAACATAAAGAAGATCCAACTCACTTTCAGTTGATCAATGATGGACAGAAATAACTACACCCAGAGAAGGAACACTGGGAGATGAATGTAAATTGTTAGCACTACTGTCTATCTACCCAGGTTACTTATACCTTTGGAAGCTAATAATTAATGTGCAACAAGAAAATGGTATTTACACACATATATTGTATCTAGGTTATATTGTAACACATGTAAAATGTATGGGATTACCTGTCATGGGGGGGAGGGAGTGGAGGGAGGGAGGGGATAATTTGGAAAAATGAATAAAAAAAATAAAAAAAACTCTGCCACAATAATGAGAAAGTCCTAATGAGTTACAAATATCCTCCTATGTAGGAATATAAACAGATAAATCTTAGTGCCTTATATCACTTTCTGATTACCTCCTCCTGCTTTTCTTGAGTTCTGTCTTTGAAAATTAAATTTTCCATTTAACTCTGGTCTTTTCGTCACAAATGCTTGAAAATCCTGTTTTCATTGAATGACCACCTTTTCCTCTGAAGAATTACACTCAGTTTTGCTGGTTATAATCCTAGCTCCACTGATTTCCAGAATATCACATTCTAAGTCCTCTGGTCCTTTAAATGTAGAAGCTGCTAAATCTTCTGTTATCCTTAAATTGATTCTTTTTGGAGGCTTGCAATATTTTCTCCTTGACCTGGAATTTGGTTATAATATTCTTGGGAGTTTTCATTCTGGGATCTCTTTAAGGAGATGATCAGTACCCTCTGGTACTAGAATATAGGACAGGTTTTTCTTGATAATTTCTGGAAGAATGGTGTTCAGGCTGTTTTTTTTTTTTTTTTTTTTTTTTAATTATGATTTTCAGGAAGACCAATAATTTTAAAATTATCTCTCCTGGATCTATTTTCTAGATTAGTTGTTTTTCCAATGAGATATCACATTTTTTCCCCTATTTTTTCATTTTTTTTTGGGGGGGTGTTTGCTTAATTATCTCTTGATTTCTCATAAAGTCATTAGCTTCCATTTGCTCAATTCTAATTTTTAAGGAATTATTTTCCTCAATGACTTTTTGTACCTCCTTTCTCATTTGGCCAATCTTACTTTTAAGGCATTCTTCTCATTAGCTTTTTGTATTTCTTTTTGCACCACTTTAAATTCTTTTTAAAATTTTTCCTCTATTTCTTACTTGATTTTCAAAATCTCCTTTGAGCTCTTCCATAGCTTGAGACCAATTCTTATTTTTCTTGGAAGCTTTTGATGAAGGAGCTTTGACTTTGTTATTTTCTTCTGAACATATTTTGATATTCCTTGTCACAATAGTAATTTTCTATAGTCATAAGTTTTTTTGTTGTCTGCTCATTTTCCTAGCCTATTACTCATCTTTTAGCTCTTTTAAAAGTAGGGTTCCATTTCCAGGGTGGAGAGTACGCAGTCCCAAGCTGTTTTTCAGAGATCCTTCTGGGAACCTGAATACAAGTCCTCTTTTCTGCCCTGGAACTGTTAGCAGTGTCCCTACACCACTGTAGATGTAAGAACTGGTATGCTAAAGTAAGAGTTCTGCTTAGCTGGTGCTGCAGCTAGGCTGGGACTATGCAAGGGATTGTGCACTGGATTCCCACACTGTTGTCACAGACTGCCTCTGTCATTAAAAATGAACATTTCTATTTGGGAAGAGTGGTGGGTTTGGAAAATTTTTCTTAAAAAGTAAACAAAAAACCAAACAAAAGCAACGTGGTGCAAGTATCAACTTTAAAAGGTTAAGTGACTTGCTTAAGATATCAAGAAGATCAAGAAGTGGAATTACAACTCAGGTTTCCTGAGTTCATGTTATTCCAAGCTATCTCTCTCTACAATCAAAACTGCAGATAACTGAAAGAGCAGCTGGGTAAAGGTAGGTTGCAACATATTAATAACCTCTTACCAAAAAAAGTAGCCTAAAAGACACCATCCAAAGTATTTACGAACAGAAAGAGATCAGGTCAGCCATGTAGACTGCAGTGCTACACAGTAACCTCCAATGCTTTGGGCAGATTTCCTAATAAACAAAAATCAACAGGATGAAAAAAAAAATGAAATATATGAAAAATATGGATGTATTGTGATCTGCACCAGGAGGAAAGATTCAAAAGACATAAGAGTGGACTAAAAAGGATATTCAGAATAATTTTTTTAGTCAAAAGTAGTATAAGAGTAACTTTTCTGCAACCATTGGCAATCCCAAACTTGAAATTTTGAACTATGTTAAAAAACAACTTTGTTTGGTTAAACAATGCTCTAACTTGTATTATTTAATTTTAGTAAAGAAATTAGACAATATTAAATCGATTTTTTTGGAGGAGGATGAGGGAGTCAGGGTTAAAGTGACTTGCCTAGGATCACACAGCTAGTATTAAGTCTCAGAAGCAAGGTTTGAACTTGAGTCCTCATGATTCCAAAACTGGTGGTCTCTCTGGCGGCACCCCCCCCCCAGACTTTATTCTTTTACAGTGTGTTATAAGGACTATAAATATAAAATCTGCATGCTACATCTTACATCATCACAATTTTCTGTTAAGATTAGAGTTGGAATTTAACAAAATGATCAATCTTTATAACTCAGTACTGCCTTTTTGATACTTATTTGGCAAGTATTTTAATGAACAGTAAGTTGCTACTTTGTTTCTGTAACTTGAGGATACTGAAATTCTTGGAGATTAATAGTTGCTGTTTTTCATACTACTTAAATGAATGGGCCACAAGGGATGATCCGCAAGGTAAAAATCATAATTTCATTATATGTATTTTTAAAAAATGACAGGTGGTGTATGACAGAATGGACCTTATTTACACCAGGGTCTCAACATCTTTCAGTCTGAAATGACATGGATGAAGAATGAGAGAAATATCTATAAACATAATTACATATAGAAGGGAAAAAAAAATAAACCCAACTTCATTCACAAAATGACTAATAAAAATATCTAACAAATTGGATTTTAAGTTAGAATTCTAACTTAGTTGATTCAGGTATTTCTTGACAGAACATAAGCCAAGAGCCCTGTGCTTTCAGGGGAATTCCCATTACTAATGAAACTATATTAGACAACTTTTTGTAACTTTTTGTATTAGTATCTAAAAGGCTTCTTTTTGAATCGATGGGGCTTATCATAGTCCCAAGGCAAATAGTAGAAGATTAATAGATGTTTATTGATTGATTGAAATAGTAAGCTAAAATTACAAAATCAAATAGCAAGAAAGCCAAACTCCAATTGTCTCCATAATCACAAAACAATGCGGCTCTTCAGACCAACCGTTTTACGTCCATCCCGTTAGCGCTTTCCAGGGTAACATTTTCAAGTCTGATAAAAGTTAGTCTGCAGGTCCGCAGGTGTAACAAGTGTAATCTAAAAAGCCAGCAACTGGGCGTCTCGCCTCTTTCAGTTATCGTTATGTTAGGTGAACTGGAAAATTGGAGTGCCAAGCACCTGGAATCAGCCATAAGGAACAATCCCCTTAGCCACCCCCTACTTGGTCTTATTCTTAGGGCTCTGACTGGCTGAATTTCAATTCAAGCAAATAAACTGGCCGTCCCGAACTTCCAACGGGCAGTGGCAGGTTTCCAAATCATGCCCGGAGGATTTCGGTCGTTGGGATTTTGTTTTGACTGCAAAGAGGAGGGAACGGCCAGAGAACCCTTTTACATTGCTTATTTATGTGCGGACTGCTTTCATTTCCTCGGATAAAAGTTTCCAACTGAAAGGCTGGATGCTAAATTTCAGGATTTCAGTTTCCTCCTACGGACCAAGCAAGACCTCGTCCTCAAAGCGATTTCTCTACGCTAACTTCCTCGGGGAGGGGGGGCCCACAAAGCTAGGGAAGGCTTCGTTGCCGGGTTTCTGAAGTCGGGGGATCAAAGTCGAGAAAAGCCCCATTCTCCCTCTCATTCAGGAGAAAACCCGGACTCACTGCAACACAGCAGGAACAAGTGCCCGAAGAGATGGCTAGGGGACCAGCAGCTACGTAATAACGATTCATTTCTAAATCCCAGCGGGAGCCCAGGACGTTACCCTCCGCCCTCTTCCCCTAGCTGTGCGCCACGGCAGGAGGGAGGGCAGCGGCGGCGGCGGGTTCGAGCCCAGGCGGCGTCTCCAGGGCCAGAGTTAGAAAGGGCCGGGGCAGGGAGTCGGCCATCCTAAGGATGCACGGTTGGGGGCGGGGGGGGGGGAGGTAGAGCTCTCAAAAACAGCGAGCTCGCGGCAGTAGCAGGAAGCGCCACCTCCCGGGCCACAGGGTCCTCCCTCCCCTGCGGGACAGGACCTCCGAGGTCCGGACGGCGAGGCCTAAGTCGCACGCGTTCTCGGCCTGTCTCCCGTCCGGAGGGCGCCGGGGCTCCCGACCCCTGTACAGCTCTTACCGCCTTGAGATCCAGGACTCCGTCCTTGGCCTCTTGCAGCAACGATACGAACTTTGTAGTGAGCAGCCCCAGGCTCTTCTCGTGGCGGCTACTGCCGCCGCTCCCCGCCGCCCCCGCTTCCGCCGCCTGGGGGCGCTGCCGGCGGCTGCTGCGGCTGGGGGGGCTGCCCCTGACCCGGCGGCTGCTGCTGGCCGGAGCTCACGGGCTCCGCCGCCGCCGCCATGCCGCCCGCCGCCGCCTCGGGGCTCAGACCCCAAGCCCTCAGCCCCGCGGCCGACCCCGTGCGCCCGCAGAGCGCAGGTGCCCCGAGCAGCGCCCCTCCCCCGACCCCGCGCGATGGCTCTGGCCCCCACCCAGCCGCCCTCCCGCGAACTAAAACGCTTTAGCTCTGGGGCTGGGGGCGAGCGAGGGAAGAAGAGGGGAAACGCAGGGTGGAGAAAGGAGTTTAAATGGCCGGAAGTGACGCCAAAGCCCGCCGTTGCCCGGAGACGCTTTTTTTTTCTCTTCGGGATTGGGTGAGTGGGAGATGGAGAGGAGATGCTGGAGGTAATGGTGTAAGTGTCTTCCCAGAAGAGCGTGATTAATTATTTCACATCCGTGCCTTATTTCTGTTGCCCCTGGCTCCGAGAAAGAAGCTGATCTTGTCACCTCCTTTGAAAATGACACCAAAGGGAATAAAAAGAAATCAGGGGGACAGGGGGAGGCGGGGAAAAGTAAAGTTTGCGTCCAGCTCTGCTCCCTTAATTTAGGAAAAATCCTCGAACACCTGTCTTACCTGGACTGATTTCTGTGGTTCTTACCCAGAATTTTGTTCAGCTTTAAGAAGCCTGTGTACAGGAATTAGGACAAAGTGTTATAAAAAATTGGAATATACTCGAGTAAAATCAAATAATTTTAGTGCTGGAAGGAATCTTAGGAGCGATTTCGTCCAATTCCCCTATGGATTAAGCAACCAAAATTATTTATTAAATTTCTACGATGTATAGGCACTGTTCTAGAGACACTGGGGAGATAAATACAAAGAGTATTTCAAGAGTATAATCCCTACTTTCCACTCCATTCCCACCCCAGGTGTCCTGATAGGCGAGGTTCCTAATAGGATCCTGGAAACAATTTGCATTTTGATACTTAGAAACTTAGTAGATTTAATGACTGTCGCTGGAAATCCTTCTCCACCTTATTAGTGGTTACAGAAATTTGTCTTCTACTTAAAAAAAAAAAAAAAGCTTTGCTTTTTTCCTCCCATCAAATCCAGCTATCTCCTGCCTCTACCCCTTTGCTGAAACTGAAAAAAAAAAAGACTGTCTTGTTTTCACATCAAAATGATTTTCAAATGTATCCTTTTCTTCTCATCACAGTGAAACTTCTTTTATAACAATAAATAAACTGCAAAGAGAAATCAAACAACATAAGGGAAAGACAGATTCTGTAATTCATTTTTTCAACAAAAGAGGGGATATTTTTTCTTTATTTATTTTCTGGGTCTAAACCTCATCATTCTGTTTTGTTTTTTTATGCACATTGCTGTTGTAGCTAAGTATATTGTTTTCCTGAATCTGCTTCTTTTCACTTGCATCAATTTATGCACATTTCAAGGTTCTCTGAAATTTACATATTTATTGTTTCTTATGGCACAATAATGTTACATATCTTTCAAGTCCTACAATTTTAAACAAATTCCCCAATTGATGTGCAGCCCACTCACTGTCTTGAAGTTTGAAAAGTCATTACTAAGTTGACTTACTTCCAAGTTTTCATTCCTTCTCCCTAATCTTTGCAGTCTAGCTTCTGCATGTAACCAATCACACAAGGTTGTTTTTAGTTTTTGTATTGTTTTGAGTTTTCATCCTTTCTCTGCTTTTTTTGTAGCTGACCACCTTCTAGCCCTCTCCTACTGGATGTTTTCTTCCTTTGGTATCATCACTTTTTCCTGGTTTTCTTACATAGTTACTTCTTCCTTCTCAAATCTTCTCCATGCCTTTAATTAGTTATTCCCTAAGGTTCTATAATTCCTCTTTTCCCCGCTTTATTTTTCTTCTTCTCCTTGTCTCCATATGTATTTATATATGTATGCATATAAGTATGCACATGCTTTCTCCTTTAGCAATATTCTTCATACCTTTGTCCCTTTTCCAGATAATTCTCAAATATTGTCTCTATTCTCCAGGGCTCCAAATCCACATTCTAACTATAGTGAAAACCTATTATCTCAATTCCTAAAATTGCTTTTCATTCTAATTTCACTGTTTCTGTTGCCAACACCTCATACATTCCTCCATGTTTAACATTATAAGTTCTACTTCATCTCTCATAATTGATCATTTACCAAGTGCCTTTGGGGCAATATAGATTAGGAGAAAAGCTCAAGGGTCAGAATACTTGTATTTTAATTACACCTCTGAAGTTTAATACCTGTGTGATCCTTGGTTCAAACATTTAATCTTGGCTTCAGTTTCTTAATATATAAAATTAGAGGCTTAGACCAGATGTCTTCAGAAATCCCTTCCAGTGCTAGAGCTATGATTCCATAATAGATGGATATTAGAGGAAAAGTTACTTGTTCTTGGAGTCAGCAGATTTGATTTCTGGGCCTACCACTAACCACGTGACTGGGCAAATCTCAGCTTTTCTAAGGATGTTTTGTCTGTAAGATGGTGGACATAATATTTTTGGAAGCAAATATATTGTTTAAACTTTAATGTGCTATATGAACTATCTTATTACAGGATCTCCTATCCATCCCCTCTTATCTATTTCCATTCTCCTAAAAGAATTTCGGTCCCTTCTGGATTATTGTTATATCTTCCTAATAAGTCTTTCTTCTTATTATTAGCTCTTGTTCCTCGAATCCATACTCTATGATTCAGCTAGAATAATTTTCCTGGGCCATAAACATTGTCATGACATTTAATTCTTCAAAATCTTCAGGGACTCCTTTTTGTGTCCAGAGTAAATAAACATTCAAGGGTCTCCACAATCTGGTAACACACTATCTTTACAGCTTTATTGTATTTTGGTGCCTAGCTCAGTAACTGACATATAGTAGACATTTAATAAATACTCCATAGATAATTCTCCTCCATGCACTCTCTCCATTCTGTTCTAAGTCTCTTTCCCTATATTCTTGCTTCTGAAGCCAATGTTACTCCAGTATTCCAGATGCCTCTTTCCCTTTTGAATTCCTACTTATCCTTTAAACTCCAAAACTGCTCCCGAATGAAGCCTTTTTCTGGTTCACTTTCTCAGTAACAATTTTTCCCTTTTGATGTAACCATCATTATTGTTGTGTACCTATTTCATTCATTAAGTGTTGTAAAGACCTCTTTGAGTGAGAGTTTACTACATCCTTAGGCAATCTTTCCCATTTTTGGAGACCGTTAATTGTAAGAAAATTTGTCTTTTTTCATTAAGCTTAAGTTGCCTTTTTGCAATTTCCCCTCATTGCTTTGAGTCTACCTTCTGGGGCCAAGGAGAATTTATCTATGTGACCATCCTTCAATAATTAAGACAACTTCTCTTTGCCTCACAAATGTTATCTTCTCCAGGCTAAACATCTCCAGTGTGTTAGGGTCAGATAAGACATGCAATAAAGTCTCCTCACCATTTAACCATTCTCTCCAGAATCCTTTGCAGATTCAGCAGGTGTTTTAGAATACAATACTCCAAATATGAACTAAATACAATGGAATCATATCCTTTATATTAGAAAACATTTCACTTGATGCAGCCTAAGGTCACCTTAGGGTTTTTTAAAAAATCTTTTTGGATAATCATGTGACACTTGCCTTGTATTGAGTTTGCAGTCTGCTAAAATCTTTGGCAAATTGCAAAGATTTTTTTCAAGAAGCTTTGCTTCCAAAAGTGGCAATAGAAAAAAAAACAAATTTAAAAGTATAAATCAGCTGTAGAGAGATGTACAAAAGTACTAAAAAGAATGTTGGAGTGACGGGAATCAGGTGGGATTATGATGAAAAGGCTTCATGGACAAAGAAATTTTTCAATAGCACCTTGAAGGAAGGAATGTGATTTGGCAGAGGAAAGAGGATGTATGGGAAATGGCATTTGTAATATATAATTTCAGGTAGAAACAGGTGGTTTAAAATCTGGAGAGTAAATAGATTTGCTTTCTTGGAGTTAATACCACAAGTCCAGCAAAAAAAATAGTGGCAATAAGGTAAAAAGGAACAAGGTTAAGTCCTAAAACCAATAATTAGGATTTTATCATAGAAAGAACTAAAAGCAATTAAGGTGCTATGAAAAGGGGAGTAACAAATCTAAACAGTATTTTAAAAATATTGTTCTTGATTTCTGTGTGTGTGGTGTTCTAGAGGGACAAGTCTAGTAAGGATTGATATAATACTTTTTTGGGGGGTATATATGCTGATTAGAGGATGAATGAAGTATTAAAGCTGATGAAAAACTCAGTAAAATATTAAGTTCCTTCTATGCACCAGATACTTTACTAAATGTTGGAGATACACGAAGAAGCAAAAGACAATTACTGCCTTCAAGAAATTCCTTTATGGAGATAACCCATGAAGTTTTACACATATATATGCATATAGATATATACACATACATACATATATGTATATATGCCTCTCTGTGTGTGTATAAACACACACACGTAAGGTATATGTTGTTCAAGAGGGTTTGAGATAGGCTTCCTATAGAAGAAGGGATTTTAGTTGAGACTTAAAGGAAGCCAAGGAAGTCAAGTAAATATGAGGAGAGAGTGCATCCCAAACATGGAGGCATAAATTGCCAGAGAAAATACCTGGAGTTATATAGAGAGTTGAAACTCTGAATCAGACAAGAGAGTACTTAAGGCTACCTATTTGATGTGAGACAATGGCTTTATTAGCATATATTTGGATAATGGCTCTTCTCACCATTGGTGCTAGCTAAATGTCCTGATTCTGACTGACTTTAAGGCCCTCCATCTCTCAATAGCCCATACTTTACAGATTAAGAGGTGAAAGTGTTCACTGTCACTGGACAAGAGTGTGTTGGATAGTATGTGTAAAAATACTAGATACATACGGGGGAGCTAGGTTCTGAAGGATTTTATTTTTTAACACAAATCAGATTACAAAGGATTGTGGAAGATGAATTTGGATAAAAATGCCTAATGTTGGCAGAATATCTAAATAAAAATGCTCAGCTGGAACTATCAATAAAAAACTGGGGGTGTACCACATATGGGTGGCAAACTATGACTTATGAAAGAATAGAAGTCAGATAAAAACAGAGGATACAACTGCAGGTAATGGAGAAAAGGAAAAAAAATTAGTAATCAACAGAGTAATTATTAAAGGACTACTCTGCTGGAGATACAAAGTTAAAAAAATTAGTTTGCCTCAAGAAGCTTACATTCTATTGGAAAGGGGGCTACAGACATATTTACAGAATAGTTTTTCTGTTGTGTCTGATTCTTTGTGACTCCATTTGGAGTTTTCTTGACAAAGATACTGGACTGGTTTGTCATTTCCTTCTCCAGTTCATTTTATAGATAAGGAACTGAGGCACACAGGGCTAAGTGACTTGCCCAGAATCATACAGCAAGTTAGATTACACATTTGAATTGAAGAAAATTCTTCTTGATTTTTGGCATTCTATCCCCTGCATTATTAAGCTGCTTCAAGTTAGTATATATGTAAAATAAACTGATTTTGAAAAGGGGCACTAACAAGAGAATCAAAAAAGATTTTTAGGTAGGTGCTCCTACTTAAACTGAAAATTGAAGAGAGGGAGAGAATTTCACTATAGGGGACAAAGGTAGGGAGATGGGGCAATAAAATGGTGAGCTTGTGTACAAAGCACATATATGGATAAGTTACCTGGAACATTTAGTGTTTGAGGATAAAAGGCATAATTTAAGAGGAAGGTGTTATTTTTAATGAGGCAAAAAATGGAAAGGAAAAGTATATCATTTCTAGGAAGATAAGAAGTAAAAGACAGGAAGTTTTTGATAACTTGAATCTGAAGTTTCAGTGAAATATTAAAATAAATGAAAGTGCATGGTGGTTTGGAAATAATAGATGTTACAGAGTTAGCTTTACTATATTCATAAAAATGTCAACGGAAAGAGGAGAAATATTCAGATATCTTCTACAATACTCTCTTACTAGGATAAAAAATAGGGTCTTAAGAGTTATTTAGTTATTATTCTAATACTACATCTTAGAGATCAACTAGTTTCCTCATTCTCTAAGTTCTAGGAAGTAATTAAACTTTATTTCACATGATGCCAAGCACATATTTTGCTCACAATTGGCACATAATACTTTCATTGAACTCCCTTATTTTACAGATGAGTAAACAGAGCCCTCAAAAGTTCAAGAAGGCAATCGAGGTTGTACAGCCAAATGACTTTGGAAGTCTTTTGGTCTTGTTGATTGCCTTCTGCACCCTCACCACTAACTTTGGCAATACTGCTCTTTCCTTGTTCTCCTACTGGTCCGAGGGCTCCTCCTGTTTCATTTACTTATGATCCATCTTCTACATCCTGCCCTCTAGTTCTATGTTCGAAGCTCTTCCCTCTCTCTTCGTAACATCAGCCCCCACAGATTTATTATCTCTATCCTGAGCTCCATTCTTGGACATTTCAAATAGGATATTATGATATCTCACATTTAAATTGGCTATAACAGTATTCCTTATCTTTTGTCCCAACCCACAAATCTTGGAAACTCCCCTATTCCTTTTGTGAAGGTACCAAAATTCTAATAGATCATCTTTATTCATCCAACATATCCAGTTGTTTGTCAGAAATGATAAAATCCTATTATTCAAATCCATCCTCAGACACTAGCTATGACCTTGGGGAAGCCACTGTACTTGCCTGCCTCAGTTTCCTTTTCTGTAAAATGGGGATTTTGATGTTGTGAAGATACGTACACACATCCTATCATTACTTCCACAATATCTCTTGTATCTATCATCTTTTTTTTTACTCACATGGTTACCACCCTGTCTCTGGCCCTCAACCTCTCATCTAGATTATTGGAATAAGACTTCTAAATGATTTCATTACCTAAAATTTTCCCTACTCCAATTCAACCTTCCTACAGCTGCCAGAGATGTTCTGATAAGTGCAGGTCTCATCATGCCCCAATCAGAAGGTCCCAGAGGCTCACTTATTACTTCTAAGGTCAAGATTAGAACCTTCTAGTTAGCATTTAGATCCCTTAATTACCTGACCATGGTTTACCTTTTCATTTTAGATTCAGGAAGACTACATTTCAGACAAATTGACCTCCTCACTGTTCGTTTTTTTTTTTTTTTTTTTTTTTAATTTTAGGCTGGGGTTAAGTGACTTGCCCAGGGTCACACAGCTAGGAAGTGTTAAGTGTCTGAGGCCAGATTCAAACTCGGGTCCTCCTGAATTCAAGGCTGGTGCTCTATCCACTCCGCCACTTAGCTGCCCCCCTCACTGTTCTTTAGAAGGCAAATTCCCATCTCTAATTTCTGTGACTTTACTCTGTGTCTAGAATCTCTTTACTTCTCACCTTGTCTTGCAGAATGCCTAGTGTTCTTCAAGGCTCAACTCACTATCACCCTCTATACAAAACCTGTCCCAATCTCGATTGCTAGTGCCTTCCTCATGCCAGTTACCTTTTATTTATTGTCTATATATTCAGAGACCTAGGTACATGTTATTAGCTTTCCCACACCCTCCACTAAATTGTAAGCTTCTCAAGGAAATTGTTTCACGTTTATTTTCATAGTCCTAGCACCTCACACTGTGCCTGTATATAGTACAAGAACTAAAATCAGTACTGATTGACTGACCTTAGTCAGTAAAATGCTTTTCAGCTAATGTGTTTTGCTAAAAACATCAATCTACCAATCCATTAGTATAGTCTTAACAGTTATCATGAGGGTTATCATGATTAAAAAATATTGTTGGGTTTACTTATGTCTTCTCTTATAAAAAAACTAAAAAATCTTGTTTTAAAAATAGTACATATATTTGGAAACAACTTCTACTACAAGAAACAAGACAAAAGTGCCTTCAATTTATTGACAATACATTCTTTGACATATAAGTACAAATAATTTAACAAAACTATACATATATTTAGTAAATATTTGATCAAAAAAAGCTTTAAATTATATTCATATTGGAACATATAGAAAAAGATTTTAAAGGCACAGCAGTAGAATATTTGATTGCTGATAATATGATCTATATTAGATTTACAAGACCCTTTCAACTTGATGAAATCTCAGGACCATCAAAATTCTTGCTGAATATCACTTAAAGCAAAAGTAAGTCGCTTTATTTTTTCCTCCATAGCCTTTTTATTTCGTGCTGTTTCATGCAGAAGTTGACGCATCTCATCTTCAACCTGAGAAACCTAAATTGACAACCAAGATTTAGAACATTTTAAATTTTCCTAATATCAAACTGTATTTACAAAAGAACTATTGGAAAAATTGTATAAGTCAATCTAATTAGTTCATGGAATCTGTTCCCTTAGAAATTTTTCACTGTGACATTTAAAAATTATTATTACTAAAATAAAGTGAAAGTTTAAATTACTAAAGTGGATCTATTTAAAAATTAAGATGAGTGTTCTATAAACAGAAAAATACTCTAAAGATGGTTTTCAATCTGGGCATTGTAATGAAAATATTTGTTTTTCTCCACCATATTCATTGTTTGGTAGTATTTTTATCTAACAATTATCGTCTTGTGAAATTCATCTCTTAATTTCTTTGAAAACACATCTGATTTTCTTCCTACTTCATAGCCCAATAAATGTCTTTCCTGTAACATCTTCTTGCCCAGCTCCTTGATTGTTATTTCTCTGAACTAGCTAGACTCCTGCTATTTTTCTCTTTCTTTTTCTCAAAAAGCTACTCTACTCTAATAGCTAAAACAATTAGTTCTATGTGGCATGACTGCCACGTCTGCTCTCTTGTTCACTTAATCTCTACTTCCATACCTGCAACTTTAAAAAAAAATCAATTTTATTTTCAATTCCAAATGCTCTCATTTCATTTTCCTATTCCCCAATCCACTGAGAAAGTAAAAAAACAAAACAAACAAACAAAAAACCCAAACAAACTCTATTGCAATTATGTATAGTTGAGCCAAACAAATTTCCACTTTAATTATGTCTAATAAAATTGATACTAAACTTTAAGTATCACATTTACTCTGGATATTGATTTGCCTTTCTATTTCTGTACCTTTCCATTTTAAAATTTTGAATCTCCAACTGTCATATTCATGTAAATACTTGAATTTCTCAGAATCATATCAAAATTAATAAGAAAAATCAGACTTTATTTGTTGACCTCTCCTAAACGTCCTATTTCACAAATTGTCACTGTAACTAAGTAGATTAAAAAGATGCCTGTTACAGAAAAGCATTTTCTTTGAGCAGTTTTTTCCCAAAGGGCCAGAATGAGTTGTGCTAATCCATTAACATTTATCCAAAATTTTTTTTGTGAAATAGCTGCCTGTGGATAAGGATACAATGCGCTGTTGCAGAACACAATATGCTGTGTCCCATGTTGAAATCAAAATTTAGAAAACTGTCTCCTAATTAGCACTGCTCACTGACTCAAGTGTTACCAACATCTTGATTTGGAACCAATTACTTTTAGATATCATTCTTTACACTCATATAGTCTTGAAATCTGCCCCACCACAATTGAATGAGTCACTTCACTTAACTATAAAATATTACACTGGATATGGAAGTTAAAAGATATCTTTATCAACATTACCTTTTCATTTGCAGCATCAATTTGCTTTTGTTTTTCATTTGCCAGTTGGAGAAGTTCTGCCTGATGGGCTGCAACCATTGATTCAAGTTGCTTTCTAAAACTATCATCCACAGAATGAAGCCTTTCCATTGTAGCCCTGTAGGAAGCACATACAAAGACATTTTATGTGGTGGCTTTATTTATTTTCTAAAAAGATATTTTTTTCTAAAACATAAATTTCTACTTCTGAACACAAAAAATCCCAAGAGATATTTAAAAGTAAATTTTACTTTTGATTTTGAAGACTTTTGTCTCTTTCTTCAATGAGTTTCTTTTCTTTGGTTTCAAATTTCTCTTTCATTTGTTTAACTTGTACCTCAAGACCACTTAATAGGTCTCCTTTATCTTGCCACTTCTTATTAATTGCACTGAAATGAAAGCAAAAGGCTTTAGAAAGAAATTTGTTATGTCAATTCAATGTATTATAATAGTTTTTCATTCATTTAGAAGGCAGGAAAGTAGTGTAGAGGATAAAGTGCTGGTTCTGAAGTCAGGAAAGTCTTGAGTTCAAATCCAGCCACCATATGTAACATGTAACAGCTATATGATCTTAGGCCACAGTCATTTAGCCTCTGCTTGTCCCACTTTCTTCATCTGTACGATGAGAATAACAACAACAATAAACCTACTTCTGAGAAATATTGTGAAGATTAAATGAGCCAAAATTTTTTAAGTGTACAATGCCTGGCACATAAGAGGTACTTAAAAAAATGCTAACTATGATGATGAGGATGATACTGTCACATACCTGTAGGCTTTCTCAATTTCCCCAAGTTCTGCTTCCTTTTCTTTCAACTGTTGTTTTAGATCCTCTTTTCTCTCACATTGCTGCTCCAGTTTCTCCATTAGCTCTTCCAATTGTGCAGCTTTTTCATCAAGCTGTTCTTGAGTATTTTTATGTATTTCAATGATTTCTTCTCGTAACCTTCTAATAATGTCATCTCTTTCCTGTAAGTTCTTTGTAGAAAAATCAATATATTATTTTTTACTATCCCTGAAATGCTGTTTTGCTACTTTACAAGGTAATGTAAGAAAAAGATATCTTAAAAGTTAAGAAATAACTTGAAAGTTTACTGTGAAAGGCATTTAAGGAACTATTTACTGTGAAATTTATAAAAAGGGCAAATAACTAATACATGTTTATAGTAAATGTGAATTAAGAATTATCAAGGATTTTTAATCCTTTATATTTTTATTTCATTGTGATCATTTATGAATGAGATGCATTTGTTTTTTTAAAACAAACTCCAGGATCCTATTAGAACCTCAGTTTTAATGGTATAGTATGATAAAAATAATCCCTTGTACATATGGAGGATTTGCAAAATTAATTCATAGTAAGTAAAAATTAAGAAATATATTATGCAGAAGTTTTAGGAAGTGGAAGAGGTTAAAAACTAAAACAAAATATATGATTAATTCTAAAAAGGATTATGAATAGATGTGAGCTGTGAAAAAAGATTTAAAATAGATTCATATGTTTCAACCTGCTAAAAAAAAACAGGGGGGGATATTTACAGTTGCTTTATGAAAAAGAGGAAGGGGCTTCAGTGTCTAAGATGTTGGATACTTGTTAATCTGGCAAATTGACAGACATATGGTAAAATTAAAGTCTCTACCTCAAAGGAAAAAATAGGAAATATTGCTACCATCCTCTTGTGCATCATTTGGTCAGATAAGGACTTCACCTGATCCTCCTACTTACTACCCTTTTTCTCATTTAACAATAGGACTGATCGGTTGAAAATAATAACTACAAATATTAATAGAATCCTATTAGTACTTTTAAATTTCTAACTTTCCTCTTAACTCCCCATGAGTACATGAGTAAAAGCATGATCAAAACGGCAGTTTTGATGTTCACAAAGCATAGAGGTATGCAATCTTTTGCTGAGGCATGAGCCCCATTGTAATATAGTATAATTATTTTCTAAATCTATTAAGGACATCAAGTGAGGGGTGGAGTTAAGATGACAGAGTAGGGGAAGTACTCTGCTGTGCTCTCCCAATATTCCCCAAAAAACAACTTTGAAATAATTAGCTCAAATAGAATTCTGAAGCAGCAAAAGCAACAAAAGATCAGGGAGAGACATTTTAACAACCCAAGATGACTTAGGAGGTTGGGAGGAGAGATATTTTTTAACTTCCTATAGTATTTATTTTTTCAAATACATGTATAGGTAATTTTCAATATTCATTTTTGTCAAACTTTGTGTTCTAATTTTTTCTTTCTCCTTCTCTCCTTTATTTCCCACCTTTCCAAGACAGCAAGCAATCTGATATAGGTAAAATATGTAATTCTTTTAAACATTTCTAGTTGTGCAGGAAAAATAAGATCAAAGGGAGGGAAGAAAGAATAAAACAAACAAAAAGATGAAAATTCTATGCTTCAATCCATTCAGTCTTCATAGTTTACTTTCTGGATACAGACGATATTTTCCATTCCATATCTACTGGAAATTTAATCAGCCAAGTTCATCACAGTTGATAATTACATAATCTTGTTACTTTATACAATGAATGATCTGGTTCTGCTCATTTCACTAATATCAATTCATGTCAGTCTTTCCAGGTTTTTGTGAAATTAGTCGGCTCATCTTAAAGAACAATAACATGCTATTATATTCTGCTACAAATATTTTTGTACATGTGGGTCCTTTCCCCTTTTTTATGATTTCTATGCAATTCAGACCTAGTAAAGACACTGTTGGACAAAGGGTATGCAGTTTTATAGCCCTTTGAACATTGTTCTAAATTGCTCTCCGGAATGGTTGGATCAATTCACAACTCCACTAGCAATATAGTGTTCCAGTTTTCCCACATCCCTTGCAACATTTATCATTATCTTTTCCTATCATCTTAGGGAATCTGAGAAGTATGAAATGATACCTCAGAATTGTCTTAATTTGCATTTCTCTAGTCAATAATGATTTAGAGCTTTTTAAATATTACTTGAAAAGGTTTAAATTCTTCATCTGAAAATTATCTGTTCATATCCTTTGACCATTTGTCAATTGGGAAATGACTCATATTCTTATGGATTCAAGTCATTTCTCTATATATTTTAGAAATGAAGCTTTTATCAGAAATACTGACTACAGTTTTTTTTAAACCACTTTTCTGTCTTCCCTTTTAATCTTGGATGCATTATATTTATTTGTGTAAACATTTTTAACTTAATGTAATTAAAATTATCCATTTTGTATTTCATAATGTTCTGTAGTTTTTCTTTGGCTATAAATTTCTCTCTTCTCCACAGATCTGATAGATAAACTATCCTTCGCTCTACTAATTTTCTTATAGTACCAACCTTTGTCTAAATTGTAAACCTATTTCAACTTAGTACTGATATAGTGTGTAAAATGTTGGTCAATGTCTAATTTCTACCATACTATTTTCCAATTTTCCTTGCAATTTCTGTCAAATATAGAATTATTATCCCAGAATCTGGAAGTGGGTTTATAGTCATTGACTATTGTGTCTTGTGTACACCTAACTTCGTTTACTGATAGGAGAAGAGATCTGTAACAGGAATGGAGGCTGGCCCATAGACTACATAGATGCAAAACCAGAGGTGGGAGTAAGTAGGGATAAGGGAAGAGTTTATGATCAAACTAGAGATGAGAGGATCATGGAAAGTAAAATGTATAATTCTAATCACATGAAATTAAAAAGGTTTAGCGTAAATAAAAGTAATGCAGCCAAAATTAGTAGGAAAATGGGAAAGTAAGAAAAAATTTGCAACTTCCTCTGAAAAAAGATTCATTTTCAAATATATAAAGAACTATGCTAAATTTATGAGGAAAGAAAAACCATCCCCAATTGACAATCAAAAGACATGAAAAGTTTTTAGAAGGTGGCAAAGTTATCAACAATCACATAAAAAAGTGCTCAAAATTACTAGTGATTAGAGAAATGCAAATTTAAACAACTATTAAAATACCACCTCATACCTAACATGACAGAATGGGGCTAATATGACAGAAAAGGAAAATAACAAATGGGTGAAGATATGGAAAAATTGGAATATTAATGTACCATTGATGGGATTGGGAACTTGTTCACTACTCATGAGGCCAATCTGTAACTATACCCAGAAGACTATAAAACTGCATACCATTTGACCCAGAAATATCACTAGTAGGTTCAGAGAGATCAAAGAAAAGAGCAAAAGGAACTACAATATTTGTAGAAAAATAACTATGCTATATGATTGTGATGTAAAATTTCTGTGCTGTAAGAAATGATGAGAAGGATGGTTTCAGAAAAATTTGGGAAGATTTATATGATCTAATGCAAAGTTACGTGAGCATTATATACAGAGTACATCATTGTACACAGTAACTGCAATATTTTTATGACAATCAAGTGAAGTAAAAGATTTTGCTACTCTAAACAATACATTAATCTAAGATGATTTCAAAGGATCAATTAAGAAAAATTGCTATATATCTCCTGAGTGAGGATTGAAATAATTTTTTCTACTTTATTTTGTGTGTGTGTGTGTGTGTGTGTATGTTTTGCAAAATAGCTAATATGAAAATGTTTTGTATAACTTCATATATATAGTTTATATCATACTGCTTACTTTCTCAAGGGGTATTGGAGAGGCAAGTGGGAGAGAATTTGAAACTCAAAAATTTTAAAAATGAATGTTAAATTTTTTTTTACAATTAATTGGGAAATATTTAATGAAATAAATAAAAATATATTATAAAAGATTAAATTAACTCCAAAGCCTCTGGAGTTCCACTGAGTGAGAGTCTATAATTAGGAGAGCAAGAATTGATATATAATGCAGATAATGTATTTTGAATTTATCCCATCATCTAGTTTATGATTAAGTTGGTTTAAAAATTCTAATTGTTCTTTACTTTGGAAAAGCATGGAAATACACTGCATGAGTAGGAGGGTTATAAATGGAAGGAAAGAGGATACTTGATGCTTAGGGCCTTGAAATACCCTATCTAATAGTTTCTAAAGGAAAAGTTTGCCTGAATAAATTTCAACACGTGGTTTGAATTAATTCAATATATTTAAAATTGAAAGCAAGGGGTGGGAATGGAACACAGAATTACAAAAAGATAAAAAAAAGCCATATTAAAAAATATATTTTTAAAAAGGAAGAGAGCTTACTGTTTACAAAGGGCCGCTTCAAAAATAGTAGGAAAAAAGAACCAGTTACCTCTCCTGTGAGTCCACAAAAAGTTACATTTAGAAAGATAAAAACAAGAAAATACATAATTGTAGCTAAACAAAGAAAAAACTGTGATGTTGACATGAAACCTGTCATAAACATATGACACTGAAAAAACTCTAAAATCACTTTTAGCTGCTGCAATTCTGTATCTAATTCCAGCAGTTATTGTAAATTTTGCCAATCTACCATCTCTATTTCTCGCTAAAGAAAAAATATTTAATATCAAAGATGATGTCTAACTCACTTCTTTCAATTTTCTAATGGTTTCAGTTTGGTCTTCTATAATTTTGACCTTAATTTTTAAAGAATCACTGTCACATTCACTTAGCTTCCGAAGAGATTCATTTTCTGTAGTTAAAACTTCAATTTTTGCCTCCAGTTTCCCACAGTTTTGGGCTAGCGATGCTCCTAAATTTAAAAAATGTAAGCATTATTAAAATGGAATGCATCATATATTTCAAAAACATTTTTATTACAGGAAATTATTTTTAAAAATGAAATAGTTCTGAATTAAGGAAATTACCATATTTAATTGTAGAAAAAATTTCAAAATGTTGTTCCTTTATATACTTACAATGGTATTTTTAAAATCACCAAATTTGAATACATCGTATTATAAACTTCAGGTATTTAATAACTTCTGTCCTGGAATATGCAGCACAATCAAAATGAGTTTTAAAAAATTTACATAGTAAATTCAATTGACAATTGAATGGCATTGCACTATACTTTCAAGTATTAATCAATCAAGAAACACTTCTTAAACATTAACCAAATGTCAGGCAGTAAGGAAGGAACTTATATTTTATTGAGTGAAAATATAAGTAAATACAAAAAAAGAATAATGTTGAGAAAGGGATACTAGCAATTGCAGGAAATGAGAAGTGCCCTAAAATAGAAAAGGGCATTTGAATTAGAATTTATTTTTTTCCTTCATTTTTTAAAATGGCTTTAAATGGTAAGTTTCCAATGAATAGATATTTATTTCCCCCCATCATTAAAATAAAAATAAGCTCCTCAAGTTTGCATAATTAAGCAAAATAAATTTCTACAATTACCTACCATTACAATTACCAAAAATATATGATTTATTCTGCATTTTAAATTCTCTCAAAAGATACTTTTATTATTTCTTTGACAAAAAGACACTATTGCAATCATATACAAAATTATTCTTATATTCCCCAAATAATTGGCACTCCTTTAGTTTCCAGTTCATTTCCACTATAAAGAGTTGCCAGAAATATTTTTATACATATGAGATTCTTTTTCTCTTTCTTTGATCATTTTAGAGTATAGGTCGAATAGTGGTATTGAGCTGAGCTTTGAAGAAAACTAGTGGTTCCATTGAATATATGATTTATAAAGTATCTATAGTATTTCCTGACAGTATTGTAATAATACTGCTCTTATTATCATAGTTAGAAAAATAGCCTACTTGTAGTCAGGAAGAATTGGGTCAAATTAGTCACTTAACTCAGTGCCTCAAGCAATGCTCTGAGACTAAAAGTTGTCTGTCAGCATTGGTAGAGGGAAGATAAAATGATATCACCAGGCCAAAAAAAATTATAATTCATTATCAATATTCTGTAAATACACCTAAACTATTTAAACATCTACTAGAGCCTCATTCTCAGCCTCCCTTGAGATAAGATTACAGACAGCCCTTGCTACTGTAATATTTTTATCATGAATGAAGGCTGGATTTTGTTAAAGGCCTTTCTTTGCATCTACTGATAGAAATTTTTGTTATTGAAAGAATAGTTTTTAAAATGTTGAACCAATATGCCATACCTACTATAAAACTTGTTTGGTCATAATCCATGTTAAAATATAACTATATTCTCTTAGACACTCTAGGCTCTACTCCTTAGTCTCCAGATTTTTTCTACCATATTATATAGCAACCTTTTTTTCCTGGAAATTTATTCTTCCTATGAACTTAAATTTTAAGAAAATCACTTAATCCTGGGCTGTACTATGGCCCTTTAAGGATACCCTTCCCTTGAAACCCCCACTATTTAGCTCGTTATTCATTCATTTATTTTGTGTTATCTTCCCCTCTTTTAAAATGGAAATTCCTTGATGACAGATCATGATCTGTCTACATAAATTGTATTCTCAGAGTTTAGCAAGATGCTTGCCATAGACTAGGAAA
Organism: Sminthopsis crassicaudata; assembly: GCF_048593235.1. Classification (NCBI taxonomy): domain Eukaryota; kingdom Metazoa; phylum Chordata; class Mammalia; order Dasyuromorphia; family Dasyuridae; genus Sminthopsis; species Sminthopsis crassicaudata. Next base: position 298,129,397 of record NC_133617.1, on the reverse strand, counting down.
CACTTAATAATTGACTGTTGACTCAACTAACAATATTTTTATATCTATATTAAGGAAATTAGGCAATAATTTTTTAGTTGTATTTGCCAAGTTTTAAAATCAAAACCATTATTTTCCTCGTAAAAGATAGTTTGCTGAATTTCCTTTTTCACCTGTGTTTAAGAATATAAGTGATTATTTGTTTTTAGAAAGTTTGAAATAATTTACCCATGCCTCCATTTGAGCAAGATTTTTGATTTTGCTTTTTTGCATAGTAATTCTTTGTTGATCTGTCTTGTTTCTTTCTTTGAGATAGGCCTATTTAAAATATTTATTTCCTGTTCTTTCGATTTTGATCATTTATATTTTTGAAGATAAACATCAGCCTCTTTTAAGTCCTTTACAATATAATGATTATAACTGGGTATGCTATTTCCTAACACTATTCAAAATTTGTTATGTTGTTTTTCCTTTTTTATTTGTAATTTTTGCTAATTCATATTTTTCTTTCCCTTTTTGTGACTTTCCTAAGGGTTTGCTGATGTGGCTGTCTTTTTCAAAGAACAAGTTTATGAATTTGTCAGTTCAATTAAAAAAAAATTTCGTTTTCATCTATTTCTACTTAATCCTATACTACCTTTGAAAAAACTTTCCTCTAGACTACTTCTTTCCTCCCACCCCTGTTAATTTCTTTAGGCATAAAATGAATTTATTCATTTTCTTGTTTTCTCATTTATAAAAAGTCATCTCATGAGATAAACTGATCTCTAAAAATTACTTTAGCTACATATTACATATTTTGATATGTATGATGCTAGTGTTGTCATCTATGTTTTTACTGTTTTTTTCTCATTTCCTTTTTTTTAAGTTTTAATAAATTAATAAATTAACTTTTCAGTTTCAATTTAATTTCATAATTTTTTATAAAGCTAAAGTTTCAAGGGCTTATTCTCATTTTATAAAATACATAATTCTAATTTTATTGCATTGCCTGAAAAATAAAGTATATACTTTTTGTCCTTAAAGACATTATATGTTGAAATAGTTAATTACAGGGTCAAAACTACAAAGTAGAATGTAATAGGTTCTTAAATTCGGTAAAACTGTTTTACTTCGATTTCTTGTACCCCTGGTGCCTCATTCAGTGCCTGGCACAAAAGTTTTAATGTTTGTTGACTAAATGACTGAAGTGAAGCTATAACAGGAATGAACTGAGAGAACAGGGAGAAGTCAAAGACAGAGCATGCAATTAGAATAGTTTAACATCTATAAATATGTTAAAGAATATTCTACAAAACAATGTAAATTTAGGAGGATTGAGACAATGGAAAAGGTGGAAGCATAGGAGATTATGAACAGAGAGGGAAATTTTGTAATTCTGATAAATCAATCAAGGTTCCTACTTATTAGATTTTGTAACATATATAACTTATGCCAATCAAAGAATTCTAGTTTTCTTAGTTAATTATTCAATTATTATGATAAATAATTTGAGCATATTAAAGAATATCACTGACTAGTTTTATTCTTATTTTTTCCTTTCTTCTTTGACTTAGAATTAGTAAACATAATTTTGCTATTTTATTTTCCCTTTTAAAAATTGAATTTTTTACCCTGCTGTGCCAGCTCCTGTCCCCATAGTTTTCTTTCTGCTTTTAAACCATCAAGTATTGATTCCTGGGCTGTTAGTTGAGAAGTAAGCTGTGATTTTTCCTGCTTGAGAAGTTCTATTTGAACACTCTTTTGCTTGTCCTCTTCAATCATGGTTTCAAGGGTATGAATTCGATTCTGCATACATAAAAACATTTTAATTATTTTTTTCAATTAATAGACATTTTCTCCTTCCCACCATCTCTCTCCTTTCTACCCAGGAAAGGAAAGCAAAAATCCTTATAACAGACATTTATAATCAAGAAAAATCAACTTCCACGTTGATAATGTCGAAAATGTAGGTCTCATGACATTGTTTTCAGAAAATCATTGTTGGTATTCTGCAGTCTTGGTTTTCACTGCATTACTTAGAGATTTTTAACTTTTTCAAAATAATTTTATCTTTACAGTTTTGTTAAAATTGTTTATGCTGTTTTCCTAGTTATACTTACTTCATTCTGCATCAGCCAATACAGGTCTTCTCAGATTTCTCTTGAAACCAGCATTTCTAATGACACAATATTCTAGTACATTCAGATAACATCTGTTTAGTTATTCCCCAAATTATAGCTATCCCTTAGTTTCTAGTTCTTTGCCACAAAAAAGATATAAAAATATTGTACATGTGAATTATTTTCTACTTTCTTTAATCTCTTTGGAGATGTCAAAGATACAGAATGCACAACGTAGTAACTTTTAAGGCATAGTTTCAAACTGTTTTCCAAATAGTTAGACCAGTTCATAGCTTTGCCAAGAACATATGAATATTCCTGTTTTTTCCCACTTCCCTTCCAGTATTTATCATTTTTCTTTTTTTGTCAACTTTGCTAATCTCATGAATGTAAGATGAAACCTCTGAGTTGCTTTAAATTTATAATTAGTGACTTGAAACAATTTTTCATATGGTCATTAATAGTATGGATTTCTTTGCTTGAGAAGCCCCTGTGCATTCTTTGACCATTTATCACCTGATAAATGGCTCTTACTCCTATAAATTTTAATCAATTTCTTACATATATATCAAATGTGATACTTAACAGAAAAAAATGCTGGAATGATTTCCCTCTCCCTCAATTTAACCACTTCCTTTTTACTCTTAGCTGCACTGATCTTGTTTGTGCATAAAATATTAAGAAAAACAATACAAAGGAAAGATTCTAAAAAGTCTCTCATAATTTAAAAAAAATTCAATTTTTAAATTAAGTAGTCTTTAAAAGTTACAATAATTCATCTATAAAAATCAGGAACGAATATTTTACCAAGCAGGTATATGAGTGAATTTTTACTTCATTTGGTGGAAAAAACTCCACCATCAAACTTCAACTAAATGTTATTTTGAAATGTAGGCAAAGACAGTAAAGTTCTAAATGCGAAGTATGAAGTTGAAGGGAGAGAAAAATCAGAATTTTTAAAAGCTCATATAAAACTAATTTTTAAAATGTTTGCCCAAACCTGTATGAAAGCAGAAAGAAAATTTTAGTCTTACCTTTAAATTTGATGCTGTTTCTAAAAGTTTCCCCACACCTGTATGAAAAAAGAAAGAAAATGTCATACTTACCTTTAAATTTGTTGTTTCCAATTGTGATTTGGAAACTTCTGCAATTCTTGCTTTCTGTTCTTTTACCAATGAGGTCAGATCTTGAATTAAAATAGATGATTCATTTTCTTTTTGCTGAGCTCTGGCCAAGGCATGATTTTTCTTTACTAATTCAGCTGAAATATTTTCAAAGCCATCTTTAACCTATATTTCATAATCAAAGCAAAATGTATGCAAATAAGGATTTGGCAAATAATTTTAAGATTATTTAGTAGTATTAATATATTAATATAAATAATAAACTGGTATTTGTTGTATTGGTAAGCTCTTGTTGTTAATGCACTAGTTATTAAGTGATCTTTATAAAAGGCATAATGACGATCCAGACCATGTCAGTCAGACAACTGACAAGTCAAAGAAGCTGAGAACTACTGAGACTATAAAGCAAGGTACAAAGACAGTAACACTACAGCATTTAAAAATATGTGAAAACAAAGTTGGTAGGATTATAGAGGCAGTGTGGCTACTAGAAATACTATAGGACTTGTAAAGATTTGGGTTCAAGCCAAATTTTAAATCTAAATAATAGTAATCATAATCAAGTCACTGAGCCTTAGTTTTTTTTTTTTTCATCTGTGAAATTATCAGGATAATCATATATCTCAGAGCTGTGGCTCATAAGATCAATTATATATATGTGTGTGTATATATATATATACATATATAAGTATAAAGTGTTTCATAAATCTCAAGAATGAAATAAATGCTATTACTGATAGTCTTAATTCTCATCTGGATGGCTGATGTGATAAAGACAGCTACATAAGACAAAATATTTGTCCTGAAAACAACTGGAAAAGGTGTCAATATTACATAAAGGATCTTTTGAAAAATACTGGAACTTTTTAAAAATAGTATTTTATTTTTCAAATTACATGTAAAGAGAGTTTTTAATATTCATTTCTGTAAAATTTTGTGTTCCAAATTTTTCTCCCTCCATCCCTTAACTACCCCCTCCCCAAAATAACAAGCAATCTGATATAGGGTAAATGTGTGCAATTCTTTTAAACATATTTCCATATTTATCATATTGTATAAGAAAATTTAGATGAAAAGGGAAAAAATACAAAAAAAGAACAAAAAAAAGGTGAAAATACTGTACTTCAATCTAGTCAATCTTCATAGTTCTCTCATTGGATGGACATGGCATTATCCATCCCACATCTAATGGAATTTCCTTTAATCACCATAGCTGATCATCACATAATCATCATGTTATTGTGGACAAAGTTCTCTTGGTTCTGCTTTCTTTAACATCAGTTCATCTAAGTCTCTCCAAGCCTTTCTGAATAATAGTATATTACATTCATATACCATAACTTATTAAAGCCATTTCCAGTTTGTTGCCACTACAAAAAAAGGGCTGCTACAAACGTTTTTGTACATGTGGTCCCTTTCTCTCCTTTTAAGATTTCTTTAGGATATAAGCCCAATAGAGACACTTGCTGGATCCATAGGTATGCACATTTTTAGAACCCTTTGGGCATAGTTCCAAATTATTCTCCAGAATGGTTGGATCAGTTCATACTCCACCAACAATATATCAGTGTCCCAGTTTTTCCACATCCCCTCCAAAACCTATCATTATCTCTTCCTGTCATCTTAGCCAATCTGAGATATTTCAAGTGGTGCCTCAGAGTTGTCTTAATTTGTATTTCTCTACTCAACAGTGATCTAGAGCATTTTTTATATGACAATAGATGACTTTAATTTCTTCACCTGAAAATTGCCCATTCATATTCTCTTACCATTTATCAACTGGGGAATGGCTTGTATCTTATAAATTTGAGTCAGTTCTTTATATATTTTAGAAGTGAGGCCTTTATCAGAAACATTAGCTGTAAAATGTTTTTCCCATCAGCTTTCTGCTTCTCTTCTGATTTTGGCTGCATCATTTTTGTCTGTGAAAAACCTTTTTAATTTAGTGTAATCAAAATTAACACTAGAACTTTTTAGAATACTAAGAAGAACTTGCCTTAAGGATTTCATCATGTATATGTAAATAGTTGCTAAACATTCAGTTGCTTCTTGCTTAACATTAAGTAACTCTAAAGTCTCCATCACTGCTGCTGGGCTTGTCATTTGAGGAGCAAATACAACAAATCTAATCCCTCTTCTACAGAAGAGCATTTCAAATCTTTGCTGACAGCTCTTACTCCTTCCCTGGCTTCTAAATTTTGACTAAGTATCCCCATTTGCTTCAAATAGTCATTAAAAGACATGGAATCAAGGCCTTTAACCACATTGGCTATCTACATCTAGACACTTTGGTATATTTTATCCCTTTTAAATTGTCATATCCAAGAGTTGGAGCCAAGACAGTAGAGAAAAGGCAGTAAATTGCCCTAAGCCCACCCTGATTTCTCTTGAAAAAACTTTAAATCATGCTCAAAACAAACTTTAAAGCAACAAAATCCACAAAAGGATAGGGTGAAATAATTTTTCCAGCCTGAGAAAACTTAGGACTAGGAAAGGTCTGTCTCACTTGAATAAAAGGGGAGCAAAGCTCAGCACAGGCAGAATCCAGCAAGCTGGTTAGGAGGCCCCTAGTCCATACAGAGATTCTCAACAGACCAGCCACACAGTGGGCTAGTTGTGAGACTTTTACCCTAACATGGCATAGTAATGGTCAGATTTGGCAGGCCTGAGGGACCTGGAACATCTGGCTAAACTAGGTCAAGCAAGTTCCCTGGCGTGTGATACAAGAAGCTTGAACAGTGCTCCCTTTATTCTAGAAATAATACTCAAGTTCAAAAGTTACAGAATAGGCTAAACAAAAGCCCCAACCATGGAAAATCATTATGGTGACAGAGAAGATCAAGACAAACTCACAAGAGGACAACAATGTCAAAATGCCTACATGTAAAGCTGCAAAGAGAAAGAAGAAATAGTCTCAGGCCAAAAAAGTCCTCATAGAAGAGCTCAAAAAGGATTTAAAAATTTTGAGAGATAAAAGAAAAATTAGGAAAAGAAATGAATGTTATAGAAAAGAATCATTTAAAAAAGTCAACAGCTCAACATTTTAGGAAAAAAAATGACTTCTTAAAAAAAAAAATTGGCCAAAGAGTTACAAAAATCCACCGAAGAAAACTATCCTTTAAAAAGCAAATGACTCCATGAGACACCAAAAATCAAATAAAATCAAAAGAATGAAAAAACCGAAGAAATGTGAAATATCTCACTGGCAAAACAACTAACTTAGAAAATAAATAAAAGAGAGACAATTTAAGAATTATTGGATTACCTGAAAGCCATGATTAAAAAAAAAAAAAAAGCCTTGGAGAGCATCTTTCAAGAAATTATCAAGGAAACCTGCCCTGATATTCTAGAATCAGAGGATAAAAAAATAATGAAAAAAATCTAACTAGTGCCTTAAAGAAATCTCCAAATGAAAACTCTCAGGAGAGTATTATAGTCAACTTTCAGAAGACAGGGGGAAATACTGCAAGATTTCAAAAAGAAACAATTCTAATATTGAGAACACAATCAGAATTACACGGGATTTAGCTTCTTCTACATTAAAGGAATGGAATATGACATTCTGGAATGTAAAAGAGTCCATAATATTTAAAGCCAAGAATTAACTATCCAGCAAAATTAAGCATAATCTTTCAAGAGATAAAATGGATATTTAATGAAATAGGGAACTTTCAAAAATTCCTGAGGAAAAGACTAGAGCTGAACAGAAAATTCAGTTTCCAAATACAAACTTCAAAAGAAGCACAAAAAAGTAAGCGGGAGAGAAAAAAAAAGTCATTTAATAAGATTCAACTATTTATATCCTAAGGGAAAAAATGAGACATCTAAAAATCATATATCTATGAGGTGATTTAGAAGGATTATATATATAGGTAGAGGGTTTAGATTTTTTTACTTTGATGGGATGATATAAAAAACAGTGAGAAAGAGGATTGCACTGGGAGAAAAAGGAAGGGAGAGGCAGAATGGAGTAAACTCACATGAAAAGATCGGAAAGATGTAAACTGTCATATCCAGGACTGAATACAATGCAGTAGTTATATTCATATCAGTAATTCTCATTTTTTTGGTTTTCTATTTTTTCTTTAACTTGATTCAATACTTGGTTTTATTTTTTATAGCATTTATATAAAAGCAGTAAATTTTTTCATATTCTTTTCACATATTTTGATTACATAACAGCTCATATTTATTTTGTCTCATAGTTTACAAAGTGCTTTCATCACACCAACATTTTGAGGCATGAAGTTTATTGTTTTCATTCTATAAATGAAGAAATTAAGGATCAAAAACATTTAAGTCATCTTGTGAAAGGTTACACAATAGGTAGCAGAATCATTTTTCTCTCCTAAGCAATGTATCTTTGCATTACAGTTGATAAATACTATGTACAAGTACAAGAATTATAATTTTCAAATAATCAGGAAATTTACATTTTGTAAACATTCTGCTCTAGCCAAAAAGAAACTTTTTATTTTATATAATGCAGAGTTTGCTTCAGGTACTGAAAAAATACAAAGGCTGGTTTCTTCACTGCATTTTACCTTCTCATCCTGCCACATACACACAGACAATTCAACAGTTATGCAACAAGTGCTAAGAGCATTATTTTTATGCTAAGGATTTAATAAATTTTATTTGTATTTGAGTATATGAGTCAGAATTTACACGTAAGTAAAATTTCTATCTCCTCCAATTTAAGTATTATGTATGGGTTTATATACTTTTCTTGCATACAAAGTGCACATAAAAGTGCAATAAAAGTAAGTTTAAAATTACTTTTCCTAATATTTTGTCACTTCAATTGATACCTGAACTCATCAATGTGGTTATTTCCTCTAATGATATAGATTACAACCTACTTTTGTCCATGCTCTCCAGCAAATCCTCCAGGGTCTCCCCAGTATGTCAGTGGTGACTTTTTCCATTATATTTGTTGGCATTGTGGGAATACTGAAAAAGCATGATTACTGTCTATCAATTATCTCGTTGTTTATATAACTAGTCTGTTTTCTTTTTCCTGTATTTCTCTGATGAAATTCTATCCATCAGAAAATCAGAAATTGTCCATCGCTCTGCCTTGTGACCTGCCAATAAACCCTTTTCTCCCTATCTGGGACTGAATACTCAAGGCCTGATTCAATTCGCAGACTGAGTGAGCCAGTAATGTACCCTAACTCATTATGTCTAGCTTAAGGCTTGAGGGCATGGACTACCCTTTATATTTGTGAAATTGTTGCCCATAGTAGGTATTTTAAATGCCTGCTCACTCATTCCTTTATGTTATGATATTGCAATTTAGTTCATTGGTAATGTGCATGAATTTATTCATGTTTCTCCATTGCGCTATGAGTGGTTTGAAACTTCTATGACTCATAGCCATACCACATCACTAGAAGGCTATTGATATTAAAAAGATGGCTCTTTAATTCTGCATGATTTCTCAAAAGTAATCCCTAGTCCTATATTTTCCTCCTGTTTATTTCTAGGGCCCATTCATTATCCTACTGTTATGTTTGTTTTTTTTAAATATATAACCAATGGACTAGTATTGCAGGTTGTCCATTCAATTGCATGCCACAGTATGTACAATTTATATTCTTTATCTTGTTGACTTTTCCTCATATGAACAGTTATGAAGAACTCTTTTCAGTGAGGAGATATTATTTATGAGACTTTGTAATGTTTCAAGGCTTTATGAAATCAGAACAATGACATCTGGAAGCAGGGATATTTGGTAGATATTAACCTATAGAAAATTCCTTTACTTTTTGAACTCTATGACAGTGGCAAATACTTTTGGTGAGCATGGGTCTCTTGAACAAATTTATGTCATATCTGTCAAGTAATGTAAAACATAATGGTTTTAATATATACATATGTGAAGCCATATTGGAGGAAATAATACTTAAGCCAACATTTTGCTTTACTAAATTACATTTTTTTAAAAATCAAAAAATAAACAATGAAACTTTATCTTCTTCTATACCTTCCAGTCAATTGTGTGGCAAAAATAATGCCTATTACAGAAAATTATTCACAAAAATCACTTCTAATAAATTCAGCAAATCACAGAATTTTGGAGTGAGAATGGATCTAAGAAGACATCTATTTAAACCAGTATTTCAAAAATAATTCCCTTTACTCATACTCAACAAATGCTCATTCAGCCTTAGACCAAAAACAACCTATTAAGGAATAGACCATCTCCTCCCAAACAACACATTCCACTTTTCCTAGTTGTAATTGCTAGGAAGTTTTTCCACATCAAATCTAATTTTGCTTCTTGGTAATGTTCACCCATTATTACTAGTTCTTGGTGTTTTATGACTACTGCAATAGCTTGCTAATTAAATCTGCCAGCCTCATCTCTCTTCTCACTCCCATCTATCCTCTAATCAATGCTATCATGATCTTCCCAAAGTTCAAATCTGAAAACATAAACCCCCTCTCCCTCCTTTCAATAAATTCCAGTGCCTCTCCATCATCTCCAGAATCAAATATAAAATTATGTTTGGCATTCAAAGCTTTTTATAATTTAGTACTCCTCCCCAGTGCTGTTCCAATCTAGCAATGCCTTCCTTTTTATTCCTTACATAAGATACTCTATCTTCCTATTGCAGGTGCTGGCTGTCTTTCATACTTGGAAATCTTTCTCCTTATCTTCATCTCCTGCCTTCCTTCAAGTTCCAGATGTAATTTTCCCTTTTACATGAAGACTTTGACAATCTTCTTAAATTTTAGTGCCTTTTTTTCCTATTGGTAACCTCCAATTTATCACTCACTTTGCTAGTAACAGTTTTAATGTTGTCTCTCCCATTAAACTATAAGCTCTTTGAAAACAAAAGCTATCTTTTATCTTTCCATAGAACCCCCGCACTCAACATAGTATCTGGCATATGACAACTGATTAATAAATGTTTTATGACCAACAATTTTGAAAGATTTAACTTCGGATCAATACAATGACCAACTATGATGCCAGAAGAACATAAGGAAGAATTCTGACTACTTCCTTAGAAGTAATGTTCAATATACTAGGAACATATATTTCTGGATATGGTCAATTTGGGGATTTGTTTTTATGATTATTCATATTTGTTATAGGGTTTTTATATTTCTTTGGGAGGAGACAGAAGGAAGAAAAAATAAGTATTTGGACTAATTTAAATAAAAATGCAATCAAAAGAAAAAAATTAGTATTAAATTGCTAAGGATACTATAATAAAAAAGTGCTTTGAACAGGCCAATCAATCTGTGAACCTCAAAGACCATATCTATAAAATGAGAATAATTGTTGAATTGTCATTTTCAAAGGATTGTTGTAAAGAAAGTGCCTTGTAAAGTATAAGTACTAATAAGTTAATATTACCACCGAGACAATGCCATTCTTACTTCTTTAAATCTTTTGGCTTCAATAGTTAAGGCCATACGGAATTCATCTTCAAGGTCTAAATATTGTTGGTTTAATATATTAATTTTCTCCTGAAATTCTTTCACTCGTTCTTCATGCTTCTTTTCTTCTTTTCCTATTTCTTTTGCCAAAGCTTCCTGGAAATCAGAGCCATTCAAAGTCACTCTTGTTTCAAGTTCTTTCCTGAAATAAATAACAAATTTAAATACCTACTGTCTTTATTTAAAAACAAACTAAAAAAGGCTTTTCCAGTTCTTTGTAATCCCTTCTAATTTTGTCTAGTTTTCATTGCTCATGCCTTCCCCCCCCCCCCAAACAGCTTTGCTTTCCTTTTTTGCTAATCATCGTATTTTGAGAGGTCATTTGGAGGGCAATATCTCTGATTTTAAAATTTTTGAAAGAGAAACTGAAGACAATGTTAATAAAAGAAATACAATACTAAATATTCTACTAAAAAAACCCCAAGAATTGTGTTTTAACCATTATTTAATTTAAAATTGGAAATAAAAATATGTCTATGCCTAAATCTAATAAAAATTCAATGGTTCAAAAATTATTCCAAAAATTAGCCTTAATATTTTTTGCAATATTGAATCTCGTTGGAATTTAGTAAAATGAAGACTTAAGATCTGTTCCTATTCTTTTCGAAAAAATACAGAAATCAGGCAGACAAGAAAAAGGTGTACCTGAGTATGTAGTTGAAGAAAAAGTTGGCTAAGATACCTACACCCAATACTATTGAGAAAAAGCATTCTTTAATAGCACTTAAAATACTGGTAAGTATTTCTCATCTATTTTTTCAAGTCTTGCCCACTATAACTCTATGTTTGGCTCAGTTTCTGAAGTACTGAGAATATCTCTCACCTGATTTTTGGTTGTATTCAAAGAATGGCAAAAGTTTCATGAGGACAGAAATTCTAGGGTATGTCTATGAGACATTCATTTCAACTAGTACTGTGTGCTCAAAGACAAAATATTTAACTCAATATGCTGAGTATTTTAGAACTTTATCACAGCCAACTCAGAAACCAATTTTAGGCGTGTGGAGAAACTAGGATACTTGCTAGTACTATTACTGGCTTGAAACAGTTTTTATCTTTTCTATTTAGTTACTTCTTACCTATGTTCCTGTTCTTTCATTGCCAGAAGTTCATGAAGTTGCTGTACCTTTTCTTTCTGTTGATGAAGGGATGCTCTAAGCAGCTGTATTTCTCTCTCAGCAGCTGAAGCTTTGAGTTCTATCTCTTGAACTCGCTTCACCTATATGAGAAAAGTAGTGATGGAGATAATTTTGATAATTTGTTAATAAGCTCTCCTTCAATCTGAGAAGCCGAATCAAGAACAATATAGATTAGTATTAATGGTTTTCATCAAGCTTAATCAAATTAAGTAATGATATTACCAAATGCTTTATAGAAATTTTGGTAGTATCTACTTATCCACATGTAATGATAATTTCCATGCAAGGAATATGGAGAGAACTTTGTTCCCCCTACAGAGATTCTTAAGAACTGTCTCTGTTCCTGAATTTGGTCAATCTGCAGAATTTTTATTGAGCTTTTATTGGTTATTCCCATAACATGTAGTGGTATCACAATTATGTTGTGATTTCAGAAAGCAAAGATAGACTTAACATGGAATGAACTTTGTAGGTCATACTTTCAAGATATATTTAACTTCTTTCTTGTGGATATAATATTATAGGCTTAGTATAATGTACTTTATGGTATAGCTAGATGAATAAAGTGCTGGGCCAGGAGTTAGGAAGACCTGAGTTTAAATCCAGCTGCTTCATACTAGCTGTGTGATCCTGGTCAATCACTTAAACTTTGTTTTTCTTTTTTTTCCTGAGGCTAGGGTGAAGTGACTTGCCCAGGGTCACACAAGTAGGAATTGTTAAGTGTCTGAGACCAGATTTGAACTCGGGTCCTCCTGAATTCAAGGCTGGTGCCTTGCATCACCTAGTTGCCCCACTTTGTTTTTCTTTAAACACTGTGGAAGGAAATGGCAAACTATTCTAGTATGTTCGCCAAGAGAATCCATGGAAACTGTGGGTCAAAGGGGTCATGAAGAGCTAATAACAATTGAACATTTGAACAATAATAATATGTTAGGATTTGGACCTATGAACTTAAACTATTTCATGTAACTTAAAACAGTATTGAAATAAACCAATACCTACCTCTGCAACCTGCTGCTGAAAATTTTGTTTCTCTATTTTTGTCAAAGTTTGTTCCAAAGTTCGCAGAACTCTATTTTGTTCCTCTTCTTTATTTTTTGATTGATTTAATTCATTATGGAGTTTCTCAATTTCACTCTTAAATTTATGGACAATGTTTTGGAGCTTTACTTTAGCATTTCTTTCTTTCAAAATCAATTCCTTTAATCTAAAGCAAAAATAAAAAATGAAACAAAACAACAACAAAAAAACTATTGTATATAATTTCTCTATATAAAAAAATTATAACTTAGCTTAAGACAGTCCACAAACTATGCTAGTTATTAATGGATCACACAGTAATGTTGTCCTAGCAATCTTTAGAAGATCTGAACTCAGTTTCATAAGTTTGTATCTACTCTGAAGGCATCTCTGATACCTACCAATAGAGGGCATCTACTTAACTGATCAGAAAGCAAAGGACTAGAGAAATGATACAATCCACATATAAGCCACATAGTTATAACAGATTTTAAAAATCCAAGGTAAGAGCCCTAAAAACTCTCCGATTTTGAGGACAAGAAGAGAAAAAGTTTATCAAAGAGAGAAAGGCAAGAGAATTGGAAAAATGCATACAGGCAACAAAGTAGAATTTGAGAAAGAAAGGCAGAGGTAATCAAAAATTTCAAAAGCTTCAATAAGATCAAAGAAGTAAGGGTATCAGCATATTTTTAATGACTTCTAAGGGAATTGTTACAATAAAAGTGTTTTAGAAGCAAAAACTAGATTACACAGCATGAGATTTTTTTCTTACAAGAGATTACTCATTGGGCAAGGTTACATGTAACTATAAAAAATTTCAGCAAAATACCTAAAAACTAAATCAAAAAAACTCACCTTGATATCCCTAAAACACAGAAATGATCCTGTTACTCTATTGGCTCAGGAAGTATCAGACTTCCCACTGCCCTTAAGATAATCTTCAAGTTTCTTTTTGGGGCATTTGATTCCTTTACAATCTAGTTCCAGCCTTCTTTTCCAAAGATTTCATAGTTTCTTTCCTATGTTATCTCAGTTCTAGCCAGACAGGACTCTAAATATACTAGACAGTCCAGCTTCTGTCTCCATACCTTTGCAGCAACTATCCTCCATGTCTGGAATGCTCTTCTTCCACACCTCTTGGAATTCCTTGCTCCCCTTTAAAAACTCACTAAACTCAAGGTCTGTCTCCCATGCAAATGTACTGCTGATCCCTTCAGTTGTTATTCTTCTTTCCATATTCATTAATCACTTTTATATTGTGTTGACCTATCTGTGTGCATGTTGTTTCTCCATAGGAGAATGTTAAGTTCCTTGAGAGCAGGGATAACATTGTCTATAAATTATAATTTATAGTTAGCAGCTTAAATTTTGGTATCTAGGCACTTAATAAATTTTTGCTGAATTCAATGAAATAATTAATGAATAATTATTATTACTTAATAAGTTAACATACATATTTTACTTCTTAAATAAATGCTTGTTGAAAGATGATTTCAGAAAAACATGGAAGAACCTACAGCAAACTATGCAAAGTGAAGCAAAAAAAAAAAACATGAAAAAGAACATTGTATACAATAACAGCAATACTGCACAATGAAAAATTATGAATGAATTAGCTATTCTAAGCAATTCCAAAAGTCTAACGAAGCATACTATCTCCTACAGGAAAAAAAAACAAAACAAAACTAGATATTGTTTGACTACAGACTGATTTGGAAATATTTTACAGATTGCACATGTATCTATGTCTGATTGTTTACCATCTCAAGAAGGAGGGGAGAGGAGGTAGGGATAGAATTTGAAACTCAGAACTTTAAAAAATATATTTTTTCTTTTAACATGCAATTGGGGAAAAATAAAATATTTCTAAAATGCTTATTATTTTACTGTTTTAAATGTACTTTTTTCATAAAATTATTTCATTTTAATTTGAAACAACCCTGTGGGGAAAAGGTTTTTTTTTTTTTGTAACTATTTTACAGATGATGGAATAGATTCAGAGAGGTTGTCCCTTTACTTTTTTTAAGTTAATAAACAGTAAGATATGATTATGTGCAAAGTTATGCTAGTGAAAGGCAAGCTAAACCTTTTACTTAGTACCCAAACTGGAAGTTTCTTTCATTCATTCCTGCAGCCTCCTTTCACCAAGATATTCTCTTTACCTGTCTGTGGTAAACAGGGCCATACTATGAATATCCTTTTCTTCTTTCACTTGTTTCTGCAATTCTTTAATATGATCTGCAAGTTTCTTCTCAGCTTGTTCAGCTTTCCATCTCTTCTCCCTCTCTTCATCTAGTTTCTGCACAAGTGTCTGAAATAGTTATATAATATAGGAAAATTCTATTAAGATGTTAATTCTATATAATAAATCTTTTAAAAAATTCATTAAACAGTGCTGAATTTTTGAGGGGAGAAATCTGTTAATTACAGAATATTTTCTTCATAATTATAGAATATTAAAACTTTTTTATAAGTACATTTCAAAGTTCATGTAAGACAAGAATACTTAATATGTATAAATATCTATCTCCAAATGACAAAATTGAGAAAGCTTAGGTACATCAGTTGAATTGATCAATGAAAAATGTAACCCAAATGAAAGTTCTTAATTTGAGATGCTGTTGGGAACTTTGGTCACAGAAAAATATCTTATGACTGCTGGATAAGATTAAGGCAGACCTTTTAGACTATGTATAAAAACATCAGACCAGTTCAAAATAGCCCATTTTAGTGATCGAGGAATACTAATATGGAATATTCAAGTTTGAGAGTTAGAGTCAATTTTCTGAGAGGGAAAAATTTGGGGGGAGAAGGAAGAGTCTATTTCTGTCTATATTACTATTTACTATACCACTGTAGTAAATATAGTAAATTAAATTTGATCATCAGTAGCAAACAAATCAATAGGGGCTTATAAATGACAGTCCTAGGAATCCAGCCTTTAAGGATTACCTCTTAAACTCTGATAGTAACTACTAATAAGCCACTCTCTAGTGGTCTGCCAGTATAAAGAGAAGTTGGGTATGTAGTGACAGAAAGGATATTACATTTAAATATTTTAAAAAATTGCTGGACTCAAAACTAAAAAGTATATATAGAAACTTTTTTTCATTAACGCTTTTTATTTTTCAAAACATATGCATGGACAATTCTTCAACCTTAGCCCTTGCAAAACCCTGTGTTCCAATTCCCCTCTTCCCCCCATGCCCTTCCCTAGAAGGCAAGTAGTCCAATTATATAGAATCTTTAATTTCCAGAAACCTTACTTTGAAAAAGTTCATTAAAAAGACAAGATTGAGATAACAATCTTATTGTTAGAAGGAACCAAGACATAATTTACTCCATCCCATCTTAATTTTATAGATGAAGAAATCTGGACTAAAGAGACTTAAGTGGCTTGCCCAAGTTAAGCCATGAAGTAATCCACACTAAGAACTAGGCCTCCTTATCCACATGCTAGTATTATGTGTACCCTATTCACCCTTGCTTCATAACACTTTTGTTTCATAACTGCCATGAATACTGTATTTCAATTATTAAAACAAATGAGTGAAGTTTGAATTAGGTTTTGTTGAATTTTAGCTATATTTTAGTTCTTAAAAGACTATTCATAAAATAAAATTAATGCATTATTCAAAATTCAAAAAACCTCAGTTTATTTAGGTGCATAAAAATTATTCTACTTAAAGAAATATGTGTAATATTTTGGCTTAAAGTAGAAAAAACTAGAAAAAATAGTTACATTTAGTTACCCTATCCCATACTTTCCCAGTTTAAGATTTAAAACCAACCATACCCTGTATGTAGAATCTTCTGTGAACCTTAAACTTTTATTTTCTATTTTATTTGTTTGAGTACTTTGTGATACTAGATTTCCTGTTGATCTTTCCATCTTTAAATCTGAGTTTCTTGAAGTTGCTCTTAAAGACAAATTCTTAGTGGAGAGATTTTTTGATTTCTTAGTGCAACTCTGCTCTGTGCCACTAAAATGAAAGAAAATTTGAGAAATAATTTAACATGCTGTTTACACTATTTTCTCCCCATTATTCATGGTTGGAACAATAAATCCAAATACTTTCATTATGAGACATTTATTTTAGGGTCTAACTGTACTCTAATTAATAGTTTTTTGGCAATAAGAATAACAATTTTCCTATTTTAACATTTTAAGTTCTCAACATTTTCAAGCAAAATTTTTGGTTCTTGGTTTGAATCATCCACCGAAAAAAATCTACACTGTGTAAATACTTTAGTACTGGATTATATGCTGTATGTTGAAGAACTGGAAAGAAAAAGTTATAAGAGATACCTGTCAGAAAGTTTGCTTTTGTTATGGTGCTTAGAAGTCTGTACAGCTTTGCTATAATAATGGATTTTTGTTCTTCTAGGCATTTTCTTATGGTTTTCTTTTCCGCTTTCATAATCACTTTCAGAAGTTATCATTGTTTCTCTTTTTGGTTGGACTACTTTCAAAGAAGTATGATTTGGGGGTGAATTAGATGCCTATAACAAAAAAAATGATGTTTTTTTTTAAATCTGTAAAATAAAATACCAAATGTAAGCATATTTTCATTTGTACAGTGATAAAAGATTGATTAAACTAGATGTTTGATTAAAATTCCAAAAAAGAATTCCTGAGAAAGAAAAAAAGAAAATCTTTAGTACAATTTGATGTACATTTATTATATGACAGTATATTTATATTGTTCAATTGTAAAAAGTTTTATAAATTCTACTTGCTTAAGGAAAATGTAGATGTCATAGTCTAATATGAATTTGTTACTTAACCCCAAAGCATCATAAAAATAACTTTAAAAGCAAATATTTTAACTATATGTGTATGTGTATATACATATACAAACATACATATTCACATATATGTGCATTTGTAGATACACATGTAAATTCACAGAAAATAAGGAGTATTGTTACTCAGCAAGCCATGAGGAAATAAGAATAAAGATTCTGAAGCAGTCCTAAGGTTTAAAAGCTCAAGGATGGGACATGAACGCCTCTTAAGTAAAGACAGGAAATAAGGAATCCCCTGCTGCTCACTACCTGCATCAGGTATCTAGCACAAGTCATTCCTCTTATCTAATTTTCAATATATGACAATGGAGGGGATAAGAAGGACTGATCTCAAAGGGATCCTTGATAAGACTCCAAGGATGGTCATCACATAGGATTGCATTATTTTCACTCCAATTATTATTTCCTCATTAAATGTTAATGTGTTAAAGTGATAAAAATCATTTAAACAGATGAATTTCTCAAATAATTCCCAGTTTCTATAGCTCCCTAAATTCCTTTTCCCAAAGGGGAAAAATATGAAGCAGAAATGAATTACATTATTGAGGAGCTGTGAAATCTGATCTTCTAATTTTTTTATTCTCATCTCACTGTTCAAATTATTTTCACCAAGCTTATTTCTTTCTGGCTCAGATGAAGTAACTTCTACAGAAGGACAGAATGTATTTTTTGTTGGCGTACTTGCAGGCTTTTGATCCTGGGGCATTTCCTGATTCATGTAGTGTATGATTCCTGGTAAGTTACCAGAGTTCTAAAAAAAAAAAAAAAAAAGTTAATTTTTAAAATTTTGGCAATAAAAAAGTTGGAATTATAAAGCTTTTTTATAAAGAGAAAAAAATTAGACCTCCTCTTTATCTAGCTGTGAATCAGAATAAACTAGATTATCCAAAAGATCTTCTAAACATTGTAGATCTGATGGATTTCCTTCTACCATATATACCGGTTCACCAAATATATTCATCCCATCTAGGACTGTTAGCTGGGGCAAGGTCTGGAGAATGATCCCTCTGTAGCCTAATATTTAAAAAAAAGTTCATATTAAAATTTAGCATTTAAAATATTTTTATTTCTAACATAATATAAAAATATCATATTGCATATTTCAATTGATAAAACTAATTTTCAGTATTACAAATATTCCTACAAAAAGTCATTTAAGCTTTTTCTAACACCAAATAATTTTTCTTAAAACATCTTAGTTAATTCACCAAGTATTCATTAAAGACTATATATTAGACACTAAAGAAGTTTAAAGAATGGTAGTTAAACCTCTTTGCCTTTAAGTGTTCATAAAGCTATGGATGTATATGTACTCAGAGAGCTATTTTTTGTTAGGGTGGCCAGTCAGAGAATGGTGCTTATTTTTATAGTCAAGAAATGATCTGGTATGGTATCAGTTATAGCTAGTCCACTAAGATTTCCTCTATAGGGGGCAGCTAGGTGACCCAGTGGATAGAGCACTGGCCCTGAAGTCAGGAGTACTTGAGTTCAAATTCAGCCTCAGACACTTAACACTTTCTAGCTGTGTGATCCTGGGCAAGTCACTTAACCCCCCAACTGCCTTAGCAAAACAAACCAACAAACAACAAAAAAACACATTTAGAATGATAATTATTGGAATAAACAATGGATTCTACTTATAAAATTACTGTGTAAGTATAGCTAATTTTATGTCTGATTTATGTTAGGATCTTAATATTTCAAAGGATCTGTGGTGGCTATTTCTCCAAACAAAAAAAGGTTTTTCAATTATTTTTCAACTTTTTAAGTATACTGTTTGTCTTTTGAATGCAATCATTTTATAAAAATTTAATAATAATTTATTTTTACTCTTTATGATGTCATATGAACACAAATTAGAAAATACCACAATCTAAAAAAATTTAAATGACTCAAAGGATAACGGAAAAATATACAAGTTGTAAAAAAGCTTCAGTATATTAACAATGATGTCCTGGAGGTAAAAGAAATACAAACAATTATTTTCTAGGTGTAAATGGGATCACTAACGACATTTATGACTAGAAAAGGAGGTGCTGTGTAGTAAAGGATAAGAGACATAATAATGTGTTACACGGTACCAATGAGATACCAAGAGGACCAGAAGAAAGTCTTCAGTACCTTGGTTGGATGCTTTTTAGAAGATTTATAATCACAGTCAACAATTTTATAGGACGACAAGACAAAGAGGACTCAAAATTTGTATCATTAAAAAAGGTATTATAATAATAACTCATATTTATATAGTACTTAACAGTTTACAGATGACTCTTCTGAAAACTACCTTGTGTCATAGGTACTATATGTTTAGGTAGCATTTGTTTATCTCCATTTTGCAGATGAGGAAACTAAGCAATAATTTAAATGTCTTAACTAGAGTCAGATAACTAAACAATGTCAGAACTGTTTTTGAATCAAATCTTCTAAATCCAAGATCAGTATTCTTTCTACTATATCATACTGATAAGATCAAAAGTTTAAGTAATAAGTTTCTAATTTTCAGATGCAAAACTGTTTAAGTACTTAAATTTAGCAATCCTTTAGCCCCAACATACCACTATTCAGGTAACTTAAGTTACTTGTTTTACTTGTAAAATAATTAAATTGATGTGTGAATTGTAGGTTCAAAAACAAAACTAATAATTACTCTAAAAATCCCCATATTTGAGTCAATAAATAACAAACTCTAAAGGTCATTAATATAGTGCTAAAAATAAATTGCTCATACCTGGTTGGTCACAGATTGGATTATTTTTTCCATTTTTCTCCAAAGTAAGATTAGTCAAGAAATGTAATCCTACCATGCATTGGAGTAGATGATGAATACTACTTATATAATTGCTATGTAGGTCAATGTGACTAATTTTATGCCTAGTTCCACGAAGATATAAAAAACCTGTAATACACATATATAAACAAGTTATCACAGAATTTTTTGTAATGTGTAATTCAACAAAAGCATTAAAGGGGTTTTATTTATCTTATGAGTTAGCTTAACTGTTGTTATATAAAGAGATCATCCGTCCTATCAAGTTTTTATTTTTATAGTTTGCTAATAATAAGATGACAAAGAGTTCAAATTCAGTATCAACTTATGAGGTATTCAGTTGTAGGAAACATATCCTGTCTGTACTCAACTAGTCAGTTGGTACCTTCAATTAGCTAAAATTATTAAACTTATTCCAATAAATTAATTTGCAATATAATCTGCCAGCTCTATGTCTCAACATAATTGGTTTGGTTCTCTAAAGATATTATTTATCAGTTAAGAGACATCCACTGAGGCTATATTTTAGTCACCTTTATTTGGTAAGCATATGGAAGATTAAAAAAACAAAACACATTCTCAGTCTAAATTCCTGGGGAAAAATTCATAGTCGTCTTAGAAACATGGTTTATAATCACAAGATTTAAACATCAGTAAGAAGTATCATTCTTTCATTTATAAACTATTTACCACTACAGTATGTATAGAGAGAGCCCTTTTAGTTCTAAAAAAGATTTTTTTTTAAAAAGTGGAATCCCAGCCTACATGAGGATTTAAGAGCTAGCACAGCACTTTTTTGATGTCCCTAACTGCTTATGCCAATCCTCTCCCCCTGAATATACTTTTTGTACATGTTTTGTGTATAGTTTGTATCTACCTAAGTGCATGTGTATTATTTCTATAAAAAAAATCTAAGCTTCTTAATGGTGAGAGAATTGCATAATTTTTTGCTTTAGTATCCCCAGGACATAGCATAATAGGAAATAGTAGGAGCTTAACAGAGGCTTGATGATTGTACTATTTCAAAATAATTTTCTTTATATCCAAAATTTTTAGTTTTTTCTTCTAAAGGTATTTAACCTGACAAATAATTCTTAATTGCTAACATAATAACCCTCCTTAAATATGTTTATATTGATTAATGTGTTTGTTTAGTATCCTTTAGGGAATTTTTTTTTTACTATAGAATGGGGTATTAGGTATCATTAAAAGTTTCACTGTGATATTTTATTAACTCAGAAGATTTAAGCAGTTGTAATTTTCTTTCTGTTTGGAGTATCAGTGAACTAAAAATTCACTATGATGATGAGCAAATTTAAGTTGCTTTATAGTAATTTTCCAGTAAGAATGCAAACTCTGGTTGCCAACTGAAAACCTAAAAAAAAAAAAGCTATTTCTACCATTAAAAGTGAATAATTCACATTCAGGAAAATATGTCTGCAAAAAAGCCACAGATAACTACATTTTAATTACAAACAAGTATATTAAAAAGTCTATTTTGTTGAAATAGCTATAATTTTCCATGATTCTACAAATTCAGCTCATATGTTATCTATTCTATAATATACCTTTGCTGACTTTCAATCTACAGATTTTGCAATTCTCTGAAATTTTATTTTAACTCTTCTTGTCATATTCTACTTGGTGGTCATAGTTATTTGAATGTTTTATCTCCCTAAGGAAAACTAAATAGTTAGCATGGATCAGGTCTTATTCTTCCCTTTTATTTTCTGTGGCACTTAGCATGATGTTTCACACAAAGTTAAGTGCTTAATAAACATTTGAGAAACAAATGTTCAATGGAAATAATCTATGATAAGGATACACAATCCTACATGTATTTCACTCAACTAAAAGTGGAAGGTGAAATATGACTGCAGGTATTATGTGTTACATATAACCGAAAGCAAAATAATTATCTTTGATAGCTTGAGGATTTAAGAGTGGAACCAAAAACTTAAGAACTTATTTTCATTCTCAGGGAAGCAAGAATGTCAATCAATCTAAAATAGAATAATATAGCATAATTGTTTTATATCCTTGGGATTCCAAGAGACCTCTCTGCAATAGTAAATAGCAAGGGCAAAGGATTAATTAGGTTCCTATGAGAAATGAGTTAGGTTCACTTACCATTTATAATTATATTTATCACTTTAATTCTTTAATACATAATATTAAGTCAAATGATAAGAAAAAATAACTTCAATTGATATGTACTGTATCAAACTATTATATATTATATAAAAGGTCTCTGATTTGACCTTTCAAAGTTTTTTAAAAAATCTTATTTCAAAATGAAATTAATTTATATACCTAATATTAGAATTGATCCATTTACACCAAGATATCCCTTACAGTTGAAGTTAAATAATAGAAATTATCCCCTTTCACTGTACCTATACAGTAGTCTGTTTGTTCTTGCTGGCTTCTAGATTGCCTATTTTTTAGTGGCAATAAGAAAGAACATGAACTTTGTTCATGAGGTACCAAAGCATTATGTTCTGTTAGAAGCATTGGTTAAAATTTATTTGTACTAAAAAATTAATATCAATTTACTCTGTGCTGAAATACTTCATGATACAAAGTTAATTTTTTTTAGCACGATCACATTTATTTCCAGATCCACTTACCTTGAAGATCGTGTATATGATTATAAGATAAATTCAGTCTAGTTAGATTCAATAACTTTTCAAGTCCTAAAAAAATTAAAATAGAAAGCAAATTGTTATAAACCTAGATATTTTCATGGTAATCCAACAAACAAACAAAAGTATTTTGTAGTAATGTTATTATTCTTTATGAAGCTAGAAAAAACCCAAAATCTATTATTGCTGAGAAAATTTTAAAAATATTTAATAAATTAAAATTTTAAATTGTGACAACTTGCTTGATATTTTCCTTGCAAAAGCATTCTGTCTAGTAAGAAACCCTATATTTAATTTTCAATGAATCATAATAATAAAATGCACACAAATCATTGTAAGCAGTCAAAACTAATTTGAAGTAATACACAAAATTAAGTAGTATCAATAACTTACCTTCCACTTTTGTGATGAAATTGCAGGCCAAGTTTAAAGTACATAAATTTGTCAGTGTGTTGAGTCCTTCAATTTGACTTATTTGATTAGATGATAGATCTAAATGCCGTAAATTTAAAACATGAGAGAGGCCTTCAATCTTGGAGATATTATTGCAATGAAGGTTGATGGTATGAAGTTTTGAACTTAAAGATAGTTCCAGCAGGCTATGAAAAATAGGTTTGATAAAATAAATTTTAATATGTTTATCATGTTATTTAATAGAAGTAAGCTCTCCTACTTAACTATCTAAATGACTTAGTGGATTTTAGAAATTAAACCAGTGTTTCATAATAATGAAAATATAACAGCAGGGGCAAGTGTTCTTGACATTTATTTTCCTCAAGATGCAACAAAACCACAATAACAAAAATTGATAATTATAGTGTACTTTATGATTTGTATTATATGTATATTATGCATTTTATTTTATCTTAGTATCTCATGTCACATACGTACATTTTTTAATCTTACTATCATTTTATAGCAAGTTGATGAACCACCTTAATAGATCATGATGAACCATCTTAATAGATCAAAAAGACAGTACCTCAAGAACTAGATTTTTCTTACAAGTGTCTCTCCCACTGTAACACAAAAGTCTTGTAAATTCTCATTACTGGCATCACTCATGAAATCAGTGAAATCTAGATCTGGCTGGGAACCAAGATAATGTTTGAAAGGAAGTATGGTAACTATATGATGGATGGAGCATTAGACTTAAAGCGTCATGAAGGCCTGACTCAGACATTTAGTAGTTATGGAACATCTCTCAGCCTCAGTTTCTTCATCTGTAAAATGAAGCATCTGTACTCAATGACTAATGTGGCTGTAAGTCCATGATTCTACAAACCTTTAAGATACCTTTTGGCTCCAAATCAATGATCTGTGATTTTGTAATTGAGAAAGTTGTAGCCCAGAGAGGTTAAACAATAACTACTCAGTAGTAGTACCAGGACAAAAACTTGGATCTCCTGATTCTCATTCTAATGCTTTGTTTTTGTTTTTTCTAAACATGCTGACCTTTTCCTTAGCTCTGACAAGGGTAAATTTGGAAACTTAACAATTATATTAATAATCACTCAAAAAGAACCTTTATTTTCCTGATCACTTTTCTGCCTGGGCAACTGGAACTTATATATTCCAAGGGGATCAACAACCTTTCCACAGGCCTTCTGGTATTCATGGACTCTACTTCTTGCAATGGAGAGATAATTTCTGAATTACTCAAAATAGGAAATTCAAAAAACATTTTCAGCAAATTAGCTATCAAGAGCTTCTGGCCCATCATAAGCAATGGGTAATAGGGACACCATTGAGAAGAGTTTAGAGTTAAGGGATGAGTTGGTGCATTTCTTGGTGAATGCGTAGCAGTGTCCAGAATACAGAAGCAACAGCAGTTGTCACAAGTGTGAGTCAGGAAACAGATAAAGGTGGACTTCCATGGAATTATTACCAAATATATAACAAAAACCTTCAATTTAAAATGGAATAACATAGAAGAAATAAAACAAGAACAGTCATTCAGTTCATCCTTTTATCTTGAAGTTGAACCACATAATAAATTTTTTTATTAATTTTATAATTATAACATTTTTTACAACATTATCCCTTGTACTCCCTTCTGTTCCAAATTTTTCCCTACTTCCCTCCACCCCCTCCCCTAGATGTCAGGCATTCCCATACATATTAAATATGTTATAGTATATCCTAGGTACAATATATATGTGCAGAACCAAATTTTGTTGTTGTTGTTGTTGCAAAGGAAGAATTGGGTTTGGAAGGTAAAAATAACCTGGGGAGAGAAACAAAAAAATGCTAACAGTTTACACTCATTTCCCAGTGTTTCTTTTCTGGGTATAGCTGATTCTGTCCATCACTGATCAATTGGAATTGGATTATCTCTTCTCTATGTTGAAGATATCCACTCAGAATACATCCTCATACAGTATCATTGTTGAAGTGTATAATGATCTCCTAGTTCTGCTTGTTTCACTCCAGTTGAAGCCTCTCTGTATTCATCCTGTTGGTCATTTCTTACAGAACAATAATATTCCATAACATTCATATACCATAATTTATCCAACCATTCTCCAATTGATGGGCATCCGTTCATTTTCCAGTTTCTAGCCACTATAAAAAGGGCTGCCACAAACATTTTGGCACATATGGGTCCCTTTCCCTGCTTTAGTATTTCCTTGGGATATAAGCCCAGTAGTAGCACTGCTGGATCAAAGGGTATGCACAGTTTGATAAATTTTTGGGCATAATTCCAAATTGCTCTCCAGAATGGTTGGATTCTTTCACAACTCCACCAACAATGCATCAGTGTCCCAGTTTTCCCACATGCCCTCCAACATTCATCATTATTTGTTCCTGTCATCTTAGCCAATCTGACAGGTGTGTAGTGATATCTCAGAGTTGTCTTAATTTGCATTTCTCTGATCAATAGTGATTTGGAATACTCTTTCATATGAGTGGAAATAGTTTCAATTTCATCATCTGAAAATTGTCTGTTCATATCCTTTCACCATTTATCAATTGGAGAATGGCTTGATTTCTTATAAATTAAAGTCAATTCTCTGTATATTTTGGAGATGAGGCCTTTATCAGAACCTTTAACTGTAAAAATGTTTTCCCAATTTGTTACTTCCCTTCTAATCTTGTTTGCATTAGTTTTGTTTGTGTAAAACCTTTTTAATTTGATGTAATCAAAATTTTCTATTTTGTGATCAATAATGATCTCTAGTTCTCCTTTGGACACAAATTCCTTCCTTCTTCACAAGTCTGAGAGGTAAACCATCCCATGTTCCTCCAATTTATTTATGATTTCATTCTTTATGCCTAAATCTTGGACCCATTTTGATCTTATCTTAGTATGTGGTGTTAAATGTGGGTCCATGCCTAGTTTCTGCCATACTAATTTCCAGTTTTCCCAGCAGTTTTTGTCAAATAATGAATTCTTATCCCAAAAGTTGGGATCTCTGGGTTTGTCAAACACTAGACTGCTATTTTTATTCACTATCTTGCCCTGTGAACATAACCTATTCCACTGATCAACTAATCTATTTCTTAGCCAATACCAGATGGTTTTGGTGACTGCTGCTTTATAATATAGTTCTAGATCAGGTACAGCTAGACCACCTTCATTTAAATTTTTTTTTTTTCATTACTTCTCTTGAAATTCTCGACCTTTTGTTCTTCCATATGAATTTTGTTGTTATTTTTTCTAGGTCATTAAAATAGTTTCTTGGGAGTCTGATTGGTATAGCAATAAATAAATAGATTAATTTAGGGAATATTGACATCTTAATTATATTTGCTTGGCCTATCCAAGAGCACTCAATGTCTTTCCAATTATTTAAATCTGACTTTATTTTTGTGGCAAGTGTTTTGTAATTTTGCTCATATAATTCCTGACTTTCCTTTGGTTGATATATTCCCAAATATTTTATACTATCGTCTGTTATTTTGAATGGAATTTCTCTTTGTATCTCTTGCTGTTGTATTGTGTTGGTAATGTATGAAAATGCTGAGGATTTATGTGGATTTATTTGTATCGTGCAACTTTGCTAAAGTTCTGAATTATTTCTAATAGCTTTTTAGCAGAGTCTTTGGGGTTCTCTAAGTATACCATCATGTCATCTGCAAAGAGTGATAGTATGATTTCCTCATTACCTACTCTAATTCCTTGAATCTCTTTGTCAGCTCTTATTGCCGAGGCTAGCGTTTCTAGTACAATGTTGAGTAGTAATGGTGATAGTGGGCAATCTTGTTTCACTCCTGATCTTACAGGGAAAGGTTCCAGTTTATCACCATTACATATGATGTTTACTGACAGTTTTAAATATATGCTCCTTATTATTTTAAGGAATAGTCCATTTATTCCTATACTCTCAAGTGTTTTTAGTAGGAATGGATGTTGAATTTTATCAAATGCTTTCTCTGCATCTACCGTGTTTCCCCGATAATAAGACCTATCCTGAAAATAAGACACCCACATACTCTTTAATATTCCGCTAAAATAAGCCCTCCCCCGAAAATAAGCCCTATCGAACTTACTATGAAAACGGTCATCATGGTGATCCCCTGCGCTATATGCTGCGTAGCGGTACCTTCAGTAAGCAGCGCCGCCCTCCCCTCCCGGGTGAAACGCACGTCGCGCTCCGAGCTGCATCCAATCAGAGCTGCAGCAGTGAGCGCGTCATCCTCTTCTTCCCTGGTGATTTGCTTGCTGGCGCTACTGAGAGCAGCGCCGCGGAGTAGAGCTGAGACAGGACCATCTAAAAACTCGGTAAGTTCAGTAAGCGATGGAGAATAAAATAAGCACTCAGGGGGCATGATGGAGGCTAAAAGGGGCATGATGGAGGCTAAAATGGGCATGATGGAGGATAAAAGGGGCATGATGGAGGATAAAATAAGCCCTCCCCTGAAAATAAGCCCTCTGATGTTTTTTAGTCCCAAAAAAATAATAAGACAGTGTCTTATTATCGGGGAAACACGGTATTGAGATGATCAAATGGTTTTTGTTAATTTGGTTATTGATATAGTCGATTATGCTAATAGTTTTCCTAATATTGAACCAGCCCTGCATTCCTGGTATAAATCCCACTTGGTCATAGTGTATTATCCTGGGGATGATTTTCTGTAGTCTTTTTGCTAATATTTTATTTAAGATTTTAGTATCAACATAATAATAATTTCTGCTAGCAAAACAATCACTTTTGTTTTGAAAGATTTACATTACTAGAAAGATATTCTAGAGGTGTTCAACAACTTTTAAAGTTATAGACATCCTGAAGTAAATATGTGTCTAGATAATGAAAGAAGCATAAACTTTTAAGCTGGACAAGACCTCAGACCTCATTATTTTTCTCTAGCACCGGAGAAGTAAAACATTAGTTTTTGATAAGAGGGCAAAATGCAAAATAAACTCTCATAAATATCAGTAGGAGGGATAATATGGAAGTTTTACTCTTTTTGTTTTTGAAGTTTTATTCTTTATTAATGGCTACATTAAAAAAGTACTTCATATATTTTAGTAATATCAATTTAACAGCTGCAGAGAGGACAAAGTATATCAGAGAGAAGCTGGATAATGAATGAGAAGAGAGGATAAAGGCCTGGACTAGGGTGTGGTCATATGAATACAAAAAAAAAAGGGACACATAACAGAAAAAAAAGTGAGAAAATAAAATATCAATTTTTGATTTTCTCTTTTATTCCATTCTGTAATTAGTTCTATTTTATAACTGCCTGAACCATGTTTCTCTTTCTCTAAGTTCAGAAATTCTCTGTGTTAAGTTCAGAAATACAGTATTCCTCTATGAATTAAATTTGAAATCCGTTTCCTAAAACAAAACACTTTAATTGAAAGAAATCTGTTATCTCTATATATTTCTAACATACAGACAATTAAGGGAAGTCTGTTATCCTACTTGCAAGCCTTATGGATGCAGGTGGCAGTCAAGAAGGTTATTTCTGTTCAACTAAGGACTCTTACCAAAAACATTTCTGGAAAGCAGGATGAAAGTTGTTACTAACCAATTATATTGTTATTGCCATCTATGATACTTCAAACTTTGTAACCAATCATATTGTTTTCCACATTTTCTCTTCTCTATTTTCTCTTCTTTTGTATTTCACAAAACAATATAAAGGCTAATTCATTGTTGTGGTCTTGGCTAAGGAGAACCCATCTTGTCGTCTCCCCAATAAAATGAATAGGCTTGAACTTTATTGCCTCAATTTACTTTAATTTTCAAACTTAACACCTATATACACTTGTTCTTCTTTCTCATTTACCACTTCTTAACCTCTTCTAATTTGGTTTCCTTCCTCACCACTTTGGCTGAAATTGCTCTCAGAGGTCACCAATGACTTATTTTTTAAAAAAAGATTTTAAAAATCTAATAACCTATTCTTAGTTCTCATTTTTCTTCAGCGTCTGACATTGCTGACTAGCCTCTCCTGCCAAGCATTCTTTCCCACTGGTTTTTCATTATTCTGCTCTGTGACAATCCATTTCCTATCTGACCAATCCTCCATTTCCAGACCATCCATCATATCCTGATAATATGGGTAGTTGTACTGCAGCACCCTGTTCTACCTCTTTCCTCTATATACTTTTTCAGTGATCTCAGCAGGTAACAAATTCATCTCAAAGCCACTGACTTAACAGGGTTAGATTTCAAGCTTCCATCTCTCTCCTAAGCATCTCTAGTAAGACACTAACTTTGATACTCTGGGCAAGTTACTTAACTTTTTGTCTCAATTTCCTCACCTGCAAAATGAATAGGAGAAAGATATGGTATACCTCTCCAGTATTTTTGCCAGGAAAACCCCAAATGGGGTCATAAAGAGTCAGACAAGTATTTAAAAGAAAAGACTGAACTACTGTTGAGTCAAGTAAAAGGATTAATATGGGAAAGGGAAGAGAGGGCAGTCAGTATAGTGGCCTGGCCTGATGGCCTGGAAAAAAACTAAAGAATAGAAGAGATTAAAAGTCAGTTGAAACTGAAGAATGGGGCTATAAGTTTGGGGGCAAAGATAAAGATGGAATGATAAAAGATAATAATCAAAGGAATTCAAGTGTTCATGAACATAAAGATAGAAAACTGCAGTTTTGGGAAGATCAAAGACATGAACATCTCTGAATATAAGCAAGGTAGGTAGGTCATGGCAAATAAATAATTTAATAACTTAATGAAGTTAGGAGATTTGAGGGAATATCAATATACATGTTCAAGTACCCTAGAAGGAAGGCTGGAGCAGAAAAAGCTGACTGTATACTGACTTCCTAGATTAGCCTATTGTGTAAAATTTCTATTTTTGTTCTAAGAATATAAGGAAAAAACAACTTTATTCCATTCAAACTAGACCACTAGCTAATCCCAGGCAAGCCATCCCTCTTCTCCTCCTTCCATCCTAGCTCCCACTCCCCACTTTACCTGTGTCTCTAACTCTCACAGTGTTTCAAGGCACTTCCTTCTTTCCACATTTTTACCTGTTTAAAATTATATTGCTTCTGTGTGACCCTGGGCAAGTCACTTAACCCCAGCCTCAGGAAAAAAATAAATAAATAAAATAAATTATATTGCTTCAAGGTCCTCCTCAAGAAATACTTTCTCCATGAAGTTTTCCATACCATTTTTGAATCTCAATCAGAATTAACTCCTCCTTCCATGAATCTCTCAACTTTCTCCAAAGAACATTTTGTATATACTTCTACACTATCATTATCTATATGGATGTCTTTATCTCCCCATTAATCTGTAAACTTTCTGAGGGCAAGAAGCATTTTAAATTTTGTCTTCAAATCCCCTGGAGAGTCAGCCTGAGCTGGTATAGAGCAGGGCTTCTTAAATTTGTGACCACTTTGTACCTGAGAAATTTTTACATGTCCTGGGTATATAGGCATATAAAATAGGTATACAAATCAAACATTTAGTGATAATAAATCACAATTGAGTGACCCCCACATTCAGTTATGAGACCCCATATGGGATTGCGAACCTGTTATAAGAAGCTAGGGTAAAGAGAATTGGCTTCAACCCACCTCTGACACAAACTGGCTATGTAACCCTGGGCAAGCCACAATCTATTAGTGCTTGAATTGAGACAGCTATCTATGGCTGTACATTGTGAAGGTGCCAGCCTGAAGTGGTGGAGGGAGTCTTGTTAATCTGGGAGATCCTTATACTAATGAAATCACAGAACAGTTGCTATCTCTATACATAGCAGTGAAAAAAAATAAACAAAGATGAGAAATCAAGGAGACATGGATTCAGCAGCCATCTCTGCCACTATCCGTGCAAATCTGCACAGTAATAACAATCTGGAAGATTCAATCTTCTCCTCCTCATCCACCCTTCCCATCCATACTGAATGTGTGTTCCTGGGTTAAGTCACTTAACGCTTAAATAGCTTTTTAAAGTTTAAGGTTTAAGGTTCTTATTTCATCCTTAAAAACAACTCTGGAAAGCAGGTGCTATTATTATCATCTCTATTTTACAGTTGAGGGAATTGAGGCAAATAGAAATTAAGTAATTGGTCCTGAATAAGTTTTGGAGAAGAAAAGAGGAAGCAACTCTTCCTGGCTCCACTGCGCTAATGAACTCCCTCTGGTTGAAGAGAAGATGTCAACATGCCCTGGTAAAGTGAATTTCACTAGGATGAATTCCCTCCACCAATGAAATCACACCTGGACCCCCCCCCCCAACCATTTTCATTACAATTTAAAGCCTGCAAAGCTCTTTAAATATATTATCACTAACGCTGTAAAATTAGGTACTAAAAAAGTATTATCATTTCCATTTTACACATAAGAAAATGAACTTTGGAGAGAGAAGTGATTTCCAGCAGTAATTAAGTGCTAGTCAATATCAAAAGGGGGAACTTAAACCCAGGAGTTCCAAATTCCAAGGCCAACAACCTGTCCTCTACAGTAAAATACTTACGTCACTGTATTTCCTTTCCCTCTTTTATAAAAAAAGGGAATAGATCTGCATGATCTCCAAGTTGAATCTTGGTTTACTGAGCTACGAACTGGACTAGTGAACCACATACAGCTGAAATATTTACAGTTAGGGGGCTTGAGAGTCAGTTCTGAGCTTGGAGCCTTGCCAGTCTCTTCTATCCAAGTCTTTTTTGCTCACCTGTAAAACAGGGGCTCACAATAGCCCCTATCTCGAAAGGGTTCTCTGTGAGGATGATAACAACGGCGGAAGACTTACACAGCACGGCAGAGTTTGCAGAGGGCAGTAAAATTGTCTCATTCGAGCTATTACGATCCCCACTTTACAGATGAGGAAACTGAGAATGAGGTTAAAGGTCTTGCCCAGGATACTTAGCACCTAAGGACTATAAGGCTGGGTTTCTATTCCCAGGGCCGTCTGGCAGCCAGAAGTACGCTACGACAAAAAGATATTCATTTCATTGAAAGATAAAGCTGACATCTTATGTGTGTATGTTACCCTTTTGGCGCTCTACGAATGCTATCATTACTCAGCGCCAGACACAGTATGCGTTTAATACTTGCTTCTTGACTGACATTTAGAGACTGGTGCGGAAATCCGACGTGGCCCCTCCTCGATTTGGAGAGAGAAAGGGTATTGAGGTTGCACCAAGAGACAGGGCCTGGGTTTGGGGCCCGGTCGGAGCGTCCCTTACCTGCCGATGGCCTTGTCCATGAGGCAGAGCTCCCCGGAGTAGCCGCCGCCGCCTCCAGCTGCCCCGGTTCTCGCCGCCGCCTCTCCATCCTCCTCCTCTTCTTCCATGGGCGTCCGGGTCAACTGGTACTGGGTCGGAAGCGCGCACCGAGCCACACCGAGGCGAGAGAGGACTGTTTGGGGTTTAAGCCGTTGCTAGGAAACCTGTCACGAAATCCCGGCCGCCGTCTGCTTTACGGCAATGCCGGTAAACGCGACTTCTGGGGTCCGTCGTAAAATGCGACGGATGGAACAGGTCTAAGGTCTAAGACCCTCAAAGTCTAGGGTTTGCAGTGCAGTGCCCTCGGAGAAAGAGGAACCCTTCTTCCCGTTCTGTAGAAAGCTGTTTTTTTTTTTTTTTTGTTTGTTTGTTTGTTTTTTTAATCTGACCAGTGTGTTTGTATGCATGCCTGCATACGTGCATACACTCACATACTTATGCATAGAAGTATGAAGTATATGCAATATAAACAGTAATAAAAGCCTATTAAATATTTATTTCGAAGTTACAAAGTTTTGGAAGAATCACATATTGTATTCCTCACATAAAGGTTCTATACAAAAGTTAAAATAATTTAAAAAACAGGAATCGGGGCAGGGATTAAGAGAAATGGCGATTGTGAAATTAAGGGGGTTTGTTACTTATAAAAAAGAGGAGTTTTATTGGCAGGAGAGAGAACACGGCTGTAAGTGCTGCTGCCTGTGTGCTAGATAAGCTTTAACAAATATCTGTGTTCCAGACTAACAATCCTGTGAGGTAGCTGCTGCTGAGTACATTTTGTAATGGGGAAACTGAGGCAGGCGGATTAAGTGACTGGAGAAGATTTTTAACGCGGATATTCCTTATTTGAAGATACACTCAAGTGTCCTGTTTGTGGAACAGCAAGGAGGGCAATGTTGTGAGAGTAAGAGTATATGGAACTGAATGTAAGTCAACACACGCTGTGTTCACTTTTTTTTCTTCCTTTTTTCTTCCTTTTGTTCTGATTTTTCTTTCCCAACATGATTTATAAAGAAATGTGTATTTAAAAATTAATGTTGATGCATAACCAGAAAAAAGAACAATTTAAAAAATGAGGGAAAAAAAGGATATATGGAAAAGAGTAAAGTGTAAGAAGACTGGAAATGGGGGAAAGGGCCTGGCTGTAAGATTTTAAAGTGTCACACAACAGGTTTTATAATTTAGCTTGGAGTTCCTACTGAGGAAGTTTGGAGGGAGGGTAAAGAAAAGGGGTAATGGATTTTCTAGTGTATTTGACATGAGGGAGAGCTGAGTTCAGATCTTGCCTCAGAAACTGTTTGACTAGGAAAATCATCCCCTAAAAGTGGGCCATATGGGACTAGAGAGGGAGATTAATTCTTCAGGAGAGAGAGTTAGTTTTCATCTTGTTATTCTTCAGTCAGTGAACATGTAAGGGCCTAATGTGTGCAGAGTACTGTTCTAGACACTTAATAACAGAGAGTCCCTGCCCTCCATGAAGTTTACACTGGAGGAGCTTACCTTCATCAAACCCAACCCCATTTTAATTCAAATGAGTGAAAACATTCCCTCCACAAAGGTCTTCTTCCAAATTCTAATAATTGCTTAAAGGTGACCATTACATAGATGGATTGTAATGTGTATCATTAGATGGTATGGAAAAAAAAAATCAGTATCTACTAAAGCGTCCCTTCAGCCTTTCCATTTCTACTACCATTATCCTAGCCCATCTCTAATTATACCACAACTAAACTATTACGACAGCCTCCTAAGTGGAATCCTTCTCTTTGACTCCTGCAATCGATTCAGCCATCTGATCTTCTCAAAGTACCACTTTGATCTATCTAAATCAAAATTCTTCATTAGGTACCCATTGCCTATGGAAAAATAATAGCATTTATAACACTTTAGAGTTTGCAAAGTGCTTCACATATGTAATTTAACTTTACTTTCACAATAACCTTATGAGGTAGGTAATATTATTGTGCCCATTTTTACAGATGAGGAAATTGAGTTTCAGAGAGGTCAAGCTGAGCACCACACAGCTGCTAAAGTCTGAGGAAGGACTGGAACTCTGATCTTCTTGGCTTCAAGTCCAGCACTCTGTCCATAAATTTCTAAACTTGATATCTAAGGTTCCCCTTAGTCTGGCTCCAACTTTCATTTCTATGTATTCTTTTATGCAAATGCTTTGTTCCAGAGAAACATCTTATTTAAATTTCTCTTTCTATCTTCTATGCCTTTGTTCTGATATTCTCTTGCCTTCGAACGATCTGGATCTGCCTGAATGGGCCATCTCTATCTCTTCCTCTTGACATTTTATTAGTACTTCAAGATCCAGTTGAATCAACTGCTAACTTTTCTACAAAGCCTTCCCTTGTAAACATAAGTACAAGTTATACATAATTTGCCACCCCTTCCTCAAACTCTATAAAAACTTCATCTGCCAAGTGGGAATTTGTTTTGTTGCATTACTTTATAATCAAATTTACCATCTGTAATATTAGTGTGCATATATATATATATATATATATATATATATACATATATATATACACACACACACACAATACATCCACACACATATATATATTCATATACATGTGGATAGATAAAGCCACATAAATAGATATCTATACCTCTCTATGTACATATCTGTGTTTATGTACCGATAGTATCATTGAAACAATGGACATAAACTTGGACAAACTGAGAAACTGGGGAGGATAGAAGGGCTGGACATAACTGAATAACAAACAACAACAAAACCATTAGTGTACATATTTTGAGTGCATCTCCATGCTAGGTATTCAGAGGAAGAGGAATGACAAAATCAGGCCTGTGCTTTGGGAAAATCCCTTTGGCAACTCTATGGTACATGGGTAGGAGAGAAGAGAGACACAGGGAAGAGAGACTACAAAAGTACTATTTTAGTACTAAAGGTGATTGGTGTTGAGGATCGGAGCTGACCCTGTGAGTGAAGAAAAGGGGATTTCAGAAATGCAGAGAGAGAATCAACAAGATATGGGATAAGGAAGAGTGAAGAATTGGAGATGATGTGATTGTGATAGCCCTGAAGAATAATGATGCTGGCAATAAAAAAAAAAAATTAGGGAAATTTGGAAGAGGAGTAGATTGAAGTAGGGAAGGTATGAAGATAATATAATAATATGATACATGATACTATTTACTTTCTTTTAGGAAGAGGTCTGGTGGATTCCCATTATAAGTAATAGATAGATTGTCATGGTTTTCATGGATCATGCAATGTTCAACACACACAAAGAGCTGTGCATAGTTCAAAAAAGTGCTTTAATAAATAATTTTTCTACAAGTGTTTAATCTTTGCTATATTTTTGTTGAAATTTCAGAACTCTTATTTTGGTAAAGTTTTGTCTTTTGATATACATTCCTCGGGTTCATCTGGGGGTGAAACATTCAATAGCAATTGCAAATAGCAAGTGACTTCTTTAAACCAACCAAAACAAAACTTGAAGTATACAAAAACCAGATATAACAAAAAGCCTGCTAAAATAAAGAAAAGCATATAAATATGGTACATTTTTGGAGACTGAATAATTGGAATCAAAACCAAGAAGCAAAACATAATCAATGTTCCGAATGCAAATGATAAATGTACCTGAGGATAAAAAAAAAAAAAAAAAGAAAAAAAAGAAAAGAAAAATCAGCTTAGATATAACTAAACTTTGTTTATTTAGAAACCGATACAAGAAATTAAAAACATTTTTTTTCTTCCTGAGCATTTCTTAAGGTCAGAGGGAATGATTCTAAAACCACCTGTGTGATCTTGGGCAATTTTACATCTGTCTGGCTCTCAGTTTCCTCATTTCTAAAACAAAAGAATTGGGATAGATTATCTTTGAGGTCCCTCTCAGTTCTAAATCCATGATCCTATAACTTAAAATACATGAATGGCATTTTCAGTTCTGCATTTAAGAAATAAATGAATGGAAACTAAGATACTCATAAAATAGTAGAAATTAAAGTAGGAACAGGGTATTTCCAACTTCCATCTTTCTCTATCAGTTCATACCACATGCTCACCTAAACTATATCCACAATCCCCAAAATAATCAGGATTATTCTTCAATAGCTTTGATATAAAATTGTAATGTTCTGGTTGGATTTCTGAAGGTCTCTGGAGCAGCCTTTGTTTCAGCAGACTAATCACTACCAGAATAGCCAGGTGTTAAAGTTATTATCTCCTTCACGATCTAGTTTCCTTGCCTGGGGTCTGGGCTACCTTTCTTGAGGTCGTCTGGAATGTGTCTTGGTTTCTATGGGGGAGGCAGGAGGACCTACAAGACGGTCTCTGTCTTGAAGTCTGTCTGAGTCCCAGGGCTTATGCTCCAGCCTCCAGTCATCACAAAGGTGGAAGATGAAATAAATCTCTCTGGCTGAGTTTGTCCCAGCTTATATGCAGTATACTGAGTATAAACCAATCATTATTTCATTAGGAAACCATTATACTGAACTAGAGAACTATTAATCATTATTAATGCTAAACTAGATAACCATTGTCTTATCAATTCCACAGTTAACATCTTGTAAGAATCCTTCTTTCAAGTACAGAGTTCTGGCCATTACATAAAATAATAGTCATTTATCATTTCTGAATTACTTTATTAAAATAGAAAAAAAAATTTCTGTTTGCAAGAATTAACATCCCAGATAGATAAGGAAAATCTGTCATCTATATTGCTCAATGACTTATATGCAAAATGACCAGCACATCCCCCTTCTTTTTCAGTACAAAGGGTTTTAGAGATAGAAAGAATCATGCATGTGTGTGAGGGGGAATGGTTGAAGAAAGTGAAAGTATAGAAAATCTATTTGACCTCACATCTCATTCCTGCACTTTCCCAATAGCTTTCTACATTATGACTTCTAAAGGTAAAGATATATTGCTTTAATTAAAGTTCCATTGCAAACAAGGATGGAAGCTTTACCTACAGGAATCACACTTGGGGTGAAATTAAATACAGTTAATTTCTATTAAGTTTCTTACATAATTACCGTATAATACTTTTAAAATACTCTTCTTTTGACATTTTGGAACTATGCTTAAAGAGCTATAAAGCTGTATATATCCTTTGATTTAGCAATATCATACTAGTTCTATATCCCAAAAACATAAAAAAGAAAAGGATCTATTTGTACAAAATATTTATAGTAACTCTGTAGTGCCTAAGAATTTGAAATTGCAGGGATGCCCATCAATTAGGAAATGACTGAACAAGTTATGGTATATGATTTTAATGGTATATTATTGTGCTAGAAGAAATGACAAGCAGGGTGATTTTAGAAAAGAAAACTTGAAAAAACTTATATGAATTGATGATATAAAGTGAAGTGAACAGAACCAGGAAAATATTATACACAGTTACAACAATATTGTTCAATGAAGAATTGTGGATGACAATTATTCTTAGCAAAACAGTGATCCAAGAAACTCCTAAGGGACCAATGATGATACCATATGCTTCCAGAGAAAGAACTAATATTGTTTGAATACAGATTATTTTTTACCTTTTCTCTTTCATTCTTTTTCTTTTTTTTTCTTTTATTTGAGTCTTCTTGTACAAAATAACTAATATGTAAATATTGTACATGATTGCGCATTTTTAACCTTTGATTGCTTATCATCTTAGGTGGAGAAGGGAGAGAGAATTTGAAACTTAAAACTTAAAAAAAAAGTTTGAAAAATTGTTTTAACATGTAATTGGGGAAAAACTAAAATATTCCTAATTCATTCCTAGATGGATAAAGATGAGGTGAAAAGCTATTTCTTAGTATATGGACGTGTTTTTTTTTAAGTTCTATAACTCAAAATTTTATTTAATACCTAATTTGTTACATTTATAAAGACATGTATTAAGATATGTATGTACATTTGTGTATATACATGCACACACATACAGGCACTGAATACAAAGACAAAGACAGTCCCTAAAGGGCTTGTATTCTACTTGAGATAACATATATAATAATATACATTATTAAAAACAAGATTAGCTGAGAAAATAGAAAACAGTAACAGTTGGGAAAATCAGAAAAAAAAAACTTTACTTAGTAAGAAGTATCTGAGCTAAACTTTATAGGAAGGTAAAGATTTTAATAGGTGGAGGCCTACAGCTAGCAAGTGTCTGAGACTGGATTTGAGCCAGTTCCCCTTGACTATAGGGCTAGCACTGTATCCACTGCATCACCTAGCCCATTAGGAAAGTATTTAAATAGTGTAAGTGAGAGAGGAAAAGGGCTTGACTTAGAGTTGCCAGTATGTACATGGAGAGAGTGAGATGAATTTAAGAGATGCTTTGTAGGTAGAATTAATAGAATTTACCAAGTAATTGAATATAGGCCATGAAAGAAGGAAACATTAAGGATGACTTTGAAATTTAGAACCTGATGATTAGTAGGATGCTTCTACAAGCATGTGAAGTAGAGATAAATAATAGGTCTGCTTGCTTTTTCAATAACCATTATCTCTTTGTCCCTGCCCCAGTAGTATTCAATATATCATCTATTTATTTTTACTGCTAAACACATATTTGGGATTTTTACTAAGTTCCCTGCCCTTCATGTTAAACATGACTCATACAATGTTCATACAATGAACATACCAATAAAGCAAAAGATGAGGATCCAGGCAACATGGTCATTACATGAGCCCATTTTGGTCTGGAAGGATTCTACCAGGTCATGTAGCTTTTGCTAAATATTAAACACACTGAAAAATTTCATATAGAAAAAGGAAGAAATAGAAAACATAATTTTTTTTGCTTTCCTTACCTTAAAAGGGCAAGGTAAATTGGGTTCCTGGTATCTCAACTTAATTAGACCTATTATGGTCAACCCAAATTGAATTGATCCTGTATAACCTATAAGATTTATCAATCAGATTAAGTCTGAGGGAAAAATTATAATGGTGTATACAAAGATGACTGTTTGAATCACAGCTAAAGCTGGACTGGAATGCATGTTAAGCATAGAAAATAACAAAGGCATCTGTCCTTCTTGGCTTGCACGATAGCATAGTCTTAATGCTAAAAATATAGTAGATAAAAGGCTGCTAAGAATTGAGGTAGAAACACCTATGGAAATGATCCACTGGTAGGAGGGAATTACTCTATCAGTCCATGTCATTGCAACGGCATCTATTAAAATAACACATACAAAAGAAAATATTCAGATTATGACTGATTTAAAATTAAAATGTTTTACCAGAAGGGCAAATCTTACAAAAACTGATGATTGATACAAGTAAATGAAATGATAAAATGCATTTATGAAATATAGTATGAATTTCTAAAAGAAATGGATATTGCAAATTATTTTATTTTTGAGGAATTTATAGATACAATAAAACTGTCTGATTCTTCCTAATTTGCTCTATGATTTGAAAAGCACCCAAATCAACTTATTTTTATTTTTTCAATTATAAAATGAAAAATAATCATAATTGCAAAATTAATGATAGATACTTCATCATTTTCTTAGTATAGGGGCAAGTCTGAGTGAATGAACTTCATTCTAATTTAACTGCATTTTTCATAATGCTGGAGATTCAAAGAATATCAATCAAAATAAATTCCCAAAATTTCATTTCTTAGAAGGATGTTTTGGCCCACAAGGATTATGCCAGAAAATAGCAGCCAGAGTCAGAAAGTTTAAAAAGCAGAGGCCTATCAGTTAAGAAGGAGGACAAGTTGGCCTAATCCAAGAAATCTCAGCAGAATCCAAGCAGAATGTTGTCAGTACTAGAATCCATAGAAATCAATGTTTGTAGAATGATACAAAAGGAACTGAAATATGTATTAAGATGATTTGAGAGACAGCATTAAGGATAATTTGGGAAAGGAAGAATAGAGATAAGAAGGTCACTAATCTTTTCCAATATAAAAGGCAAGAGATAATGAGGATGGGGCTAGGACAATCTCTAACTTTTGTCCTTTACTTTCCATTTCCAATGCTATCATCCTAGTCCATTCTGTAATTATCTTACATTGTTAAGTGGAACCCTTCTCCTTGATCTCTCTTCTTCCAATCAATTCAGGCAAAAAATAAAATCAAGCAAGTAAAAAACTGACATTAATTTCACAGAAAGCCTGAAATAAAAATACAAACATATATACTTTTTAGACCTTGTTTAAAGGGGGAAAAGTGTGATTTTGTACTATGAAATGCTTTTTTTTAAAAAATCAAACTTATTTTTATTGTGCTTCATAACAGAAAAAGATACCTTGTCATTCCCTGCAATGATCCTTGGCAGGTAATTGGAGCCCAGAAGCACAGAGTTCATTACTGTCTATTGATTCACTAAATGAAGGATTCTGAATGCATTGATCAGTTCCAACTAATCTCCTAACTGTTTATAAGGCCATGCATGATGTGTGGTCCTGATTTACTAAAAAAGGAGTAACAAAGAGATTTTTATTCTCAAGCAATCAGATGGTAGGAATGATTTGCAGTTCATAATTGATAAGCAAAAGGGGTAAAAAGATGAGTTGAGTTTTTTCTGTTTGTAAAGGTTTGAAAGGTTTCTCAGTTTGCAAAACGCTTGTGATGCTACATCAAAGTTTAAAGTTATCTTTAAAGTGATGTTTATTTTAACTATGCTATATTTCAAAGAATGGTAGCAGTTTAATCTAGGTAATACAGATGCAGTATTGCCAGTGATATGTCTGATTTTTTCAAATTGGTCTTAAATATGTGGAATGTTGTCCCTTTCACTTCCAATATTATTGTTAAAAAAAATGGGTAGGAGAGGGGTGAATCCAAGTTTAATTTCAAGGTTCATTTCATACATCGACTCATTTTCATTCCCATTTGGGAAAAAGATGTTTTTTTTTAGTCAAACCTAATTAAGCTAGATTTTCATTTTAAATAAGCCTGGATATACTGCAAATTGATGTTATTATAATAGAATATCAATGCCATCATTTGCCATGGATATTAATCTTAGGAAATGAAACCATACCTCTTGTCTTGGTTTTCAGAGTAAATGTGTCAAACATTTACAGTCTATCAAAGGAAGTCAATTTTAAGACAAAACCAGGAATTGTCTGAATATTTTTCTTACTGTCTGCTACTTTCAGGTTCTCAATTTTTTTCTTAAAACACACCCACTTTCAACCTCTCTAAAAGGGAAAGTGATCTTAGGTTATTTGCAGACAGTGTGATGCAACAGAAAAACTTGGGTCTCTGAAGTCAAGATATCTTACGGTGAAACACACTTCCTATCTCTCAGTAGAGAGATGAGAGATTTCAGAAACCAAATGTTAATTCCCAGACTAATTTGGTTTTTAATTATTTTTCCTTAGAACAAGGAAAGTTTTTCTGTTATTTAACCTTAAGATATTTAGAAATACATAAAACAAAACATTAAAACATCATCATCATAAAACTTTAAAAAAATGAAATAAGAATAATCTTATAATCAACCTCTATCATAAAGTTGGGGTTTTAAGAACTGACTTTCAGTTAAGCCCAGAGAGATCAGACCATTTAATCTTTCTATCCAGTTTGAATCTTTGTTTTGAAACAAAATAAATAGCAAAGAGAGATGCTTAGGACTTTACATTAACTTGTTTACTAATTAGTAATCCTATTCATAAGAAAAAGACATCATGTAATTACTACACCTGGATGCTTCTGGAGCAAAAGGGAAAAGAAGGAGTGCAGGAATGGGTATATTATTTTTATTTAAAGCAATAACAATGTTTAATCTAACTTCTGCCTGTGCAAAGATACAACATCATTGTTGATCCATTTTGCTAGCCTCTAGAGAACGGGAAGAGGAATGAAGAAAAGGAATTGAGGTCCTAGCTGTGAATCAATAATTCACAAACTCTTGAGAAGTGGATGAGACCTCTGAGCTCACTTAATCAAGTCTATAAAAGAATAGGAAAACCCTTTACAATATCCTTGCCAAGTGATCATTTAGTTTCCCCTTGAAAAGCTTTATGATAGGAAATCCATTATCATCAGAAGGAAAGAAAATAATTAAACTCCTACTATATAACTGGCACTGTCTTAAGTGTTTTACAATATTATCTCACTTGACCCTCATAATAACTCTGGGAAGTAGGTGCTATTAGTGTCCCAATTTTACAGTTGAGAAAGCGTAGAAGTTTAATTGACTTGCCTAGAGTCATACAACTACTAAAAATTTGAGGTGGGATTTGAAATAAGGACTTCCTTACTCTGGCCCAGCACTCTATCTCCTGTGTTACTCAATTGCTTCAGAGAGAGGGCCACTTCCACAGATCTAATACACCTCTCCCCTAAATCTTCTCTTTTCCAGGCCAACCATTCTCAATTCCTTCAAATAATCTTTGTATACCCATCATTACCATTTCCCCCACTATCCTATTACTCTCTTATAGGTTGTTAGTAGCTTGTAAATGTTTTCCTAGGTACTTAATACATACTTGATATGACTTCCTAAAAATGGTACCTACAAGGGAATTAGGGGAATTGAGTGAACCATACTGACGCTATCTTGTGATTCACTTCTGAATCTAGTTCAGTTTCCTTTCTATTAAATTATGGATCTAGTTCTGTCTTCTTTCTTGGGAGAAAAGTTATTCAATTATGGGAATTGTGGGAATTTTTTATTATATTGTTTGAGCC
The DNA here is from genome assembly GCF_048593235.1 of Sminthopsis crassicaudata. NCBI lineage: Eukaryota > Metazoa > Chordata > Mammalia > Dasyuromorphia > Dasyuridae > Sminthopsis > Sminthopsis crassicaudata. The sequence continues at coordinate 298,086,080 of NC_133617.1, read as the reverse complement.
AAGCCCTGCAGGGCTGGGAAGCTGGAACATTTCTACCTGCAGTTTAGAAATTCTTAACTTAGGACTTTATGTTATGCTGATCTTAGAAACTCAGTCTGATCCAATGATTGATGCAAGGAATTTTCTTGCAGTGATATATCTCAGGACCCATATGTCTTATCTGAAAACTGTCCCCATATTAGTCTATTATTTATTATTTCCACGTTTCTGCAATTGAATATAGATACTTTTGAAGTTGGATATCTATTTTTCTGATTTTGGGGAATTTGTACCTATCCACTCTCTCCCCTCCCAATTTGGAAAATCCAAATCTCCTTACTTCAGCAAAATATACTCCTGTTCATGATGTGATAGTGCATTTTTTCCCAAGTATATTTATGGATTCTATCAGAAAGCAATCAGCATCTTTTTTCTAACACCAACATTACAGAAGACCTTGATACCATCTTTCAACAGAGAAAACTGGTTAGTCACAACTAAAATTATGAAGGTAACAAATTATTAATGTACATAGAGTTGTGTTCATTTAGGAAAAAAGAGATGACAGCTAAAATGAGGGAGGGTGGAAAAAATAGATACTTTGTCTAAAAGTTAAAATTCATAAATTTCATAGAAACTCAATTAAAACTTCCACTATATTCATTTACTGCCTACTACCACAAAACATATTGCCTGCTTCCTTGAATCGTAGTTACCTTGCTCATATTTTAAAAGTCCACATCCTTTTACCTACTTTGATCCCTATTATCTTTCCAAAAGGACCACTCTCTGATAATGCCTAGCCATTATAAAATATGTCCTTTTTCATAGGAATCTTGAAGCCTGAGACAATGCTTTGGATAAATTGGAATTTACTTGTTTGAATTTAACTACTGTAGTACTGTTGGTGGTATCAGAATATGGGTTGCATTTTGAATGACCTAGAGAACAAGAAGCTTGTTTTTTGATAGTTATCCTTTTAGATGGTTCACTATGCCTCCAGATACTCTAAGTGATCCTAATGCATTTTAAGGAAGGGGTGGGAAAGTAACTTATGGTGAGAACTACATAAGTCACTTCCCTTCTCTGGGCCTCAGTTTTCTTATTTGTTTAGATCACTAAAGTTCATTACAATTCTGATTCTCACTCTACCTAGAAAAATCTTCATATGCTTTAAGGGGACATCTCCTACCTCACTGATGGATTTGAAATATGTTGGTTATCTTCAACCTAGCTTAATCATCTGTCTAGATGGTTTTCCATCTAGTATGGCTGCTGATCAGGCTACAAGTTTTTAGAAACATAGGTGAGAGTTGGGAGGTGGATCACAAAGGTAGATAAGCAACCCTGAAAAGGACTTGACAAACCCTCACACCAGAGGTGCTAATCCTCCCTTAATACCCAATACATCCTGCCTTCAGAAGTCTTAAGTGTCCTCTTGTGAGAAATCTTCAAGTAAAAACTGATTAACTATTTGTCAGGTATGTTATAGTGGGAATGTTTTTTAAGACAGGCTGTTCCACTGAGTATCTTTCAACTATGAAGGTTTAGGATTCTTATTTATTCCTTACTTTATAAGAATAGTTACTTTTATTTTTGCAATATCTACTTAATATCATCTTGTAAAAATTAATTTAATGTTAATTGGTGAAATTAGTAGTGGGGCACTAATCATTTTATTAGCTAATGACTTAGAGGAAATATTAATTATAGTTATTGGTAACAATGCAAATACAACCAGAATGGGGACTTGAGCAAATAGAATTAGAGAAAAGCCCATACTTTCTTAATGTCCCCCCCTAGAATCCTGAATGCCTCTATATCCAACTGTGCTCTGGGGATCCAATCTGCTACTGCATGTGTAGGATGGGATGCTAAATATAGATTTGTGAAACATAAAAATTACAATTTTAGTTATACAGAATCTGAGCCTGACAAATATGTCAAGAGTATTAGAAGTGAATTGATTTAGCTCAGAATAAAGTGAACAAACTTTCAAATGACCTTCCAAGTTTTAAAAACTGGTGCCACATTGATAATTGTCTTGGGAAATGTTCTCACCAAAGCAATTTCTACGGTAACTATTTTTTTAAAAGTATCTTTGTGAATTAACATATCTAAATTTTTAAAAAGTCACACAAACTCAATGATAGAAGAGTTTATAAACTAATTCAAATTATTTAGCACTTTGTCAATAGCTTAGAGCTCTGGACCTTTTTTTGTGGAATAGCAAGATACCTCTGGTAAAAACATTTTAAGCTTCTTGCCAATAGACATGCAGATTTATAAAATTATTTAGATCTAAAGGAATCCTCATGATGAGGATCCTGAGATTTTTACCCTACTTCTCCCCAGACCAGAAAAGATTTTTCTCACCCTTGGCCAACTCTTTTATTTTCTATTCAAAGACGCTTAAATAAAAAGTCACTTTTAAAAAACATATATATATATATATATATATATATATATACAGAGAGAGAGAGAGAGAGAGAGAGAGAGAGAGAGAGAGAGAGAGAGAGAGAGAGAGAGAGAGAGAAAGAGGGAGAGAGAGAGAGAAAGAGAGAGAGAGAGAGAGAGAGAGAGAGAGAGAGAGAGAGAGAGAGAGAGAGAGAGAGAGAGAGAGAGAGAGTGTTTATGTTGTAGTGAAATTGGAGAGGGGAGGAAAAGAAAGAATAGTTATCTTCTGGAAAAGGAAACAAAAAGTTGAATTATGTTTTTTTCTTTTATATGAAAGGTACTCTTTAGTTGCACTAATGTGAGTAATTCATGTTTAGATAGGGTTAAGGATTTCATATTTCTCTATCAAACTTACTACCCTCATTTTCATTTTTTTTTTTTTTTTGAGGCTGGGGTTAAGTGACTGCCCAGGGTCACACAGCTCGGAAGTATTAAGTGTCTGAGACCAGATTTGAACTCGGGACCTCCTGAATTCAAGGCTGGTGCTCTATCCACTGTGCCACCTAGCTGCCACCTAGCTGCTCCCTATCTTCATTTTCATTACTGACTATTTTTAGGAAATGGAAAATCCAGTCTGTTAACACAATCTGTTTTCTTTCTTCTCTAACTTTGAAGCCAGGAAACATTTTCCCAAGCTAAAATGCAGATAGAATAAGTTCAGCAGGACATTGAGACTATGAATGTACAGCATCATGTTGAGAATTTAAAATTTGAAATATATTTTAGAATGCCTCAATTTTTTATAGCTGATTTTAAGAAAATTCACACTATTGAAAGATTATCTTCATCATCATTAATGTAAAGTAAACTAAAAACCAAAATCATAAGGAAATTATGAACCTGGAAGCCCAAATGCATAAATAAATAATAAAGATATCAGAAGTTAGTTTTCATAATAGGTTCTCGTTTTTAATTACTAAAAGTAATTAAAGCTAGTATTGATTTGAAAATACACATGGAAAAGAATTGTGCAGATGGTTACTCATTTCTTGAGGCAGTTGTTCCAAATACAGCCATGCATTTCCAAGTGTTTATAAAAGTCTCTTGAGCACCTCCTAATTGGGAATCTGAGATCCTGATTGTTGTAAGGGTTGCTATTTAGGATCTTCGATTATTGCATTTAACTAGTAAAGTTTTGCTGATTGACAGATGTTCTTGTATAACTTTGAGATAACTTGGGTGTTTAGCCTAGAGAAGGGAAGACTTCAGGAGGATACAAAAGTTGTTTTCAAACTTTTGAAGTGTTGTTCTGTGGAAGAAGGAAGATTTGTTTTGTCTTGCTCAGGATGGGTGATAGGCAGAAGCTGCAGATGTGGGTTTAATGCAAGGAGAAGCATTCTAACAATTAGGTTAATGAGACATAGTTGATTTCCCTTCACAAAGGTCTTCAAATGAATATTTCATTATCATTTGTTGGAGATATTTTAGAAGTCCTATTTAGTTATGGCCTGAACTGTATGATTTCTGAAATGCTTCAGGTCTCTTAAATACTATGATTTTTGGATCAGCTCCAATAAGTATAAGAAAAGTTGCTAAATTGGGTCCTTTTCTTAGGGAAGGGTGATGATTGCTGAGTAACGATGATGTTTCTGCCAATGTGAGTATGTATTATGCCTTTTTGGAAGTATTTGAAGTTCAAGAAAGAGCTGTAGGAATAGAATAATATTTAATCCAGGGAAAGAAATCTTTAATAATAGACTTTCATGTTCTGTGGCATTTGATTGGATGGGGGAGGAAGACTTTTAGTAAGGAAATTCTTCCATTCTTCCATTCTTCCATTTGATTGACCCTAGTAGATGACCTCATGCCTTTCCTGTGTCTGGAAGATTCTGGTATTACTGTTGTCATACAGATAACTTTTATAGGATGTGAAAAAATATTATTCTTAAAAATATAAATTATACATATGGACAATGTAGGATGGCAGATAGCCAAATTGACTTCTACCGTTGTACATTTATTTCCTCTAAACTAGGCTAGGAATCAGCGCTGGACCTGTGATTTCAGTGGTCTAAGGAATTACTGGAAGAGAAAACTTACTCTACCACATTAATTAATATCAAACAATGATCCAAAATTATAAGTTGAAGAGGTACTAATATGAATTGGTGGGAGGAGATCTCCACTCTCATGAAACCATAGATCTGGATTACAAATGTATATTGGAGTTAAAATATATGTGTATACACACATAGGTGTCACTCACACATCCCTTCAAGATTTACAAAGCACTTTTCTCACAATAAGTAAAGGTAAGTGAGGTAAGAAGTAAAAGTAAGATGAAGAGAAATTGGATAATTTGCCCAAAGTCACATAGCTAGGCAATGCCAGATTTCAAAATCAGGTCTCCTGATTTTCCACCTATTGCTCTTTCTACTATATCACATTGCCTTTAAATGATATAGTTTGTTGTTTTCTTCAATGATAAAGTTGAAAACCCCAAAGAAATAATCAACAAATACTTATTAAGCTCCTAAGATGTGTCACATGGCTAAATACTGGAGATACAAAGAAAGCCAAAAGCACATCCTGCTCTAGAGGAATTCGCAGTCTAATGGGGAACAATATGCAAGCAACTATATATAAACAAGCTATATACAGGATATATTGATTTGAGGATAATTTTTCAAAGAGAAGGCACTAACAAAAAAGGGCATCAGAAAAGACTTCTGTCTTAATATTCATGATTTACAGATATAAACATAAAAATTGCCAGAACCTATAATCCTGAGAAAACTACACTGACACAGCACCTTTGGGTCTCTGCAGTTCAGTTGGGTCACAGATCTTACACATGATGCATTCCAGAAAAACTCCACCTGCATTTCTTATTGTAAAGGACAGCAAATTGTGCTAAAGGGCAAAATGGGATGCAACATATTTTTCAGTCCCTGGAATTTAAGAATAATTAACACAAAGTCTTCAGTATGAAGAACAGAAGTAACTTTGGTCAGTTAATCATAAGAATGGACAGGGAAAATGTTCAAAGTGATACTTTTCAATCAAGATTTTGCATTCACCAATATTAGGTACTTTTGTGGTTCTAGGCAACACACAATCATATATATATATATATATATATATATATATATATATATATATACAATCATGCACATACACACAGTCACACACAAATCATACATTCATATACACAGATTTGTTATCCAAGGATGTTAAAGAAAAAAAAAAGTATTATGACAGAGTAGAGAACTGGCTTTGAGTCAGGTTTCAGCCCTGGAAAATATTAACTGAAATCACTTAGGCAAGTGACTCCAAACATCTTTCTAAGACTATATGCAAATGATGGAAAATAAGCTCATCTGCATTGGTAGAGGAAGCTCATAGCCATTGAAATCATAGATCTGATTTTAAAAAAATGTTCTGAGTAAAATAGCTGTATGGTTCCATTCAAATGCCTAACTAGACACCAAAAATTTTTATATAGCATGTTTCTTTCAATAGTTTTTATTTTTATTTTTGGGGGTGTTGGTGGTAGTGGTAATGGTAGTATGTAGACTGGACCTGTGTGGACTTGTGATTTCATTAGTATAAGGAAATTCTAGTGTGGAAACTCTTTATCTATGGAAATAAGCAACAACTCCTTAATTTATTGCATTACAGAGTTATTTAGGGCACTGAGATGTTAAATTAATCAGAATTTTTTTTCTCCTCTTCAGATTATGTTCAACCCTGACTTCTATCCAAATGACTTCACTTTCATTTTCATATTTAGACAATTATATTTTCAACTAATATATTTATATCTTCTTAATATTATGACCAATATTTTATTAGCATTAATTTTCAGAACCCAGATGTTTCTAACTAGAACTCCTTTATTATTAGGTTATGGGCTTTCTAAGGGCAAGGACTTTCTTTTGCCTTTTTTTTGTAACCCCAGAACTTAGTACATTACTTGGCACATAGTAGGTGCTTAATAAATCCTTATGAACTGGGCTGTACTGCCTCTTATGTAGTCCTTTTATTGAACAAAAAAAATCAGTGTACAAAGTCAGCCTCATTTGAAATCTGTTTTTGTGATCAAATCATAGATCACATTTAAAGTATGCTAGAGATTTATTAATGTGTTTAGTCCTTCAATCTTACTTGAGTAGGTAAGAAATCTAAGTGCTGAAAATTCTAAACTTGATTCAAGTTTTTAATCTTGAAGACATTATTGCTCTGAAGTTTAATGGTTAGTAGTTTTGAACTTAAAAATACCTCAGTAAGCTATGAAACAGTGCTAATTACTGTTTATTGCTTGATTGAGAAAGCCAGTGTTTCTCCTCAAGGAAGATAGCACATTAAAAGTAGCTGAAAAGTGAGGGTTACCAGGAAATACCCATGCAAAGGCCAATTGGAGAAATCTAAAGAGTTAGAAATAAAGATGGAAGAGGAATGGAGCCTAGTTGGTCTGGAGTCCTCCCCAAAATGGGTTTCCTGGAAAGAATTCACCAATGGGAAAAGATGCCTGAAGGGTTGTGAATTGTTGCAGGGTGAGAAAGCCAGAGTTATTGATCATTATTGCTGGAAAAATAACAAACTATTTGTCTTCCTGATGGTTAATTAGAAGAGTAATTTTCTTTTCTTCTTTTTTTGAATTATTTATTTAGTATTTTATTTAGAAGAGCAGTTTTCCAATGTGAAGGCAGTGTTTTCCAAAGTCATAGAATTTCAGAGTTGTTTCAAACTCTACATAAAGCTAATATCTCATCTACAGTATTACTGAAACGTAGTCATTCAGTCTCTGCCTAAAGGCCTTTTATAATGTTGAAATCATTACTTTTGTGAGACAGCCCATTCAATTTCTAGACAAGCCTAATTAACAGGAAGGATTTTTCCTTATATTGAGTCAAGACTGCTGCCCTATAGTTTTTAACTGTTACTCCTATATCTCCCACTGGGACAAAACAGAGCCAGTATAATCTTTCTTCAATATGAAAACTCTTTAAATATTTGAAGGATCTTAAACATATTCCTTTTAAATGATTTCTTCTGTAAGAGAAACAGTCTCCATTCCTTCAATCAAGTCACAAATGGCACAGCTTCCCTTTTTCCTCATGTTGCTAGTCACTTGCATCTGGGTATTCTTTTACTTGACAATATCTCTTCTAAAATTACAGTCCACCAATTCTGGAAATAATATTTCATATGTGATCTGATTAGAGCAGAATATATAATGGAAATAACATTTCCCTGATTCCGGGTACTATACTTCAATTCATATAGCTTAAAATTGCATTATTTTTCTTAGTTAATTTTACACAGTGGTTGCTCATGCTGATTTTAAAATATTAATATCCACACGCACATGATATGCTATTTAATTACATCTTCTTCATCCTCTTTTCAGGCAAAGTTCTGTCTATGTCTCCACATTCCTATACTAGGGAAGACAATTACATGTGTCCACATTGAATTTAATGTTATTTTAATTCAGGATTCTAGGCTGTCAAAATCTTTTTGGATCCTAAGTCATACAATATGTTGCCTATCCTTTCCAGCTTTGTGTCCAGCTTTTGAGTTGAGATGCAGTTAATACTTTTAGTCAGGTAGAAAATAAAATTTTATAGAGACAAGCACAAATCCTTGGGGCACACCACTGGATACATCCTGTCTCATTGATATTAAGTATTAATGATTACTCTTTGAATCTAGTCATTGGCCAATTCTGAATTCAGCATCATCTAGTACATTTCTTGATGTTTTTCTTTACAAGACATCGATAAGATACTTTATCCAGAATGAACTGAAAATTCTACGAGCCTGTAGTGTGATGTTTCAATTAAAAACATTTTTAACATGATCCTGGGATAAATATAAATGAATATAGGCAAAGTTTCTAGGAGCAAGGAGGAAAAAGTCCCTTTGCACTCTGCTCTCTTTGTCATATCACATGTCATTTATTATGTTCAGTTCACAGTGCTGTAGTTTAGAAGCTGTAGTTTAAAAGCTGAAAAGAAACCTGAGGGGAACAACCAAGAGAAGGCCTTGTCATATGAGCACAGGAAATGTCTAGCTTCCATTAAGACAGATGATGGGATTTTTATAACTAAAAACTTCATGAAGAAATTAAAGGAGATAGCACCTACATGTATCATTGCACAGAAGGAAATATTCAGTCCAGACATTACTCAAAATTATGCAATAGACTAAGCTTGACATCAGTACTCTTTTCTGTATTATTTCTCCTTACCTTTCAATATTTCTTTATACTTATCTCAAACTCACTGGGACCCACATAGTATTATTGTTGTCTTTGTTGCCATTTAATTCTTTAATATGTACAAAATACTGTTAGGCACTAAAACGAAAAAGAAAAAACCAATATTATCTTTGTTATCAAGGATCTTACAGTTTACTAGGGGAGATAGGTATTTATGTGGTTAAATATAAAACAGAGTGTCTTAAAAGTTTTGGTGTATTAAAGCCTATATATACAATAGTGAGTATAATCCTTGGCTCATAGTCTATTTGCAGAAAATTTTCCTCATTGGTAGGGATTTATTACTTTGTGCCCCATAGCTGTATGAAGCATGGAGTTAATGAGAACCTGAGAGAAGAGAAATCTTAATTTCTGTTTTAGAAGAACAGAAATTCTTCTGTATAGGAAGATTAGGATTTAGAGAGATTTTTTTAGAGAAATCCTAATCTTCTGTTTTCAACTTTGAGAAAGAAGACATATGGTTATAGATTCTCTTCAGGTCTCTTAAGGGTGGGAAAGACACTAGAAAGAGGTCAACATGTAGAAGAGCTGACAAGCTCAGTTGTGTTCTTATTCCAATTTCTGCACAGGGAAATTCTCTCTTGGATGATATCTAAGATTCTCTCTTTCTCTTGCTCTCTCTCTCTCTATTTCTCAGCACAGTTGACTTAATTATCTAACTAACAATTAGAGGTCTCATTTACTCCATGAATTGTCTGATATGTAGTCTCAAATGTACACTTTCTCTGATTTCTGTTTGCTATTCATTTAGATAAATGAGAATTTGAATCTTGCTCCAGGAAGTTGGCTATATTCGCTTCTGCAGAGTAAGGATCAGAAATAATTCTAGTCCATGAATGATAAAACTGACTAGTTAATGCTGAAATTATTTCTAGATTAAGATTTAGATTCTTATTGTTGGATATATTTGTAGGTTTGGTTATAATATAAGCAATAGATTGTATTTCTCTTTAAATGTATTAAACAAACTACCCACTAGATGGCTCTATACAAACATCTAAAACAATTTTCTGATTAGTCCAAGATTTTTTCAGATATCAAAAAACTTTCTATAACAGCCATTTAAATCTTTGTGAAGTCTGCATGCTTGTGTGTTTGTGAGCGCACGTGTGTGTGTGTGCACTGTTGTGGGAGCAGTGACATGGTTTCTATTAAATATATATTAAATTTAAATTATTGCCAAAAGATTTCTTGGGTCCTAAACTTTCTCTCAAAATTCTGTGACATTTAAAAAAATGATCTACTCCAAGAAAATATTAGAATAGAATTCAAAAACATTGCTTGAGTACCAGCTAAGTTCAAGATATAGTACCAAGGACTCTTAGGATATAGGTAACTTAAATGCTATTTGAGATTTCAGAATTTACACAAAGGTAACTACTAAAACTTTTTTTTTTTTTTTTTTCTCTGAGGCTGGAGTTAAGTGACTTGCCCAGGGTCAGTATCTGAGACCAGATTTAAAGTCGGGTCCTCCTGAATTCAAGGCTGGTGCTCTATCCACTGCGCTGTCTAGCTGACCCACTGCTAAAACTTTTGATTGCATCAGGGCCATTAAGAGAGTGCTTAAATATTTTTATTTGCTTAGTTTTCATCACTCCAAAGTTCTGGTTACTCAGTATTAGAATCTCCATTAATATTATGCATTTATTCAGAAATGGCCATCTCCATTGTCATACTATTCCAAATTCTCAATTTCTTTACCACTCTGAAGCATTTGCTTTACCATCTTTTACCTCTATCTATCTATCTATCTATCTATCTATCTATCTATCTATCTATCTATCTATCTATCTATCTATCATCTGTCTATTCTGTCATTTCTTGATTTTTATAAAGCTGTTCTGTCTTGATTTTTTTCCTATGTTTGACCAATGCTTCCTAGGTTCATCATTTATAATCTATTGCCTTACTGTGAATATATCCCAAGGCACTGTTTTTGGGTGATTTTGTCAATTCTCATAGAGTTAATCATCATGGTAATGCAAATTTAGTGGAGCCAAATGGATTGAGCAACAATAGCTCAAGTCTTTGGAGTTTGTTAAGTTGTTTTCTTCCTGATATCAATCTGAGGAAACTTTGTGAGCCTATCTCTGGAAATATGTCCTGAAGGAAGAATCTTTTACCTCCCTACCTCAAAACATATAGGTATTCTCTGTTTCCTATTGATTACTAATATAATGATGAAAAACCTTTTAAGTGGCTCCTGACTTAAAATAGATGAAAGTTCTTTTTTTTTCCTGATTGTTTTTGAATGAAAAAGAAAAGGCTTTAAACCTACAGGTGGGACAAAAAGCATTAAACACTACTGTGAGTTATCTTTTCATTCTTCCTTGGCCATCATGTGGTCATGAACACATGGCAACGTTGGTTGTGCCTCTTTTGTATTTAATTCTTCCCTGCTCTTAAAAGATTGAATATGGAGACAAAAATGGATCAGGTCATAACAATGTGACTTTTGAAAGGCCAGGAGAAATGTTAGAAGTCTAGTAATTAGTAAAATAGAAGAGAATGTTGCAATCTTAAAATAATATTTGATTTGTGCCTCAGGTTCTTCATGTGTAAGATCAGAATGATAATAACTATTTTATGTATTTCACAGGGTTATTGTGAGAATAGATAGTAAGAACTTAAAGTTTTTTATAAGTTGAAAAGTGAATGAAAAAACAGAATTATTAATACCTAGACATGGTGAAGTGGCAGAATAAGATTTTAGTGGACTTTGAAATTGATAAAAGAAGGCATAGGATGGGGAATTTCTCCAGTAACTCTAATTCAGAATGTTTTTAATGATCTAATTTGACTATTTTGATGGAAAAGCAGGTATAAGTAAGGGGTTAATTTTTCAGGAGAGTTTGTAGGAATCCAGGAAAGAAACTGAAGTTGAAATGTGAAGAGGGGTTAATCAACTCTTGTACAACTTGGAGTACAACTAACTGAAATATCAGAATGTAGGAGGAATATTGGATGATTTCTGATATACTTTGCTAGAAGGAATGGTTGATCCTAGAAAGTACTGAATACTGGAGGGAGAGGGTTGTTAAGCACCAGACCTGCTTTATTTGGAGATTTGGGTGGTGAAGGACATAGAAAAAAAAGAGACTGGGAGCTGGAGAAAAGAAACTTTCTTGTTCACATTGTAGTTATTTACTTTTCTATAAACTTTGATCCAAGAAGTAAACTTGTTAAAATTGTTATGCCAAGATGGTGGAGAAGACAAATGCTTCATTCTAAACTCCTCTCCTAGCGAATATTGGGAGTACAACAAATTATCAGCCAAAGATAATCTGGAAGATCTCCAGAAAAGGTTTGTCCTGATTGGGTGGGAGGAGGTCAGTGCAGGCAGGGAAGTGGAATGCAGAGGCTACCACAATGAGCAGACAGGAGTGGGGGTGGTCTCTGCATGGGTGGAGATTTTGGAGGGAGGACTCTACCATAGATTGGCTGCTCTGCTTTGGTTGCAAAGATCAGCAGAGAAGTTACAAAAAGGCCAAAGGTAGAGTGTACCCCCAAAATGCCAGAATCTAACAGGATCTGGCTAAACCCACCCAGCACTGGAAGTGCCTCAGCACAGACCACAGCACAGCTGTGCAGCCGCATTCTGCAGCACGGGCCAGGGCAGTCACAAATCTACACAGTGGGGGCTCTTCCCAGGGCACTTCCACAACTCCGCAGCTCTTAGCAGCCTGACATCAAGATGCTCCTCCAAAAACAAAAGAAAGGGGGGCCACGGGTAACCCTAGGGAACTTCTAAATCTAGCCCTTTATGCTATTAACTTCTTGATTTTTGACAAAGATGCACTGGCTCCGGCAGACTGGAAAGGCAGTGTCCAGTGTGAGCAGCTCCACTATCGTTAGATTATTGCCAGGTTATGTGGAGAGACCCAGAAAGTGTTGAATGGAAGGGACCAGATAGGTTGATTACTTGGGGGAGAGGATTTACTTGTATCTCTACAGATGGAGAAGGAATCAGATGGGTGCCAACGAGCCATATTTGCCTTGTCCATTGGAGAGAGAAGGAACAGACCCTTGAAATGAAGAAGACCCAAGAAACATCTGGTGGCTCTGTTGTTGACTGTGCCCGCCACTGAAAGAACCTGGCAGTTATGGCATTTGATTCATGGACATCAAAAATTGTAGGACTTGAAAACCCTCAGGTATCACTGGATTCTCTGAGACATGAAGTAATGGACAATAGATTGGTTTTGGATTATCTCTTGGTTGCTGAAGAAGGTGTATGTGTGACTGATATTTACATACCCTCCTTCTAGAACTTCTGGAAATCTTTTACAAGACCATGTTGATTCATATTGTTTGTTATATCACTACTTGCATGTACAATTCATGTTTGTTATACCTCATTGAGGCTGCACTGACTGTGGGGAGAGTCATCACTAATAGCCTCTGCGTTATTACTATGTGCTTGTGTACTTCCCATGCTGATGGGTTTGTACATACCTGTTTCTAATAAGACCCTTCAGCCCAGAAACCCACTAGCAATCCCCACTTCTCTTTGGTGCTTTTCATGTCTCTATCTGAGAAGTCAGGGGGGGGGAGAGTAATCATCTCCTTTTTTAGTGCTTTCACCTCCTTTCCTGAGATGTCAGGAACCTATGTTCTAAAACAAAAGAAAGGGGGAGATGTAGAGGGATGGAACTCTGAAAAGGTATACTTGAATCAGACAACAGAGCACTTAAGGCTAATTACCTATTGGACAATATTCTATTAGCATATGTTTGGAAAAATGTCCCTTCTCACTGTTTTGTGCTGGCTCTATCTTTTGGTGTATACAGAGAATTGTAGGAGGGATTAGGGGGTGGAGTAAAAGAGACGAAACAACTTCACTTGGCCATGGGATGGAGAGGAGAAAAATGTGGAGATTCTGAACTCTAGATCCTTGGCAAAATTCCTGGCTGTTTTGTCCATCTCTTTCACTTCTCCCCCTGAAGACCAAGGACTTTTGCTTATCCTGACTCCAATTGTTCTTGAGGCCTCCAGGGAGCTAGCCTAGGCTTTACACACTCACATTTCCAAATGTTTCCTGAAACAGAGTAAAGATATAATTAAAATGTAATATAATTAGAATTACAGTTATTTGGGAAGTATTTAACAACACAAATAAAAATATGATAAGAATAGATAATATGTAGTTTTCTAAATCAATAGGTAGCCCATAGGAATCCTTATATATGTGTGCATCTCTCCCAAATTCCTCTCTCCTAAATTCCTTTCCATTTGAGTTTGATTCCATTGATTGAATACCATATTCTTCTGGGTTAAAGGAAGTTTCTCAAGTCATTGTGAATCATTTTTTACAATATTCCAAATTTAATATGTGAAAATTGGTCATATCATGAAGGTTGAAAAGAAAAGACAACATTTGACAAATGATTTATCTAGCCCTTATCTAAATATGTCAATAAATAAATACAGTGTATCTCAAAAATATCATTGTAATGTTAAGTTTCAATAGTTAAACATTTCAATAGAATTAACATTAACATGAATGTTAATACCATCAAAGTTTAGTATGCATTAAGATGTGGGGACATGCTCTTATGTATTGACTGAAATGTAGACTAATATAGTAAAAAAAAACACCAAAAGTTTGGATTAAGAAGACCTGGATTTTAATCCCACTTCAGGTATTTCTCTCCTTCCTCCCTTCCTCCCTCCTTTCCTCCCTCCCTCCCTTCCTTCCTTTCTTCCTTCCTTCTTTCTTTCCTTCCTTCCTTCCTTCTTTCCTTCTTTCCTTCCTTCCTTCTTTCATTCCTTCCCTCTTTCCTTCCTTCCCTCCTTCCCTCCTTTCCTCCTTCCTTCCTTCTTTCCTTCCTTCCTTCCTTCCTTCCTTCCTTCCTTCCTTCCTTCCTTCCTTCCTTCCTTCCTTCCTTCCTTCCTTCCTTCCTTCCTTCCTTCCTTCCTTCCTTCCTTCCTTCCTTCCTTCCTTCCTTCCTTCCTTCCTTCCTTCCTTCCTTCCTTCCTTCCTTCCTTCCTTCCTTCCTTCCTTCCTTCTTTCCTTCCTTCCTTCCTTCCCTCCTTTCCTCCTTCCTTTCTTCCTTTCCTCCTTTCTTCCAGTGATTAGAGAACAAAAAAGTGTTAACATGAGTAATACTGACTGATTTTTAAGAAAGAGTAAGTGAATGTGTATTTAAATATTAGGAAAAGCTTTTTAGAGATGGAGGTATGTAATATTTCCATTTTTGTAATAATAACTTATAGTTTTTCAAGGTTTATAAAATGCTTTGTGAAGAGTAATGCTGTGAAGCAGATGAAGAAAAATGCTATGAAAATGGCCTTATTGGCAGTGTTTTACAGATTACCAAAATGTAGCCCTTATTTTTCCCATCATTCCCTAGTATCAGATGAAATTTAAATGCAGAACTTCCCACTCTATGGATTCTTTCTTCTGTCTGTTGCTTTGAATAATCTCTTGTTGTTGAGTAATTTCAGTCATGTCCAACTCTTAGTGACTTTTTGGAGGGATTTCTTGGCAAATGTACTGAAGTGATTTGCCATTTCTTTCTCAAGCTCATTTTACAGATAAGGAAATTGAGGTAAACTGGTGACTTGGCCAGAATCATATGGCTAGTAAGATTCTGAGACTGGATTTAAATTGTGGTCTTCCTGACTCCAGGCCCAGTTCTCTATCTACTAAGTTACCTAACTGTCCTGAGTAAAAGTAATCTTTACATTGTTCTAAAAAGTTCTTGAATATAAGAGTGAGAAACTTTGACAAACCTCTTACTCTCTATATGCCAAAAGTCCAGCAACAAAACTTATCTTGAACTTCTCCCATCCTCTCAACTTGGGAGCAATAATCTACTCAACATCAAAGTGATCTTAGGTAGAGCTAAACAGACTGAAGGTAAGTAATTCATATTTCATCCTTCCATAACCAGCTTGTCCCCAGGAACTTCAGTTGTGCATCTATGAAAATTCACTAAATTAAGGAGATTAATGTCTGTTGAATTTTTAATCCTTCTTTATGTGATTATTCCATTTGAATTTAATTGCTTTGGATTTTTGTTCATTACTCTTTCTGCTTCAGATTTCTTTTATGAAGAGATAGAAAAAATAGAGGTAGAAAGAGAAAGAAAAAGAAAGATGAAAAGGGAGAGAGAAAGAGAAAGAGAGAAAGAGAGAGAGAGAGAGAGAGAGATTGAGAGAGAGAGAGAGAGAGAGAGTCTTTGTAGAGTTAAGTCTTTATTAACATCTCAGAATTTTGCTTCCTCCCTCTTTTCTTGACAGTTTGTTCTTTCAAAGCACATCTAATCATTTTATACGGTGATTCTCTTGGATAATAAAATGGCTAAACTATAGTGTTAAATTTATTCTTGAAAACAGCTGCAAATCCTCTCCCCCAAGACATTCTACAAGATTATGCCAGTTAGATTTTCTTTTGTTTGTTCAATTTTTTACAAAGCCTTTGATTCCCTTATCTATAAGCTGCTTTGGTTGTACCATCACTGGGGTTAGATTATGATGGCAAAACAGCCTAATTGAATGCATGATTCTTTAAAGAAATGAAAGGGAAAATATGCCATCCAATACATAATATCTCTGTGCTGTTCCAGACTTAACTGAATTTTAAAAGATAATTTAATGCATTTGTCTCATATATTTACCTCTAAATATAAGAATTTTCCATGTTTTTCAACTAGTGTAAACTTGATTGCTTTTCTTTAATTTTTAAAGAAGCTTGGGGTATCTTTTGCCCATCTGTTGTCAGTTTTTTTTTTTTTTTCAAACAGGAAGCCTATTATTTCTTTAGTTTGGGAACTCTGGGTGAGTCTTTCTCCCTACCAAAATAGACTAGCACTTTCTTTGTCACTTCTGGTCTTCTAGAGTTGTATAGCCCATTTACAAGTTTAATAACTTGCTCAGGTTACACAATAAGTATGTACCATAACCTAATTTGAACTCATATGTATATAAATACAAAATCAGCTCTTTATCCAATCCCTTATCTTGCTTCCTGTTATCATTTCTAGAAACTTTTTCTACTTATTGCAGATTATTTTGTACTTATATTAAAGAAATTTCCTTTCTAATATATGAGATTTTTTCTTCTCATAAACTGTTGTATTGTGATGTCTATTTTCTCACCAAACAACAGTTAATAAAACTGATTCTTTGAAATCCAAGTAAAAGGCTTTGCATTCATTCCTATTAAATATCACCTTCTTAAATTTTGTTCATTATTTTCATCTGCTAAGAGCCAAATTAATTTTTCATGAGTATTAGTTATTCCTTGCAGCTTTATGTCATCTATTACTTTGATATACTTGTAATCTATATTTTCACTGGTTGAATATTATATGCTAAGGGGGGGGGATGGATTTTGGAGATGATAATCCTCTAAAAACCTATTTTTGACTTGACACTGAATACTTATTAATGGCTAATTTGGGTTTCTGGTCCTTCAACCAGATAATCAGACTGAGCAAATAGTATTCATTTATCATTCTTAATAAATTCAATCCATCAGTAGGTCACTTTCATTATACTACAGTGTTGAAGTCAATGACATCCACTAATATTTTAATAATAAATATAACTATAACTATATATAATATTAATAATATAATAATATAACTAGTGTCTAAAGCAGGATGTGAACTCAAGTCTTCACAAATCCAGGCTCTATGCAAAATATCACCTAACTGTCCATTAGACTTAAAAGTGTACACATGCATTTTTGGAGAATCAGTTTTCAAACGCTTATCAACAAACTATCTGCCTGGAATACTCTGCATTAAACAGGATTTGGGGAGTGAATAAAACTGTTTCCTTTAGTGCACTAGGTGCCTATATGACCTTATCTTTTTGGACAAGAGCTAGTTAGTTCTCTGACCTACTTCTCATACCAGGTGGTTTAATTTATTGGTTGCCATAACAAAGACAAATATAAAGGTGGAAAGAGAATCCCTTAGTGGGTGCGAGTCAACAGTTAGAGATTATTCAAAGTCCAGGTAATAAAAGTAACTTTTGGATATGGTTGATGAGCAATATTGGCTATCTCTGAAGGATTATGAATAAGAGGCATGCTACAGGACCAGAGCCAGGCAAATACTGTCTAACTATAGGCAGATCAGTATAACTTTGATTCCTGGAAAATTAAAAAAATGGATTATTAAAATTTATGAATACTTAGAAAGGGAAGTATAGATTCCTACAACTCAGGGTGGGTTCATTAATAAAAAAGTTATGCCAAATTAATCTTACTTCCTTTTTCTGATGGATTTACAAAGGTGGGCAAATGCTGTAGATATAACCTATCTTCATTTCTGCAACTCACTGAACAAATTCACTCATAATGTACTCAAGAACAAACTGGAGAGATAAAGATTGGATCACATAGGGGAATTGAAAACTCATTGATTAACCTAATCTCAAAAATGTTGCCTATAAAGAGGTTTTAGGGAGATTCCTCTGCAGGGAGAAAAAGGTCAGCCTAGCTGATGGACTACTGGAAACTGTAATCCAAGCAGACAAAATAAGTTTTTACCTTGAAGAATAGGATTGTGAGAAATCAGAAAAGAGAGATTTGGCCCAAGGAATTTGGTTTTTCAATTTTTATTAGTATAATAAATGTGTCAGTATCAGTTAGGTGGTGTGCAGAGAGAGAGAGAAAAGAAAGAAATAGTCCAGCAAGAATTTGAATAGTGTTTAATATTAGGATGTCAAGGAGATTTGAGCTGTTCTCATTTGCTATCTTTACTTATTCATACCACTGATAACTGGGTATAGCTGAGATGAACTTAAAACTGAGATCTTTGAAAAGCTGTTAAAGTTCTTAATTTCCTATTTTCCCATATGCCTACAGATGACATGCATTTATTATATTTTTTGGCCTTAAACTATTCATAAGTTTTTATTTTTATAGTCATTTAAAAGCCATCTTACTTTGATATAAAATTAGGATCAATCATAATTCTGTGCCATTTGTGGATGTTCTTTAATTGTGAACAGGAGCTACAATAGAGTAAACCAGTACATAGATTATGGTATTAATGCAGAGAGAGAGAAAGAGAGAGAGATAGAGACAGACAAGAGACAGAAGAGAGACAGAGACAGAGAGATAGAGAAACAGAGAGATAGAGACAGAGAGATTATTGTCTCATTGTTGGGGTGATAGGTAGGTGAGCCTCCCTATAATGTATAACTCAACTGGGAGCCTGAGACATATAAAAGATTCTCGGGGAGCGGTGTTGATTTTTTTATTTAATAATTTTAAAGCTTCTCAATAGCAAGATGAAATTATAAATAATTGGGGACTATCCCTTAAGCTACTGAGGCATAGGTAAACCTATTTTGATGTTTAAAGAGATTCACTAAAAGCAAGACACTCTCTTTAGAAGCAATTAGCTTCAGACAAGTTCACTCAACTTATTATCCATTTTGTTTTGGAGGTGGTTTGTCCCTCGTGTTAGATTGAATGGATGTAGAGGTAAAGCCACATTTCCCTGGGTAGGCTAAGGGAAGAATTAAGAAAGAATGAACACTTCCACATTGCAATAATGATCACCAGAGAAGGGAGTAACTTTTATTTTCATTTTCACTTTCCAACTAAAACCTGTAAACTCTGCTAGGCTGTGTTACTAAATGGTTATATGACTAATAGATAGGCATTAAAATGGATAAAGGGCCCTAGAAGAGTGCCACATGGTTCTACCCTTAGCCCCACTCTGTCAAATATTTTTTAATCCATGCATTGAATAAATGTATAGATTTCATCTTTATGAAATTTCCAGATTATCAAAATCTGGGGTGGATTAATAAATAAATTGAATGACAGAATCAGAATCCAAAATTCTTAATAGGCTAGAATAGTGAGTTGATATCAACAAATATATTTTTTTTGAGGCTGAGATTCTATATTTTGCACATCTGGAAGGACACTGAAAACTAATAGACTTGCTCCTGATACTGATCTACATGGCAACTTTAACCTTCTCCATTCTTTATGCCCTAATTGATTCAATACTCTTTAAGTAACCAGAGGACTTGATATCATGGGGCTCATCATATTTATATCTGGATTTAGCACTGACATCTGATTGGCTTTTTGTTGTTCTTTGTAATTTTTCAGTTGTATCCAACTCTTATTCAGTTGGATTAGTTCTTATTCAATTGTATTCAATCCCATTTGGATACTTTTTGGCAAAGTTACCAGCATTGCTTGTCATTTCCTTCTCCATTTGCAGATGAAGAAACTAAGGCAAATAGGGTTAAGTGACTTGCCCAAGATCACACAGCTAGTAAACATCTCAGATAAGATTTGAACTTCACTCCCAATATTCTATTCATAGCCCTATTGCAGCTAAAAACTCCAGAACTCAAATGATCCACTAGCTTTAGCCATTGACTAGAGACAGACATCATCATATCTAACACAAGTAGATTTTAATTAGGATACATTTAAAGTCCCACTAATATTTGAAAATGAATTTCATACATACAGTTAAGAGAAACATGTCTGGAAAACAAAGTGTTAGATGACCTCCAAGGTCATGAAATTCCAATTCACCATGCCATGATCAGGATGAAAAATAACTGGGAATTTCAATGGAAGAGTATGCTCAATTTGAGTCAGCAGTGTTATTCAGCAATCAAAAGAGGTAGTATGTTATTTGATTGCATTAATATTCTATAGTATACAAAATAAGATGCTAGTCCTCCTGTACTCCACCTTTGCTAGATTACAGATAGAGTATTGTAGTTAGCTCTGTGTATCACATTTTAGAAATGAGAGCGACAGTTTTGTCGTGGTTAGATGAAGGAGTGTGAAATTGTACAGTAGAGGATAGGTTGAAAAAATTGGTTTAGCATCATAGTTATTTTCAAATATTTGAAAAGTTTAATTTGTTCTGATTTCCTCTTGGAGAGAGAAATTAGAATTAGCTGATGTTAAGTATGGGAATAACACTTTCCATTCAAAAAAGAAAAAAATTAGTGACTTGAGCTTTCCAAAGATGACATGGACTCTCTCAGTGAGTTCCTTGACCTGAAAATCTTCAAGAGGTTACTGGATGACTAATTGCTGGTCATGTTGTAGATAAGGCTCATGTTTTTCCTTAGGGATGGATTAAATGACTTCAGAGTCTTAGCTACCTTTACAACTCACGGATTATATTATTCTACAACCTCAATAAAAATTTGAGAAGTTTTTGAGAAGATCTGAGTCCCAGATCTCAGGTCCCTGTGTATATAGAAAATTCATTATCTAACCATATAATTTCATTATATAGGACTTTTATATAATCATCTCCCAGACTATAAAAGTGAATTCTCTCCTGTTCACTGAAGCTAATTACATTTTAACACTACAATAACTAGTCAGTGTTACTTGATGCAGGCATCAGTAAGAATTTCCCTAAGGACTTCAGGATCTTATCAGTCACTACTGAACCTTCTCTGGCTTGGGTTTGTGCTGTTTCTTGTACACTATATGGGGATTTTAATAGAGTGAAAGGAAGAAAAGGAATAGGTTGGTATTTTATATTTAGCCAAGAAATTCTCTAGTCAGCTGTGCTCAGGTTCCTCCTTGAGGCTTTCTAATGTGTGAGCTGTTGCAAGAGTCCTGGATTTAGAATGAGAAGAACTGTATATTTCTGCTACCTGTGTGATGGGCAAATCATCTGATTTCTGCCTTTGCTCATCTGCAAAATGAGGAAGTTGGACTAAGGTTCTTCCTAGCTTTAACCCTAATAAATGTTTCTGTGGTTACTAATACAAATTTTGGCTTCTTTTCCTTCTTCGGTTTTATTTTATTTTCAAGCTGAGAGATTCTTCCAATGTCTAGTTTTGGGCTGTTTTCCAGATTCAAAATAACTATTTTGGGTGCTGATGTAAATTGCACATCAAGAAAGCATTTGTGGCAAATTGCCACCAGGTGGCACTACAACAATGCTTCAACATATGTCTTTGCAAAGATTTTCTGTTATGGTCAATGGTGGAAGAAACTGTCATCAGACCTTTATGTATGGATGAATGTAGAATCACTAAAAGTCATGGGGGACATAGCTAGAAAGGACTTTAGAGGTTACCTAGTCTAATGTTGTTCTTTTTCCAGAAGAGGAAACTGAGGGGGAAAAAACCAAAACCGTGATATCTGTGCTGACGTTGTCCAGTTATATAGGAATTTGGAAATGCCAGTGAGATATTGCAGATAATAAAGTTACATTTTCACACAAATATCTATTTATTTTCCCAGTGTAAAAGTTACAATGCAAAGAAATTATTATTCAAACAAGAAGCAAGATTTTAATATTAAAAAATGAAAGAATCACTAGGGTAAAAGTATATATAACCTATGAAAAGAAACAAATTTCATTTAAAAGAAGTTGCTAAGAAATAGTAGATAAAGAGAGCTAGGCTTGGGGTCAGGAAGATCTGGGTTCAAGTTATACCTTTGACATATATTGGCTGTGTAATCCTGAGTAAATCATTTAACCACTTAGTGATCCAGGCAGAGCAGGAACTTAGGTAGAGAGAAATGACAGTCCTAAAGTCTGGGGCATAAAACGAACCCCAAATTATTGAGTGATTTTTTAAAAACAAAAAAAGAGGTAATTGGGGTTAAGTGACTTGCCCAGGATCACACAGCTAGTAAGTATTAAGTGTCTAAGACTGGACTCAGGTCCTCCTGACTTCAGGACCAGCACTCAATCCACCACACCATTTAGCTGCTCTTTGATTTATTTTTAATACTTAAAACATTCCTTCCCCTCAGTTTAACCCTTGATTAGTCTATTTTGCCTCTTACTATTTTCTAATGACTTCTTATACGTTTCCTGTATCCCAAAATAACCACGAGCCCCTTAAGAAACATGGGCCATATATTAACCTTGTCTTGTCTTCCACACAACACATGCAAAATAATGATATGATAATAATATTAATAATGACAATTCAAATTTCTAGAGTGCTTTAAAGTTTATAATTTCCAAGTGTAATAGGGGACTAGCCAAGCCTGGTCCTATGAGAGCATGCAGCTGATGCAGTCCCTGTGTGGACCTTGGAGAATTTATAATTCTGTAATTGGTTCTGGTATTTTAACCATGTCATGAAATGATGGACTTTAAATTGCTTGATAGTTGATAATATAGCTGACCTATATTAAAAAAACAAAACAAAACAAAACAAAAAACAAGAACTATTAAGTAGCTGGTCTAAGGTTTTCTCTTTCTCTTTTTCTGTTGGTTTTCAAATGAATAAGTATCTGATACAAGTCCCTGGAGTGAAAGGCCCCAAGTTTTTATCCCCTTCCTCCCCCATGGAGACTTCTGGCCCATGAGTATATTGTACTGCTGTTGCTCTTGTCTCTGCTGTGTCTCTTTTTCCTGGTTTTAGGTCAATGTATTAGAGATGGTTCCGGTCATATAAGCTTCAAAAGATCAAAATAGTGAGTTCTAGAAGTCAGGGAGTTGGAATCCATGCAATGATTTGGTGTTGTGTCAGCTTGAATGAAGGAAAACCAAGATTCTAAAGAGTGACCAGCTTGCCTAAAAAATGTTCCCACTTTCAGAAGTTAAGCAATGCATTTTATTTTCTTTCTTATTTTCTTTGTTTGATCTGATTTTTCTTGCGCAACAAAAATCTGTATGCATATATTGGATTTAACATATATTTCTACCATGTTTAACATATATTGGACTACTTGCCATTTAGGGGAGGGAGTGGAGGAAAGGAGGGAAAATTGGAACACAAGGTTTTGCAAGGGCTAATGTTGAAGAATTATCCATGCGTATATTTTCAAAAATAAAATACTTTAATAAAGAAAAAAGAAGTTAAGCAAAAACTATGTAGAAATTGTTTTAAGGCTGAACCCACTCTTCCCAGGCCTGAAGTAGTAATGTGCTGCTAGAAGATAGGGAATTTTATAATTTTTATTCTTGCTATATTTTTATAGAAATTATTCTTTTGTAAAAGGTAATTGCTATTAATTGGTTAAACAATGATGTGCAACTGATCATAGATAATGATTTTGAAAAGAAATATATTAGAATGAATATTGGGAGAGAATGACTCCAACTCCATAGGGTACTTTCTGACAGATGTAGCCAGTCTTCAAAATCCACTGAGGAGGAAAAAAGGGAACAAATATGGACACATAGGGAGCCTATGAAGCAACTGAAATTTAAAAAACCAAACAAAACTATGAATAAAAGATGGAAACAAAGGGAAGCAATGATTAATGAATAGAAAAGCATAGTCCAGTCCTGTACAAATAATGTTGAAAGCTAAAGTTTTGAAAGAGAACATAAAGGAGGCAGAGGCATAGTTAGGCAGTAGTTGATAAACATAAGGAAATGGGCTATGAACTCATTATTTCACAAAAATTGTTTGGGAAAGCTGAAAAGCAGTTTGGCAGAAACTAAATATAGACCAATATCTTACACTGCATGTCAAAATAAAGTCAAAGTAGGCCCATGATTTAGACATAAAGGGTGATATCATAAGCAAATTAGGAAGGATGAAAAATTTTACCTATTGTTTCTTTGGATAAAGGGAAGAATTTATGATCAAATAAGAGATAGAAAACATTATAGACTATATGGCTAATTTTGATTATGTAAAATTAAAAAGGTTTTGCATAAATAAAACTAGTAAAGCCAAAATTAGAAGGAAAGCCGGAAATGGGGCAAAGTTTTGTTTTTTTACAGCAAATTTTTCTGATGAAGATCTAATTTCTCAAATATATAAAGAACTGAATCAAGTTTTTAAGAATAGGAATCATTTCTCAATTAATAGTCAAAGAATAAGAGCAATTTACAGATGAAATCAAAATTATCTATAGTCATGAAAAATGCTTTAAATTTCTATTGTTTGTAGAAATGCGAATTAATATAACTTTGAGATATCTCCCACATATCACATTGACTAATATGACAGAAAAAGAAAATGATAAATGTTGGAGGGAATATGGAAAAATTGAAGCACTGATGCATAGTTGATGGAATTATAAACTAATCCAACAGTTCTAGAGAGCATTTGGGACTACGCCCTTTGACCCAGAAATACCATAACAGATCTGAATCTCAAAGAGATTAAAGAAAAAGAAAAAAGACCTATAAGTGAAAAAAATATTTAGAGTAGTTTTCTTTGTGGTGGTAAAGAATTGGAAAAACAGAGAAGGTTCATCAATTGGGGTATATCTGAACAAGATGTGGTATATGATTCTGATAGAATACTATTATGCTTTGAGAAATGATAAGCAGCATGCTCTCAGAAAAACCTGGAAAGTTTTAGATGTATTGATGCAAAATAAAGTGATTAAAACCAGGAGAAATTGTAAAAGAAATAAAACATGATGATAAACTGTGATTGACTCAGCTATTTTCAGCAATAGAGATTTCAGACAATTCTGAAGGACTTATAATGAAAAATTCTTTCTACCTTTTGAGAAAAAACTGATGAGTCTGAATGAAGATCAAATCATACTTTTTAACTTACTTTTTTTCCTCTTTTTTGTTTGTTTTTGGGTCTATTTTCTCTTTTGCAATATGACCAATACGGAAATGTGTTTTGCATAACTTCACAAGTATAATCTATATCAAATACAATGAGTTTAAATGAAACAGGTAGAGGAATTGCTTGATCTTCCCATCAATGGAACTCTTCATGCAGAAACTTAAGAACACTTGTTGGGAATATGGTAGGGAAAATTCTTAGTTAAATATAATCTAATCTAGATGTCTTTGATATTCCTTCTAATTTTGAGATTTTGTGGTATTCTGGCTAGGAGTTAAGAAAATGAATCCAGTGCCTATATTAGGTATTTAATAAATATTTGTTGAAATGCATTTGTTAGAATCTAGACTCTGTCCTTAACTAGCTATGTGCCCATAGACAAGTAAAATATTTAGCCTTTCTGGCTTCATTTGCCTCATTTGTACCATCAGGGCTCTCTACAAATTGATGTTTAAGGATTCTTTTAGTTCTGAATACTGCTTATTAAATAGTTATCTAAAGCTAGTTTCAGAAGACTGTAGACTAAGGAGAACTCATCTGAAAAGTGTTAAATTAGTAAATAATTTATTCTATGTTGGTTCACTAGAGGCACCTAGGGAGCATGATGGATAGATGATCATTGGGTTTGGAGCCAGGAATACCTGAGTTCAACTCTGATTTCAATTACTTACTAGCTGGGTGAATCTGGAAAAGCCAGAGTTATACTCATGAGTTATACTTGTTCTAATTAAATAAAGGAACAATAAATGGAAAGAGTTGGCAAATAATGAACCTGGTCTATAAAATTCAGTATTCAATGAGAAATTAGCCCAGTTTTGAGATTATATTGTGAATAAACTTTGCATAATATATATGAGAATAAATTATTTTTTAAAAACTTGGTAAAATTGGTTTTTGTATCCATTTATTAGTATTGTTACCTCTGCTTTGCCATAATAGTGCTAGTGATAAGTTGCTGGCCACTTCATTTGAATGCTCTTGTCTTACTTGGTGCTCCTACAATGAACTCCCATAGTCCTGCAAGGGTAGTAAAATTAACAACAGATTTGTATCTCTGTCTTTCCTACTAAACTTTTTCCCTTGATGTTTTACTGTATCAGGTACAATCTCACAAATATATCTAGTTGAACCTTAATTAATTCCTAAGTCAGACATCTACCCCGATCCATATTTGGCCCAACCTTGACTAACCCTGAAGTTAGATAAACATTTGTTTGGTGTCTTTATTACTAACATTAACTATTGCTATTACCTACAACCACCCACCATGTTTTAGAAAAGCATGATTCCCTAGATGACATCCTGACAGTAGTATCATATTTAGCTGATCTAAGTACAATGGATGTAGTAGTCTCACAACTTGGCAAAACATTTGCATTATGCTGGAGATTCCAGGACCCATAAATATCAAACACTAATCTAAATAACAAATGTTGGTCAAAAACTTGGATTTTTTTCCCCTATTATCTGATATTCTTTCATCACAGCTAGATGCATTAGATGAGTCCCTTAACCTTTTGTAGTAATTCATAACCACTAAATTGGAAATAATGATACTCATGCTCCTTTGTTTCAGGCAATTGTTGCAAAGATTAATGAGATGTATTTACTAAGTATTCTGAACTTGTAAGAAGCAAGGTACTAATGAAATACGAAACTATCCTAAAAATCCAAATAAACGGGCCAATAAATGAATCTGTCATAAAGGCACCTCAGACTGAAATGAGACATTTATAAGATGTTAGGCAGAGCAATTACTGGTTATGCTGTCAGATGGAAAAGCTGTTATCTCTCTGAATAAATAAAATGTTCTTTTTCTCTTCTCTTAAGCACCTGTTATAAAGAGAGATAATTCCTCACATCTCACAGGTGTTTAAAAAGAATGCAGAAATTGATTCTGACGAGCATCATGAAAATACTCAGCTGGACATCTTTCAAAACGATCACCCTATATTATATTCATTACACTTTCTTTTATTCTTCTGCTATGTTATTCTCAAGTGAGGAATATAAGTAGTCATCAGGAAAAATGTCTAGCCTATTCCTTTCTGATTGGATATTTTTAATAGATAAGGTTTCAAGTGGTTATAGGTTTACTCAGGCCTCAAAAGGCAGTGATAAAGAAAGTTCATTTTAAGAAATATATCACCAAATGACTGTATTAGGCTTCCTAAAATATTAATAAAATTCAGAACTCGAGAAGACATTTCTGGGCTACAGACAATTTTTCTCTGGAACATTTATTGCAGCTCTCTTTGCTTTTTAGGATATACGATATTCTCCTGTCCAGCCCAGAGCTAATGTCTTCCCCCTCCCTTTTCTTCTATGCTTTCAATAAATGCTTTTTGATTGACTCTTTATAATCCTTCTGATATAAAATCACAGAATTTAAAAAATAATCAAGTTTGAGGCATATATCACAACTTTTACCCTCCCTGCTCAATTTTAGGAATCCCCCTAGTATGGAAGCTATTATTTTGCAAAAGTCTGAATGTGACTGAATCACTGATTCAGGATTGGTTATAAGAGAAAAAAAAGTTAAGTATTTAAGTCCTAATTATTTTTGGTGCCCAGCTCCCTTCTTTTGCCTTCAATCTTTAGAATCCAATGTCTTCATGCTATCTTTTTGATTCTGATTTCAATTCAAACTTGGAAGGCAGTTTTGTTTAGTTTTGCTCTTTCTTTCACTTGGGGATTAAGAGAGAATTTATAAGACTAATGTTAAGCAGGTAGAAATATTGGCTAAACTTTAAAATGTTCCTTGTTTTAGCAAATCTGCAAAACTTTGTATTTGGGGGGGAAATGCAAATTTTATCTGTATATGTGATATTGCAAATGATCATACAAGATTGACTGGTTTAAGACAACTGCATGACCCACTGGGAAAGCAAGTGAAAGCCCTATATTGTTGCCTCCCTAAAGACCAGCTGTCTTGAATTTGGGATGAAGATGTGTTCAAAAATTAACTTTTGTTTTTTTTTTGGGGGGGGGACAGCAAATTTCAAACAGAGGGAAGTGTGGGGGGTTTGAGATATGCCCAGATCTCCTGACATGAAGGGGCCCTGCTTCTGGACAGGGAAATCCTGCATTCCTCTGTCATAGGATAGGATAGGAGTAGCCTCCTT
Organism: Sminthopsis crassicaudata; assembly: GCF_048593235.1. Classification (NCBI taxonomy): domain Eukaryota; kingdom Metazoa; phylum Chordata; class Mammalia; order Dasyuromorphia; family Dasyuridae; genus Sminthopsis; species Sminthopsis crassicaudata. The sequence goes on along the minus strand of NC_133617.1, from coordinate 298,057,820 downwards.
GGATTCACTGTGTTATCTAGAACAGGTTGTGTCTTTAAAACTGCAAATTGGGACAGTCTCACTCTTTTTTCCTGAATGAATCTCTTTCCTGTTGCATTCAAAGGGTGAAGATCATACAGTTTATTATTTCATTCATGCAAAGAAAGTATTCATGATGTATAGATATAAGTCTTCTGTGTATTGGATTCCTTGATCCTAGTTTTCCCTCATTCGAGGTAGATCTCACCTTGCTACTTAACTACTTAAGAATCACCAGTGTTTTCTTGTGGACTTTGTGGTAAAATATAACCTCCTCTTGTTGACATTCTTGGCATACAATCTGGGTCCAAAATACCTCTCTATACTTTTTTCACTTTTATCTTTCACAGTTTTACACTGCAGGCAAATTGGTCCACCTATTTTTCCCCCAAATCAGCATTCTGTTTTCCATCTAGTTAAGTAAGATCAGATTGTGAAAAAAATTGTAAATTCCAATAGGAACTTATATTTAATGCTAATGCAATGGGAAGCCCAATAGAGCTTTTTGAATAACAGAAGGTCATAGTCAGATCTTCACTTAAAGAAAATCACTTTGGTAGCTATGTGGAGGGTGAACTAGAATAAGGAAAGACATGAGACTGGGAATCCAATTAAGAAGCTATTTCACTTGTCTAGGTGAGAGGTGATAAGGCCTTGAATTAGGTGCTGTTCATGTGAGTAAAAAGAAGCATTAGATGAGAGAGAGAGATTTTAGAGGTAGAAAAATCAAGATTTAGCAACTGATTTGAGACATGGGACCAGGCAGAGTGAGAAGTTGAAAAGACTATCAAGAGTATTAGCTTGAGAGATGAGAAGAATTCTTGTTTTTGACAAAAATAGAGGATTTTGGAAAAGGGATGGGCATGAGAAGAAAGATAATGAGTTTGGTTTTGAACATGTCAAATTTAAAATGACTCCAGGACATCTAAGCTGAAATGTATAATAGGATATAAAATTATGTGTTGATGACCTGAAATCTAGATTAAAAACTCAATAGAGCATTATTAGATTTTTTTTTTACAAAGATAAATTTTAAAATGATGAAAGCCTTCTTATGGATGTGAGTGTGAGTGAATACCTCCTTTTTTACTAGCTCTTGAGCCATACATGTAATCTGCTCACATCTGAAGTTTTACATTCAGCTCTAAGACCACATTTTAGAAAGAGTATTGTGAAATTGAAGCTCATTCTGTGAAGATCAACCAGGATCTGAGGACAATGAGTTGAAGGAATTATGGATATTCACTTAGAAAAAACTGAGACTAAGAGCCAGATAATTAAATAAATTATATGGAAAAAGTATTAAAGGAAGAAGTATTAAATTCATTCTACTTCACTTCAGAAACCCATACTAGAGATAGTGGATGAAAGTTGTAAAGAGGTAGATTTAGGTTAGAAATAAACATTTTCTAGCAACTAAATGAGAACTATCCAAAGTTGAATGAACTGTTTTAAAAGTTAGTGAGTTCCTTATCACTAGAGGTCTTTAAAGAGAAACTGTATGATCATTTGTCAAGGATATTACAGAAAGGATTGTTCTAATAGGGTTTAGACTAGAGTATTTCTGAGGTGTTTACCAACACTGAAATTTTATGAGAATAATTTGTTACCATTTCTGAATTTGATACTTAATATGCTAGAGTAGTATGTCTAGCATGCTGCTTTGAGTGCAATAGACATGTAGTAAATGCTGGTTAAATTGAATGAATGAATGAGTTTATGAGGGCAGTAAATTGACATTTTAATCTACCAAAGGAGCTAATGTGCTTCTGTGAACACTCAGTTTATAACAAGAATATAAGTTAAGCACTGAGAAGAATAAATCCATTAATTTTTTAAGCTTTTCTTTTTTATGGGATCAAAATTCTTTTGTTCATTCAAAAAACATTTATTAAGATGAAAGAATTGGTTTTCAGTCTTCCTATGCTCATTTCCACTTATCCTTTGATCCAGTTATATTGGTCTCCTTGCTGTTTCTCACATAAGTTATTCCATATCCCTACTCCAGACAATTTTCTTTATCTGCCCCCTACTTCCCCTCACCTGGAATTATCTCCCTCAGCTCCACTTTCTGACTTCCTTCAAGTTTTAGCTAAAAATTTCATCTTCTATTAGAAGCTTTTCCTGATTTCTCGTAATGCCAGTGCCTACTCTACTTTTTATTTCCCATTTATCCAGTATGAATATTATTTATTATTATGTATTAGTAATAACAAATATTACATATTAATACATATTATAGCTCTTTGTTGCTAACTCCTTCATTAGATTGTAAGCTCCTTGAGAGCAGAAACTATCTTTTGCTTTTTTTTTTTTATCCCCAGTGCTTTATAATATCTGATAGACTGGATATTAACAAATGTTTACTGATCAACTGAAAACATATGAATAGAATAAATTGTATAAAAATAAAATTGTAAAGACAAACTACTCTGACAGACTTAACTCTGATCAGTACAATGAACAAGATAGATTTCAGATAACTATTCATGAAACATGAATCCTCTTGATAGAGAGGTGATGGCTTCAGGGTACTGATTAAGATTTTTGGACATGACCAATGAAGGAATTTATTTTGCTTGACTATGCATCTTTATTTTAAGGATTTTCTTTTCCTTTTTCTTTTCCATGGCAATGATCTCTTGAAAATAACTAGTGATGTCTTAATTACTTAATTCAATGGCTTTTTCTGTTTAATTTCTCTGCAGCCTTTTACATATTTGAGCCCTCTCTCCTTTGATACTTTCTTCTCTCTAGGTTTTCAGGAATTCTGGCTTTTTTTCTTATGTATAAGACCATTCCTTCTTAGTCTATTTTGATGAATCTATATCCAAGTCATGTCATCTAAATCCTCAAGGAACTTAAACTAATGAGGGAAATAGCATTGCATGTATAAGTAAATACAAAATATCTAGGAAAGAACTACAAAGTAATTTTGGATGCAGAAAGCACTAACAATTGAAGACATCAAAAGAAAGTCTTACATTGGAGGTGATGCTAGATGAGAACATGGGTGGAAGCCAGGAAACTTAAGAGAGATAGATGATAAGGAATGTATTCCAGGTCTAAGAGATAACCTGGGTAAAGAAAAGGAAGATGGAATGCCATGTATGGGGAATAGCAAATATACCAATGGGTAATATGCCTAAAATAATGAAGTAGAGCCTGATCATTACTAAGCATGGGTATAGTTATACCTATATACATATCCAAACAATATATCCATATAAATACATACAGCCACTTTCATATATACACATATATACATATGCACTTATACTCATGTAGACATGCATCTGAAACAATATTAATATGGCTAAGACATAATGTAGATTTCTCTCTTGATTGAATTTTGAAATTTGACTTTGTCTGAAATCCTAGATCTACTAAATTCCTAGATCTACTTTTTTCCCTAATAAATTCTACTCTTTATCTTTGTAATATTTGTTTATATCTCTTCTTTCCTATCCCTGCTAATTTTTCTACTTTAATTCTACTCCTTAACTTCCTTGCTATTACATTCACGCATGAATCCTTCCCTTATTCCCCCCCCACCTTGTCCCTTTCTCATTGTCCCATTCCTATTAATCTACAGACCTTACCCCACTCTCCTATTAATTTACCTTCTTTGCTCCATTTTATCCTATACCACCTTTTCCCTCCCTCTTTATCCCTTTTCTATTAATCTACACACCTTGTCTCACTGCCATAAATCTATACACTCTTCCATACTTTACCTTATCCTATCACCCTCCCCCTTTATTTCTTTATAGATTTTTGGGGATGCTATACTCTACATGATACACACACTCGTATATCTATATCTATGTATGTATATATATATAAATGTGTATATGTATATATATATATATGTATATATGCCCCTATTTAACTCATTATCAATGTGAGTAGGTTTTCAGAACTACCAGCACTGCTCCCCTTCTAGTGCCTCTGTATCAATTTTTCTTCTGTACCTAATTCATATAGCATTATTATTATTTTTACTATTTCCTAGAGAGTTTTGCTTTTTTAGAGTCAGATAATATTTAGTTTTACTCCAATCTTTCTTTTGAACTACCCAATTATTGATGTCAATCTTAAACATATGGTTTACATTTCCTTGTAAAAAAAAAAAAAACATAAACAATTTGTCCTTGTTGAGTTCCTTGAAATCAATCTTTGATGTTGGATCTTAAATTTAAATTTTAAATTTTAAATTGAGTTCAGGTTTGGTTGAAAGTCCTGAAAATCTGCAAATTCATCGAATGCTCATTTTTTCATTCACTATTATGGCTAATTATTTTGATTTTTAATATATATTATTCCAGGATCTACATACTTTTGTTGTAACTGCTAATAAATCCTGTAGCTCTGGTATATTTGAATAGGGTTTTGTTTAGTTTCTTTGTTGCTTATATAATGTTTTCTTTGATCTGGGTGTTGTGAAATTTTAGCAATACTATTCCTATAAGTTTTTCTTGTAGGATCTCTTTGAGGTTGTGATTGGTGGACTTTTTTCTGTTTCTACTTTCCCCTCATGTTTTATAACTCCTAGACAATTTTCTTGGATTATTTCTTGCATTATTGTATCAAAGATTCTTTTATTGGTCACAGCTTTTAGATAGTTTAATTATTCTTATATTTTGTTTTCTTGATTTGTGCATCAGATTTATTATTTTTATTGTGCTCATTCTGCTCAATATTTTTACTTTTTATGTTTTGTTTTGTTATTTCTTAGTCTCTCATATCTTCACAGGATCCCCATTGCCCAATTCTAATTAAAAAAAAAACCCCAACACATTTTCTTTAAGACTCTGTATCTCTTTTTAATTGGTTAAATTTTTCTTAATAATCTTATTTTTCTTGTATTGTTCTTCTTGTTCTTGTCCTTGTTCTCTCCTTCTTCTTTTTAGTTTTTCCTCAATATTTCTCATTAGATTTTTGAAGTATATTTGAAGTCTTTTTTTAGTTCTATAAATTATTTCTGAGAAGATAGTCATTTAACATTACTCTTTAGGTGGAAGAGACATTTTTTCTTCACTGTCCTCCTCTGAAGATAGACCCTGGTCTTCTCTATTCACCCAGTAATTTTCTATCATTGGGTTTTTTCTTTTTTTCTATTCAGTTTTTTGAAAATGAGAACTTTTAGTGTAAGCACTTCTAATTCCGGTGGGGGGAGGGAGAGAGGGATGCCTTCACTTCAGCTCTCCTCTCTGACCTGGGACTCCAAGCCTTCTTGCAAGTTCCTGCAGTCAGCTTCTCTGCTCCAGTGCATCTGCACTCACTGGGTGTGCTGGTTCCTTCTTGCCTAGGACGGTGATTCAGCAGCATTTCTAATTAGCAAAGATTTCCTTAGTCTTTCTGGATTCAGATCCACTCTCCATGCTGTTTGGGAGGTGAAAGTTACAGTTCTTGTAGATAAGGCTACCTCTAAATCCAGCTAGCTCCAGGGTTCCTGCTTGCTGTTTCTGGGAAGCTAACCTTCACACCAATTAAACCCAATGCTGGGCTCTTTTTTTTGTCTCTTCTGCCTTATCCCAGGAGGACCCTTGTTCTACATTCCCCCATCTTATTTCTTTTTCAATTGTCTGTGTAAGCAATTTTATTCTGTTAGTGGAGGAAATATGAAGAGTTTGGAATTTTCTGATCTATTCTACCATCTTCTCAGAATCCTTCTTAATATCATTTATAACATCATAGATTTATAATGGGAAGGGACCTAAAAGACCATTATTTTAACAGTTTCATTTTACAGATGAAATACCTAAAGGCCAGAAAAATTAGAAGAGTTGTTCATGATTGAGAAAGAAGAAGGCATCTGAAGCAGAATTTGAAACCAAGTCCTCTAATGCCAGAGCTACTACTCTGTGGGTTTTAAAAGCTGAAAAACAGAATTTGTATTTGGTACTAGAAACAACAAAGAGCCCTGAAACATTCTTGGTCAGACCTATGCTATAGGAATATTTTTTAGACGCATTGTATAGTATACATTAGATAGGAGAGAGATGAATCATGGAAAACAATTAAAAGGCTTTTATAGTAATACATGTGAGGAGTGTTAAGGACACAGAGAAATGTTAGCTTAGTAATAAGGGAGAAGGGGTTAGATGCAAGGAGTATAGTGGAAGTACAATCAATAAAACTTGGAAAATGATTGGATATTGAGGGGGCAGGGAAAAGGGATGGAATCAAAGATGAAAATGAACCTCAGTTTGAGTTTCAGTGGCTGGAAAGATACAAGTGCCCTTGACAGAAATGAGGAAGTGGAGAATAGAGATGTGTTTATTGGGGAAAGAATGAATTCTGTTGTTGACATGTTGAATTTGACATCTAGTTTTAAAATGTTCAGGAGGCAGTTGGTGATATGGGAATGGAGTTTGGGAATTAAACTAGGATTGGATATTATATGTAGGCATTGTCTGCATAAAGAAGGCAATCATGAAGAAGAATAGACTGAGGCAAAGGACATCAAAATTGGCAAATAACAGTTCACTAGTAACTTTGGAGAAAGTAGTTCCATCTTAGTGCTGAAGTTGGAAGCTGGATTGTAAGGCACTATTTTTAATTACATAATTTGCATTCTTTCTTCTTAATATTGAATATGATGATTGATGATAAAAATCTGCTGTGGCCAGAGGGTATGCAATTGTAATGCCATCACTCAAGTTTGACTTCTTATCTCTCTTTTCCCTAAGGTTAATCATTACTAAGCACCCACTTGCCATATCTGGTCTCAAAATGCTCCTTCCTGGCACATATTAATGTGGCAGGTCCTAGATCATTAGAGAATTTTTAAAAAAAAGTTCCACTTGTGACAAATCACCTATCAGTCCCTGAGAGAATTCTTCCATTTTTGGAAAATGCAGAATAAAGTAGAAAATACTTTGGAACTTTAAAAAACTTATTACTGAAACATGAATCTATTAACATAAATAGGTAGATATGGCAGGCAGAATTGCTAACCTTTTGAAAAAGAAGAAATTCTAATATTTCTGAACATGCCTATTGAAATGTACAAGGGGAGTCATCAAAACCATTCCATGTCTAGATACTTAGTAAATCACCAATTAAATAATTATCTAGAAAATATCAATTGTGTTGATTTGAATGGAACATAGCATGTTCACAAACATATACTGTAAACAACAACAACAACCAAAACAATCCAAACCAACCAAAACCAAACAGCAAAACAAAAAGTCTTAGTTTATATTTATATTCCAGGAAGCAATCATTGACTTTAAAGACAAACATGAAAAACAAATTATTTTATTTGTCATCTGAGGCATCACATTAATTTCAGGCTTGAATCGACTGTCAACAATTGTCATATTGGAAAGATTTAGTTTGGAAAGAAAAATAGCCTCAAAATGACATTTGAAAATTATTTCAAAAGATTTAGCCAAGGATCATAAATCTAGAGAAGGAAGGAAACTTAAAGGTGATCTAATCCAACCTCCTCATTTTACAGAAAAGGAAACTGAAGTCAAGAGAAGTTATATGACTTACCTAAACCTTCACAGCTATTAAGTGACAGAGCTAAGGTTTGAATTCACCTCCTATGACTCAGTTAGAGCTTTTCCCTCTGTAGCACAATGATCAAACTCCATTTTTGTTTCAAAACACTCTAAAGATTCCTGAAACCTATAAAAACATTTCTTACCTCAATTTAGATAATAACTAAAATAGCTTTCAAGTCATCATTTAAGACATAATTGCTTTAATTTTTAAGTACTACAATAGTAATAGTGAGAGTTAAAGTGTTTACTAGTGAACATCTTATATATTTCCATGCATCATCAAGAAATCTATATATAATGCCTTTTCCAAAACTGCAGGAAACCTTTTGTGGAGAGTTTATGGAAAGATGCGAGTAGTTTCTGTATATGCTATGTGGAGTTTATCAGTGGCAATTTGAACCATGTGTAGTCTCAAATATATTGAGTTTTGGAATGACAATATTATCCAATAAGAGCAATGAAGCTTTCCTAAGCACCCAATTTCCTTTTAGGAATATAATTTGTAGGGTATGTGATAGTGGGCATTTCTTTCTTGTAAGAGGTTAGACTAGATGGATATTACAATGCTTTCTAACTTTCAGTTTCTGTGATTCTGTGAAAAAATATATACTTTGGGATATTTTTTAATGTGTAATAAACAGGTTAGGATTTCCCCGTAGATGCTGGCAAACTTTTAATTGATGATAATATAATTTTTCAAAAAGGGAACAGCTAGTATAGATTTATAAGGATATAGATTCTAAACAACTGGATAATCCAAAAGCTTTGAAATTTGTCAAGTAACATCTGTGAACAATCAAGGTAGAGAAAAAATTACTCCAGTTCAGAAATGAAAAATCCCGAGAAAGAAATTTAGTCCTGTCACTTCTGTATCATATATATGTAACATTAATGATAGATGTGATAGAGTGAGTTCTAGAAACCTTTCCATTCCCCCCTTTCTAAATGAATTGACATCCCTCCAGGGGATGCATTCTGAGGCACTGGAGAATGTATAGCTTCCCACTCCCATCCTAATTCTAGAATTCCTTAGACTGGGTTGGTAACCAGAATGAATTATGATAGCCTTAGGTGAGTTGAGTAATTCTACCCAGTTGTTTAAAACAGATTTTTCAATACTTTGGAGACTATTAAAGAACATATGGAAATGCATTATTAGTAACTAATCAAGTAAGAGGATAGCTCTCAGTATTCCAGCAGTATTGGTTAATGATTTATACATTCCCCAGATTTCTTAGTCTCTTATTTATTCCTTATCTATGTCAGGCCCTCTAAATGTGGGTGTACACCAAGGCTCTGTCCTGGGCCCTCTGCTCTTTTCCCTCATATTTTTAAATTTAGTGGGCACATCAATTCCTTTTGGTTCAGTTATCATCTCTATACAGATAATCCCCAAATCCATATACCCAATTCCAATCTCCATAATAAACTACAGTCATAAATCTTCAACTCCCTCTTGGACACTTCACTTTGGATAGATTTCCCAGAGGCCTTTCAAACTCATCATGTCTAAGACAAAACTCATTATTTTTCTTCTTCAAATGCCCTTACCTTCTGAACTTCCTTATCACTACTCTTGCAGTCACCAAGATTTGAAATCTCATTGGCATCTTTGAATCCTCACCATCCTTCACCCCACATAATGCAATCGTTTGCCAAATCTTGCCATTTCTATTTTTAAAACTTCTCTTTGATATATCCTTTTATTTTCATTCACAGAACCACAACCTTACATTCAAGCCATCATCACCTTTTACCTGGAATAACCTTACTGGTTTCCTTATCTCAGGTTTCTCCCCTTCCACTCCAACCTTTAGCTATCAAGGTGATTTTTCTAAATCTTACAAGTGACAGTCATCTCCTTAGCTCACCATCACACTACTAGGAAAAATGTGTGCTTTGTCTCCTGTATTAATTTTTGCAATGGAATTTACCAAGCTCAACTAGGCAACTTTAGTTCTCATTTGTCACTCCTCACTTGCTCCAGTAACTTCAAAGGTTCCCTATTGCCTCCCAGATCAAGTATAAAACACTCTATTTGACATTTAAAGCTCTTCATGAATTAGACCCTTCCTAGCTTTTCAACCTTATTAAGTCTGAATGAGATGAGGTGAGATCTTTCAAGATAGTTGTGAAAATCGAGGAAGGCTTCATCTACTTCAGAGTTTGAGTAGGCCTGAAGGACTCTGAAGATCGAGTCAAGGGCATAATTGCGTTCCCCTCCCATGATATCTCCTCCCTATTTCAGCCAAATATGGGCAACTATGTACTTATTGGTCAAATTCAATTTTGTGGGTAGATCTCGAGTTTAGAATGTAAGACTCTCAGCCAATGAGGATGAGAGTCAGTGGTGGGAGGGGGTGTTTTGCATTAAGGATTAAAGGTGCCATCCTGCCCACAGGAGGCACTTCCTCTCTTCCATTGTCTGCTGGAAGGGTGGGATGCCCTTCTCGAGAGAATGTACAATAAACTTTGCTTTTCTCTAGAGCTCTCTCTCCAGCTTTTTTATTAAATGGTGACCCCATCACCATTTCCGTACCACACATGCCTTTCATCCTCTAAAAGCCTTATCTGATCCCTCTGCACTTCAGGTGGGGGCAAACTAATAAGAAAGTTTTGCTAATAGACTTGAATGATTTAAATGAACTCAACCATTTTCTTAAGAAGCATTCTTCAATATTTAAGTAAGAGAATCAGAGAGAAATCGGGGAACTTTACTAGCTCCTAAATAAATGGGGAACTGGTCTCAGCATATCAACTGTACCATTTCCCCAATTAAAGTTGGGGCTATGAGCCATCTAAATTTCCCCCCTCCAAAGAATGGATCATTCTTGTTATGAGTTATTACCTCACTATTATGTAACCGTAATATTAACTACATTTTCCATAGCACTCTAGAGGTTATCATCCAACTGTTTTCTTTAAGAAGGCATTCATGTTATACAGGTATAATCTGGAAGCATTCAGCTCTTTTCATTGCTTAATCCTGAACCACATTTTCTAACATTTTTTCATCTTTCCTCATGTATTCCCTTCATATAGAAGATCAAAGAATATTTGGACTCAATTGATGGTTCTTATAAAATTCTTCATATTGAATTTTTTTTTTTTTTACTTCTTCAGCTTTGATAGCAGGTGATGTTTCATAAAACCTGCAATTATCTCTATTAGTGGTCCTCTTGCCTATTTTTGTCATAAGCAATTATGTATTTACATAAAATACTGTCTTTTCACATATTATGAAGCCAGAGCTACCAATTTCTTCATTTGTTTTTTCTGAGAGGAAAATGTTTCATTTGTTACCCTACCATTAGCGATTCTATTTGGTTGATTATTGAGCATGGATTTAGATTTAAAATTGACCTAAAACCCCTGAAATTCTCAGTATACTCTGTACATTTTTTCTACCATTTCCCAATAAACCTACCATTTCACAGATCTGCTATGACCAAAAAATGAATAATTTAGTGGCTAATCTTCTTGTGAGAAATCTCTCTGTACTTAGCTAGGTTAGGCATTGAATTGCCAACTTTTTTTTTCTTTTTAATTTTTTTTTTTTTGCTAGTACTATGCTAACTCTTTTTTACCTTATAACAAATTTTGTGAACTTTTTATATTATGTCATTGCCATTGAGGTTTCAATGTTATAATGATAAAGTATCATTGTGAGACTTTATTGACAATTCTTTATCTGAGAGTCAAAATGGTATAGTGAGCCAGTCTTGGAATCAGGAAGACTAATTTTCACAGATATTAATGTGACTATGGGTAAGTCACTTAAACTTTCATGGCCCCAGGCATGATAGGTTGCAGAATTACATTGGTGGAAGCCATTACATAATGAAAGTTTCTTACATTTTCTAGATTCATCACATCACAGAACTACTGGCCCCTTCTCTCAGTGCCTTTAGTATTTACCTCATAGAGCTGTTGTCAGGAAAACATTTTGTCAACTTTAAGTCACTTATAGAAATATAGATAGTTATATAGAATGAAAACAGCATATACACATATATGTGCATAAATATAAACATTATTTTTAAAACTCAATTATATTGATGATTTCCTAGTATTTTCTAAGGAAACTATCACACTATCAGCCAAATGAGATAAATTTATTTCTTTGCTTTTCTTCTTTAATTTCTCTTGCTTTATTGTATACTATGCAGCCAAAAAAAGAAACTTTCCTTTATTATATGGTTAGTAAATAGAACCCAGGTATATAATGTCTATATATGTCCACATGGGCATTGTACAAGTTGAAAATTCTGCTGTATTCCATACAGGTTCATAAGGACTAGGTTTATTGGAACTCTCTTTTAAAATATGTTCTATCTTAAGGAAAAAAATATGATTGCTAATAACATTTGATCACTGTATTTGGAATAAAAAGAAGTGTAATTGATTCTAGTTAGGTTATCCCTTACATTGCTTCATTATATATAACAAATTCTTTAGGGCTTGTGATTCATCCCATGTTGTTATTCCCAACTCTACCTGTGCCTAGACTCAATAAACATTATTCTGACTCAATCCTCATCCAAGGAGAAATTCCTTTTTCTTAGACCCAATCACTTCGATCTTCACCCTTAGTAGAACAAATCAATTTAATTATCAAAAATTAAAAAAAAAAATATTAGCAAGCACAGAAAGTATACATTGCAACAGAAATAATCCACCTCTCATATTCACATTGTAGAGTGAAGGTTCTTTTTTATCCCCATGAGCTGGAGTATGATCTCTTCTCCTTTTTATTCCATGCCATGGGAAGAGAAATCAGTCAGTTTCACCACCTCCTCACAAACCAATAAGGAGTGGGAAGGAAAAATAAGGAGGTTACTCATAGGAATGGCTTAGTCATCTGTAGAGAGAGTTAGGGTTTTGTGATTGGTGTGCAAACTTAATATAGTTGTGGGATTCTTGTCCACTCTACCTGCTAACTACTCACATTGTGCTGGTCTCTCTAGCTCAGTGGAGAGTGAAGCTTTTTTAGGAAAGTAATCTTGGGGAGAAAAAAGTATATGACATGAAAGGTAATAATCTAGGTTTTATCCAAGACAGATATTAGTGGGGCTAGGTAGAGAGATGTGTGGTATTTATGGTATGTTGTCTTGAAACATTTGAATATATATTTCCTGACTTGATTATATGTTCCTTCATGGAAGACACCATTATTTTATTTTGTATTTATAATATACCTAGGAATATTTTTGCACATAGTAGATAGAAAATGTATATTATTGTTCGCATATATAACATTCAGTAGTTATGTTGCATATAAAATATGCTAAAAGGTTGGATGCACATACCTTTCTTGTTAAATAAAGTGGATATTATTACTCCCCAAATTCTACAAGTGAACTTAGGGAAACTTAAAGAGATTGAATGACTTGGCCAAAGTCACATGAAGAACAAATAATGGGGGATTTCCAGCCAAGATAGTGGAGAGGACACATACATCTATTTAAGCTCTGTCTTTGCTCTCAGTATAATTTATTTCATGACAAGGCCTCAAAATTAGTGCGTGACTGAAAAAACCCACAAATAATTACCAACAGAAGATATACTCAAAATTTGCCAGAAAAGGTCTGTTTTTGCTTGTGGGCAGGGATGGTTAGATCAGGCGCAGACTGAAGGCAGGCAGCGAGAGCTCAGCAAGCAGTGAGAGTAAGGAAGGCAGCTCACACTGAGCAGACTTGAGGGGGGTGGGGTGTGATCTCAGCCCTTTCTGCAGGGAGAACTTTGCCACAGTGGGGCTACTTTGCCCTGGCAGCAAGCCAGTAGATCAGCAGAGAAGCTGTAAACACAGGGGGTAAAGACCATAACCCTAAAAAGCTAGGATCTCTAGGGACCTGGCCACACCCACCCGGAGTGTCTCAGCACGCTCTCAGAGTCTCAGAGTGCAAACGCAGCGCAGACATTGCTGTCCTGCTAGTGCCTCACTACTGCCCCCTGCAGTCTATAGAGGAAGCTTGGTAATACCATCCACCCCCCACCCTCAAAAAAAGCAGACTGCATTTGCTTTTTGTTTTTCTTGTTAGTTTGTTTTCTTTGATTCTTCTCTGACAAAATGAGCAAAAAATTAAAAAGGACTCTAACCATTGATAGCTTCTATATGGATAGAGAGCAGACTTTAAACCCTGAAGAGACTAAAACAAACTGTTTCCAGAGTGTAGCGAGCTGTTGTCTCCAGAAGCTGCTGGATCGCTCTCTGGGAAGAGATCTGCTGTGTCTACTCAAATCTTTCAGACAGATTCTTCTTCCTGTAGTGAACCGTTGTCTCCATGTAGTTGCTGTTAACTCTTGTCCATAGAAGTGACTTCCCTTCCTGCAGAGAGCCCCGTCAGGCCTGATGCAATGCAGACACTTCTCCTTGAATCCTGGCTCTGAATCTCCTCCAGCTCTTATCCTTCTCCAGGCAGACTCACTTTCCAGGCCCACTGTTCTCTCTTTTATTCTCCTAGAGAATGGGCGTGGGATAATGCAAGGGCTTCTGGGAAGAACCACCTCAGCCAATGAGCCTGCTCCTTCCATCAAGTCAACCTGAGTTCTCACCTTGTAATTGTCCAACCTGAATTCTCACCTTGTCACTATCCAGACAACCTGAGTTCTCACTTAGTAATCCTAACACCAGAGGAATACCCAAAGAGGGATATGATCTGATCCCCACCACACAAGGCTCTTGTAGAAGAAATTTAAAAGGCTCTTACTAGAGAGCTAGAAGAAAAATTGGCAAAGGAAAGGGAAGCTTGGCAAGAGGGTCTGGATAAGTCATTGTGATGATCACACTAGCATCCTGGATACCTTAGAATCAGCTGGAGTCAGGATAAGCAAAAGTCTTTATTCTTGGTCTTTAGTGGTAGTAGTGAAGGGAATGATGCATAGGATCTCCTCAACCGCACCTCTTTGTCTCCTGCCCAGAAGTGACTCTGGTTAATTTCACTCCACCCCCTAGTCCCTCCCACAATTCTCTGTATTCTCCAAATGATTGGGCTAGTACAGGAGAATGGGAAGGGCCATTTTCCAAGCATATTCTTATAGAGTATTGTCCGTTCGGTAATTAGCATTAAGTGCTCGATTGTCCGACCTCAGTGCATTAACTCAAGAATTTCAGCCTTTTACAAGTCATCCCACTCATTTAAAGATAGAGTGGATAAAGAAATCAAATCCTTGAAAAACAGAATTAGTGAATTGAAAAAAGAAAATAGCTTTCTAAAAAATAAAATTGGCAAAATGGAAAAAAATTCCATAGAACAAAACAACTCACTTTTTCTAATTAATTATTAGAAAAAAGATATAGAAATTAGAATTAATTATTAGAAAAATAATTATTATTTTCAGAAAATTAGAAATTATTTATAATTAGAAAATTAGAAAAAGATATAAAAAATGAGTGAAGAAAATAATTCTTTAAACCAGAATTGAACAAATGGAATTGAATGACTTGAGGAGACACCAAGAATAAGTCAAGCAAAACCAAAAAAAAATGAAACAATGGAAAAAAAAAGTCAAATACCTTCTTGGGAAAACAACAGACCTTCAAAATAGATCTAGGAGAGATAATCTTAGAATTATTGGACTTCCTGAAAAATATGATGAAAAAAAGAGACTGGACACTATTTTTCCAGGAAATTATCAAAGAGAACTGCCCAGATATTATAGAAACAGAAGGTAAAATAGACATTGAAAGAATTCATTAATCACTTACTGAAAGGGTCCCTAAAAACAAAACACCAAAAAATACAGTGGCCAAATTCCAGAACTGTCAGACCAAGGAAAAAACAAGCAGTTAGAAAAAAATCAACTCAAATACAGAGGAGCCACAATAAGGATTACTCAGGATCTAGCAGAATCCACATTAAAGGATCAAAGGGCCTGGAATCTGATATTCCAAAAGTCTAAGGATCTTGGTATGCAGCCAAGAATAACTTACCCAGCCAAAATGAGCATGAATGAGCAAAATAAGCAATGAAATAGGTGTTTCATCTATTTCTGATGAAAAAAACTGGAACTAAACAAAAAGTTTGATCTCCAAATATAGAACTCAAGAGAAACCTAAAAAAGGTAAATAGAAATCTTGGGAACTATATTTCTGCTATAAAGATATATAAAGGACACATGTATACTTTGTTCTAGAAACTAGAGGTGGAAAGGAAATTGTACCAGAAAAAGGGTAAAGCATGGGTACTACATCTCACGAAGAGGCAAAGATAACCTATTATATCTGAAAAAAAGAATAGAGGGGGATGAACATCGTGTGTATCTTACTGCCATCAGAATTGGCTTAAAGAGAAAAATATTAGACATATTTGATTTACAGGGAAACTTCTCCCACCTCATTGTAAAGTGGGAGGGGAAAAGTGAAAAGGGAAGGAGTAAGCTAAGCAGAAGGGAATACGGAAATTGTGAAGAAAATGGGTAAGAAAGGGGGAGGAACTCTAACTTGGAAGGGAGGGATACTAAAAAGGGAGGGCTGTGAGAAGCAAGTGGTGCTCACAAATTTAATACTGGGGAGGGAGGTAAGGGGGAAGGAAAGGAGAAAAGCATAAGTAGGGGTGAATAAGATGGCAAGTAATACAGAATTAGTCATTTTAACCATAAATGTGAATGGGGTAAACTCCCCCATAAAGAGGAAGTTATTAGCAGACTGGATTAAAAGCCAGAATCCTAAAATATATTTTTTACAGGAAACACACTTGAGGCAGGTGATATATACATAGTAAAGTAAAAGGTTGGAGCAGAATCTACTATGCTTCAGATGAAGAAAAAAAACAAAAAACCAAAATAAACAAAACAAAAAAAACAAGGGTAGCCATCCTGATCTCAGATCAAGCAAAAACTAGATTAATTAAAAGATCTAATTAAAAGAGATAAGAAAAGGCACTATATCTTGCTAAAGGGTAGCATTGATAATGAATCAATATCAATATTAAACATATATGCACCAAGTGGTGTAACATCTAAATTCTTAAAAGAGAAATTAAGAGAGCTGCAAGAAGAAATAGATAGCAAAACTATAATAGTGGGAGATTTCAACCTTGCACTCTCAGAATTAGATAAATCAAACCACAAAATAAATTTAAAAGAAGTCAAAGAGGCAAATAGAATGCCAGAAAAGTTAGATATGATAGATCTTTGGAGAAAACTAAATGGAGATAGGAAGGAGTACATTTTCTTCTCAGCAGTTCATGGAACCTATACAAAAGTTGACCATACATTAGGACATAAAAACCTCAAATTCAAATAGAGTAAGGCAGAAATAGTAAATGCATCCTTTTCAGATCATGATGCAATGAAAATTACATTCAATTAAAAGCCAGGCAGAAAATAGACCAAAAATAATTGGAAACTAAATAATCTCATTCTAAAGAATGATTGGGTGAAACAGCAAATCATAGACATAATTAATAACTTCACTCAAGAAAATGACAATAATGAGATGTCATACCAAAATGTGTGGGATGCAGTCAAAGTGGTAATAAGGGGAAACTTTATATCTCTAGAGGCCTACTTGTATAAAATAGAGAAAGAGAAGGTCAATGAATTGGGCTTGCAACTAAAAATGTTAGGAAAGGAACAAATTAAAAACCCCCAGTTAAACACTAAACTTGAAATTCTAAAAATAAAAGGAGAGATCAATACAATTGAAAGTAAAAACACTACTGAATTAATTAATAAAACTAAGAATTGGTTCTATGAAAAAACAAACAAAATAGATAAACCCTTAGTAAACCTGATTAAAAAAGGAAAGAGGAAAATTAAATTATTAGTCTTAAAAATCAAAAGGGAGAACTTGCCACTAATGAAGAGGAAATTAGAACAATAATTGCCTAACTTATGCCAATAAATTTGATAACTTAAATGAAATGGAAGAATACCTTCAAAAATATAGCTTGCCCAGATTAACAGAGGAAGAAGTAAATTGGTTAAACAGTCCCATCTTAGAAAAAGAAGTAGAACAAGCTATTGACCAGTTCCCTAAGAAAAAATCCCTAGGACCAGATGGGTTTACATGTGAATTCTACCAAACATTTAAAGAACAATTAACTCCAATGCTACATAAACTATTTGAAAAAAATAGGGATTGAAGGAGTCCTACCAGAATCCTTTTATGACCCAGATATCTAAACCAGGTAGGTTGAAAACAGAAAAAGAAAATTATAGACCAACTCCCTAATGAATATTGATGCTAAATCTTAAATAAAATATTAGCAAAAAAGATTACAGAAAATCATTCCCAGGATTATACACCATGAACAAGTAGGATTTATACCAGGAATGCAGTGCTGGTTCAATATTAGGAAAACTATTAGCATAATTGACTATATCAACAAAAACCATATGATCATCTCAATAGATGCAGAAAAAGCATTTGATAAAATCCAACATCCATTCCTACTAAAAATGCTTGAGAGTTTAGGAATAAATGGACTATTTCTTAAAATAATAACGAGCATATATTTAAAACCATCAGTAAGCATCATGTAATGGAGATAAATGGAACCATTCCCAGTAAGATCAGCAGTGAAACAAGGTTGCCCACTATCACCATTACTATTCAATATTGTATTAGAAATGATGGCCTTGACAATAAGAGTTGAGGAGACTAAAGGAATTAGAGTAGATAATGAGGAAACTAAATCATCATTCTTTGCAGATGATCTGATGGTATACTTGGAGAACCCCAGAGATTCTACTAAAAAACTATTAGAAATAATTCACAACTTTAGCAAAGTTGCAGGAATTAAAATAAACCCACATAAATCCTCAGCATTTTTATACATTACCAACAAAATCTAATAGCAAGCGATACAAAGAGAAATTCCATTCAAAATAACTGTCGATAGCATAAAATATTTGGGGATCTATATATCAAAGGAAAGTCAGGAATTATATGAGCAAAATTACAAAACATTAAATAAAGTCAGATTTAAATAATTGGAAAAATATTAAATGCTCTTGGATAGGCTGAGTGAATATAATAAAGATGACAATACTCCCTAAACTAATCTATTTATTTAGTGTTACACCAGTCAGATTCCCAAGAAACTATTTTAATGAACTAGAAAAAATAACAACAAAATTCATATGGAAGAACAAAAGGTCAAGAATTTCAAGGGAATTAATGGAAAAAAAAAGTCAAATGAAGCTGGTCTAGCTGTACCTGATCTAAAACTATATTATAAAGCAGCAGTTTCCAAAACCATTTGGTATTGGCTAAGAAGTAGATTAGTTGATCAGTGCAATAGGTTAGATTCACAGGACAAAATAGTCAATAACTATAGCAATCCAGTGTTTGACAAACTCAAAGATCCCAGCTTTTGGGATAAGAATGTACTATTTGACATAAACTGCTGGGAAAACTGGAAATTAGTATGGCAGAAATTAGGCATGGACTTACACTTAACACCATATACCAAGATAAGATCAAAATTAGTCCATGATTTAGGCATAAAGAATGAGATTATAAATAAAGTAGAGGAACATAGGATAGTTTACCTCTCAGATTTGTGAGGGAAGAAAGAATTTGTGACCAAAGAAGATCTAGAGATCATTATTGATCACAAAATAGAAAATTTTGATTATATTAAATTAAAAAGCCTTTGTACAAACAGAACTAATGCAAACAAATTGAGAAAATATTTAGTTAAAGGTTCTGATAAAGGCCTCATTTCCAAAATATATAGAGAACTGACTCTAATTTATAAGAAATCAAGCCATTCTCTAATTGATAAATAATCAAAGGATATGAACAGACAATTTTCATATGATGAAATTAAAATTATTTTCACTCATATGAGTGTTCCAAATCACCATTGATCAGAGAAATGCAAATTAAGACAACTCTGAGATACCACTACACTCCTGTCAGATTGGCTAAGATGACAGGAAAAAATAATGATAAATGTTGGAGGGGATGTGGGAAAACTGGGAACTGATACATTGTTGGTGGAGCTGTGAAAGAATCCAACCATTCTGGAGAGCAATCTGGAATTATGCCCCAAAAGTTATTAAGCTGCACATACCCTTTTATCCAGCTACAGGGCTTATACCCCAAAGAAAGGAAAGGGACCTGTATGTGCCAAAATGTTTGTGGCAGTCCTTTTTGTAGTGACTAGACATTGGAAACTATATGGATGCCCATCAATTGGAGAATGGTTGGGTAAATTGTGGTATATGAATGTTATGAAATATTATTGTTCTGTAAGAAATGACCAGTAGGATGAATACAGAGAGGCTTGGAAACAATTACTTGAACTGATGCTGAGTGAAATGAGCAGAACCAGGAGATCATTATACACTTCAAAAGCAATACTATATGAGGATATATTCTGATGGAAGTGGATATCTTTGATAAAGAGAAGATCTAATTCAGTTCCAATTGATCAATGATGGACAGAAGCAGCTACACCCAAAGAAGGAACACTGGGAAATGAGTTTAAACTGTTTGCATTTTTGTTTTTCTTCCCATGTTATTTTTACCTTCTGAATCCAAGACAAGAGAACTGTTTGGTTCTGCACACATATATTGAATCTAGGACATACTATAACATATTTAACATGTATAAGACTGTCTGCCATCTAGAGGAGGGGGTGGAGGGAGGGAAGGGAAAAGTAGAAACAGAAGTGAATGCAAGAGATAATGTTGTAAAAATATTACCCATTATTCTGTCAATAAAAAGTTTAAAAAAATGTAGTTAAGTCTTGAATCCAGGTATTTTGACTCTAAGTTCATCACCTGTTACACACACAATTATTTTCTTCACTCGTTGTTTTTCTCTAGCCATTTTCAAGCCTTATGTCCCCTGCTCTCTGATTCCTGCTTTCTACTTCTAGCAATGGAAACATTCCTTTGATTAACACAATTATTAACATAATTTTAAAGAATATATCTATCAATTGCCCTGTGCAATTACCCTGCTAACCACTGCTGTAACTTCCCAGTCCAGAATACTTCTGCAAGCTACCACTCATTTATATGTATAGTTTTTACTTTATTAGAATGTAAGTTCCTTGCAGTCAGGGGCTGTCATTTTTTTATAGTTGTATCCCCAACTCTTAATATGTAAGTGCTTAACATATGCTTTTTATTCATTCAATTATTTCCATTATGATTATTAGCACATTTTCTATACTTCTGATAATAATTTTGCAAAAAATAATGAAGAAACCCAGGATATTATGCCATATCAAAAACATTTTCATGACACCTGAAAGTATCCCAAAGAAGGAATTCAATGGAATAGTAAACAAGGACAGAGGTTAAACCAAGCTGGTGTTTCATCCAACATTTGTCAAATAACTATAGATTGTTTTACAGCCAATGGATTGCATGATGCTTAATGTAGTCATGTCACAATTCCATTTGGCCACATATCCTAAGGAAAACACCAGTTGGTAATTAATTTCCCCTGATACTTAGACTTCAAAAGCATCCTGTTGATCAGTAGAATGTTGATCATTTTCAAGATCTTTAAAGAATAACATGTATGCTTATAATCTACTTTTTAAAGTTGGCACATTTTTCAGCGAGGATAAACAGACTCCTTAGAATTTTATTTAAGGCCATTTTCACTCTGTCTTCAGCCTATCTTTCCAGACATATTTCACATTTCATCCATTCATTCATTCTACATTTTAGACATCTGACGTAACTTGGTTTTCCCTGAATGTGGTATTCCAGTTCCTGCCTTGATGTTTTTGCACAGGCTGTCTCCCATTCTTATAATGAACTTGTGACTCTTTTACTTCTTAAAAAACTTTCTTGTAAGGGCTAAGCTCAGGTGACACCTCCTGTGCTAAGCTTTTCCTATTTCCTGTGCCTATTAGAGCTCTCCCCATTCCCTTCTATCTAGAAGTAGGTCAGAGACAGTGTCATGGGCTGCAAAGGATTATGTTGAGTAAAGCCCAGTTGATTTCACAATTTATCACTAGTTGTTTAGGAGAGAACAATTGAATGATTAAAGCCAAATTACAAAGGTTTTCAAAGAGAATGAAAGAAAAGGAAGTGACTTCATTGCTTGAAAATGTTTTTCTCAAAGAATTAAAACAAAAGGAAGATACGGGATTGTAACTTGTGGGAATGGTTAAATCAAATGAAGGTTAGAATATAAACTTGAATTAGGTCAATGCTTCAGTTAGAATGATAGCAACTGTTTAGAATTGTGTGCTTTATTTTGAAATACAATTGTTATTTGGTCAGGTCCTATTCTTTGTGACATCATTTGAGATTTTCTTGACAAAGATATCGGAGTAGTTTACCATTTCACTCTCTATTTTACAAATGGGGAAACTGAGGCAAATGTGATTAAATGACTTGCCCAGGGTTACACAGCTAGTAAGTGTCTTAGGCTCAATTTGAATTCAGTTCTTCCTGATTCCAGGATTAGTGCTCTGTTCACTGTACCACATAGTGGCCTTGTTAAACACATTTTATTATATTAACAAAGTTTATTTTCTTCAAAATCAATAGAGGATTATTTCTGATTGCATCGTGTTTCAAATAACTAAATGAGACTTTGAGGGTATATGAATTAATTCACAGACTTTTAAAAACATCAGAATAATAAAAATAGAATTTTTGTGAGCAAAATACAACTTTATCTGTTGATACCAAATAAAATGATATCTGTGATGCCTCTGAGAAATTTTCAGCAAATTGCTTCTCATAAGGTTTAACTTAGTGGTTCCACCCAACAATGAAGGAGCATAACACCCCATAAAAAAGTATTTTATTTTTAGAGACATAAAAAAAAAACCTCATAGATAATCCAGCTCTTGTCCATTTTACAGGCCCAAATAAATTGTATTTTCCTCAGATTACACATCTAGCTAGTAACAGAACTAACATGAGAATTTAGACTTTCAGACTTCCAATCCAAGGCTTTTTTAGCCAAAGCTTTTTCAGTTTTTCTCTGAAGAAAATTAGATCTTACAAAAACAAAACCCCACTTTTCATTTAGAGTCTTTCCAGAAACTTTCCAGAAAAAGCTGAGAAAGAATCCATGATCTTTTAGATGTAAAGAACCAGACTCACATTAGCAGTTAGATAACATATTAAGAATTTCTGTCTAGAAAGTACCCAATGTAATAAATTCCAATGTATGCATATATATGTATATTTAATGTATTAATTGTATTGAATTAGTGTATATTGAATAAATATTATGCTTCTACATAGCAATTAATTAAAGAATGCAGATACTATTTTTTTTCTATTTAGACTAATACATTCTTCATAATTGCCTCAAAATATTAGAGGTCTTGTGGCAGATTGTGGAGAAATGTATTATAAAAGTCAATATTGCTTTTGAACTGTTCAAAAGGTCTGAGCTAAAAAACATGGGTTCAGAACCTTTTTGAGTCATTTCAGAAAAGCCATTTGATTCTCCTCAGAATGTCCTTTGATTGGGACATACTGAACATTAATGTCATTTTCAGAGTGTCTTACAATCTTTGGTATAAATACTTAACTATGACCTTTTAGAAAACATGTCTTGATTTCACTCTAATTTTAAAGAATCACATTAAAAATGAACTAAAAGGACATTTGCTATTTGGATAGGAGACTCAGTATAAAGAATGTCCTAGAAACTAAAGTAAACACCAGAAAACACTGTCTGCACTAATATTTCTTAGGTATCTTTCCCTAACGGTGTCTAAGGCAGAGCTCTTTACTGTGATGACTTGCTTTCTCATACTTCAAAAATTTAACTTTTAAATGTGATTTTTCTAATAGTGGATAATGCAAATATATAAATTAATATAAATAAATATATGTTTAGACATTCAGACACACATACACATAGAGAAGAAAATATATGAGAGGAAAAAACTCAGAAGGCACTTCTTACAATTGTACAATAAGTTACACCAAATCTTGGGTCCTAAACTAAGATTAGGAATAGCAGGGAACTAACTTCAATCCTTTCCCCATTTCAGATAGACATCTTTTAAATCCTTGGCATAGTGAGTAGTCCATGTGCACTTCAACCTTGTAGTGCTTTCAAGAAGATAAGACTCCATATCACTTTATTTCTCAGATTAGCAACTTTTACATTAGCAACATCGGCAACTTTCAGCTAACCTTCAACCACTTAGTGCTGAGTGATGTCTGAAAACCAGAGAATGGCACATAAACTCTGTAGTTGTAGTTTGCAGATAATTCAGCAATTGGTATTAAGTTATAGAATGAAGGAAGTTTGAGGATTGACTTGGAGACAAAAACTTTGAAACAAACTCTTTTCCAGACAAAATACTATTATTGTTGTTCAATTATATCCAACTTTTTGTGACCCTTTTTTGAAGTTTTCTTGGCAGATATTGGAGTAATTTGTCATTTCCTTTTTTAGCTCATTTTGCAGATAAGGAAACTTAAGCAAATAAGGTACAGTCTGGGTCATACTAGTGAGTGTCTGAGGCAGGATTTTAACTCAGGTCTTCCTGATTTCAACTCTGGCACTTTATCCATTGCACCACCTAGCTGTTTCTCCCTCTCTACTACTTCATTAATTGGTAGTCAAGTAGATAGAGCATTGGGTCTGGAGTCAGAAAAATCTCAGACACTTGTCAACTGTGGGATTCTGGGAAAGTCACCTAAACCTCTGCTTCAAATACTTTCCTCAATTGCAAAATAGAGATAATAACAGCCTTTGCCTCACAGGGTGGTTGTAAAGATATAATGAGATAATAATTGTAAACCATTACAGAGCCTGGCACATAGTAAGTGCTATATAAATGCTTATTTCCTTTGCTTCTCAAGGTTGCCTCTCAAGGAAAAGCTTTGGAAATTGCAAATGATTATAGAAGTGTGATCTCTATTATTACTGTAATCTATTTACAACTGTTATATGTATCATTATATGCAGTAAGCCTTTTAAATCTGGATGTAGCTCAACTTTCTTGCATTCTCAACCTCAACTTCTGCTGTTGCTTTCCTTATTGTCTTCTATTGTTTTTAAGGCACATATAACAGCAACAAATGACTTGTCTTTAAAAAAAAAAAAAAAAAAGATAGGTCTTTATTCCATTAATTATGTCACTTGTTTGGGCAACAGTTTCATCAGGCTTCATTAACAGAGTTTTATCTGACAAATGATAGCAAGAGGCTGTGAATTAAATGATGCCAATTAAGTGGAATCATTCACAAGCAGCAGGACAACTTAAAAATAATTGCCAAAATAAATTAGTGAGAAATTGTGTGCCTCAGAGTAATCATTTCTGTTATTTTCCCCAGAGGAGCTGGAATGCCCATGTTTTCCTCTTTCTCTTCTCCTCCTCCCTTTCTCCCTTCAACTCCTAGCAGACATTATTATCCTGGAAAGTTCATTTTTTCACTTCAATGTTACAAACATTTTAAAAAATGCATACTGTTTGCAAAGCACTGAGGATGCACAGATGAAACGAGGCACAGTCCTTGCCCTTGAGGAGCTCAGAGTGAAGCATGTATGAGGTTATGGATACAAATAACTCTAATAAAAGCTAGAAAACTATTGGAGAATAATAGATGACACAAATAGGCTATAGTGCCAGATCTAGAATCAGGAAGACCTGATTTCAAATTCGGCTTCAGACATGTATTGGCTGTGTGACTGGGCAAATCACTTAACCTGTTTGCCTCTGTTTTCCCATTTATAAAATAAGCTGGAAAAGGAAATAGAAAACCACTTCACTATCTTTGCCAAGAAAGCCTCAAATGGGGGTCATAAAGAGTTGGACATGACTGAAAATGACTAAACAATAAAAGAAAATGATTGAATGCATTAGAGAAGTCTGGATGACATGAGTTCAAAGAGAGAGGGATGTAATAATTGGGAGAATCAAGGAAGACTTCATGGAAGGGGTATATCATGAGCTGGGTTTTTTGAGGAAAATCTCAATAGGCACATATTTGAGGGAAAATAGATAGTATATAATAAATATCAAAAGCATGGAAACATAAAAGATTTCTGAGATTGAAAAATGCTTTGTAGTCCAGTTTAGTTGGAAAATACAATGTAAGAAGGGAGGTAAACTGGAAAGCTATGTTGGGGATGAATTGAAAAGAGCCTTGAATGTAGTGGCATTCAAGATCCATAGAATCTTAAATTTAGAGAAAACTTAAGCAGTCATCTTGTCCTAGACATAGATGAATAATAAATATTTCTAAATATACTCTATGAATGGTCAATTTGTGCTGACTTATTAGTTACTTTATAGCTATCTTCAAAGAACTGAAAAGCTGTCATATAGAAAAATAATTGGATTACTGCTGTTTGACCAGCGAGAGTAGAATCGATGAATCAATCAAGTCATATGAAAAAATGTTCTAAAGCATTATTGATTAGAGAAAAGTAAATTAAAACAACCTTAAGATATCATTTCATATTGAACAGATTGGCTAAAATGATCCAAAGGGAAAGCAACAAATGTTGGAGGTGATGTGGAAAATCTGGACTCTAATTCATTATTAGTAGAATTGTGAACTGATCCAACCATCTTGAAGAGTAATCTGGAATTGTGCCCAAAGAGTTATTAAACTGCTCATACCTTTTGACCTAGCAATACAATTCCTAGATCTATTTCCAAAGATAATTAAGGGAAGAGGAAAAGACCTATATATTCTAAAATGTTTATAAATCAGCTCTCTTAGTGATGGCAAAGAATTGGAAATTGCAGGGATGCCCTATATTTGGGAAATGGTTGAACAAGTTGTGGTATATGATTGTGATGGAATATTACTGTGCTATAAGTAATTCTGAGCTTGATGATATTAGAAAAAACATGAAAAAGTGTGCACAAAATAATGAAGATCAAAATGAGCAGAACCAAGAAAACATTGTAGAAAGTAACAGCAATACTGTTTTAAGAACAACTTCAAGCAAATAAGTCACTTTGACTATTATAAATATCCAAATTAACTACAAAAGACATATTGAAGAAAGACTCCATTTGCATCCAGAGAAAAAACTGATAAATAGAAATGTGTAAAGAATGAGTTTGCACATATTCAAATCTATACACACACACACAAAAAAAAATATGTCTAATGGTTAAGATAGAAGAGGAAGGGGAAAAAAGGGGAAAAAGGTATTTGTACACTTTATAATATATTTAAAAGGAATAGCAAGTTATACATAACAGATTTGCAGTTTCATGTGCAATCTTTTTTTTTTTTTTACTATATTACATTGTATAAATGCTTGCTTTATCTCATAAATTAATATTAAGATAAAATACACAAGCACTTATTAAACATGTACTAGGTGCTAGGCACTAATCACTGAAAGTACAAAAAATAAAGGTAAAAAACAGTTCCTGCCCTCATAATACTCACATTCTAAAGTGGGAGACAATATGCAAATTAACTATGTCCATCTAAGTTACAACAGTATAAATAGAAGGCACTATTATTAGAAGTGGGAAAACTCACTTACAGAAACAGGGCTTTAAGCTATCTTAAAGGAAGTCAGGGAAGCCAGGAAGCAAAGCACAAAGTGAAGAACATCCCTTGACTAGAAGCAATATAAGGAAGTTAAAAGAAGATATAGAATTAAAACTTTTCTGACACTTAAACTTATCTGAAAGTGAAATGACTTATTTCAGGGGGGCATTACCTATCCACCTCACTCTCACCCCAGCTCAGTGCAGATCTTCAAGTTAATGCCGCATGGCTATTTGTAGTCAGGTATTCTCTAGAAAAGATTCTTGTTCAGATGCAGTTTGGATTGGGTGGCCCCTGAGGTCACTTCCATTTCTAAGATTCAGAGAATCATGAAAGTGCAATGTGCTGAAATCCAGAGGAGGAGATTAAGAAGAGGAGATGATAACAGAGTCAAATACAGTAGAGTTTGTTAGAGAGAATGAAAACTAAAATAGGGTATTGGTTGTTGTTAAGGTAGGTCATTAGTTACTTTGAGAAAAAGCAATTTCTGTGGATAAGTATTAAAACCAGGTTGCAAGGGAGTAAGTGGGTGGTAAGGAAATTGAAGCAGTGAATGTTATTTGATCCTTCTGGAAGATTAGCAGTGAAAGGCAAGAGGAACACATAAAATGAATATATTAAAAGAACAAGATAAAGGGAAAACCTATAGGCAAAGGGGGAGAAGCCACTAAAGAGAGAAAGAAATAGATATTATAGATAAAAAAGAAAGGGGATTACGAAAGAATAAAAATCTCGGAATAGAAAGTACAGGAGAGAATTACATACTTATGTGGAGGGGTCAAGATACTTTTAACAAAGAAGAGGATGACTTTCTTCCACTGAAACAGTGAGAAAGAAGTGACATTTAGAGTTTTTGAGCTGTGGAGATAAAAGTTAAGTAATCTTTTTAAAAAGTAGGAGGCAAAATCATATGCTGAGGAGAAAAGAATAGAATTAGGAGTTTGAGGATGATGAAGATTTGGAATAGAAGGGAAGCCATGACACTATTTGGGGAACATTAGGCAATGTATTTTTCTCTCCTGAGCCTTGGTTTCCTTAATTGTAAAGTGGAAAAGTTATACCAAATAGTTTCTGATATTTCTTGAAGTTCTACATCATATAAACTATCATGGAGCAGTGAGGATCCAACTGAAGTTAGAAAGCAATTATGTGTAATAAACCCAGTCAGTTTGACTTTATTATTTTCTTCAGCAAAGTTCAGTGGTTCAAGCATAGGAATGGAGAAGGCTGAATTTTTCCAGGATTGAGAATTATCAGGATAGAAACAATAGAAACCAAAATGATGAGGAATATAGGATAGAAAGTGAAAACAATATGTTTGATAGGAAAGTAGGGGAATAAAGCAGAACCAGAGTAAAGGACTGAGGGGAAAAAAGGATTGATAGATGGATGGAAGTCACCATAAAGTCAAATGTCTAATTCAAATCCTCATCCTGCCCTCTCTAGGTCCCATGCTCTTTCTGCTACTTCATATTGCATCTCAAAAAAGTCGACATTTCCATGATATTTTAAGGTTTAAAAAGCTCAATACATTTCCTCATTTAAATCTTATAACATTCCTGTGAAGTTAATAAATATTGAAGGTATTATTGTATTTTACAATGAAGAAACTGGGACTTAGAGAAATGAACTGATTTGCCCAAGATAGAAGATCCAAGAAGTCTCAGAGGCAGGGTTTGAAACCAGATTTTCCTAAAGCCAAGTCCAGGACTCTTTCTTTCTATTCCATACTGCAGATGAACTGACCATCAATGCCAAAACAGCTGAGATTATTGAGAAGCTGAGCAAAAATCTGGAACTGGCAGTGACAAGAGTCATGTCAACCCCATTTCTTGGTCCTGTGTTCCTGGGCCAGGAGAAGAATGGCTACTAATGAATGTGGTGTTTAAGTGATATGGTATCTCTCCTCAGTTCAATTTCAATTTTCAGTCAGAGCCAGGAGGTGGAAAGAATATATAAGATATTAAAATAGGGGTTCCAAAGAGAATAGAGGAAGTGATGCAGAAAAAAGAATAGGAGATGATTAAGCTATTCAGAGTGGCTGGTCAATCTACCCCTTCTCTTGTATTCTTAGACTTGGAAAGGAAAGAAGATGTATTGGCAATTAATTTATACTTGGGATCAGGTTGTACCAGTTTCATTCAGGTGGTAAAAAGCTTAATTCAAAGCTAATTTTGGCATAAATGCAAATGAATTTGTTACACATTTTATTGATGAGTGTATACAATGTTTAAAAAATAATTTATCTGGAGTCTTCACTCTGCCCATCCTCCTTTTCCCCATGGGATTCTGGCTATCCAGCCCACAATATCAAATTGAAACAAATTAATCTATTCTCTGCAGTCTTCAGAAGCAGCCCAATTGTAATTGTAACCTTCAGACAGATTAATCTTAAAAGTTTCTCAATTAATTAACTCTGCCAACTCAAATTCCTTAAAGCTAACTTTCTCTCCAGTATCCCTACTCTCATCTCTCCATTTTTATCTCCCAACCATCTTGTTTCACCTAGTTTTGGTCATCTGTAAATGCTATTTTTGGTGAAAATTGCTTCTCCCTGTTTCTTTCATATATATATGTCCTCATTCACTTTCAGCTAAACCATTCCAATTCCTATATTCATCTGTATATGACTTCTATGGTGATCTTTGAAACTCCTCCTCTGATGTCATCCTCAATCTCTTTTTGTATATTGCCCATGTTTCTCTGCTTTGACTGAAAGATAAGATATATAGAAATTTGAATCAATTTAATATTTTCATTATTGCTGTTAGGAATATAACGACAAAGATCATTTGGACATTTATAACATCACATAAGATTATGTTTGGATGGGCCAAAGAAATATGGCCACAGCCCTGGTATCATTAATAAATTATCATTCAAGTTGAAAAGGAAAGGATGTGAGAGCAAACATAGAATGCCAGCACACTCGGGATTAACAAAGGTGAGACAAAGTTGTAAATAGAAAGGTAGGCAGAGAGTTCAACCTCTGTCTAAATATTAAGACTTTTCTTTACTGAGAATTTGGAAACATTGTGACTAAATTCATATTATTTTTTCATTTATTTTTTTAAAGAATATTTTATTTTTATCTAACTACAATTAATTTTATCTAACTATTTTTATCTAACTATTTTATCTAACTAAAATATTTTTAAAGTTTTGAATTGCAACTTCTATTCCTTCCTCTCTTTTCCCCTTCCTGAGATGACAAGCAATCTCATATAGGTTATGCATGTGTGATCATGTAAAATATTTCCATGTTAGTCATGTTATGAATGAAAATTCAAAAAATAAAAGAAGGAAGCAAGCAAGAAAAAAGAAAGAAGGCAAGAAAGAGACCCTCCCAAAAAAGAAAAAAGTGAAAAATAGTATGCTTCCATCAATATTCAGAAGACATCAATTCTTTCTCTGGAATCATAAAGCATTTTTCCTCAAGAACTATTTGAGATTGCCTTGGTATTGCTGAGAATAGCTAAATTATTTACAATTATGCATCATATAATATTGCTGTTATTGGTGTTCTGGTCTTTTCATCTCACTTTGTATCAGTTCTTGTAAGTCTTGGAATTTTTTCATAAAATCATTCTGCTTGTCATTTCTTATAGCAAATAATAATTCCATTACAATTGTATACCATGACTTGTTCAATCATTCTCCAATTGACGAGCATTCCTTCAATTTCCAAATCTTAGCCACTACAAAAAGAATTGCTATAAATATTTTTAGTGTACATGAGTTCTTTCCCTTTGTAAAAGTCCCTTTAGGGTATAGGCAGTCTGGTGGTTGGATGAAAGCTGTGAATTGCTATATAGCCCTTTGGGTTTATAATCTCATAATATTTTGTCTAAAAATAAAATATTACACAATCATTCATCAAGTAATGTTAAATTCCTACTAAGTGCTATGCATTGTGTTAAATACTAGGGATATAAGAATAAATGAGACACAATTCCTCTCCTTATAGGGTATATAATCTTGTAGGTAAGATAAAACATATAGACATAACTTATATAAAAATTAGAATATATATGCATATAAAATGCCAGAAAAGATTTGACCAATTACAGATGTCAATCAAGGAAAATATTTTGGAGTCTGTGGCTTTTGGGCCTTGGAGAAAGGAAAGGATTTCAGTAAATGGAGATGGTACAAGGTAAAGGTCAGTCTGGGTGAAAAGTGGGCAAAGACTTAGAATCAGAAAAGAATTTGTTTCTTCTGACCAATTTCTTTCATCTTCACAGATTTATGGCTCATTTAACTGTGCTTTTTGATTAACTTTATCCTGTTAGACTTTAAGCTCTTTGATAAAGGGATTTTTTCCCCTCTATTTCTCTAACTCCTAGGACAGTGCCTGGCACATAGCAAGTGTTTAATAAATGATCAAATTTGTTAATTGATTGATTGGTTTCCTTGGTTTCATATAAAAACTAAGATTTTACTTCAATGAAGGACATAGGCAGTAACTAATAATATAAGCTATAAGAGTTAGGTATGCCTTTGATATATAGGTTTAGGAATTTAGAAATGATCACAGGGCCAAGATGGCTGAGAGCAGACATGGCTTTCTATGACCTCCCTGATCTTTAACCTTCTTTCAAATTTACAGCAGATTAAGCCTCTGAACTGGTTTTGTATTAACAGAACCTACAAATATTTGGAGTATAACACATTTCCAGAAGATACTTTGAAAGAACTTCAGAATAGGTATGTCTCAATCTGGCAAAGGGACAGTCTGTTGAGCCTAGACCACAGCTAGGGAGCCCAGAGCAAGGAGCTGGGGTGGGGAGCCAGAGCATTGCAGTGCACTGGGAAATCTTCTGTGAAACTCTTAGGCTACTCTCTCCTGGTTGAAAGTAGGTGGACAGCAGATTTGCTGTAAGACATCCAAAAGCCAATACAAAAGTCAAATTGAGAGCCTTTGAGGTCATGAAGAACAGGGGACCTGGCTGTGATTATCTAGCACCAGAAATCAGTCAGAAACACCAGCTTCAGAGGAAACTAAAGTAGCTGTCACCCCTTTGCCTTAAGAGTAGATCTCAACCCTTAAAAATGAGCAAAAAAAGTAAAAAGAACTTTGACCATAGACGACTTTTATGGAGAGAGAGAAAAGACCTCAAACCCTGAGGTTCCTAAATGCAAATTAACTCCAGATGATGTCCCAACGGGAAATATGAGCTGGTCCCCATTTCACAAGGCTTTCTTGGAAGATCTCAAAAAGGATCTTAAAAAAGAGTTAGAAGAAAAATGGGGAAGGAAATGAGATTTTTTCAAGAGGGTATGAAAAAGGAAAAAAACAGAAATTATCTTTAGAAAATTCTTTAAAAATAGATTTGATGAAATGGAAAAAACATCAAACTCCTTCCAAAATATGTATGAAAAAGATACCAATTCATTGAAAAACAGAATTTGTGAAATGAAAAAACATTAAATGAACAAAACAATTCAATTGGCCAATAAAAAAAAGAGCTAAAAGAGGTAACTGAAGAAAATAATACACTAAAAATTAGAACTGAACAAATGAAAGTGAATGACTCAGTAAGACTTCAAGAATCAGTCAAACAGAACTAAAAAAATGAAAAAATAGAAGAAAATATGAAATACCTCCTAGGTTATACTGTAACACATGTAAAATGTAGGGGATTGCCTGTCATCTAGGGGAGGGAGTAGAGGGAGGGAGGGGATAATTTGGAAAAATGAATACAAGGGATAATGTTATAAAAAAATTACTCATGCATATATACTGTCAAAATTTTTTTTTATAATTATAAAAAAAAAAAAAAAAGAAATACTTCCTAGGAAAAAAACTGACCTAGAAAATAGATCTAGGAGAGACAGTCTAAGGGTTATTGGACTTCCTGAAAGCCATGATAAAAAAGAGACTAGACATTATCTTTCAGGAAATCATAAAGGAAAACTGCCTTGATGTCCTAGAAACAGAAAGTAAAATAGCCATTGAAAGAATTCACCAATCACATTTTGAAAAAGAGCCCAAAATGAAAACTCCAAGGAATATTGTGACTAAATTTCAGAACTATCAGACCAAAGAAAAAATATTGCAAGCAGCCAGAAAGAAACAATTCAAATACTGAGGTACCACAATCAGAATTACCCAGGACCTTGCAATTTGCTCCTTAAAGAATCAAAGAACCTGGAATCTGATATTCCAAAAGGCAAAGGAACTTGGATTGCAGCCAAGAATAAACTATCAAGCTAAAATGAGCACTATCTTTCAGGGAAGAAGATAAATATTCAATGATACAGATGAATTTCATTTATTTCAGAGGAAAAGACCAGAACTGAACAAAAAAAATTTCCAAATATAGAATTCAAGAGAAGTATAAAAGGTAAAAAGAAAAGAATTCTGGAGAACTATATTTCTGTCATGGGTATACTTAAAGAGTGAGGGTATAATTTGATTTTATTATGACAATATATAAAAAAGGGAATTGTACTGGAAAAAGAGGAAAATAGAGATAAATGAGGGAAATTATATCTCACTAAGTAAAGAAGACCTATTTTAATTGAGAGAAAGAAGGGAGGGGGGGGGGTGAACACTGTGTGAATCTTACTCTCATCAGATTTGGCTCAAAGAGATAATATTAGACCTATTTGGTTTCACAGAGAAACTTGTCTCACCTTTTAGGAAAGTGGGAGGAGAAAGGCAAAAAGAAAATGGAAGCCTAATAGAAGGGAAAACAGAAATAGTAGGGGAAAGGTGTAAGAAGAGGGAAGAGCTCTAAAGGGGAAGAGCTGATTGTAGGAGGAGGTCAGAAGAAAACTACTGGGGAGAAGGGAAGGGGGAGGAAAAGAGAAAAGCATAACTTGGGGTAAATAAGGTGGCAGGAAATGTAGCCTTAGTTATTTTAACTGTGAATGTGAATGGGATGAACTTTCCTATAACAGAAGCAGATAGCAGACTGGATTAAAAGCCAGAATTCTACAATATGTTGCTTACAGAAAACACTTTAAAGCAAACTGATATATACAGAGTAAAAGTAAAATGCTGGAGCAGAATTTATTATGTTTCAGATGATGTTTAAACAAGCAGGGATAGTGATCCTGATCTCAGATCAAGCAAAAGCAAAAATAGGTCTAATTAAAAGAGATGAGGAAGGCAACTATATCTTGTTAAAGGATACCACAGATAATGAAGCAATATCAATACTAAACATATATGCAACAAGTGGTATAGCATCCAAATTCATAGAGAAATTAAAGAGTTGCAAGAAAAAAAGACAGCACATACTATATTAGTTGGGGATCTCAACCTTGCTCTCTCAGAACTAGATAAATTGAATCAAAATAAATAAAAAAGAAGTTAAGGAGATAAACAGAATTTTAGAAAAGTTAGGTATGATAGATCTCTGGAGAAAATTGAATGGAGACATAAAGGAGTATACTTTTTTTTCTCAACAGTTCATGGGACCTATACAAAAATCGACCATGTATTAGGGCATAAAACCCTCAAAATCAAATGCAGAAAGGCAGAAATAATAAATGCATTTTTTTTCAAATCATGATGTAATAAAAATCACATGCAGTAAAAGGCTAGAAGAAAATAAACCAAAAATCTAATCCTAAAGAATGAATGAGTGAAACAGAAAATCATAGACACAATCAATAATTTCATAAAGAGAATGACAATAATGAGACAACATTCCAAGATTTGTGGGATGCAGCCAAAGTGATTATCAGGGGAAATTTTATATCTCTAGATGCTTATTTGCATAAAATAGAGAAAGAGATGATCAATGAATTGGGCTTATAACTAAAAAAGCTTAAAAAAAGAATAAATAAAAAACCTCAATTAAATAGTAAATTTGAAATTCTGAAAATAAAACAAAATTGAAACTAAAATACTATTGAATTAATATATAAAACTAGGAGTTGTTTTTATGAAAAAAACTAACAAAATAGATGAACCTTTAGTTAATATGATTAGAAAAAGGAAAGAAAATCAAATTGTTAGTTTCAAAAATAAAAAGGGAGAACTTTCCACCAATGAAGAGGAAATTAGAGTACTAATTAGGAGTTATTTTGCCTAAGTAAATGTCAATAAATTTGATAATTTAAGTGAAATGAAGAAATATTTACAAAAATATAGATTGCTCAGGTTAACAGAAGAGGAACAATTTATTTAAACAGTTCCTTTTTAGGAAAAAAAATAGAATAAGCTATTAATCAACTCCCTAAGGAAAAAAAAATCTCCAGGGCCAGATGGATTTACATGTGAATTCTACCAAATATTTAAAGAACAATTAATTCCAATGCTATATAAAGCATTTGAAAAAATAGGGAAAGGATGACTACCATCAAATTACTTTTATGACATAAATGTGGTGCTGATTGAGATCAGGTAGAGTGATTACAGAGAAAGAAAATTATAGACCAATTTCCCTAATGAATATTGATGCAAAAGTCTTAAATAAAATATTAGCAAAGAGATTACAGAAAGTCATCCCCAGGATAATTACCCTATGACCAAGTAGGATTTATACCAGGAATGTAGGACTGGTTTAATATTAGGAAAACTATTAGCATAATTGACTACATCTATAACCAAACTAACACAAATCATATGAATATCTAGTATATGCAGAAAAAGCATTTGATAAAATCTAACACCCATTCCTATTAAAAACCCCAGAAAGTATAGAAATGGACTTTTCATTAAAATGATCAGTAGCATCTATTAAAACCATCAGCAAGCATCATATGTAATGACGATAAACTAGAAGCATTCCCAATAACATCAGTATTGTATTAGAAATGTTAGCTTTGGCAATAAGAGAAGAAAAAGAGATGAAAGGAATTAAAGTAGATAATGAGGAAACCAAATTATCACTCTTTGCAGATATGATGGTATTCTTAAAAAACCTAGAGAATCAACTAAAAACCTATTAGAAACAATCCACACGTTTAGCAAAGTTATAAGATACAAAATAAATCTACATAAATCATAAGCATTTTTTATATATTATCCACAAAATCCAGCAGCAAAAGGTACAAAGAGAAATTCCATTCAAAATAACTATTGATAGT
The DNA here is from genome assembly GCF_048593235.1 of Sminthopsis crassicaudata. Taxonomy (NCBI): domain Eukaryota; kingdom Metazoa; phylum Chordata; class Mammalia; order Dasyuromorphia; family Dasyuridae; genus Sminthopsis; species Sminthopsis crassicaudata. Next base: position 298,021,814 of record NC_133617.1, on the reverse strand, counting down.
TTGAACTATTTGGGAATATATATCTGCTAAGTAAAAGTCAGGAACTATATGAACACAACTACAAAACACTTTCCACACAGATAAAGTCAGATCTAATCAGTTGGAAAAATATCAAGTGCTCATGGATTGGCTGAGAAAATATAATAAAAATGACAATATTTCCTAAATTAATCTACTTATTTAGTGCCATACCAATCAAACTCCCAAGAAATTATTAGTTTTGTTAGTACAAAAACTTTCTAACTTAATGTAATCAATCTGTGCCTAACACAACATATTAAGATATGGTCAAAATGTGCTCATGATTTAGATATAAAGAGTGATATTATATTATAAGCAAATTAGAGGAACATGAGATAGTTTATCTCTCAGCATTCTGGAGAAGGAAGGAATTTGTGTCCAAAGAAGAACTGGAACTCATAACTGAAAACCAAATAGATAATTTTGATTACATTAAGTTAGAAAGTTTTTGTACTAACAAAAATAATGCAGACAATATTAGAAGGGAAGCAATAAATTGGGGAAATATTTTTACATTTAAGGGTTCTGATAAAAGCCTCATTTCTAAAATATATAGAGAATTGACTCAAATTTATAAGAATTCAAACCATTCTCCAATTGATAAATGGTCAAATAATGTGAACAGACAATTTTCAGGTGAAGAAATTAAAACCATTTCTAGTCATATGAAAAGATGTTCTAAATCACTATTGATCAGAGAAATACAAATTAAGACAACTTTAAGATACCACTACATACCTCTCAGATTGGCTAAGATGACAGGAAAAGACAAGGACAAATGTTGAAGGGCATGTGGGAAAACTGAGACACTAATACATTATTAGTGGATCTGTGAACAGATCCAACCATTCTGGAGAGCAATTTGGAACTAGCCTCAAAAAGTTATCTAACTGTGTATATTCTGGCAGAAATTAGATATGGATCCACACTTAACACCATATACCAAGATAAGATCAAAATGGGTCCATGATTTAGGCATAAAGAATGAGATCATAAATAGATTAGAGGAACAGAGGATAATCTACCTCTCAGACCTGTGGAGGAGGAAGGAATTTATGACCAGAGGAGAATTAGAGATCATTATTGATCACAAAATAGAAGATTTTGATTACATCAAACTAAAAAGTTTCTGTACAAACAATACTAATGCAAACAAGATTAGAAGGGAAGTAACAATTGGGAAAATATTTTTAAAAGTAAAGGTTCTGACAAAGGTCTCATTTCCAAAATATATAGAGAACTGACCCTGATTTATAGGAAACCAAACCATTCTCCAATTGATAAATGGTCAAGGGATATGAACAGACAATTCTCAGATGATGAAATTGAAACTATTTCCACTCATATGAAAGAGTGTTCCAAATCACTACTGATCAGAGAAATGCAAATTAAGACAACTGTGAGATACCACTACACACCTGTCAGATTGGCTAAAATGACAGGAACAAATAATGATGAATGTTGGAGGGGATGTGGGGGAAACTGGGACACTAATACATTGTTGGTGGAGTTGTGAAAGAATCCAGCCATTCTGGAGAGCAATCTGGAATTATGCCCCAAAAGTTGTCAAACTGTGCATACCCTTTGACCCAGCATTGCTGTTATTGGGCTTATATCCCAAAGAAATACTAAAGAGTGGAAAGGGACCTGTATGTGCCAAAATGTTTGTGGCAGCTCTTTTTGTTGTAGCTAGAAACTGGAAGTTGAATGGATGTCCATCAATTGGAGAATGGTTGGGTAAATTGTTGGTATATGAAGGTTATGGAATATTATTGCTCTGTAAGAAATGACCAGCAGGAGGAATACAGAGAGGGCCTGGAGAGACTTTAAATGAACTGTTGCTGAGTGAAATGAGCAGAACCAGAAGATCACTATACACTTCAACAACAATACTGTATGAGGATGTATTCTGATGGAAGTGGAAATCTTCAACATAAAGAAGATCCAACTCACTTCCAGTTGATCAATGATGGACAGAAATAACCATACCCAGAGAAGGAACACTGGGAAGCGAATGTAAATTGTTAGCACTACTGTCTATCTACCCAGGTTACTTATACCTTTGGAAGCTAATAATTAATGTGCAACAAGAAAATGGTATTTACACACATATATTGTATCTAGGTTATATTGTAACACATGTAAAATGTATGGGATTACCTGCCATCGGGGGGAGGGAGCGGAGGGAGGGAGGGGATAATTTGGAAAAATGAATAAAAAAAAATAACTGTGTATACTCTTTGATCCAGCAGTGTCTCTACTGGGTTTGTATCCCAAAAAGATCTTAAAGGAGGGAAAGGGACACCCACATGTGCAAAAATGTTTGTGGCAGCCCATTTTTTAGTGGCAAGAAATTGGAAAATGAGTGGATGCCCATCAGAATGGCTGAATAAGTTATAGTATATGAATACAATGGAATATTATTGTTTTATTAAAAAAAAAAGATCAGCAAGGGGGCAGCTAGTTGGATAGTATAGCAGGCCTGGAATCAGGAGGACCTGAGTTCAAATCTGAATTCAGACACTTAATACTTACCAGCTGTGTGACTTTGGGCAAGTCACCGAACCGCAATTGCCTGGACAAAAAACAAAACAAAACAAAACAAAACAAACAAACAAAAAAAGAAATGATCTGCAAGATGATTTCAGAGAGGCCTGAAGAGACTTACATGAACTGATGCTGAGTGAAATGAGCAGAACCAGATCATTGTACAGAACAATAGCAAGATTATATGATGATCAATTCTGATGGACGTGGTTCTTTTCAACAATGGGATGATTGAGGCCAGTTCCAATGATCTTGTGATGACAGTACACCCAGAGAGAGCACTGTGGGAACTGAGTGGGACCATAAAATAGCATTTTCACTCTTTTTGTTGTTGTTTGTTTGCATTTTGTTTTCTTTCTCTTTTTTTCTTTTTGATATGATTTTTTTTGTGTGTGTAGCAAGGTAATTGTAAAATTATGTATGGAAGAATTGCACATGTTTATCATGTTGGATTTACCACGTATTTTGACATGTTTAACATATATTGGATTACTTGCCATCTATGGGAGAGGTTGGGGGAAGAAGGGGAAAACTTGGAACACAAGGTTTTGCAAGGGTCAATGTTGAAAAATTATCCATGTATATGTTTTGAAAATAAAAAGCTTTAATAAAAAAGAAATGGTCACAGGAATTTCTTTTCCTTCATCAGTGCAAGAGATTTTTACTTTTTCTTTGTAACACTTTGTAACACTTCTAAGGTTGCTTCCTATGACAAAAACCTTGATCTGAGTGTTGTTCACTTTGTCCAAGGCTTGTCTAATGCAGAGTTTTTTGTGATATAACCTGTTAATAGTAGTGAGGTAATAGTATGGGAAAGGCAGAGAAATTCAATCAGTAGGGGAGAGAAGGATAGAATCCTGAAAATAGTAGTAACCACTCCCTTGTATCTCTATAGGCTGAGTACTAGTCTTGCTGGAAGCTCCTTTTCATGCCTGAGCTAGTAGCACATGGTAATTTGCTTTTCTTTTTAAATGCCTAACAATCTAACTTTCATCCTTTAAATACAAAGTCATCATTGCCACCTATTTGCTTTCAAAGTCCTTCATAATTTGGTCCCTTCCCATCTTTCCAGTTTTTGTATTCCTTACTCTTTTCCACAAACTGTGTATCCCCATGGCAATACCCTACTTTATGTTCCTCACATTTAATTCTCCATCTTTTGATTCCAAGAGTTTTCTTTAGCTATACCAAATGGTGGGGATATTTTATCTCTTTGTCTCTGCCTTCCAGTTCCCCTTGGTTCCTTCAAGTCTTAATTACAATCTTACCTACTGGAAAAAGCTTTTCTTAGTCCTCCTTAACCTTTTGCCCACCTTATGTTTATTACTTCCAACTTTCCCTGTAAATATTTTATTTGTGCATAATTTGTACATACTCACATTAGACTGTGAATCCCTTGAGGGCAGAGATTATTTTTCTTTGTATCCCTAGTATTTAATACAGGGACATGGCACATGGTAGATGTTTAACAAATGTTAGTTGACTAAGTATTAGTAGCTTTCTTTTTCCTTTCAAAGTCTAAGCATAAAAAAGTGAAGATCAAAGGAAGGAGTCTCTCCCTTCTTCCTCTCCCTCTCTTTCTCTCTTTTCCTTCCTCTCTCTCTCTCTCTCTCTCTCTCTCTCTCTCTCTCTCTCTCTCTCTCTCTCTCTCTCTCTCTCTCTCAAAATTCCCTGACAGTTTGTTCATTATTATTATGTGTATTATTATTTTGTCTATCTCTGTCTATGGGTTGTGGAGGTGGTGGCAGTAGGGAGGGGGGTAGAGCAAGAAATAATTTAAAAAATCTGAGAAAGGCTAGGAGCAAATCTGTTCTGTAGTAGGTCAGGAAAGGATAAGCACCTATAGTGACACTAGAAAGAGAAGCAAATAAATCACTTTTAGAGTTCTTATAAGAATAGGATAGGGAATGACAAAATAAGTTGTTAAAATTAAAAAGGTTCTTAAAGTACACTAAAACGGGTTCTCAGACTTCTTAAGATGCTTATCTCCCTCATTCTCAGTTTAGTGCCATTCCTCCTCTAAGGTCACTCCTCCAACCTGCAAGCCTAAAAATTATTTCCTCTTGAATTAGAATTTTCAGTTCCTGGACATCATAGTATTTTAACCTAGTATGCCAGTTGATTGGCTGTATTTTTTAAAATTTAATGACATTTTTCAAAAATATTAAGCATTTATTTTTCCCCTTCTGTCTACCCATTCCCTAAAGTAATGAGTATAAACTCAAAGTTTTGGGCTTCTCAAGGGAGTGGTTATTGCTACTTTCAGGGTTCTAAGCATGACATGGAGGAGCTAGATTTCTAGCAATGTAGTTCACAATCCTTCACTGATCAGTTTGCTATTAAAATCAGTCAGTTGACCCAATTAGTGTTTTAGGAAAGATATTTACTGAGATGGGATAGTAAGAATAGTGTGAAAACAATAAACTCAAATCCTGTGTGACCCTCTCCCACAAATGCCTACATGTCCACAGGAAGAGTGGGTTTAAATTTGGAGTTTATAGTGAGGTACATAGTATAGGATACACATATGGTAAAAGGTTAATGTACAACTCCTGTTGTTTTATAGTCTAGACTTCTTTTCTTGACTCCACAGTCAACATTCTTTCTAATGTAAGGGCTTATGTTCCTTGAAGCTTTCTCCCTTTTAGTGCAACTCATTCTGGATCTCTTTGTCTTTGGTGTGACAGTCTGTTCGCAGATAAATGTGTTGTTTCTTATTACTGTCTAGTCTTTCTGATCCCAACTTGATGTATTAACTGCTACTTTTCCGGTCTCTCTGAGGATCTAGTCATTGGAGGAAGTATGAGATAGATAGATAAATAAGAAACAAAAAATTATCTCTTACTTTAAATGATTTCCTTTTGAACTAGAATTTTCAGTTACTGGACATCATAGTATTATAACCTGGTCTGCCAGTTAATCAGCTGGTTTTTTTTTTTTTTAATTTAATGGCATTTTAAAAATAGTAAGCATTTATTTTTCCCTTCTATCTACCTATTCCTAAAAGTAAGTAATTAATTAATTGAACTCTTGTCACCAATAATCATAGACAACCAAGATAAATTCCCCCCACTGGCCAGATCCAGAAATGTAGATTTTATTTTGCATATTAGCCCATCACTTCTGTGTTGGTAGGTGGGTGGCCTCTCCATCATTGATTATTTTGTTGATCACAGTACTTTAAGTCTCTTAGAATTGTTCATTTTTACAAAAGTGATATTAAAAGATGAATTTTCTGTTCACCTCTGCATCAGGTCACACAAGTCTTCCTAGGTTTTTATGAAACTACCTCTTCATTTCTTACAACAAAATAGTACTCCACTATATTCACATATAATAACTTGTCCAGCTCTTCTGCAACTGATGAAGACCCTTTTAGTTTCTGGTTCTTTGCCAACACAGAAATAAGTGATATAAATATTTTTAAACCTAATAGAATGCCTTCATCCCCTTTGATCTCATTGGAATATAAGCCTTGTAGTGGTATATTTAAATAGAAGAGCATTCACAGTTTAGCAACTTTTTGAGCATTGTTCAGAATCACTTTCAGAACAGATTAATCAAGTTACAGATCTACCATCATGGCTGGTAGGAAATAAGCATTTACTAAGAACTCAAAATCAGGCACTTTCTTGCTAAGCTCTGGAAATATACAATAAAAAAAGAAAATAAGTCTTTGCTTTTTAGGAGCTTTCATTCTAATGTGATAACAATACATAAAAGGAAATTGAAAAGCAGGAACATGTTGATAAATATTAGAGAGAATCAGAGCTGAGGTAGGGGAGGAATGAGGAATGGTTGGCCTGAAGCTATCCCCAAAATGGAGAATTTCTTCCAGGAAAAACTCAGAATTGGGAAAAGGGGCTGGAAAGTTGAATAAACTTGGTTTTCCCGAAGTCCCTCCAACATCTGTTTCGTTGTTATTATTGTTATTTCATTTTTTGTTTGTTTTTTTTTTTTAACACAAACCTTATGAGATAGGTGTTATTATCCTCATCTTACAGATCAGGGAACTGAGGCAAATAGAAGTTAAGTGATTTGACTAAGGACCTACTTAGTATGTGTTTGAGGTCATATTTGAACTTAGGTCTTTCTGACTCCGAGCTCAATGGTCTATCTGCTGTGCCACCTAGCTGCTTCTTTGTCATTACCTTCTTTTATATCACCCCCAAAATTGTGTCAGGCTATATTAGTAAGACAGATATCAAAATTATACTGGAAAAAATTCAAACATTTCTGGAGAGCAAAATGCTTCCTTCACATGTTTTCTGTCTCATTGACTGATTGTCAGGAACTTTACTAAGTATTTTAAATGATAAAGTTCACCAAAATGATTTTTTGTGAATAATTAGACTGATTTATCTTCTTACTTGCTTGCTATCACCTGAGCCAGCATCAAAAAATCCCTATAAATCATGAATTAATATGCAAAGTGTGACCTGTCTGCTCCTGCTTTATTGTTCATGGTAAGTAAGACAATAACTTACAAGGCAATATATTTTGAGAGCATTATAATACATTTTAATCAGAATCTACTGACACGCTTCTTGGAAAGACAATAAATGCCTGTGGATGTGCTGTGCTGTAAAACAGACTTTGCATCTCTACTGCAATGTCTGGATACACTGTTCCTAGACTTAGCTAAGAGGATGGAGGTGATTGATGATCCACTCAGCACATCCTCTGTCCTACCAGTGACATTGAAACAGTAAATTCCTACCAAATCCTTTAGTTCTATTGAGCGTGACTGTTTAAGGTGACAGTGTCTGTGAGTGATGCTTCAGAGTGGGTGAAGAGTGCTTTAAAAGTGGTGCAAATGAAAGTGGAAAAAGCACCCCCCCAAAAAAAAACACTTCCCCTTCCCCCCTCCCTGGAGATCTATCATTTAAGTTTGCTAGCATCTTTGCTCCACTTCTCTCTTTTTCCAAACTTTTTGGTGATTTAGATTCATTAACAGTCTTGTGAATAAGGAAGACTAATTCTTCCCTCACTACCAAAGAGAATGTCTTCAGACTGGGTTAAGATCAGGCAGGAATAAAGGAAGAGAAGAATTTGGGCACTCGGGTATAATTTCGAGTATAGACTGATGTTGAAGTGGTGCTGCCTCCCCACTTTTTTGGTGTTCTTTTTGTTTAATTAATTTTTTTTGATGAAGAATAATTTTTCTCCTCACCCCATCAGAAAAAAGAAAAAAGAAAAGCTTATAACAGAGATGCACAGCATCTATCAAGCAAAATAAATTCTTGCCCTGATTGTGTCTAAATATATAAATGAAAAATATATCAAAAATAGATTAAAATATGTAAAATATATGTTTAGTCATGATTTTTTTCTGTAGATTTTAAAGTTTATTTTCTCCTTGTTCCTTTAACTGGTTAATGATCTCACCCTTAGTGTCTAAGTCATGCATCCATTAGGCACTTATCTCAGTTTACTGTGTGAGGTGCTTATCTATATCGGTTTTACCAGATCACTTTTCTCATTTTCCTAGCAACTTTTTGTTGGATAGAGAGTTAAGATCTTTGGGTTTATCAAACACTTGGCACTTTTCTCATTTGTTTCTCTATGATGCATAGCTGATCTATTTGACTGACACACCTCTCTATCTTTAATTTTTAAAATTTCTAATTTTTTTATTGAAACAAATGCAAATGTTCTTTCTTTTTTTTTATTTTAAAGAACAAATAGAAGAAGACAGAAAAATAAAAATAAAATAAAAAGATCTGTGTCCAGTAGAACATCAGGGAGGATTCTAAATATGTAACAATAAATTTCCATTTTAAGAAAACATATATAATAATGGATGATATTGTATTTGTAACACTATACCTTTGCTTTTTTGTAGGTTTTCTTTTGTTTTCTGCAATATACTTTTGACTTTATTCTTTTTCCCCCCTTCCCTCCCCCCCCATACCTTCCCCAAACATGGGTATATTTATGTGTAAATAAATATATATACACACATACATACATATATATACATATATATATATATAATATGTGTATAGACTTGCACTCACATTTATACACACATATACAAACATATGCATATACATATACATCTAAAATAATATGAATATAGCTGAAATATAATGTAGATTCTCTTTTGGCTGAATCATCAAGTTTAACTTTATCTGAGATCAATGATTACTACTTCTACTTTTAATTTTCTAATAAATTCTATTCCTGATCATTGTTATTATCTTTGTATATATCTTTTATTTCCTAACACTACTATCTCTTTTGCTTCTAACTACTGACTTGTCTTGTTATTATTACTTAATCTCCCCACCACTCCCTATTTCTCCCATAGATCTCTCTATTATCTTTTCCCCTCACTATTTACCCCATTCCTATTAATCAACACACCTTATCCTATTCCTGTTGATTTGCACACCTTCTATTCCTCACCTTATCCTATTCCCTCCCCATTTATTTCTTTAGATTTTTGGATGGTGCTATAACCTTCTTGGTACACACACACACACACACACACACAAAGAGAGAGAGAGATAGAGAGAGATTGCATAATTACTATTTTTACCTCTTCCTACTTTTTAGACTTACTTCATATTCAGCCCTGCTCCAATCTTTCTTTTGCATTAGCAAATTATTAAGGTCAGTCTTAGGTATATTGCTTACATTTCCACATATAAAATATAAACAATTTGTCCTTATTGAATCTCTTAAAATAATATGTTGGCTCTTATAAATTACATTTTCTATTGAGTTCAGGTTTAGTTGAGACAAAGTCCTGAAAATCTTCATATTTTTTGTCTTTTTTTTTTTTTTGGTTCAATATTATGGTTAGTTTTGCTAGATAAAGTATTTCTGGATGCAGTCTTACTTATTTTGATAGTCAATACATATTATTCTAGAACTTGCCATCTTTTATTATAGCTGCTGATAAATCCTGTACAATTCTTTTTGTAGTTCCAGCATATTTCAACTTTGTTTTGTTGTTGTTTCTTGTAAAATTTTCTATTTGATCTGGGATCCATCTGTTTTCCTTGTAAGATCTCTTTGAGTTGGTGATTGATGGATTTTTTCTTAATTTCTACTTTCTCTTCTTCTCTATTTCAGGACAATTAAAAAACATTTCTTATATATTTTATCAAAGTTTTTTTTTTGTTATAGCTTTCAGATAGTCTAATTATTCTTATGTTTGCTTTTCTTGATCTGTCCTCCAATGTTAAGGACCATGCCTAAGTGAAGGTACAGGTCAATTCTCTGAGAGCCTCCACAGCCTTTACTAATGCAGATGTTTCATGTGGATTGGGATTGGGAATGAAATAAATTGGAGGCAAGAGGAGAGAGATCAGAGAACACAACTGCCTTTCAGTCTCCTTGTATCATCATTATCCTCTCAGATGAAGAGATCAATTCTACAGGTCTGAGTTAGACCTCCAGCAGCCACTGTCAGGTGGCTCTCATATCACAACACTCCAAATCTCTGTTGTTTTTCTTATGTCTCACATTCCCTTCTATTTTTTCATTCTTTATATTTTGTTTTTATTATTTTTGGTTTTCTTATTATTCACTGAATTCCGTTGGCACAACTTGAATTTTCAAAGTAATTTTCTTCTTTAAAACTCTGGATTTCCTTTTGTAGTTGGTTGACTTTCTTTTTCATGTTTTTGTTGTTGTTGTTGTTGTTTTTGTTTTTCTTGGATTGCTTTAATTTTTTTTTAGTTTTTCCTCAGTCTCTCTCATTTCATTTTTAAGGATTTTTTGAGTTCTTCCATAAATTCTTTCTGGTAAGGTAGCCTTTGGGGTAGGGATGCTTTTTTTTTTTTTTTTTTTTTTTTTTTTTTAACTTTAGTATCCTTCTTTGAAGATGAAAAGATGAAACACCTATTTCTTAACTAGTACAAGATTGCTTCAGTGAAAATTGCTCTGTTAAATAGTTTGAGATCTACTTCTGCCTCAGTGTATTCTTCTATGCCAGAAAGCTTTATTTGGAATTTTGTAGAACTGTCAGTTGAGGTAGGACTGTTTGGCTCTCTCTATAAGTAAAGTAATAGTCAGCTATGGTCTGAATAATTAGTTTTACCCTTCTTCCAAAATCTCTGACTTATCAGAAGACTTGACAATTGTAATGATTAGAATTGTCCTTTAGCATAAAGATACTGTTTTCTGAAGATTCTAATTAAATGCAAATAAGCTACTTTTTTGAATTTGTGAGCCCATTGAAATAAGTTGTTTGTTTTTTTTATCCAGTAATAGAGACTGCAACCCACCAACATCTCACTTTGTGGTATATTTGTCCATATTATACTATCATAAATCTTTTTATGGGGTCTACATAATGATCTAGAGATCTTTTAGATGTTATGATATTGCATGGTTGTCAACAGAACACACACCCATGGTGGTCTGTAACGCATGTCCTATATGCATAATTAGGACAACACGATTATTGTGAGATCCTTTATATATTTGCACACTGCTCTAAATATCTTTATTTGCTAAGGTTAAGCTAATTAGGACCAGTTGATATTTTGATGGGCATGAGTTTATGACATTAAGAAAAGTATTCATTTGATGTTTTATTCAAGTGTTAGCTAGGATAAAATAGAGCATTGAGTATGAATTCGGGTTTTAATTGTGGCTCTGTCAATGATGTGACCTTGGTCTTAGGCAAAAAAATCTATGGGGCTCATGTCTTCAGTTGTCTTCAGCATGGAGAAAGGAGATTTTGAACATTAAAATTTATTCCAGTTCTAACATTCTCTTACTCTTTGTATGGTCTGGAATTCCCCAACCAAGTAAATCCTAATCTCTCCCCTACTCCAACCAAGAGGCAAGCTAAATGTATTGAAGAAAAAGGCAGGGAGCTCCATTATTATTGCATAAGTGGTTTAATAATCATATGCATTACTTACATAGGAACTATATGGGGGTGGCTACCAGAAAATTCCTTGGATCTCTGATCCCTGCCATGAGTATTCAGTGGATCCCCAAAAAGACTCACCCAAAGTCCCATGGTAATTATAGAAATCAGACAATGGGAGGAGGAGCTTTAGAGCATCATGCATACATAATTTTGGTCCTGCTGATATTTTGATTTACTGTATGGAAACTGGGCTTGATTTCCAGAATTTGGGTGCAAGGCCAGTGCAGATATTTAGATGTTCAAACACTCAAGGTCATGTGCTAGTCATGAGGACTTGCTGAGACACATACGTGGTTTTTTGCAAGACACTGTGACCTTTTTTTACCCCTTTGTAATAGCTTTTACCCCCTTTTGTATTCCGCCCTTAAAGTACTTTTTGACTTTCACCAATTGGGACCCCACATCCCTCATCAAATTATATGAAGGAGAGAGTCCAGAGTTTAAATTGATTCTTGGAGAATGCAAATTTGGGAGGGAGTGTGTAATATTGTAATGAGGAGTTCTGGACTAGTAGGAACATCATGATGGCACTGTGGGAGGGGGAGCACAATTGGGACAAGGAAGAGGGGAATCAACAATAATACTAGATACTAGATCAAAGGTATCAGTGAGACATATCCTCTATCTTAAGGGTATATTTTACTGGGTAGTGATATTGGAATTTTAAATAGATGTATAATTTATTCACATTATATAATTTTTTTGAGTAAGTTAATTGGAGGTATTCAGATTGATTGTTCCCACTATTTTGACTTGAAGTTTATTAGGAATCCTGCCCCTGTTCTGCAGCCCAAGATGCTATGGAGCTGGTGAAATTGGCTTGAGTTTACAGCTCCAAATAATGTGGGTAAAGGGCTCATAAAGCTCTATGGTTTTTGGTTTCATTCCTTTCAGAGGGTAATACTCAGCATGAAGTCTCTATCCATGTCAAACTCTAGCAGAAAAGAGTCCCAAGAGAGCAGTGAGCAAATCTTATTGCTGATTTTCGAAGCTGAGGAGAATGATTAGGTGATTGTAGGATATTTTGGAAACATAAATGCGAGGTAATAAGAGGATAAAGGTTGTGAATGTGAAGATTCATCTAAGAAATCATAATCTAAGATGGCAATATTTGTCTTTGTTTATGAGACACAAAAATGATGAATAAGTGGGGTTTTTAGGCCATCTTAATTCCTGAACATCCATTTGACAGCTCACTCCAGTATCATATGGCTTACTTTGGGGAAATGGCTTACCTGTTGATGGGTCTACATTTTCATTTTCACAGTAATGGTATCTAGGAAAATGCCTGTGTTTTTTGTTCCTGGAGCTGTCCACACACTAGGAATTCTCTCCAAACTCCAGGAATAATTATCTTTCTAATGGGAGCCCACCAACAGTAAGCACTATGCTTGCTGCTTTTATGTTCTGAGCAGCAATTAGTAAAATGTTAGCTTTTGAATGTTAAGGACCATCCACTGCCAGTGCTAAATTATATTTCTTTTTTTCTTTTTTTCCCTTTAGAGTCTTTTCTTTATAGGCCTAAGCATATTTATCCCTAGAACTTATTAATCCTTAAATGGTGTAATTCTGTCCTAATCACATGAGAAGAATTACTTGCCTCTTTGTAAAGGTTGTTTTGTTTTGTTTTTTTCTCTGCATAGTATTGGTCGTACCTCACTGACTTACCCATCTTGCAAGACTGAAGATGATCTTTTGTGAAAAGTAATTACACTACATTATTGATGAGAGTTGCTATTAGATTTCCTACCAAGAGACTTAGATTGGGGGCCAGCTTCTTTAAAATGGCCAATAGACATTCATGAGGAATGAAACTCCTGTGGTTTGGAGTGCTAATGCAAGCCTTGTGTGTTCACCTAAGATATTCCCTCAGTAAGAAAAATAATGGATGAAAAAAGGAACTGTTAGGACATTTCATAGAACTAGTCATTTAACACTAAGTGCTATAATGTCTAAGTCAGCCAAATAAACTGAAAAATTCCAGAAGATGGGGAAAAAATGACAGATGCTCTGTTCAGTACAGGATATTATTAAAAATGCGTATGTGTCTACCTAGCAAGATAGGTTACTGGCTCATTATTCATAGTGCTATAAATAAAGAGAGGCCAATGAGAACTGACAAGAGGACTAATAGGAAAAGGGAAGCAAAGTAGGAACAATCATCCTAAGAAGCTCTTCACTGCAGCTGGAATTAGATATGACAACTGGAATCCAATTTTTAAAAAGAAAACTCTGCTGGAAGAAATAGATTTACTTCAAGGATCTGTGATTTCATCACTGTGAGTTCTCCTGCCAGTGATGTAGCTAAACATGCCACCCCCACTCCTGCTCAATAAAGTTCAGTGACTCCTCATCTTTTCCAGAATTCAATATACAGTTATCCCTTTCACATGGTGAGGGTTAGAGGCATGATCCCTCTGTGATCTGGAAAATCCACTTAAATTTTTGGCCCTCCCTTTGTATCAGAGAAGTCTGAATTTTTTAATTTTCTTTTATGGGATGTTTACAGTACTTTATTGGAAAATTTTGGGTTTAGTATTTGGTTATAGACTATATGTAGGTCAATGTTAAGTAAAAATACTGCAGCTTCCCACTAAACTCCCCCCAAATTCTCATTTGTAGTCATTTCTTTTGCTGACCTGGGATATATCGAAAACTTTAAATTTTAATGTTTAAAATTCTGTTTGGCATTCAAAGCCTTTCATAATCTGCTCCTCCCCCTTACTTTGTTTACCCTACCTCACCCCCAAATCCCTTCCAAGTAATTTGTGATCCTGTGATATCAGTTTCCTGTCTATTCCTCAAATTTGATACTCCATCTTACAACATTGAGTATTTTCCTTGTCTGTATCCCATGCCAAGAATCCTTTTCTGTCTAGTGTTTTTTTTCTCTGAATAGTATTGGTCGTACCTCACTGACTTACCCATCTTGCAAGACTGAAGATGATCTATTGTGAAAAGTAATTACACTACATTATAGATGTACTTCTTGACTTCCCAGCTTCCTTCCATTCAACTAAAATCCCACTTTCTACAGGAAGTTTTTCCCAATTTTCCAAATTCTAGTGCATTTTTTCCCCTGTAGATTACTTCTAATTATCCTGAATATCATTTGTATGTAACTTTCTACATATTATTTTCCCTATTTGATTATGAATTCTATAAGGACAACAATCTTCAGAACTTTGAGAAGAGGAGTCACTTATTTGTCTATGCTGAGCTAGGAAGTTTCTGAGATGGGGATTTAAATCAAGGTCCCTTTTAACTCTGTGTCATGTTAACTCAAATAGAATTTAGCACCAGAAGGAATTTGGGAAATGCTTGGAAAGTCACAGAATGGTTAGCAGAGCTATAGGAAAAGGAAATTGATATATCTTTTCCAGAAGTAATGACTATATTAACTGGATCATGGTGGCAGATTTAGACAGTAAGAGCATGGCCAGAGTAGATGGCTTGCTGGAATTTTAAAACATATTCCATGTAGTCTAGTCTGGTGTTCTCTAATTATAGAAGACTAATAGCATATGAATGGATAAGCCAGAGTGACGCTATATGAATCAGAGGAAAGGAGCCTTTTTAAACAGTGTATCATCTAACGGTAACTCATGGGATATTTCCCATGGCTATCTATTATGCTACGGAAACCATTTTTACCTTATAGTAAAAATGCCAGAAAGTTCAGGCTAATTCCAGAGGATCTCCCCCTCTCTTTCTGAAGAGGTTCACATATGGAGATTCTACTTCTGCTTAATTATCTCTTGCTCTGTCTTCCGTGGATATATGACATGAGCTCACCCCCATCTTGGAAGCCCCTAAACAAGAGAAACCCTATGACTGTGAGAATGGCATCTTCCTGTCACACACATCCACATACAGAGTGAAACCAGAAGTTTCACATGTACAAAAAATTCTTTAACTGGATGAGGACCTTCACAAGGTTTATTCTGGACCAAACTCTTCATTTTAACAGTGTTGATTTAGAATCTTTATAGAACTTGAAAGGGATCACAATGGGGCATTTAGCCACAGGGCAGTTTCTGACTTTAAAAGTTTACATTCTAATGGAAAAATATAACATGCAAAAACATGTAAAAAATAGAGAGAGTGGCAGAAGTCCTCAAAATCCTAAGAGTTCACCAATAGGAGAAGGGGTTGGGCTCAGGATGAAGGTAACTGAATCACATTGATTAAGTTCTGGAGAGTGAACCATTGCTGTTCTTTTTCTTCCTCAAAGTAAAGTTCAACTTGTATCCAACTAAGAATGGTCCTTTACCTTATTTTTGATTGCTTAGGTTTGTTCAAGAGGCAGGACCCGTTTCTTCCTGAGGTAGTCCATTCCATTTTGGGATAACTAATTTCAGGATGTCTTTCCTGGTACTCAGCCTAAATTTGATCTCCACTCCCAACTTTTAGATGATACTCCTATGTTTGCTTTTCTGGATAGAAGGGCCTTCACAGGACTTATTTTTCAAATATACTTCAACATTACTACTTATGCAATGCTATTTTCTCTGTATATACATTTATACCTCAATTATTCAATCTTGTACTCTTGTATTTTCAATATTTCACAGCTCAAATCCCCATTAGGTAGCTTGTAGATTAAAATCACCTAAATTCTTATTGACCCCCCTCACTCATTGAAGGTTCATATAATCAGATCCACTCATTTTGCAAAGAAATATTGAGGCCTAAAGTAATTAATTGACTTGCCCCATAGTTACACAGCTAAGATTTGAATGCAGATCTTCCTGACAAGTGATCTCCACTCTTCACACTGCCCACACTGCCTCTCATTTAAGTTGGTACACATA
This sequence comes from Sminthopsis crassicaudata, assembly GCF_048593235.1. Classification (NCBI taxonomy): domain Eukaryota; kingdom Metazoa; phylum Chordata; class Mammalia; order Dasyuromorphia; family Dasyuridae; genus Sminthopsis; species Sminthopsis crassicaudata. The sequence continues at coordinate 298,005,536 of NC_133617.1, read as the reverse complement.
CCATATTCCAGGTTGGATTAACTTCTCCATTTTCAGACATTCCCTAGCAAGTAAGAGGACTCTCTTGCTAGCTTCCTAGTTACCATTACCCTAACCATAGTAATTTAGGATAAAGGATTCCTATAGTAATTTATAAATCTCAGATCTGAGTTTTTAGCTTTAGACCTCACAAATTTGACTGGTCCAAGGGGTTTCCAGATCTGAGAGTAACAACATAACAGAAAAACAGCCACGTTCTAATTTGAACAGAAAGGAATTGTGTAATGCCCTATTTTTTAAAAAATGGATTCTATGACAATATGTTCTCCCATTACAATAAAATATATTTATTGCTTATTACCATCTGTCACACTTTGAAGAAGTGTTATTTTATTATTCATGAGGAAAGTTGTGAGAGGAGATAAAATTATGGTATGACAGTGTGTATCATTATTATGAATACAGACTATTCCTGGAAATTAAAAGATAAAAAAAATCTTCATCTTTAGATAATCCAAACCATTACAGCCTTTTGATCAGTGTCCACAGTCTAGAACTTTGGCCTAAAAATGGGAATAAACAATTATATTTCAGTTGTTGGAGTTACCATTTACTAATAATTTGCTGTTGACAGCTGTGCATTTTCTTTTATTAAACAAGAAATATTGAGTTTTGCAGATGATCTTAATTACATGAGCTTCTTTAGTTTTTCACTGAATGGCAATTTTTTTTTTGTTATCATGAGAGATAAGAGAAGAGTTTAGAAATCTCAAAGTGATATTCTAACATAGCTTTTACTTTATCAGCAAAGAGGCAAGATTTGTTTCCAAGGTTTAAATAGAGAATATTAATCCTTGAAGAAGACATTATGCAGGCCTAAAATGACTTCAGTTTTACATTTTGTTTTTGTAACCAATGGACCACTTAAGCAAGTTACATTTCACTTTGAGATGCATGGATAGTAAAGTTAAGTACAATTTTGTGTGTCTCATTTTTCACATATTTATATAGTCTCTATTGCAAACCACAAATGAGTTTGAAATTCAGAGATCATTACTCAGTATGATTTGATAAGATCCTTTACTGTGGTCTACTTGTATATAGTTTTTGCTCTTGGGAATTTTGCACAAAAGTACTATGGTCTCAGAAGCGAAATTTGAGCATGTCTTTCTAATGCTAAGGACAAGATGCTAATCATTATACCTCACTATTTCATGGATAGATGATTCTTGGTACCTGTGTAATCTTGGATGAGTAATTCAACTTCTCTATACCTTAGTTTTCTCATTTACAAAACAATATAATTAAACTAATTGGCCCTAAAGGTCTATTCTTATGTCAAATTTAGGGCTTTAAAAGTCATAATTCCTCAAAAATATACCCTCAAGTTTTCAGTGAATCAATACATTAAAAGATGAAAACTGGAAGAATTTCTACTGGCATTAGAATTTGTCTTTCACCTCTATTCACCCTGGCTTATATTTTATCCTTTGTCAGATTCTTTTCAGTTATAACAACTGGCCTCTAGAATATTTAGGACCATCCTCCGTTTTGCCATTTTAAAAAATTATTTAATATTTTACTTTTTCCAGTTACATTAAAAAGAATTTTAAACATTTATTTTAAAACTTTTGAGTTCCAAATTTTCCCCCTTCCTCCCTTCTTACTCCATCCCTCAGTGAGAATGCAAACAATTCAATTATTCATATGTAGTCATGCAAAACTCTTCAATAATTGTCATGTTGTGAAAGAAAACAGACTCAAAAAAACCATCAAGAAAAATAAAATAAAAAAAAGTATGTCTCTATCTGCATTCAGACACAACAAATTCTTTCTCTTGGTATGAATAACATTTTTTTTTTTCATGTGTCCTTCAGTTTTGTCTTGGATTATTGTATTGCTGATGTAGTTACAAAGTTCACAACTGATCATCTTAGAATACTTGTCCCATTCTCAATGTTGTCTCCTTATATCTTCAGCTTTTTAGCTTCCTTTACGGTTATTCACTCCCTGACAAAAATGGACAGTTCTCCCACATACCTGGAAGGGAACCTTGCAATTTCTATATAGACAAGAATGCTCAACAAACAAGCTTTTGGGCTGTTAATATGAGAATTTCCTGGTCTTCTTTATGGAGGAGAATAGATCCTTAGTCACTATATCTTTTAAAGATGATTTTCTAACCTTATTAGCTTCCCTCCCCCATCCCCACCTCATGATTCTTCTGTTTGCTTTCTTTCCACTAAAAAAACTATTTAAGTGTAGAATGATGCTAAGGCCATAAGACAGTGCACAAAATCATAATAGGTGATCAAAGGTGATTTTACACATATGAGATTCATGTAACATATGTGGTTGCATAGCAAATTCAAAAGAGTAAATTTTAAAAAATACAAAAGAATTTGAATTAAGAATAAAGTCTATGATTTAGGATGTATCAAATTTTTGTTTTCTAATTGTCTCATTTTAACTAATATTAAAATCAATTCCTGTTCTTTGACTACATATTTGCTAGTAGTTCCAAAGGTCATATGAAGGGATCAGAGAAGGCAAATGAGAGTGAGAAAATCAACCTGAAATGAAAAATATATTATAGGTAATCCACACAGTGGAATAATCATCTGTTAACAGCTACAACATTACAAAAATTTTTGTAATGATTCAAACACTGACTTTATAGAATACAAGATTTAAAGTTAAGAGGGATCTTAGAACTTGTCTAATCCACCCCCTTCACTTTAGAAATAAGTAACTGATGTAATATAGAGGTTGAATCACTTGCCAAGTCACAACTGTTTTTAAACTTAAGTCCTTTGATTCCAAATCCCACTTTCTTTCCACTATAACATTCTACCTCTTTCAGATGACTTAAGCCAGTGATTTAAACCAATGACCTCATGGCTCATTGATATCTAGGTGGTCCAGTAGATAGAATGTTAGATTTGGAATCAGGAAGATCTGAGTTCAAATTTTGCCTTACACATTTGCTGGCTGTGTGACTATGGCCAAATCAATAGGCCTCTCTAAACCATAGTTTCTACATTCATAAAATGAGGATAATAATAATATTTTCCTTCAAGGATTGTTGGAAGGATCAGATGAGTTAGCATAGCTAACGCAATGTGCAAATCTTAATGTACTATATAAATACTAGTTAATAGTATTAGCAATAATACTATTATTAGTAATTAATAGTAATAATAATAATAGTATTATCTAAGCATTACCATTTGGTATTGTCTTGTCTTTGAGCTTTTGCCACAATCATGTGGCTAACTTTTTGAAATTATGAACTCCAATACCAATGTCCATATTATCATTATCTCCAAACTGCTTAGTGATTCATATTTAATTACTTGAACACATCATTTCTTTTTGAACTTAATGACTGGAAATTTACCATGCATTTGCATAGTTGTTTGAGCAAATTGGTTACTATTCATGCCATGAACATGAAGTGAAAGTGAGATTTTATTACAAGATTGATGGAATTACTGAGAAACAGAGACCTAGAAGAGTTACAAGGAAAGGATGAGATTGATTTTCCTTGTAGAAGAGCAAAAAGTGATAAAGCAATCTACAATAAAATCAGTTTTTAAAGTAGAAAGAAACACTGCAAGTGGCAGGGAGCAGATGTGGAGCCTGTTGGGCTTTTCTGTTTTCAAAAGAAAATGGATGATTTCTGGGAGCTAAATTATAGGCTTCAGGTACTTTACATTGAATTGCATATTCTTTATGCACTCTCATTTGTCTCTAAAACTGCTGTGTCAAGAGGTGTACTTTTAGGTGACTCAGGGGAATGAGACTTGGGCTTGGAATTAGGACAATAAGCAAAGCTAAAAGGTCTTTAATGGTTTCATAGGATCATAGGATTTAGAGGAATAAGGAGAGCAATAGGTAATAGGTAATAGGAAGCAAAGCTGGAATTCCAATCCCATTATATTTTGTAACTGTCTTTTTTCTACTGAAGCATCTAGAATAGTTGTTCCTATCGTATTTGTAACCTAAGTTATAATATTTTCAGTAATCCATTGTGTACAATTATTGCTTCGGTGATGCGGATCACAATATATCCATGACTGTACATCCCATGCTCAACCTTTTGCCTTTCCATCACAACTATGAGAAAAATAATCCAATCAACACCATGTTCTTAGAAAGCACATGCCTTATGACTCCATTCACCATCCCTATGGATTCGTTGACCAAAGCCACCCTCTTTGACTCCACTCCTTTAGGTGTATTTGTTTCCCCTATTATAATTCCAAGAATTCATCACCAAATAGCCAACTTAAAGGGAATGATCTTTGTTAGTTTAGTCCTCAGAGAGAAAAAATAAGCTACAACTATACTCAAAGTCAGTCCTTCTAGCCTAGTACAATCATCCAGAGTCTTTATTTTGCTAACATTTGTGGACAAATAGGATATTTCTAGGGGATAATATAATTTATGCAAAACTGATGAACTCTATGGCCTAAATTGTTTCTATCTAGTTCACTTTTATCTCTATAGTGACAATCATCCTTATTGGAATATTTCATTGTAATTTAATTTTCATGTGATTTTTTTCTCTTCTTTAGAACTAAAGTTCTTTAAAGCCAAGGTCAGGCAAGATGAGCTTGTTTTTCACATACTTTTGGCTTAGTGGAGTGATGGAAACACTGGCTTTACTCATTATTTTCTTGTTTTTCCTTTTCTGTACAGTAGACGGATTCTTACAATCAAACAATTAATTAGGCAGTCTAGAGAATACAAAATTCCATCCTACTTAATGGTTTTTTTAGTCACTGAAAAGCCTTTAACCTTAGAGAGCAAATCAAAAACTTAAACCTTTCTCCATATTACCTCTTTTGAATAAGTTAGTAACATAGAGGATTCCACAAAAGAGGCAGGTGAAAGGGGGAAGAGAATAAAATACTTACCATGAGCCAGGAACCATATTAAGCACTTTAATAATACTATTTCATTTGATCCTAACAACAACCCTGGAAGGGATGTGCTGTTTTATAGTCGAGGAAACTGAGATAAATAGATATTAGGTGACTTTCCCAGTTTCACAAATCTAGTAAGTATTTGAATTCAGGGTTCTATCCATTTTGACCCCAGCTGCCTCCAGTAAAGTATTAAAATACCAAGATTATTTTAACTAATAATCCTTTGACTACCAATATTGAGCAAAATATAAAATGAAAAGATAAATGCCTGTTCTCATAAAGAATATCCTGAACAAAATTTCAATGAAAAAGACTTTCCAATTTTATTAAATGGACCATAGAACTGAGTGAAGGGATTTCTCATGGAGGGTAAGGATTTCTAGCTGATCTTGTTTATGAATAACACTGTACTGATTGTATTCAGCCCCAGGATACCCTGTGTCTTCATGAGAATCCCAAGCATTCAAAAAAAGATCTATTACAAGTAATCTATACAAGAAAAACTAAATGGATAGAATGAATATCACCAGCAGTTGGATAGATAGTCCATGAAGTTAATCTTTCAGTATACCTAGCTTTGACAGGTATTGTTAACATATAAACATTAGGACCTAGAATTGAAATGAATTAACAGAGTAGAGTGGATGGCATTTGTGAAGTATTGATATTTGTGTAGTATTTTTATAATAATCCCAAAGTATTCCTTGCCCACCAAAGTCTTTTTTTATAGAGTTTTGCTTTCTTATCTATTATATTTTATTAAATCTATTCACATTTAACATTGTGAATTGGGTTTATATTTTCCTTCATCTTTAAAATTGTTTATTTTTATATTATGATTCCCTCTTTTTTTGCTACTATAAATATGCTATGTTCCTTCAGTTATTCTGCTTTAATCTTTGTATTTTTTAAGGAAGCCCTATTCTGATTTATTTTCTTCCTCTGCCTCCATTCCCTCTTTTCCTTTGTTAATATTTTCCCTCTAGTTGTTTACTTCTTCCTCTCTCCTACATTCGTCTATTTATTTCTTACTGCTTGTTTTTCTTTTTCATTTTATCAAATAGATTTCTTCTTTTTCCCCTCCCAGTCTGCTATTCCTGTTCATTAGTGTTTTTTAAATTTAATTGTTGTACCCCTTTTCAAAAAAGGATTTCTCTCACTCTTGCGTTACCATCTTCTTATTCTGTTTACTCTAGATCCTCTTCATGAGCCCCATGATCATCTGATCTCTTTTTCTCTATATTCATTATGTATTCAAAGCTTCCAAGTATCCATTCTAGATATTGCTATTAAGCCTACTGCCTTATAAAGCTTGGTCCATAGATTTCCCATTTCCCTTGTGCCTCACTCTCAGAACAATATCAATAGTTTTAAGTGTCTAAGAGGACACTGTCATGTAGTAGGGCTCCTCCCATTCTACCCACTCTTACTGCCTTTTTTTTTTTTTTTTTTTTTTTTGTACACCTATAAAGCTCCTGTACTCATGTTCTGTCACTTCTCCAGAGACCAGCTGCCTACAGGAATTCTATTCCTCCCCCTTCCCAGAATAAGTAGACTTTTCATGCACCAAATCCTCTAAGCCTCATCCAACCTAATGTCCTCATCTTCTTTCACCCATAGAAGCATTCATCAGTAAAACCTCCTTCCAGAATAAAGCTTTCTTCCTTCCCCTCTCGTTTTAGTCTCTTCTCCATCCTTATCCACTCCCCTGTAGATTCTTCCACAGAGGTCACCTTCTTTTCCTTGCCAGTTGTTGATTTGACCCCAATTTACCAATAACTCTTTTCTATTCCTCTGCTCTCCTCATCCCCTTTCATGTACTCTCTCATGTTATGATGTAGTTCTACAAAAGAAGCATTAACTCCTAGGAAGATATTACTAAGTTCTGCCCATGATGTGCCCTATCTCTTCACTATTACTTCAATAGATATCTGTCTTAACCTCTGTCTCCTAGCACACTTTTAGAAAGAAATCTCTTATTGGTCTTTCTATTGTCACTTACTTGATGGTACTGTCTGCAGTTCTCCTGCAATTCTATTCTTTAAGATGTTCAAGAAGGAATAATCTCTGCATTTCTGGTTTTCTTTCTAAAAATGTTTGAAACTTGTCTTTAATATTGAATGAACATCTTTTGTTCTGTATGATTAAGATTATATTTGCAGAATAGGTCACTCTGGGCTTAAAACATCTCAGCCTCCTTATATATTGTGCAATTATGCATTTCTCCTTAGATTTAGTGTTGCACAGTCTCTACACATAGGAAGTCCTGTCTTAATTACCAGTTCCATTTCCTCTGTTCTTAATTCTTTAGTTGGTCTAGCTTGGACACTAGTAGTTAAGAGCTTTGCAGCTCTGGTTCTTTCCCTAATAGATTTTTTTGTACTTTAAAGATCTATAGCCATGCTAAGCTAACTGTTGAGACCCAAGAAAACTTCTGGAGCCTGAAGTCAAAATCTCTACTACACTAGAAAGAGGGAAGAGAGAGTGGAGTGCAGAAGTCAATTTTGATGTAATCTTGTATTGTATTGTATTCTTGGGTCTACTAGTGTGGTCTCATTGCTGGTAGAGTGGTTAGTGAGAAAGGGTTTCTGGGTGAGTTTAGAGTCAGTGAAGGTTTTTTAAAACCTTCTTTTGGATTCTGGGTTTCTTAGGCCATGGAAACAGCTGAAGTTACTTTATTTTTTATACATTTCTTCTGTTTTGGAGAAATTTGAGCGATTATAGGGATTATGCAAAATTTCTAATCCACCATCTTTTGTTCATGTGACCCAGTATTTTTAATACTAATACTTTCCCAGTGGGGAAGAAAAGAAAGAAAAGGGAGCATACTTTTATAAAGTGCTTATTATGTGTCAGGAACTCTACCAGGTACATTACAAATATTATATCATTTGATCTTCTGTAAAGAAATTTCTATTGTTAGCTGTGATTATTCACATTTTACTGTTGACAAATAAATTAAATGACCTGCCCAGGCTCACACAGTAGTAAGTATTTGAGACTGGCCTAGCACTTTATCCACTATGCCACTTAAATGTCACAAACTATGATATTATATCATAGCAAAATCTCAGGACAATCTAAATTGCAGATGGTCCAAAGGCAATGGGAAAAATTAATGATGGGTGAAAGCAGGCTACAGCATGTTATCCATGGGAACTTTTCCATAAGAAATAGGGTAATAGTTTCATGAGGATCTGAGAAGATTCCTTAGATTTCACCTAGTGCAATCCCTTCATTTTACAGATAAAGAAATTATGACTCAGATCACAATTCAATCATTTCTCCAAGATTATAAGGAAGATAGTACAAGGAAGAGATAAGATTAAATATATCTCTTTTTGATGAGGTGAAGTCTAGTTTTCAAGGCTCCCGGTATGGGAACCAAAAATATGATGAGATTTGGGTTTTAGGGTTCCCTTTCATAGGGAACCAAATGATAAGGTCTAGATTTAGTGAACCAAAATGAGATTAGGGTTTCTGGTGGTCAGGGAGTTAAATGATAAGGTCTAGTAGCAGATTTGGGGTTCAAGGAACCAAATGGAGAGGTTTGGCTCCCCTGCACCCCTTGGGATTCAGCGTAAGGATAGGGAGTTTTGGGAAACCCCCTTCTGGCTGCACAGGGATTCTCTGTAAAGGAATTTACAAACCTGAAATTGATAAAAAGAAGTTTATTATAGGGATTGGGAAGTAAGGTTAGAAGTCCTGACAGAGAGGCATAAAGTCTCATTAGGGAAATAGGGAGGATAAAGAGAGGGTAACACTGGAAAAGAATTTTATTCCAATGGGCAGAGGCTTCCTTGGCATGGCATGGCATGGCATAGCATAGCATGGCATGTTTAAAACCTCTGCAAAGTGAGAATTTTAGTTTGGTTCTTTTATAATAGGAGCTTTGGCTACAAGCAGAAGGGAGCTCGTGGGTGGAGTCCCAAGTTGGCTCATCTACTAGCTGGGTTTCATCTTGAGGTGGAATTTCAATAGAATTCAGTGAGTTTCTTTAATTGAATAGGGTTGGAATTCTTTTAGCTGGAAACTGAATCAATCCCACCTACATAATAGAAAGAATCTGTTTGTCTTGTTTCCCTTGGGCTGGGTCCCTCACTAAGGCAGAGTTAAAGATTTTCGAGTTTCAGGGTCCCTTCTTCATTCTTACTCCAAATCTAGCATTTTTTCCATTTATCACATTAAAACTAGGACATATGTGACTAGAAAGGGTTGTAGACTGCTCAGATAAAAAGAACAAGTGATAACTTGTGTCACCTAATTTTTAAAAAAAATATTAAAAAAAACCCAAAAAAACAGAAGAAGAATTCCAACTGGATTATCTTATGGAAGATTTTTTGAAGAACTTCATAGAGAAGGGATAACTACATCAATGTTTCCTTTGCTGAGTACACAGAGAAGATAAAATAATGTTTCTAGTTAATGGCAATGGAACAAGAAGTCAGAAATTTTCCTGATTGACAGAGGGTAAGTGTGGAATTTATAGAATAGAAATTGCAAATCCCAAATAGATAAATGATGTTTGGAAGCATAGGATATTAATAAATGTTTGTTGAAAATGGCTTGATTGTGGATCCTGTGGAGGGTATTTCCTGTCCTGAAACGAATTCTAGGTTATCCTAGGTTAAACTGGTTATAAATAGCTATATTATGATATAATAGTTTTGTTGAGGGGTGAGATCATTGCAGGTTTTGTGAAAGAATTCACAATCCCAATCTGCAAGGGAGGTTGGCAAAAATGGGTTTATTTTCACTGAGCAAGTCTCTCAGTAGGCCACTTCCTGATTGGGAAAATAGTTGAGTTTGGGATACAGAGTCTTGATTTTTATTTAGTCTTCTATGGCTTGGGGTTAGGGAGCAATTGAGAGGCTAATTTTCAAATTAATAAGGGTAGTGATTGTTTCCCCAGACTAAAGTGATTTCCAGATCAATTGGAGGTGGAAGATTCCCATGGGAACCAGGTAGGAGGATAGGGATGCTTTCAGAAGTCAGGAGGGGTTGAAATTCAGGGTTTTTCCAACCCAAGCCCATCTCCCCCCCCCCAAAGATCAAGGGGACACAGTTCATTACATCAATTTTAAAAAAATAGTGGCTGGCTACCCAGCTTTAGGACTAGAAATTTTTATACACATTTGTAACATTCTTGCTCTTATGTATTATTTACGAATTTGTATAAAATATTTTGCCTTGTGAACAAACTGTGAAATGGACTGACACGAGATAGACAGCTCTGACCAGATTATTCAATTTAAAGCATCACTTATTAGCCGGCTGGCAACTCACCCCACTAGACAGGCTAGTAGAGATCAGCCGTGAACCTTTAGTGAGGTACACTTTTAAGCCCATTTGCCACATCCTGGTGCAGCCTTGCGGTTACAAATTTTGGGAATCACTGACACAGTTTCTCGTTTACAATGGGGATGTGTCTGGACAAGAGTGAGCACACAATGGAACCTGTCGGCATGTTTTGCAATGTTGTCCTGATTCTGTTAGACAACACTTCTCAGAAAGTCTAGGATCTCATGAACCGGGGGATGGGGCCCAGTCTGAACATAACACTTCCCTTAATTTAGTTTAAGCAACATTTTCCTATATGCCTGAGGCCCCTTGATCCAGGGATGAGGGAGCCAATCTTTGTTCATTTCATCTGAAAACTCATTCATGTAGTCTGATGTGGAGATGGTAAGAATGATTGGGACAGAATATCCATTTACATTGACAATGAAAGAAAAGTGTCATGTCCCAAAGCCTCAGAGAGAGCATTTTTGAATTCAGGTGGCCAAATGAATTGCTCAGGTCCAAGATTACTATATTAGGTGCCTTGTGTTAAGGTTTAGAGATCACAGAAATGTAAACATGACTATAATGCCGACTACCTCGGCTTCCTGCTGCCAGAAGGCCTTTTACCCCTCCCATCTATTCTCTGGTACTCTTAGAGTAAATTGGGAGGATACTTAAGCTCTCTTCCTATGACTCCATGTCTAGTTGATGGTGTTTTCCTAAATGTAAGGGAGTTTGCCAGCTTCCTAATTCTATTTAATCACTTATAGTAATATTTATTTCAAAAAATATAATAAATATATAGCTAATTTAGCTCACTTCATATAGAACAAAATTTCAGTTTTAGTTCCAAGTCCAAACCCCAATTCAGGATCAAGTCCCTGGGTTTGCTAATTGTAGTGTCTGATCCACAATCTTGGCTTCAAGGTGGCCATTGGTCAAATCTAGGTTGGGTGCCCTAAATCTGTGAAAAACAAACAAAACAATGCAGAAACAAACATACTTGGCCCATGTCTCAGAGCTGAAGTATCCCTAAATATCAGTTCATGAATTTTTACTCTCTGGATGCAATAGGAAAGTGTCCAGGAGAGTGAATCTCAACTCTCCCTAGTTTTAGAGGCACTTATTTAAGCAACATAACCAGTCAAGGAAGACTACCCCTACTCATGTGATAGGGGCCATACTAGAACTCTGGGTGCTTCCAAATTAGGTGATCAAGGCTCGCCCAGAATGGGGGACAAGCCCTTGAAGACTAGACCAGTAAAGAAAACTCTCTGGTGTTAAAGGCAAAGACCCCTGGATTGTTTCTGAAAAGCTAGTTTTTCTAGGAAGCTAATGAAGAACAGTAGGAACAATGTATGGCAGGGCCAGACTTTTTTCAAAGGTCCAATCATGAAACCCAAGAACCAGAAAAGACTTCACAGACTTTGTATCATAAGTTGTAAATAGTATATGGCCACATCTGATCAGTTCAGTTCAACTTGATTCAACAAACATTTATGAAGTATTTACTTTGCATATCACTCCTTTGACCACCAGGAAATACAAACACAAAAACAAAGACAAAAATGAAACAGCTCTTTCCATCAAGTAAGCTTGGATCCTGTAACATAATTGACTGAATATATCATGGATATTGAAGAAAAAAAATATTGACATAGGCAAAGGTAGATTTCATTGCTTCTGAGACTTTAAAAGAAATGTTATATGAAATTTCAAATTCCATAAGAATTAAAAACCATAGGAGGGTTAACCTACTGAACAACTCAAAATACAACATAACTAATTTGGGGGGACAAAAGACAATACATTTTAAATAAAAATTAATTTTGGCAAACCAGGATTATTAATGTATAAGTCATATTTCTTAACAGTACCCTTTAGCATATCAGATAATGGAAGCCATCTCTTTTTATACTGAAAGATGTTATCGATTTAACTGAGGGTCAGTAGTGGTTGTCTTTAATGTGAGACTCCTCTTCTCTCACCCTTCCCTGCAAGTTTTTTTTTTCCCCTGTGCCGACAACCTTTTTTCTATAAAACAAACATATTCTAACCAAGAACATCATTAGCCAGAGTTATCTTAAGAGAATGTTCAATTTGCCAACAGAGTAAATGGTTGGGAAGAGTCAGAATGACAAGGCAGACTGTTCCTCTCCAAATATGTTCCTACATGCATGGAATAACAGATTTTTAAAACTTGAAAGGGCCAAAAAATCATCTTTTTCAGCTCCCTCAGATTGCACAAGCCAAATTTAATAGCTGTTCTTACAGGGTTGCTGGCTTGTTCTGACATTCATTCAACAAACACTTAGTAAAAATTTAATCTGTTCACCACTCTGTGGAAAGTACTAGGAAAAATGCAAAAAGAAATATGATGTGTTCCTGACCTTCTGTTGTGCCACAGTTCCCTTTTATTGTCCTGACTCAGTTTTCCTCATTGTCCTGCCTCCATTTCCCTGAATTGTTCTGCCTCAGGTCTTAATTGTTATGCTCAATCCTGCAATACCACCTCTCCCTCCTCACCATCCAGATAAGGAGAAAGACCTTCTATCTTAGACTTCATTAGAATGTTGGGTGCCTCTCCCCATTCTGTAATCCCAATTTATCAGAATGTCACGTGCCTCCCCCCACCCTTTCCGATCTCAGTGCTCTGACTCCTTCCCTGCCTCAGTATACCCCCTGTATATATGTCATTGAGAACTCACATTGGTTGCTGGATGATTTGGATATCAACCCTGGGGGCAGCATGCCCCTAACACAATTTCTCCCTTTTAAATAAAATATTAAAAACCCTCTAATCTCTATCTTGCCTCAGTTCCCCGGCATTACACTTCAAAGCTTTTAAGATCTGGCAGAAAGATGCCATTACTTGTTTTGAGTAGTTCAACATAGTTGCTATTATGAGCAGTTCAGAAAAATGCTTTTGAGAAATGATCATTTCACTGTTCTTATGCAGCATGATAATTGTGGAAATATGTGTAGAAGAATTGCACATGTTTAAAACATATTGGATTATTTGCCATCTAGGGGAGGGGGTGGGAGGAAAGGGAGGATGAAAAAAATTTGCATCACAAGATTTTACAGAGGTGATTGTTGAAAACTATGCACATGCTTTGAAAATAAAAAGCTTTATAAAAATAAAATATATAAAAAAGAGAAATGATTATTTTAACATTGGGAAACTTGAAAGAATTAAATGTCCTAGTCTAATAAATCATACCCTAATGTTGAGTCAAAGTAGCTTTTCAAAAGAAAATTATTGGGGGCTCCTCAGAGATACCTGATGACCAAGCATTTAACTGGTATAATAACTGAGTTGTGGGACATATTTAGCTTTACCCTGAGGTTTTTATGCTCTGGATTTATTTCTGGATTGTAGTTTTAGAACTGATCTGGAAATAGAGAATTTATGGGGTATATAGAGAATATGCAGTTGTCATAGATGAGGCTTCTTGGATCCTGCTTAGATAATGGTTGGGAAACCTGAATCATTTCTAGACTTCTTCTACAAAGAATTCTTCTAATGCATTTAGGACATTCTTCATGAGGTCTGCTTGACTCTTCCTTCAACTTTATCCTAAGCAGTACTCATTAAATTTCTACACTTTGTGGAAGTCTCTCTGACAGATGTTGAGGAGATTTCAAATTTATATAAAACTGGATCATTGCTCTGTTTGGATTTCTTAGTCTAATAAGATACAATGGGACTTGGAGAACATGATAATTTCATGAGAGGTAGAACCAAAATGATATAAGAAATCAATCATTTAATCTATAAGCCTTTGTTAAACACTTAACAGTGATAACAGCTGAACCTACAAAGACAAAAATAAAATTTCTTCTGCTCTCATGGAGGCTATCCACCTACACTGCATTATCATCTGGGGCAGGAAGTAAGTTCCATTGATAGATTTCATGTGATTCATGAACTTAGATGGGGGAATACACACACCCACACACATACATATTATATATGTGCATATATATTCTATATTGTGTGTATGTATATACATGAATATACATACATATCTACATATACAAACACACACTCACCAACCTATAACTGAAATTTAACATTTTATTCTTTAACACCATTATATTTGGAAGGAGGCCAGATGCTTTAAATATTATGATGTCAGCCATGCTGGAAAGCATATAAATAATTGAAATATCCCCTTTCCAAAAAAGGCCCCAAAGTATAATTAGGTCATCATCTGCCAAAAGGACCATAACACAAAAAGGGTTAAGAATCTCTGGGCTAGGGATTCATCGGGTAACTGATCTATATCATTAGCACTATACTATAGGCCATTTGGAGAATTTGAACTGAAATAATCCTGATTTTTTTCTATGATTTTGAAAGGCTTTTGGAATGCAATTTGAATAGAAGGGATGCTGGATCTCATTTTTTAAGTTTCTGAAAATATTTTATTATAGCTCCATCCACTTTGCAGTTCATGCCAAATGTGATTGTGGCTTGCTAGAACAATGCTATATATTGCTGCCTTCTTGTTCACTGAAATAGGCATGTTAGAGCTCCTTCTTATAGATCAAAATAGAAATGGTTAATGAAGCATTTATTTCATCAAAGATGAATCAAATAATTGACCATTGAAAAGACAAGACTACTGTTAAAACTTCTAAGAGCTTTGAGAACTTGAGGACTTTCTAAGGAAATCTTATTTTTCCCTTTCAGTAGCTAGAGTCTTTATTTTCACAAATGCTAGTTTAATATAGATATGGGTTATTTCATTTTGAGTTCTTTTATTTTTACCATCTAGGAAATTGTCTTTTTTCTCCAGCTATGCAAGTCTCTATATAATATCCTGATAAATTTAATCTACTCTTCATTTTATGGTGTCAGCCACGCAGGAAAGCACATAAATAATTGAAATATCTCCTTTCCAAAATAGGGCTCTAAGGTATAATTAGGTCATCAGCTGCATTGAACTGGCCACATTTACTTGAGAAAACAATAACATATGCCTGGCCCATATTTACACTTTAAAAAAGCATGTTGTGGCCTATTTCACTAACATCCTAGTTAGTTTTTTCCCCCCTTGCTTCTTTGCTAAGGCTTCTGATGTTCCCAGTCTATTCACACAGGCAAATTGCAAAATAGTTTTCAGTATAGTATCATTACACAGGGAAATGCATTTTAAGTTACATTTTTCTTTGCTCTGTTCTTATTCACATTTTGGGGCCATGAGTGGATGAGAAAAGCTTTCACACACTGATTTTTTTTTTTTTTTTCATCTCACCGTCTTCATATTTTCTTGATATGATTTTTATATTGACAAGACTCAACTAGTAAAAGCAATCTGAAAAAAATTACACTTGCTTAATCAAATTGTTCACAAGAATTTCTTTGGAAGGCTTAACTCTTTCAGGGCTCTTGGGCATCACTGTTGAAGTTGGTAATCAATGATATTTTAGTTTCCTTCTCTGGAGATTCCTTAATTTCCTTGTTTAGTATGGGATATCTGTATTCCCTTCAAGCAAGGATTTCAATTCAATTTAAATTTATTAAAAAATGATTATTAATAAACTACTGTGCAAGTTACTGAGGATTTTTCTTGAGGTGGGAGGTGGGGTGGTAGTCTGAAGTCTACAATTTCATCAGTGTGGGAAATTCCCATTGTGAAAACTTTCCATTGAGTTTGCTCATCAATTCCTCCATGGTGCTGAGACAGTAAGTGACTTTCTAAGAATGGCACAAATACTGTGTCAAAGGAAGGACTATAATTCACATGTTACTCCGAACCTAGCCCTCTATATACTAAACCACTGGTTTCAAACTCAAATAGAAATGGGGGACAGTATATGTCTTATTAACATAATCTATGCTTTATTTTTCTTTTATTGATTTTGTTAAATATTTCCCAATCACATTTTAGCCTGATTTGGGCTTCTCTCAGGAGTGTTGGGGGCCTCTGTGTTTTATTTCTATAAACTACATCATTCTGCCTCTCCAACATTAAAGATGGAAAGAAAAATATAATGTAATGCTTATATTCTGAAGGGGAAAGGGTGATAACATGAGTAAATACGATGCAAAGCAGAATGTGATAAGTTCAAAAGATAGGATCAGACAAATTATTACTAAAGTACATGATTTCCGTGGTGTGGAAATTCTATCATGTAGATTCTAAACCATTTATAACTTAGTAGATGAATTTAGAGAGTGATAAGAGAAATAGGATGATGAAGGTCTTACCTTTGAGGTCAAAATGCCTATCTATATATAGTAAATTCAACATTTTTTCTCCTAAAAGAAATTAATATCTTGGTTTTTTAATTTTCTTAATGAATAACTGTGGGTTGATGTTCAATTTGGGTTTTCTGATATAATGGTAAAGAATTATTAACCAAATGATCAGCCCATTGTATTCTCTGCAGTGGTTAAAAAATAAAAGAAATCAATCACATATTTCTCCATCCTCCTTACCCCCCTCAAAAAACAAAACAACACAAAACTGCTGGTCAGAGACTGAGTTTTAGGTCTAACTATTACATAATTGAATACAAGTTCACTGAAGGCAGGGACTGTTTTTGCTGTTTTCTTTAGTTTCCTGGCCTTACTTATAAGAGGAAGTACATAAAAAAAAAAAAACTAATTGGACAGTGCTTTTAGGAAGAAAAATACTGAATCCTTTGCATTTTCTTATATCCAAATTATTTTTCCTAGTTCCAGTTTGTATGCCCTACTTTCTTTGAAAAAAATGATTCTGAAATCCGCTTGCAAACTGTCTAGGAAATATAAACAGGTCTGGAAGAAAATCAGTTTCCATTCATTGAACCCAATGTAGCTTTAGGAATGAACACAGCTGCTTTCATTTCTACAATCTTTTCTAATCCTCCAGCATTATTGGGAACCTGGAATGAGAAGGGAGGTTATTGCAGTGCATCTGCAATACTCTATGCTGTGAGCATAGATTGGATACTCTAATCCAGTCCCCTGGATTCAAATCCTTCTTCAATACTAACTGGAGAAGTCACTTAATCTCTATATGCAACCAAAAGCTCCCTGAAGCTTATCATAAATAGAGAAGGTTTTCTTTGCTGAAGAAATAAGAGATTTTTCTATATCTACACAATAAATTCTATGGGGCATATAGGCATACAGTGAAGTGATAGTGATATATGATTCCTGTAAAAGACCATGTCTCTGGTAGCAATCTCTTAACTAAGTAGGCCCCAGTGAAGAGCAAGCTGTCCCTGTAGAATTATTTTGTATTAATATACATAGCTGTCCTGTACTGATGCTCCCTATTACCTTATACAATTTGGAGGTTAAGCTATAGATGTCAATTCCTGAGCCTATCTTGTATAAATAAGCAGGATGCTTATGACTACCAGTTGATTTATGAGACACAGTTAGCACAATAAACAATGTAGGTTTCCTTTCCCATAAAAGGTCCCATCTCTCCCCTTATTAATTGAAAGTTTATTATGACCTTTGCCTACTTTATGCCATTACAATAACTTCATTCCAGATGAATCCCCACCTTTGTGACTTGATGTACCTTATCATGATTTATTGGACCTCATCTCAATAAACTTCAAGTAGAAAAATCTGAATTCAAGGCCAAGCTCTATGGCTTAGTGGCTTATGATTTGCAGAAAATTATCTCCCTTTTCTACAAAATGAGAAAGAAAGACTCAAATAAGTCTTTTAACTCTAACAGCCTGTGATCTCTGCTTAATCCTGAAAGCTACTCTAGAGGGATTGGGTCTCAGGAAGAGAAATAATTACTGGGACTGAGACCTTGTCTAGAATTGACTGGGTCAGTAGGTAAGTTTTTGACATGGAATTGGACAAAGCACAGTAGGTGATATTTCTCCTGGAGGAAGGAGTTCTATTAATTCTCAGGCTACAGTAACTATCAAAGGGTTTAATCTGGGGGAAAGTATGTAACTGGGAGAAGAAATAGTTCCACATCCTTTTTTTAGGGAATACTTAATGAACTTTCCAGTAGGAAAGCCAATGGGGGAATCATAGTCAATAATAATTCAATTCCATAAACATTTGCTAAGCTATATGATATGTGGAGAGTACTATGGTATGTCCTATGGCAAAATAACAAGGTAAAATAAAACACAGTCTCTGCTCATATGAAGCTTACAATGAAATGTAATTTTGATGGCATATTGGAGTTTGTGGTTCACAAAGTATTCTCTTCTAAAGTCCTCTAAAGGACTTTGAGACAGAAAGTCCTTGCTTTCAAGGACTTCTTGGGATTTACCAGCTAGATTTCTTTCCTAAAGACGATGCTTTAAACCCAAATTCTCTAGTTTTCATTGATTAGCCAACAACAAGTCCCAACTCCAACTTGGCATTTCCCATCAGAAGTCTATTGGAATTGCCTTGAATCACTACATTGATAAAAAGAGCCAAGTCCATCACAGTTGATCATCATAAATACAATGTTCTCTTGATTCTGTTCACTTCTTTCAGTTTCAGTTCGTGTAAGTCTTTCCAGACTTTCTGAAATCAGCCTGCTCATCATTTGTTATAGAACAATAATATTCCATTATGTGTACGCACCACAATTTATTCAGTTATTCCCCAACTGATGGGCATCCACTCAGTTTCCAGTTCTTTGCCACTATAAAAAGTACTGGCACAAACATTTTCCCTTTTAATGATCTCTTTGGGATATAAACCAACAGGGACACTGCTGCATGAAAGGGTATGTGCAGTTTGATAGCCCTTTGGGAATAATTTCAAATTGTTCTGCAGAAAGGTTGGATCATTTCACAACTCCCTCAACAATGCATTAGTGTCCCAGTTTCCTCATATTCCCTCCAATGTTTTCTTATACTCTTAGTCAATCTGAAAGATGTGAAGTGGTACCTCGGAGCTGTCTTAACCTAATCAATAGTAATTTAGAGCATGTTTTCATATAACCAGAAATGTCTGTCTCATTTCTTACTTAGTTTTAATCACTGAATGGGTATTGCTTAATCAAACTATGACCTGTTAAAGACCTTAACTTAAAAAGGCCAAGGTCTTCCACTGTGTCCTGAGCATCTCCAGTTGTCCTGATCTGTACCTGGCCACTGAACCCCGGATGCCTCTGTAGGAGAAAGTGGAGCTGGGACTTTGCAAAGCCCTCCCTTGCTTAAATCCAATT
Organism: Sminthopsis crassicaudata; assembly: GCF_048593235.1. Classification (NCBI taxonomy): domain Eukaryota; kingdom Metazoa; phylum Chordata; class Mammalia; order Dasyuromorphia; family Dasyuridae; genus Sminthopsis; species Sminthopsis crassicaudata. The sequence continues at coordinate 297,986,200 of NC_133617.1, read as the reverse complement.
CACCTGCAAGTCACGGCATAGCTTCCCTAATGTCAAACAACATGCCTCTTCCCACTGCAATAACACTGTGGTACAGAAAGGGCTATTTGATTTTGGTTCAGATCCTGGCTCTGCTGTTTATAACCTGTGTGACCTTAAGCAAATCACTTAATCACTCTGGGCCTCAGTTTTTTTATCCAGAAATTAAGAGGTTGGGATAGATGACCCATAAAGTCTCTTTCAGATCTAAATCTTGATCCTGCTTTGCTTAGAGAAAGGAATAGAAGAAGTAAGGTCATTGAATGACCCATAATAAGTAGGACCCACTCTAGAGTGACTTTGATTCAGACTATTTGTCAGACCTCATCTTTTTAAGTTTTGTCCCAAATCAATTAATGTCCCCTGGATTTGATCTTTGTTGGAAACTTCAATCTCCTTTTTCAGATTTGCCCTCCATGTGAATAAGGAAGCTTGAAACCTTGCCTGTTCCCACTTTGTACATTAAAGAAGCTAATTGATTGCCTTAATTTGTGCCAATTTCTTTCTTGCAACGGATCTATTATACATATAATTATTTGCCCACTTGAGGGCTTCTATTGTAAACATTGAGTTGTAGATGACATGCCTATCAATATTCTGATGGGATAATAAATATATTAATAAGCTAGCAGAATCAAAAATAAATAATGGACTAGTTAGAACTTGATGGTGCAGTGGAGAGAGTACTAGGCTTAGAGGCAGGAAGACCCAAGTTCAAATTCAGCCTCAGATTGAAGTATGTGAAAGAAGTCTTCTAATTAGTCTAATTAAAACAAACATTGAAGACTAGTTCAATTATTTTGTTTTCCTCAGTTTCCTCAACTGTAAAATGGGTATAATAATCTCACCTATCTTAGAGGGCTGTTGTGAGGAACAAACCAAATGATATTTGTAAAGTGCTTAGTGCAATGCCTGATACACAGTAGGAATTATTTAAGTGATAACTATTATTGTTGCTACTATTATTATCTACTGATTAATAAGTATGCAATCTAGATATTCTGATTTCATCAGTAAAATTTGATTAAAAAAATAACAAATAAAGAAAAAACAAGTGAAGTATTTTGACCCTAAAATTGGTAGATATTTTGTAGAAGGGATTCCTTCTTATATATCACTAGACTAGAATAACTCAGATTTTATGGTCCTCTGTCCCATGATCAAACTACTCTTGGGTTAGACAGTAAGTCAGAACTCACACTATTGCTCCACTAACCTTATCTCAATGACCCAAGACAAGAACATTTCAGCTAACTACTTCTCTTATCGCTTTTGAGGTAATAAAGCATCCAGCAGGGAAGAGAGCTTAAGTACCACTTTCCAATAGTCACTCCTCTTCCTATTCCAGTGGTAAAGAAAATAGGCTCTAAAATGAGGGTGCATCAACTTGGACTATGATTGCATCCCCATGACTGGAGAATAAATGATTCAGGGAACAAGTAGAAATAGGCATGTCACTTTTGGACCACAAAGTAAGTTCATTGAAGCACTCCTATGCATGTGTCCCTGGCTTTTTGTGACACATCAGACTTTTCACTGACTAATATTCCTGGAGATCCAGTCAGATCAGAACAAGGTGGCATTTTTGGCTTCATTTGATAGGTGTGAACACTGTAGTAACACCCCTTATCTACCTAATACCTCCAGAATCAAAGAAGACTTTAGCCCCAAGGACTTCTTTACCTTTTTACTGGACAATAGACTGCCCAAGGGAAAGGGAAAAAATATTGTTTAAATTTTTTATATTTCCCTGGTCCTAATTATTTTCATTGTAGGGGCTAGGTGAATATTGTTGAATGAATGAATCAATCAATAAATGTCTGAGTAAGGAATTTAAGATAACATACCCTTGTATAAGTAGATGCTTCTACTGATAATAAAAGGAAATTGTCCAAAGTGTTATCTTCACTGCAAATTCAAGCTGAAGGATTTGTAGCTTAAACTTGATGTACTTTTATTGCATTCAGAGTACCTGACTTACTTAGACATGCCCCTCCAACTTGAATGATACAACTTGAAACCCTGATTGCATTCATCTTTACCTTTAAACATGTTGATCTCCTGGTCCCACTAATAGCAGGCAGCATTTAGATTACTCTATTTGTAATTACCTGCTTGTTCTTTTTTTTTTTTTTTTTTTTTTTTTTTTTTTTAATTAGACTAACTATAATTCCTAGGACCTACCTGTTCAATGATGAATACAACATTTTCAATAATCTAGTTTGTGATATCTTTCTTCCAGTTTTCTGAGAGGAGAAATATGATAACTGATAAAGGTTTGCTGGAAATCTCACTGATAGAACTGTCATTGGTTATCTAGATAAGAGGAGAGGAATGGATTTCATTTCCTCTTTGATTTCCTTCCCCTAGTTTTATATCTGCAGCTGATATCTTTTATAGAGCATAAATACAAAAAAGAACCTAAATCACATAGATGGCCAAGAAAGAAGTCCATGAAATTGTCTCAAAAGTTTCAGTGGGAAGTTTCTGAAATAAGTAAGTCATTATGTTAACATTGAAGCAAGTACCATTTGGGAACAAGTAGGGGACCAGGGAAGATGAAGGAGAGATGGCTTCACAACCTGACCAAGAAGGGATAAAATGGGGAGGCACTAAATGGGAAAAGATATGAAAAAGACACCAACATGCTCAAAACTTTGGCTGCCCATGGAGCCTCACAGAATTTGACAACTGCTCAGTGATAGAACCATCAAGTTGGAAGAGGCCTTGAAAAATATTCAGTCTAATCCTTAATCAAAAGTTCAGACATCAAGACTTTGCTTGAATACCACCAATAATAGGGAATACACTGCATTACAATACTGACCATTTTACTTTTGGACATTTCTAATTTCTATTTTTGAATTGAAATCTGCTTCTATATATTTTTTATATATTGGCCTTTGTGCTGTGGTATAAAGTAGTGGGAAAAGCCTGAACTTGAAGTCTGAAAACATTTATTTAACTCTGCCTCTTCTTCTTATTAGCTGGGGAAGGGGCATTTAAATTCAATGAGCATTTTCATAAGTTGACAGTGAATTAATTTAACACTTTGTGTTTATAAAGTGCATATTTTTCTAAGAAAAATAAAACCCTAGGTAAACTTTTTCACAGAAGGAATCTTCAAAAGGTCAATGGAAAGGGATATCTACTTTCTACCAATCCATTCAGTTCTGGAGTTTGAATATAGAAAGATTGAATTATATTAAATTGTATTATTTACAGCAGAGTTTTGGCTTAAGAAGGGATAGGGATACTTTCCCTGGTAATAGAGCTCCAATAATAGGAGCCACTTCTTTTCCTGATGTGAAAATAACCCCTTGTTCCTTAAAAACAATTGGAAGAATACTAGGACTCATACCTGAATAGTTAAATAAATACACTAAGCCAGTGATCCATTGAAATGCAGGTCAGTTAGGCTTATTGCCTCATTTTAAACTTTATGAAATAGAGCTAAGCCCACAAAGGGGTAATTCATTTCACTTTCAGAAAGTCTGTTTTATACTCATCAGTCCGAGGAAACTGAGATGGCGATAAAAAGCATCTGCTAGAAAGAGAGGGTTGTGAATTCATTTTCTCACTTGGCTATAGAATGGCCTCTGCTGACACATATTATACTTGGCAGTCATGAGTCACAAAAGCCTGAGATTAAAATGAATAATAACTGAATTGGAAATATTGTCTTATTCACTTCAGAAAATACTGCAGCAGGCCTTTGTAAGGACTCAAGTGCATTTCAAAGGAATCTATCTAGGGGTGCATCTTTCATGTTGTACTTGGAGACTGATTGTTTTCCCTGCATCGTGTATTTAAAGAACTTATTTTGTCCCTTTGCAGTGAAGGTAGAGCTCAAAAAAGCAACCAACAGAAGGGAAAACTGAATGTCTCTATTTGCATAATAAATAGAATGAAGACAGAACTAGTATCCTGGCCTCTGATAATTATGAATTACCAGATGAACTTCAACTTTATGATCCTTGCAGTTTTCTTGGGAAAGGTTTGGAATGGTTTGTCATTTCCTTCTCCAGCTCATTTTGCAGATGGGAAACTGAGGAAAACAGGGTTAGGTGATTTTCCTGGAGTCACATGGCAAATAAGTATCCAAGGATGAATTTAATTTCAGATCTTCTTGATTCTAGGCCTAGTATACTATCCACTCTACCCTCTATGTACCCTAATTATTATATTATTAATTTTATTTAATCAAAAATTAATTCCTTTATTAATTTTAGATATGTATCATATAAATACAATACAAATATATATTAAATATGATATAATATAATCATATCATAGTTTACATTTATTTTGCACTTTATGCATATCTGATCCTTACAACAATACTATAAAATAAGAAGAAGAAGTATAATTACCTTCTTTTTATACATTGGGGAGACTGAGGATCAGACAAATTAAGTGATTTGCCTAAGATTACATAGCTACAACAGTAGTAGAATCAGGTCTTGAATCCTAGAGGAATGTCCTCATGGAAAGACAATTGAGTTACAGGGTAGATTTGTTTTATTTTTAATTAGGGAGTTAAAGGGAGAAGTACATGTAATACCAGCAAAAGGGAAACTCATTGAAACATTCTTAATAATGCCCAGAAGAGAAGGAAGGCTGGGAGGAAACAGCAGGATAGCTTTGAAAAGAGGATATGGAATTTATTATATACTTATGTTTGGGAGGGAGACTCACAGTTATACAGTCCTTTTTTTTTGATGTTGTAGTAGTTGTCCTATTCTGCATATGGAAATGGACTATTTTTTATATTTAGTTTACAATTTAAAAAAGAAAAAGCTAACTAGCTGTGGAGTCCAAGTCAAAGGTGTTTAACAGAAGTTTAATACCTCTGAAACTTACTGTGTATGATGGTGGTCCAATTGCTTAAACCCTTCAGGTCTCAATTTCCTCATCTTTAAAATGGAGGAGGTTGGACTAGATGTTCTCTGAGGTTCCTTCCAGATCCAAATCTATCATCCTATGGCTTCAAGTACACAGCTCTCTACATTACACCACATCACCATTTCAATTGCATTTGATGTATTGCCTCAAGTCTGATATGCCCCAAATGTTCTAATCCATGGATTTCCAGTGATGTATAGAGAATTCATTAAATAACAAATAGTGTATTTCAACTTTTCATTATCAAATTTATATCATTATAGTACTGACATTGTGACACACAAATGTTAAGCCAAGAATAAAAATGAATGGAATACTGAAAGTGGTTTTTATGCTAAAACTCCAAAGGATGCAGTAAATGGATCTCTTAAACTACATTTCTGGCAATTTTTTCCATGGTGGCAAGAATGGTGCCATACTCTTGAAAGAATAGCTAGACTTATAATCATAAGGCATATTTCAGAAGTGCATTCAGAAAACCAGAGGACAAAGTTTCTTTAACAGATAAAAATTTCCATGGTGAATTATTTGTGAGGCAAGTAGAACTTTTAACAAAATTGTAGTTTAAGGAAATATGTTTTTTATTTTTTCCTATGAAAGTAACCAAATTAAATTCAATAAACACTTGTTAAATACTTATCATGTATAATACACTTAGGCATGGAGAAAGCAAAAGCTAATTAAAAAATAGACTTTTCCCACAAGGAGCTTACATTCTATTATGGGTGGGGGAAATTGTAATACTTATGTGCACAGACACATTAATACAAAATATGTTGAGGAGGGAAAGTTTCTAGAGGCAACTTTTAAAAATCTCTCTCTGGGAGGTCAAACATGAGATAAACCTCCAAAAAAGAAGAAAAAAACTAAGAATTCTGAGAGATGAAGATGGACATCTTTCTTTGACCACCATCTCCCCACATACATTATTGTTTCCTATTATCTTAAGGTGAGGGACTGTCTCAAATTTTGTATTTGTATCCCTAAGTGCTGAGCAGAGTAATTGGAATAAAGTAAACACCTAATAAACATTTTTTTCATTCTTTATTTGTTTAACTACTTGAGAGTATAAAACCTGAAAAAGAAATAAATTGCAGCTCAAAATATCAGCATTCAATTTCTAGTAGTCATAGAAAGGAATTAGTAGCTTATTAGTTTTAAAAGTTAAAAAAATAGAGACCATTTGAAAAATATCTTTTTGTTTGATCATTACTTTTATATTTAACAGGTATTCAATCATTTACACTAAAAAGCTATCCAATTAAGAATACTTCATTTTTCTCCATTATTCACAAATGCTCTTTATTACAGAAAAACATTTTTTCTTGGCATCTAAATTCAGGATATAGAAATAATCACTGGTTTCAATTTAGGGTCTTAATTTTTGAGGGAGACAATTATAATCTTAAATCTTTAGCCTTCTATTAAAGGAATTTTTTCAGAATACACATCTTTGAGGAAAATAGATTTTTAATTTCATGAAATATATATGTAAAAAATTCTGTTGGTCAATTATACTGGGTACTTTTTCCATTAAATCATCTTCTATATTGACTAGTTTTAGCTTTGTGAACAGTTTTAAAAGAAAAAAAATGTTAAGCAATTGTAGACAAAAAAAAAAATCGAACAGAATTAATCACAGAATCTTATGTTTGCTTATATATTGCAGTGAACTGTGCTTTGCTATGAGAAGAGATTTGGAGCTGATTGAACAAAGCAGAATTCCCTAATATTTAAAGATCTAAAGGTTATAGTAGTTCTCTGGCTTTTCATTGAAAGAGTGCTAACACTTTTCCCCAGTCTCCTATTAAAGCATTGATGCTGAGAATGAAAAGAGCTTGTGAAAGTCTAGATATAAGCTGCATTTAGAAATGGTCCATCTTTGGTAAGGGGGACAACTTAACCAAAAAGAAAAAATTATTCTTTTGAGTCAGTCCTCTTAATATTAGAATCCATCTTTGTGAATCTAGAGATTGGGGTTGAGAGAGGACAAAGATGGCTCTATTATTTCTATCTTTCTATTGTTACTTGGATTTCTACCTTTGTGTATGAGTAAAATTCAGTCTATCCAGTTACATGAGATTTTTTTTTTTTCTTACATAAACTTTTTTCATCTCAGGCTAATTTGATTAGACATATTGATTATTTCTAATTCAGATACATTTCATACATTTTTGTTATCAGAAGAATAGTTTCTATGGAAACAGCTTTCATGTGTTACTTCTCAACACATCTCTTTTCTGATTACTTTGGTATCTCTGTGATGTGCTGATCTTTATAAAGTTCTTCATGAACTGATGAACTCATATTAGAATTGTTATCCAATGATTCCAAATGCTGTTTGGGAAGTCTAATACAGTTGTTAGGCCAAGCTAGGAAAGTTCCTAATAAGTCAACATTATGTGGGCTTAGGGGAAAGGAAGCCCACTTAATGCATTTGCAAATGGAAAATAATGATACTAGGTATTGCCTCATATTTCACATTCCCCACGGAGAATAATTCAACTTTCAAATAAGAATAGAAAACTTTAAACTTGTTATTTTTACTTTAATGGTGAATTGGAGAGTATCCAGAGGAAAGAAACTAGGTGATGAAGGATCCTGTGTTTATACCATATGGAGAGATTTAGCCTGGAGAAAAGATGACCTGAAAGGCTCATATAAATTGCTTTCACTAATTTAAAGGATTGTTACCTGGAAGAGGGTATGTATTTTAGACTCTAGAGGGCAAAACTAGAAACACAAATTAGAAATGTCAAAAAATTCACTTCCTCTGTTTATGTCATTGGACAAACTGTTATCTCTTCTCATCTGAGGTTCTCTGCTCCTCTGTCACATTGATTTCTTTGTTCTGACTTTTTTGTTTTTGCTGAGTCTCCACCATTGTGTGTTTCTGCTGAGATGTTCTCTTTTCCCATGTTGTGGTCTTCCACTGGTTAGCTTCTCTGGGTTCTCTGCTTATTTCTGCTTCCACTTGAAGCAACACTATATCTAGTCTAGGGATGCTTAATCTTTCCTGTCATAGGCCTCCTTGACAAAAGAGCAAATATAAACTCAATTTAAAATCTGGTAAAACACATGAATCTCTTCTTAGAATAATGCTTTAAAATTTATAAATTAAAATTACATAGGATTATAAAGGAAGTCAATTTTCTCTCCTTCCTGTCCTTGCCCCCCGCCCCAAGCTTCTCTTTCTCTGTTTCTTCTCTTCCCTGCTTGAAGGCTCATGTCTTCTATTTATAAGCCCAAGGCTCCTTCCTAGTACTCTTATGGATCAATCCATCTAAGACTATCATGGCCCAGTACATCTAGGCTATCAACAAAAGCCAGAAGCCCATAGGCTGAGATTAAGTTTGTCCTTCAAACTCTTTTTCCTTATTATGCAGGACTCTGGCCCTAGCCCACTCACTAATTCGTGCTTAGAAAATCCTTTTATAATGTATTTGACACATCCTAGCTTATCAATGCTACAGCTTATCAGAATCCTTTTGGAAACTGACTCTATTTATTATCTTTTCCAACTTTGTGTTCTTATATAATTGGTAAGCCTGTCACCTCTGCCTTTATCCAAGATTTTAATCCATGTAAGATCCAGAACTTAGTTTTTCAAACCCCACTTCGACTAATGAATTGTGGTTCCTCAGAGCTTGTTTATATCTTTCCTGCTGGGTTCTGGGAATCTATTAATGAGGTACAATAAGAATAGTTAATTTTAAACATACTTTTAAAATCTGTGATATACTAATACATTATTGATGGAGCTATGAATTGAGTCAACCATTCTGGAAAGCAATTTGGAACTATGCCCAAAGAGCTATCAAAATATGCATATCCTTTGGTCCAGGAGTGTTTCCACTGGGTCTGTATCCCAAAGAAATCATAAAGGAGGGAAAGAGACCCATATGTGCAAAAATGTTTGTGGCAGCCCTCTTTGTAGTGGCAAGAAACTGGAAACTGAATGGACGCCCATCAACTTGGAGAATGGCTGAATAAATTATGGTATATCAAGTTATGGAATATCATTGTTCTATAAGAAATGATCAACAGTACGATATCAGAGAGGCCTGGAGAGAAAAAAATAAGCCTCTCTTCTAAGAGAGAGGCCTTAGAACTAATGCTAAGTAAAATGAGCAGAACCAGGAGATCATTACATTTGGCTACAGCAAGATTATATGATGATCAATTCTGATGGACATGGTTTCTCAACAATGAGATGATTTAGGCCAGTTTCAATGATCTTAGGATGAAGAGAGCCATCTACAGCCATAGAGAGGACTGTGGGAACTGAGTGCACCACAACATAGTATTTTTACTTTTTTATTGTTGTTTGTTTACTTTCTCATTTTGTTTTCTTTCTCATTTTTTCTTTTTTTGATCTGATATTTCTTGTGCAGAACAATAATTGTAGAACTATGTATAGAATAATTGCACATGTTTAACATATATTGAATTACTTGTCATCTAGGGGAGAGGGTAGGGAAAAAGAAGGAAAAAAATTTGGAACACAAGCTTTTTGCAAGGGTGAATATTGAAAATTATCCATGTATATGTTTTGAAAATAAAGAGCTTTAACAACAATAACAAAAATAAAATCTGTGATAAAATTGCCCTTAAATTCATACTGAGTTAAGCAAAAGTAGGTTTGAGTTTATAGAGCACATGAAGGAGCTCCCAACTCTTGACTGCTGAAAGTCCTTTTCTTCTATTTATGAAGTGTTCAATAATTTCACAATTAGCATGGTGAATTGGTATCCCTCTATACTTGGCTTCCAAAGCAGACAATGCCATCATCTAATCTGATCCATAGATTTAGTTAAGGACACTGATGGAAAGATGAGAGCTCCAAAAGTCTCTGTATCAGAATACATGGAAAGAAATAAGGTATAAGAACACTGAAAAAGACTTTTGAAGGACTTTAAAGCCAAAAAGAGGATTTTATTCTTGTTCCTAGAAGTAATATTGAGCCATAAAATTCATTTGATGGGATACTGAGGGGGAGAATATATTTGTGCTTTAGGAAAATCACTTTGCCTAGTGTAGATGGATTAGAAACTTGAGATAGGGAGACTAATAAAAAGTCTATTGTTCATGTACAGGGATGGGAGGTGATAAAAGCTATTTACCAAGGTAGTGACAGTGTCAGAGGAGAGAAAAGGGCATACAGGAAAGATAATATGAAAATAAAATTGACAGGATTTAGCAACTGATTAGATATAGGAGTTGAAGATTAATGAAAATTTAGAGGAGAGCAGGACACCTGAGTTGCAAGCTTGGATGAGTGGGAGGATGTCAGTGTCTTGGACAGTAATAAAGAAGTTAGAAAGAAGAGACTTTTTTTTTTCTTTGTTAAAGGTGAATAACAGACATTGCTATTCATTAATACTATAACAATGACTTTAAATTTTGGACTCAGTGAGTTTAAGATGTATACATGACATCAAGATGTCCAATTGGCATTTGGAAAGGTGAGTCTGGCAATCAGGTAAGAGCTAAAGGATAGATAAACAGATATTAAAACCATTTACATACAGCTGATAAATAAGCCATGAAAAATAATGAGATCACCAAGTGAAATGGTGTGGAAGAAGAAGAGGGCCTAGGAGACAGTCTTGAGGACTATCTTCAGTTAGTGAGTCTGACCTGATTCAGAAAAAGTAATTGAAAAGTGACCAGGAAGGTAGGAAGAAAACCAGGAAAGTAGAGCCATAAAAACCTGCAGAGAAGAAAATATCAAGAAAAAGATGAACAGTCAAAAAGGCTGTAGAAAGGTGAAAAAGGGTAATTTTGGAATCTACAATTTTGGTTGAATGATGAAATCAGAAGGAAGATTGTAGAGGGTTAAGGAGAGAGTTGGAGGAAAGGAAGTAGAAGCACAAATTATACAATTTTTTCATAGATTTTAGCCTTGAAAGGGAGGAGAGATATGGAAAAATAGCTGGCATTTGTATAAGCAGTAGGGAACAACTAGAAGACAGATATATATATATATATATATATATATATATATATATATATATATATATATATATATATATATACATAAATACACACATATTAATATAAATAGTATTTTATATTTTACCAATACATATAAAGATAGTTTTCAAAAGTCATCTTTGTAAGACTTTGTGTTCCAAAATTTTCTCCTTCCTTCATTGATGTCCCCTGTTCCTAAGACAGCAAGTAATCTGATATCGGTTAAATATGAGCAATTCTTTTAATCATTTCCATATTTGTCATGTTGTGCAAGAAAAATCAAACCAAAAGGGAAAAGACCATGAGAAAAAACCAAAAAGATGAAAATACTATGCTTCAATCTATATTTGATACCTATTGTTCTCTCTCTGAATGTGGATAACATTTTTTATGTCAAGTCTATGAGAATTGCCTTGATTTGACACATTATTGAGAAGAGCTAATAGGTAGGGAGTTATTGAAGATTGGGAGAGGGAAGATGGTGGAAGAAGCAATCTGCTGGAAAAGATAGATCAGAATGAGATCACTTGTGCTTCAAGAGGGGTTTCTTTTGACAAGAAGAGCCACTTCTTCTTCATGTGAGATAGGGATGATGGAGGCGATAATAACAGAAGACATCAGAGTAATGTGAGATAAGGAGGTAAAGAAAACAGGGTCTTCAACAGGATGATTTCAGAAAGTCCTGGAGAGACTTAGATGAACTGATGCTGAGTGAAATGAGCAGGACCAGGAGATCATTATATACGTCAACAACAATACTATATGATGATCAATTCTGATGGATGTGGCCATTTTCAACAATGAGATGAACTAAATCAGTTCCAATAGAGCAGTAATAAAATGAACCAGCTACACCCAGCAAAAGAACTCTGGGAGATGATTATGAACCTCTACATAGAATTCCCAATCCCTCTATTTTTGTCCGCCTGCATTTTTTATTTCCTTCACAGGCTAATTGTACACTATCTCAAAGTCTGATTCTTTTTGTACAGCAAAACAACTGTTTGGACATGTATACATATATTGTATTTAATTTATACTTTAACATATTTAACATGTATTGGTCAATCTGCCATGGGGGGGGGCGAGGAGGGGAAAAATTGGAACAAAAGGTTTGGCAATTGTCAATGCTGTAAAATTACCCATGCATATATCCGGTAAATAAAAACTATAATTAAATTAAAAAAAAAAAGAAAACAGGGTCTTCTTGATGGAGGAGATAATGACAGAAGACATCAGAGTGATGTGAAATAAGGAAGTAAAGAAAACAGGGTCTTCTTTTTTTTTCTGTGAAATGTGAAACAAGCTGAGAGAAAAGAGGGAGATAATGGGAGGTCTATTAAGTATGAAAAGATTTGGAAAAGCCACCATGATATATAAGTTGGCAAATTAATTAGGAAACTGTAAAAGGATTGTCTTGCTATATTACAATCCAGTTGAGATGATATAACACAAATTTGTAGAGTTTCCAGTCCAAATGGCTTTTTAAAAAATTCCTTCAACTGTTTGTGAGTAGGAACTAAAGTATTCAATGGTGGGAGTAATCCAAGGCTGAACTTTGGCAAAGCAAGAGCAATAAAATCATGTATGGCAAGTAACTTGATAGCAGAAGACAGTGTAGAGTCGAGCTTTACCAAGAGGTCAAGATAAGGAAGTTTGGGGAGTGTGGCCAAGGCAGGGTGATGGCCAAAAAAAGAATAAAATGGTTGAAATAATAAAAATCACAGTGAAAATGAAGAATAGGTTTGGATTTTCAGTGAAGAGGGAGGGATAGGTAGACTGGCAATATATTATGATCAGTAAAGGAATTTTATAGTTCATGATCATGAAAGTGAAACACTAGTGGGAAATGTCAAGGTCATTTGTGTGTAGCTGAAGTGGGGTAGAGATACTGGGAATTTATAAGTTGAGGAACATGGAAATTAGAGGAATGTTTGAGAGAATGTCTGTATATAAGCTGAAATATCCTAGCATGAGAATAGGAGTGGAAGAACAAAAAAAAAAAAAAAAAAAACTGAGCTTGAAGTCCTTTAGGAAGAAAGCATCCTAGAGATTGGTACATAACAATTATCAGAATCTAGCTAGATAAACTACAGAGGGTAAAATGGAAGGAGATGTTTTCCATCCCAATCTTAAGTCATTGAAAAACAATATTGAATAGAAAAGTTCAATCATAAATTGAGGACTTTGGGGCCAAGCTTGAAATTGAATTATTAAGAATTATTCTTTGAATTCAGTCATCCAGTCACTTGTGATTTCTTTATAACTGAACCTGTTTTCTCCATCTTCTCCACATAGTATAAAATATTTTGTCAAAATTTTTGCTAAAATCTAGGAAATCTATAATGACATCCTTCTCACCATCTTCTAGGGTTTAGTAATCCTGTCAAAAAAAAAAAAAAGAGAGTTGAGGTTAGGGCATTATTTGTCCTTGAAAAGCTTTATTAACCTTAATTTTTAAAGCCTTAATAAATATTATCTTTCTTTTATTTCATAATTCTTTCAAACTGTCCTTAGTCTTCCTTATGCATATCACTCTATATCCCAGCTCTGTGCTTTTCTTTTGGCTTTTCCTTATGAAAAAATACACTATTTCTTTAAATTTGCCTCATAATCTCATTATTTTCAGAGCTCAGTTTAAATGCCATCTTCTGCATGAAACCTCTCCTGATCATTAGCTCCTAGTTATCTTTGTCTCTATTTTTAAAAATATACTTACAATATTGCAGGGGTTTAAAGCAATCTATTGTACATGTGACTTCAGGAAGATGATCACCATTCTCTCCCACTAGTTCATTTTTCTTATTTATTCCCATACTGAGTTCTAAAGCATTCTAAAAGTACCTTAAAATATTTCCTCAATAATTCCTAAAATTATAATTTCTCTCTTGAAGAATTGGTTCTGAATGCCACTCACATTTATTAAAGTGAAGAAAGCTCTTTTCCCAAAATTTTTTGCTCATTGCTCTCTCTTTCTCTGTCTCTGTCTTTGTCTTTGTCTCTCTGTCTCTCTCTCCTTTCCTCCTTTTCTATTTTTTCTCAATTCTGAAAACATAAACCCTTTCTCAACTTACCAATGAAAATTTTTTATCAAGAAGTTTCTTCATGCTCCCTCACAAGACTAAAACAGTTATCTCTGAAAGAAGTTCTTCTGCAGGTTGCACTTCAGACATTCCCTACATGCTCTAAAAACCTATTCATCCAGCAAACTTACTCCAGCTCTCAGATTTACATATTGGAAATCTCTACCTTGGCTCTCCCTCTCTTCTCAGAATTTCTCCTATTAGCATAGTCAACAGTTTCTTTAAAATAGAGTTAAACTGTCTTCTCACAAATGCTTCATAGAATGGCAAAGCAGCTGTGTAAGATTTCAGTAAAGTTCATATGAGGAAAGCTTTCAGAGTTGGTGCTACATATAGATCACTTTGTCCCCTCTGGCTCAACTGTAAACTCCTTGAGGGCAGGGACAATATGTTGAATTATTGTCAATGATAATTCCAAAGTGAGAAGAAATTTTCTCCCCAGTTTGTTACATATGATGTGAATCCTGTAGACAAACGCTACTGAGGGAATGATAATATTTCTCTCTCCAAAATTCTGTCTGTACTGGGAGAAAGTGGTATATGAAAGTTCCCCTTAGCTCATGTGATTTTCTCATGGATCCAAGACATTGTTAATAGAACATTATTTAATAATGGACTAGCAACTATCAAAAGCTATTAAAAATCAAATTTTTAAAAAGTTGCTTAAGATATTGCACCAGAATAGAAGAATGAAGTCTTTCAAAAATATAACATTTGCAGAATCCAGTCAGATAGCCTGTGTGGTGACAGAAGGGAAGTTACAAAAATGTATTTTTTTTCTTAAAAGAAAAAAAAAAGAATATTAATTTATACAACTAATGATAGCAAGATTCAAGAATGGAAGAGATTTGTATCAAACTCTGGGAAACAGCATCATGATTTTGAAAAAGCACTGATTCTGGAGGTATGAGACCTAACTTCTAATCCTCATTCAACCATTAACTTTCTGTGTGACCCTAAGCAAGTCGTACTTGTTGCTCTGGTATTTATTCACTCATAGCATTATGGGATAATAGTTATAGAACTAGATGTGAATTCAGTAGACAGTTAGTTCAGCCCCCTCTTTTGCTAATGATAAAACTAAGTCTTGGGGAAGATAAATGATGTGTCCAATGTCAAAAAGGCAATAAATATCAGATTAAAATTCACAACATCTAACTTCAGATCTGGTACCTTTCCCTAAGGACTTCCCTAAGGACTCTTCCAGCCTTTGGATTATATGACTGAAAATCTTCCTATTGCTTTCCAATGGTTCTGTTTTTGTGGACAATACTCATGTGGATAAATTACATAATGTTTGCCTTGAGAAGTATTGCTCATTATACTGATATCCAGAGGAGTAACTGGACTTTAGGTACAGGACATTAGCATTTATAGGGCACTTAAACTTCCACAGAATAGCAACTGAAATTAGTACTTAGTAAGATCAATTAATTCACATAGAAAGCTACACAAGTAAATGTTTTCTCTCATTTCAACCCCTCACCCATTTTCTCCCTTTCCTCCCTTAGCCAAGTGTGCTCTTCTAGAACCTGACCTCTTCTATTTTCCTCTTTGTACTTTAGCAGTCAACTCCTCATCAAGGGACTTTGGGATCTTTGGGTATAGAAGCTAGTGTCCTGGGATTTTTTCTCTTCCTAACATGGGACAGTATCCTAGAGTTTCCATCCACCTACTCCGTCTCTTCCTCCCTGCCCCAAACAATTGTCTTTAGTATCAAAATTGCTATTCAACAACCTTTCTTATAGCATATTGTGTTTCAAGTACAGACAGAGAGCTGTATTTGGGTTTTCAGTTTAATAATACAATGTGTGTTTTCAAATATCCCCAAATGAGCATTCTGAGAATTCTTGTCTCTCTTCATTTCCAGTTTATAGTTACTTGCTACGTGTTGTTGCGTGAAAATGATCATAAGATGATTAATGATTGCTTCATCCTTTATCAAATAGTTTGAGTAAGCAATCTGGACATTTTGAAAGTTCATCTCTTTAATCAATGACATTTCAGACTTTTTTGAAGCAAATACTAATAAAAGTGAAAACATGCTTTTTAAACTATATTCTACTTATCAGAAACAAAACTTCACAATTTAAATTTAAACCATAAAGTTACATTTTTATTCTAATCATGCAGAAATATCTCACAGAAAGTGAGTTAATTAGTGACAGTGAATTAATTAGTACTTGGGCTCAAGAAACCTGGCTTCAAACCTGGAAATATTCAGTCAATGAAGAATTACCAAAATAATAAACACTTTTCTCTGTCCTAGTGTATGCTTAAATCAGAGCTAATATAAGCCACGGAACTTTTTTATTACTTTAAAATTGAATAAATGACAGCAGTGAAAATCTTGGTAAAATAGAATTTTCTAGTTAATCCCTGTTAGGTTCAAATTGACATGTTACCCAAATCCAAGCTTCTCTCTAATGTCAGAAGTGTTATTTGACAGATTTATTTATGCCATGTTCCTTTTGATTTCCAGAACCTCTTCTGTTCAACAAATCTGTATGATACAGTAAAGCACTGGACTAGCTTAGAGAAGACTCAGAGTTTAAATCACACAAAGCCCTTGTTTTTATGGAAGTAGCAGTCTAGCAGCTGGGAGTGGTGTGGGAGTAAGACACAAACACATAACTACAGTGTATAATTTTACAGGCTTATATGTATTGAAGAGGTAGAAGGCAAAAATGCTATGTGAGGAGGGAGGAAAATATATTCAAATTCCAGCTGATATGAGATATTATTATTAAACTGAAGGTAGCATGGCTAGTGGATAGAGCATGGGACCAGGAATCAGGAAGAGTTGAGGTTAAAGCCTGCCCCAGTTCCTGACTTGACTGTGTGACCCTACACAAGTCACTTAATTTCACTTTCCTCATTTGTAAAAAATGGGGATAATAGTAACACCTCTCTTGTAGGGATTTTGCAAGGATCAAAATAAGTTTACTTAAGTAAAGTGCTTTGCAAACCTAAAAATACCATATAAATTTCAGTTATCAACATCCCACCCACCCACCACATTACTCTTCAGTGGTCAAAGGACTAGACTAATATCTATTTTTCCTCTAGTTGGATCTTGAAAAAAGTTGAATGCACAGTAGTTGAAGAGGCAATTGTGTGATCTAAATTTTATTTTTACAATATTTGTCCATAAATATGATTTAGAGATCCTACAGGAGAGAAGAGGGAAGCATTTCTAGAAAGATTCCTTATTTCACAGCTGACACACAGAAGTTCCCAGAATTCCCTTCCTACTTTCCCAAACACATACACATTTTGGGGACTTTATCATTAACAAGAAAAATGCAGGAGTGTCAAATGCTTTGGAAAGTAGAGTCTCAATCTAGTCCATATCAATCATGTCCTTCGTCTATTTTGTTTGGCTTTATTTTGAAACTAGTTTTTACAATTATATATATACTGCTGATGCCCTGAATCTTCACTACACCATTGTCAAGTTTGTCACCTTTATTTAGATTTCAACACATGTAGCTAGTTAAATGAGAAATGTGGAAGCAAATGTAGTCAATGTTGAAAAGTATTTTAAAATTATCCTTCCTAAAAATATAGTCAGGTATTAATTAATTAAAGCCACCATTTTTCTTTTCTTTCAAGGAAAGTGCTGAGAGAAAGACAGTCTTTGAAAACTAACCTTTTTAAAAAAATAATTAAATACTGTTGAATCCAGTGAGGGATTTAGAAAATGTATTAACAACTTAATATGTATAGGCAAGGACTGGAAACACTGAACTAAGTAGTAATGACTTATTAGTATTCATAACTCAAGATTAATGTAGAGATACTAAATTAAGCTGTCTCTTCTTATCCTCATGCAATCACCCAAGGATCCCATAGATTATTCCAAATCTATTTAGTGATTAAAAAGGACAGATATAGTTCATTCAGATATACCATTAAAATTAAAGAGGATAAAGATTTCTTCCCTTAGTGAATTAATAATATATTTTTCCACCTTACTTTTTCTTCTCTTCCTTCTGTTCCATATATGGTTCCATATATGTGTGTATAGACCTGTAGATATCACATATAAATATATATATAATCATATACACATAAATCCTACATATAAATTTGTATTATTTGTATTATTTAGATTTTTTAAAATTTAAAATAAGAATTTTGTTGTTGTTCAGTCATTTTTCAATCATGTCTGACTCTCTCACTCAATGGTTTTTTGTCAAAGATACTGGAGTGGCTGACCATTTCCTTCTCCAGCTCACTTTACAGATGAGGAAACCAAGACAAACAGTGTTAAGTAACTGCCCAGGATCACATAGCTAGTAAGTGTTTGAGGCCAGATTTGAACTCAGGAAGATGAGCCTTCCTGACTCCTGGCCCAGTAATCTATCTTTTATGTCACCTAACTGCCCCCCATAAAGTAAGAATAGATGATCTTTTTTAATATTAACATCAATAATAATAATGAAAAGGAGCTTGGAGGTAGTGGATAGAGAGCCTAACTTTGAATCAGATAGATGTGGATTCTAATACTGTCCCTAATATACAATGACTGAGTTATTCTAGGCAAGTCATTTAATTTCTCAATATAACAAGCAATTCCCTAAGACTATAAGTTTCAGGGCAATTAGTAATCTGCATTGGTCAGAGAAACCTCCTCATTGGTTGTTCTCTAAACCAATTTCATAATGATAATGGCTAACATTTATATACTACTTTAAGATTTGCAAAACACTTTGCCAATATTATCTCATTTAATCTTCACATTCATTCTTAGTGAGAAATCCTATAATGAAACCACAGGTTCTATCCAAAAAAAAAAAAAAAAAAAAAAAAAAAAAAACTAGATGCAAATAAAAATCACTAACATTTAAATCACCCTTTCAACTATGCAAAGTGCATTATATGTCTTATCTCGTTTAAACATGTGTGCTCCCATACAATATTTTTTCCCAGTCTGTTGACAACATGGCTAGCCAGCAAAGTACTTGTGTATGTTAAATGACTGGCTATATTTGGAAGCAAAGATATTTTCTTTGCTAGCACACAGCTTTACTTTTCAAAAGGAACCATGAGTCATTTCTTCTTCTTCTTGTTCTTCTTGTTCTTGTTCTTGTTATTGTTCGTGTTCTTCTTGTTCTTGTTCTTGTTCTTGTTCTTCTTGTTCTTTTTGTTTTTGTTCTTCTTCCTTCTTCCTTCTTTTTCTTCTTTCTTCTTTCTTTCTTCTTCTTTCTTCTTCTTCCTTCTTCTTCTTCTTTTTGATTAAAGCTATTAATTTTCAAACATATACATAGATTTTCAACATTCGTTTTTGCAAAACCTTGTGTTCCAATTTTTTTTCCCTTTTTCCTCTTCTAGCCCCATTGCCTATGTGGCAAATAGCCCAATATATTAAACACGTGCAATTCTTCTATACATATTTCCACAATTATCATGGTGTACAAGAAAATTCAGATCAAAAAGGGAAAAAATTAGAAAGAAAACAAAATGCAAGCAAACAACAACAAAAAAGATGAAAATACTATGTTGTGATCCACACTCAGTCTCCACAGTCTTGTCTCTGCATGCAGAAGGCTCTCTTCATCACAAGACCATTGGAACTGGCCTCAATAACCCATGAGTCATTTCTTAATTGGAATAAAGTACAAAATTTCATTATTTGTCAAAGTATTAATGTTGCTTTTAACTCTGATGGTGTCAAATTGTTGCTTCAAAACCAAAAGGTATGCAACATCTAATACCAGTTAAGAAATGACTGCATTTCTGTATCAGATCACCTGATAGCAATATTTGCATCTCTCAATGAGAACAGATGACAGAGATTTTATTGTGTTTTATTATGTTTAAGATTCCTCAAGAATGGGAAAAAGGATTCACAGCAACCAAGAGTTCTGAGTTACCCTTTTGCCACATATACTTTCTAAAGCTTGAGACCACTTTGCTCTGGATCCTGTATGTAATCTTGAACTCTCCCAAGAGAAAAGTTCTCAAGGGGAGGAAAAGAAGAGGGAGAGGGAAAAAAGTAAAAGACCTCATGTCCTAGTTTAGAGTCTTATCAAGAGGTCAGTGAATTGTTATTTTTTTCCCACCTTGTTCTATTGTTGCTCATTTTTAGAAAATTCCTAAAATCTCTGGGGCTCTTTGACAGATGGACATATTACCCATATCTCTGGGAGTTTAGAATGGGAAGTAAAAAAAGGCTCAAGAAGTATAAAGATGCACAAATTGCAAAATGAAGCATCTTTATATTCATTCAGTTATCAAGTCTAATTAGGTATCAAGTGAATTGATTCTAATTTCACAATATTTCTTCCATCTCTCCTTTCTTTCCACTCATACTATAATCATTCTAGTTATGACTTCTCTTTCAAGAAGTTCCATTGGCTCCCTAGGATCACTAAAAAAAGATATCCTTCAGGGTTTCATGATTCATATCTAAGTTGTCTTTCCAAACTGCTTTCTATCCCTTCCACCAAATACTTTTGGCTCCAGCCCATATAGCTAGGACACTAGAAGGGAAATCAGAAGACCTGAGTTTTACTATTATCTCTGTCATTTCTTAATTTAACAATTTGAAGAGTTACTAAATCTCTCCAAATCTCAATTTCTTAATCTGTAAAATGAGGATTGTCATTGAGTTTGGTTCCCAGTTCAAAGCCTATGAATCTATCATTTCAAGATGCACTGAAATCCTCCTGTATTATAGTGGAAAGAGTGCTGGATTTGAAGTCAGCCGCCCAAGTTCTATTCTGATAAGATCTCTGACCTCAGTTTTCTCATTTATAAAACAAGAGTGTAGGGTTAGATAGTCTTTAAGGTCACTTGTAATTCTAAATCCATGTTCCTTTGATCATCTTGGAAGATGTATCATTTAGTGCATAAAAAAGGCGTACCTTTGAAGCTGAAGTACCTGAACTCATGTAGTGAATCAATGACATATAGGACAAAAGCTGAAATATCATTATTTTCAAAGCTCAATGCTTTATTCATTAGACCATCAAATTGTATCTTCTTATTCAAAACAATTTTCCATCAAGGACAGCTATGAATTTTACTATTTTTTTAAAATGTCCTTTGATCCAGAAATATCATTACTAGTCTATTTCCAAAGATGATTAAGGAAAAAGGAAAAGAATATATATGTTCTAAAATATAGAGCAGTTTTCTTTGTGATGGCAAAACACTGGAAATTATGAGGATGCCTATCAAATGGATAATGACTGAACAAAGTATGATATATGATTATGAGCGAATACTACTATGTTATAAGAAATGATGAATTTGATGTTCTAAGAAAAATATGGATTGATGTAGATGAAATAATGAAGAGTGAAATGATCAGAAACAAGAGAATATTGTATACAGTATCAGTAATACTGTTTTAAGAATAACTTTGAATGGCTAAATCATTTTGATTATTATTATAAATACCCAAATTAATTACAAAGGACATATGATGGAAGATGCTATCTGTATCCAGAGAAATAATGGATAAATAAAAGTATATATAAAAATTTTATGTAAACACATGCAAATATGTATATGTATATATATATATATGTAACACATATGTATTATATGTGTATATATAATATATACACATATTTATGTTTGATAGTTATCTCTAGAGTGAAGAGTGAAGAAAAAAGGGGAAAAAGAAATTTACATTATTTTATTATATATTTAAAAGGAATAGCAAGTTATAAATAACAGTTTATAGTTTTTTTCAATAATATTTTCTTATTATACTATGTTATGGAAATGTTTGTTTATTCCATAAATTAAAAATTAAATGAATAATATTTTTAAAAAGAAAAATATTGCATAGACATAGGGAGGTGATAATAGTGCTAGAGATAGAGTGCTAGAGTGAACCACATTTTAGAAAGAACATTGATAAGCTATAGAGTATTTAAGGGAGGGAAATAAGGATGATAAAAGGCCTTCATTTTATATAAGTTGTGGATCAATTTAAGAGAATGGAATTATTTGGTTTCGAAAAGAGAAGACCTTGATTAGGTTGGAAGAGGCATATTATTATCTGTGTTTAAAGATTGCCATGTGAAGAGTGATTGGACTTGTGTTGCTTGGCTCTAGAAGGCATAGAAGTATTGGGTAGATATTTCCTCAAAAAACAAATTTAAGAATAATATAAGGAAAAGCTTAACAACTAGTTATCCAAAAGTAAAATAGACCATTCTAGGGGAGGATGATTAGCAAATTCTTCCTTACATGAAATCTTAAAGCAAAAGGGGGCATTTCATAAAGGGAAATCATTTTTAGGTACAGGGTAGATTAAATGGACTAGATTAGGACTGAATTCCTTTATAAGACTAAGATTCTAAGTTTCTGAATAATTCTTCAAATTTGTATTATTCCTCCTGTACTTCCTGGTAACAGATTTAAAGTAGACTCATTTCAGAAATCTGGGCAAGATTTCCTTTTTTTTTTTTTTTTTTTTTTTCCTTCTGGATATTTGTTAATCATTAATGGACTGATCATAATTTACCACTTGCTTACCTCCCTGAGGTATCAGGATGATTGAGATAACAAGGAAGGATAGAAATGGTAAGAGCACTTTGGAGATTAAAATGTGTCCCAAGAAGGTGGATGATGCAGAATGGTCTTATAACAACCAGGAAGTTCATCTTCCTGTCCACTAAAATGGGTATTAAAATGTTCCATGGCATGAGGGATGGTGGTGTTTTGACTTAATACCAAGAAATGAAAACTTAGACAAGAAAAAAGATTATTTATTGGTCTGGAAGTAGCTGAGAGTATTTCCTATATGTCACTGCCAACTGACTGAAAGAAACATCAAAAGCAAATTCATGGGAGAGCAAAAAAACCGTGTTGAGAGAATTCTGCCTCTGAGGCAGAAGGGAGAACAATGACAATTTGAGAGTAGTGATAACTCAGAAAGTGGGGCACCATTCATTGAAATATTTATGGATTCTAGTGTGATGATGTTTGCCCATAGTGACTGCTTATGGAAAGCTGGGGCTGGTAGATGGCTTGAGTAGGAGTTCTAAGTTGTAGAAAGGCTAAAGTCAATGGGATATTGACTCTAGGTCTCCAGTGCAAACCTGTCCAGTTTAGAAATGAAGCAGGCCAAAGTTTCTGTGCTACTCAGTAGTATAGTTGGGTTGTGAGTGGCTTAAATGATTATCATAAAAAATGTCATCATTTCTATTATTCCTTTTTATACTGGGAAAACCCAACCTATTTATGCATTTATTTATTATTCACATTCCCTCCCTCTCCTGGTCCAGCCAAAGCTCTCCTGTTTCTTAGTTGCTAACCCAAGCAGCTTTGTCACTTTGTTCTCCTTTATGCAGTTTGCCATAAATTATTTCTTAATGAAGCAGAAGCTATTGTTATTTTGGTATTCTTCATACTGATTACATTGCTATGACTAAGCCAATCATATCCTCCCTTTCTGTTTTCCCCAGGTGGTTATTTTGAGAATGATCAAACCAACTCTTTTATTGGTCTATTATCTCTATAAAGAATTTCTACACTTACTTGGTCATTCAATAATGAGATTCACCCAGAATTTTAGAATATCCTCTATATCTGGTAGTTCTTTATATTTGATCCCATATCAAACTTAGTTCCTGCCCTTATCCAATATTTTAGGAGTTATTGGGGCTGTACTTTCTCTTCTTTCCATACACTACTACTGACTTACTTGAAGTTCTTGAAAAAGACAATATACAACTCCCAACTCTGCCTCTTTGCACTGCTTTTCCCTCTTCCTTGGAATGCTCTGCCCATTTACTTCTGCCTCTTAGTTTCCCCAACTTCCTTTGAGACTCACTTCAAATCTACCTCAATCTCAAAGGGAAGCTTTTTCTAATTTTCACCATCTATCTCTTTCCCTTTCTCTGAAATTACCTCCCGAATACCCTGCATATAATTTGTATGGATTGTTATGATGCATTAAAATATGTACTCATTGAGAGTAGGGATTATTAATATATTTTTTGCCTTTATTTACATTCCTAGAATTTAGAATGGTGTCTGACACATGGTAAATGCTTAATATATGTTTATTGGCTGTTTAAAAGATCATCTTTTGTCATGATAGCATATCTTTAGAATAATAGAATGATTGTTTTAGATGCAAAATCCAAATTATTATGATTTAGCATATGTCATAGTCTAATTCTTTCTGCTTTCCCCATTCTGAGTGAACCATTTATATGCTATATGGAAAGACATCATGATATGCAATAATGTGTTTTTTGGACTTCTTATAAAATCATGAGTTTGTATTAATTGAACCTTGTAACGTGCTCTCCTGGCAGTTACAATTACTAGTCTGTCCTAGACCCACCAGAGTACCTTTGACCACTGTCCTTTGCAGTATGAGCTCTACCCGGCTCGCCTCCTCTGAGGCCTTCTAAGGTCTCTGGCCACAATCTCTTGAATCTATAGCTTAGTAACCGGTAGCGCACTCAAGAACAACCACATGTAATCTTAAAAGCCTTTATTATACCTACTCACATAATGCCCTAACTGATGCCCTGACTTGTTGGTTCCCTGGTGAACACCTGGTCAGAAGACCCATGTGTTCACTACCAAAACCCTTACCTCTTTTGGCTACCCATCTTGGCTTGGCCACCCAGGCTAGGGAGCCAGAGTGAAGAGCACCAGGTTAAAGAGGGCGGTTGCTGCCTGCAGTGGGCTTACATAGGGCCTGTGAGGTCACACACACAGCCAATCAGCGAGAGAGTCACCCATTACGAAGCTATCTCAATATGGCCAGGATCCCGCCCAAGGGCAGTCCTAATATCCACAGAAATTACTTCTGGGCCTCAATCTCCCGATGCGCTGTGGCACCCATTTAAAGGCCCCTTACAATTCCCTTTCTCTTGTTTTGCGGGAACCGCACATCTCACCAAGCTAAACTTTTAGCACCAGCTATAGTTCACTTGATCCATGAGATGACAGTGTTATGCCCAAGGAGGTACAAAGCAGCAGATCAGTAAACAGAAGTATGACAATGAGAACCAGGCTCAACAGTGGCCCAAATGTTCAACCCATTCATCAAAGTCATACTCGAGATAATAAGCCAAAGAGGTTGGATGCCAATGAGGTAGGATGTCAACACTGAGGTGGGAAGTCAACAAGGTAAAACATCACAATTCTAGTTAACAAATATCAGTAGGTAGGTTGTCACAATTCTAGTTACATTTATCACAGTTCTAGACCAATTCTAGTTTCTTACAATTTTCTGTTGCACTTTTCACACTCCTAGAACAATTCTAGCTTATCACAATTCTCAATTGCACTTGTCACAATCCTAGAACAATTCTAGTTTATCACAATTCTCAATTGCACTTTTCACAATTCTAGAACAATTCTAGCTTATCACAATTCTCTATTGCACTTTTCACAATCCTAGAACAATTCTAGTTTATCACAATTCTCTATTGCACTTTTCACAATTCTAGAACAATTCTAGATTCACAGGTGCACATAAGCAAAGTCATGTCCAGTAACATTGTGTTCACCACCAAAACCCTTACCTCTTTTGGCTACCCATCTTGGCTTGGCCACCCAGGCTAGGGAGCCAGAGTGAAGAGCACCAGGTTAAAGAGGGCGGTTGCTGCCTGCAGTGGGCTTACATAGGGCCTGTGAGGTCACACACACAGCCAATCAGCGAGAGAGTCACCCATTACGAAGCTATCTCAATATGGCCAGGATCCCGCCCAAGGGCAGTCCTAATATCCACAGAAATTACTTCTGGGCCTCAATCTCCCGATGCGCTGTGGCACCCATTTAAAGGCCCCTTACAGAACCTGAATTTCTGTTGAGGACTTTTTATTAACAAGAAAATTTTTAAAAGTGACTTTCTCATATACAGCAAATTCTTTCTTTCTTTAACCACAGCTAACCTTTATCTAACATGTTAAGATTTGAAAATTGTTTTACAAATGTCTCATTGTTTATCCTTATATCTAATCTGAAAGATGTGCTATTATCCTCATTGTAATAATATAATGAAAAAACTGAGCCAGACAGAGGTAAAATGACTTAGCCAGGATATAACCAGAATGTGTTTGAGGTTGGATTTGAAATCAAGTTTTCTTGCTTCCAGATTCACTGCTCTACTTACTATGCTCTACCTGTCTTTCTTTACATTTTTAAGTACAATAACCCTTAGTTATCTTTTGAAGCTTTACTTCTATTTTCATTGCTTTTACTTTTATACAATAAAGTTCTTTTCCAAGTCCCTTTTGAGCTTACTTTTCAGATTATTTTGACATTTCCATTATTTCTCTTCTGGTTAAGACAATTTCATTTTTCAGTGAATCCCTATTTTTATTTAAATTATTCTTATTTCCAAGTTACTGAATTTAGTTCTCACATATGGATTCTCTTTTTCACTACCTCAAGTTATTTCTTTATTGATGTCAGGGCTTACTTAAGTTCCTTTAGTTTGTATTATCTCTAATCTCTCCAATTATTAGTCTAAACTCATTTATTAAGTAGTTTTGTTACTAATTCATCATTTCTTTCTTTGTATGTATTCTCTTTGGTTTTTTTCAATCCAAAATATTTATTTTTTTGTATAGATTTGTTTTTGTGCTTACTTGTTGGAATACATGGAAACTGCTGGAATACACAGGTTTTCTTTCTTTCTTTCTTTTTTTAATAGCTTTTTTTCCTCAAATACATGCAAAGATAGTTTTCAGTATTCACCTTTGCAAAAACTTTGTGTTTGAAATCTCTCTCTCTCTCTCTCTCTCTCTCTCTCTCTCTCTCTCTCTCTGATAGCAAGCAATCCAATATAAGTTAAATATGTGCGATTCTTCTAAATATATTTCCATATGCAATATTCTGCTCAAGAAAAATCAGATCAAAAGAGAAAAGATAAAGATGAGAAAGAAAAAAATGAGAAAACAAACAACAACAAAAAAGTGAAAACACTATGCTTTGATCCCTATTCAGTCTACGTAATTCTTACTGGAATTGTCTTAATCACCTCATTGTTGAAAAGAGCCACATCTATCACAATTGACCATCACAAAATCTTCTTGTTGCTGTGTACAATGTACTCTTGGGTCAGCTCATTTCACTTAGTATGTAAGTCTGCCCATGTTTTTCTGAAATCTGCTTGCTCATCATTTCTTATAAACAGTAATATTCCATTACATTGATTTTTATTATTATTTTTTTTTGGTATAGAATCAGTCTTCTATTAAAAAAAAAAGTTTTGTTAATTTTGTGTTGAGATGAACATGGGTTTCCAAGTTTATTTTTTATTTATAAGTATTTCTGCTGATGATAGTTGGTACAATTATAGAATTTTGCATTGTATTTTAAGTCAATATGATTGCTTATATTTAGCTCTAGAAAGTCATTTTTTTTTCAGAATCAATCTTATTGAACTGATAGACGGATTTTTAATAATATTATTACACTGAATTGATTGATATAACCAGAAGTGTCCATGAATTAGATGTGACTCAAGCCTTGGTCCCAGACAAAAGTGTCTGGGTTGGAAGTCAATATGGAGGAGAAGGCAGAGAATGGTGACCCGAAAGAGAAATTGAGAGCAACCTCTCATTGTTTGGAAAAGCCAGGAGTGTCTTTGCAATAATACAACTGGGATGTGAATATTAATCTTAGAATGAGAGTGACCTATCCATTTGCCTTAAGCACAATTTTTAGTGAGAAAGTGAAGGTCTGAAAGTTGTCTATTGCTTTTCAGAGCAAGGCAGAGTTTTGTAGATAGCCAGGGCTGCACAGATAGAAGAATGGGACCTCAAGGGATGCCTCACAATGCTAACAGCCTGCCCTGCCTTAGAAATTCTTAAAATGAAAAGCTGTTGATAACACTGTTAGTCAAAAAAAAAATTTAAAGAGCATTTTGGCAACTCTGTGAAGAGATGAGCTTCCAGTTGTGCTGATTAAAAAGAACTAATCTTATTTGAAGTACTCTGAATTTTCTAGCAGTCAAGAATGAATTTAGTCTATTATCAGAAATAATTCAGAAAGCTAATAAGATAAGCTGGAAAGAATGAACCAGTCTCTTATCCTAGCTTTTGATAAATTGCCCAAAGACAGCAACTGCAACTATCTATTTCTTCCCATGTGTTTATAAAGGAGTTTAAGTTTTAAATAAGAAGAAAACCAAAAACCAATAAATGTTCAACAATGTTTTGTTCAAAAGTAGCAAGCTTAACCTAACCCAATAATTTTAAGATGTTTTTTAAAAAGCAACAGAACAGGAAAAAAAAAGAGAGAGAGAGAGAAGTGGATAATTATCCAACTTTTTCTATGAAGCTGAAAAAAATGCTAAAAATTGAACATGCTACCTTTATGTTTTGAAGAGTAGAGAATAATGAAGTTGATGTGAATGAATAATTTAAATGAAAATGTCCCTTTTAGGATTACAAAATTATAATGGACCAAGTATTAGAGCTTATTCTTTGATACTTTGATTAATCTGTTATCTGATCAATGTAGGTGCAGATCACACTACTGTGCAATTGAAATTCTACCTTCCATAAATACTCAATATAGGATCTACCCAATGTGCTAAGCCTGATTCTCTAGTTTTATTAACATTGCACAAATACTAATGCTGTTTGAAACAACAACCTATGCACTGAAAGAAAGATGAACTATGAGGTTAGCAATGACCTTCTCCAGGAGGATTTGGTTTTCATTTTGACATCTGAAAGAACTGTATACTCTTTTAAGATCTAAGACAAGTGACAAACAACTAAATTATGTTTTTTTAAAAAATATTTTTCTCAATAGTATTTTATTTTTTTCAAATACATATAGATACTTTTCAACATTCGTTTTGTTTTCTGAATTTTTCTCATTCCTTTCCTTACCTTCTCCCTCCCCAAGACAGCAATCAATTTGCATTAGGGTAAATATATACAACCTTCTGTCATTTTTTGTAAGAAAAATCAGACCAAAAGGGTTTGATCATGAGAAATAAAAATGAATAAGCAAAAAATAAAAACAATAAGCTTTTTTCCCACAATCATTCTCCACTGTTCTCTATCTGGATGCAGATGGCATTTTCCATTCCAATTTTATTGGAATTTAAACTATATTAAGTGAAGGGACCATCATTTTCTCTGTCATTGGTCTTTATCTTCATCATGACCACCTGTCCCTCCACCCCTCAATTCTTTCCTAGGGGCCAAAACTCTGCATTGAATACTCTCTATTCTGTTTACTATCTTGACCCCTTGGTGACCCAGTTCAACTCTTCAGTTCTCCATATATTCTATAATCCAGTGACATTGGTCTTGTCCTTCCTCTTTCATTAAACTCCATATGATTCCATTCCTTGTTTTAAAGGAAGCAGGTTCCATGTCAAGGGTTAAATTGATATAAATGCAAATTGTATAGCAGACTATTAAATGGTCTGTGTTATGTCTCAAATACAAGAATTGAACCATCTTCAAATTTGAAGATGCAAATCACAAATCTTGACCTTCCCATGTTCAAACAGAAATTTGATTCAGGGTTTAAAAAATAATTATGTTGATTTAAACATCATATATATTTTGACTTTACATAAAGCTTAAAGTGATGAAAGAACAATTAATTTGAAGAAATTCAATGTTTGTTGAACAAATGAATAAAATGCTAATTTATTCAGTTACTCTGATAAATCAAATGAATAAAAAACCTTACTGAATTAGATATTTGGAAAATAAGTTTTTTTCTTAAAATATTGATGTGAACTACATAATACTAAAATGGATTTTTGATTTTACCAGTGTGATGGATATTCCCTCCAATGAATGGGGTGTGCTTTTCCCCTTTCCTCTAACACTGCTTCATGTGTTCTCTAACACTATTTGAATGTAAGCTCTTGAGTGCAGGATTTGTCTTTCTTGTTTGGATTTATATTTCCAGTGCTTACTACAATTTATGACACCAATTAAGTATTTAATAAATGTTCTGAGTCTTTCCATGTCTTTTTGAAATTATCTATTTCTAATTTCTTATAGTGAAAGAATATTTCTCCTAGTCATGTATTACCATAATGATGATCATCCCTTTAGTTTCATTTTTTTACCATCATAAAAAGAGATGCCATAAATTTTTTTGTATATGAAAATCCTTTTTTTTGTTGTTTTTGTTTCTTTGATCTTTTGAGGGGGTAAACCTTGGGGTGGTATAGCTAAATCTAAGGATACACACTGTTTAGTAATTTTTTTGTTTGTATAATCCTATTTGGCTTTCAACAATGGTTATAATCCAACACAGATCCATGTGCCTGCAACACTTTTAACATTGATCATATTCCTGTTTTTTTATCTTTACTAATTGTTGATTTTATCAGTAGATGGATAACATGAACAAGGATCTGGATTGGTTGATAAATTTAGATATTTTGTACCTTAAAAAAGGAGGAGAGATTGCTTAGTGAAGCTGATAATGGGATGATCTGAAAAAAGGAAGAGGAAATGAAGCATTGTGACTTATAGTGATTTGAAAGTATGTATAGACAAATTATAGCCAGTACTGAAGAGGATAACTAGGAAGTGACACCATTGTGGAAAATGGCTGATTTATATCTCTTTCTGCTTGGCAAATAAGCCAAATGTTTGCTGATAGGTATTTGAAACTTTTTAAATTTTATCAGAATAGATTTACTTGAACTTTTGAATGAAATTATTGTAATTTACAGTTATATTTTTAAAATATCCTAGTATCATTTAAAATGATTAATAATGTGTTTCAATAAGACAATGTGAATTTTTTTAAAACACATGACACATAAAAATTTTATTCTTTCCTTCAATTTTGTACTAAAATCTATGTTCATACAAACCAATGGTCTTATCATACAGCCAGTTTGGAAGAAACTTTTAAAATAGTAAATAATAATAGTAATAATAATATTAGTACATTTAACTAACAATAAATAAATGGTCACTGATAATTAACAATAGTGATAATAATAGTAATAATAATAATAAAAAATGATAACAATAATGATAATATGTAATGTCTGTGCTAGCTTTCTGGAGGATCTCTGAACAGGCCTTGGTCTTAGCTGGAGAAGTGATAAAGACAGGAAAGCCACCGCAAAGCTGGTCAAAAATGGAGTCAGGAGTCTGGAGTCTGGAGCCTTCTCTGTGTCTGTGTCTGAGACTCCCTGTTCCCAGTCCTCTCAGCCCTTAAATACCTTAGTACGATTACATCACTACAGCAACTGATCATGTGCCAAGTGTTTACAGCTAGGAGGGACTTTCAGCACTCCCACACATCATTACATCACATTAAGTATATGTTTAACTAAAGAACCATTATCCCATCAATCCACACAGAGTAGGAGCTTAATTAAAAGCACCCTGCTGTCCTTGATTCAAGTATATCTTTCCAGAGATCCAGCCCTCTACAATAATAAATTATAGTAATGCATCACTTCTTAATCATTAAAATATACTAATTTTTTGGATAGTGTTATTTGGTGTTTGTCATGTTGTTGTTATTCAGTTATTTTCATTCATGTCTGATTCTTCAGGACTGAATTTCTGATTTTCTTGGCAAAGATCCTGAAGTGGGTTTGCAGTTTTTTTCTCCAGCTCATTTTAGAATGAAGAAACTGAAGCAAATAGTCACAAATAGTAACTTGTTCAGGGTGATATAGCTAATCAGTGTCTGAAGTCACATTTGAACTCAGGAAAAGGAATCTTTCTAATTCTACACCTGGAAGTCTATTCACTGAACCATCTCATTGCCCATCCTTTAAAGCCTAATTCCTGTACTAATATCTTATGTTTTTATCATCTACATTTATCTATATAAACCTGTCTATTCACTATCCGAGGAGAGAAAAAAGAAAGGAAAAAAGAGAAGAAAACATAACTCAGTATAACTAACCAACATATTGGCACAGTTGGACATTGTATGCAGAGTTCTGCACTCTTGTTCCTCCTCTTTTATCTCCTTCCACACCCAAGCTATGGGAAGAAGGTAAATTATTATAACTCTTTTTTGGGGCCAACCTTGGTCATTATAGTTTCATAGCATTTATAGTAGTTTGTTCAATTTAAATGTCATTGTATAACCTTGCATCATTTCACAAGTCTTTCATTGGTCCTTTGTATTCTTCATATTGATAGCTAGATGACATAACAGATAGAGCACTGAGGTTGATTTCAGAAACACCTGAGTTCAAATCTTGACTCTATTCTTAACTAAATACATGACCCTAGGCAAGTCACTTAACCCTCAGTTTCTCATCTGCAAAATGGGGACACACTGGAGAAGGGAATGGCAAACTGCTTTGCCATAATGGGGTCAGATGATAGTGAACATGAATGAATGGCTGAACACACAGTAATGACAACATTCTTCATATTCATTGTTTCTTAAGTGTAATATCCCATTATCTTGTCAATGTATTTAGCCACACCTAAAGGAATGGATGGATATCTACTTTGTTTCTATTTTTTTTGCTACTAAAAAACTGTTGCTATATATATTTTGGTATATATACTACTTTAAAATTATTGGGATTGGCATCTAGTATTGGGATCTTTTGGACATTTTCTCCTCTATCTTAACATAATTTTAAATTGCTTTCCAAAAATCATTGGACCAATTCACAACTCCATTATCATTCTGCTTGTCTTTTCATAATTCTATCACCATTTTGAGTCTTCTTGCCAGTCTGGTGGGTATAGAATGACATCTCAAAGTTGTTTAGATTTTTCTTATCTTATTATTAGTGATTTGGTGAAAAATTTCATGTGGTTCTTAAAGGCTTGCAGTTCTTTTGATACTTGCTTATTAATAACTTTTTACCACTTAAATATTGGGAAGTGACTTTTGGTCGTAAACATTTTAAATTAATTAATAACAATCATTAATAATATAATTAATAAATAATAATAATACAATTATAATAATTTGTGATAATTAATTAATAATTGTATCTTGCACATAAGAACCTTATGAGAAAGAGTTAATGGGGAAAAAAAACAAAAAAAACCCTAATCCCATTGAGCACTTCCTTTCTTCTTTTTGTATCAATTTTGTTTGTGCAAAAATCTTGCCAGCCTTGATGGCACTTTTGAACTTAATATTTTTGAGTGAAGTGCAGCTAAAACCAACCCTAAATCTGCACTCTGGCTGATAACAAATATGATGAATCTTTAGAAGATGAGTACCAGGCTGCCTAATGGAGGAGTGAAGCAGCCTAGATTAGTATGAGAAACTGATTTATTTGGTTTCCATAGTATAAAAATTAAATTAGAGAAATGAAACTCAAATTACAAAATTGATACTCACAGGGTGATTGGGGTGGAGGCTATCTCCCTCCCCAAAAGAAAGTTTGAATGTAAGTCCCTTAGGGCACAAACCCCTAGTGAATTTGCCATTTGCCATGGGAAAGGAGATACCCCATAAGGTTGGGGCCTGTCTTTAGCTGGCAGATTGGATCCTGGGGGAAATGGCACCCTAAAAAGATTAGCTATAATAAGTGGGGTCCAGAAGCATAGGGAAATGGGAGAAGGGCAACCATGTGGAAAGGGACAATCTAATCCTCCTCCCCCCATTAAGTATGATGGCTTTTTGGCAAACTGCAGCTCCTTAGTGGTTCGGATATTAATTGCTTCTACTGTTTAAAGGAACAGCCATATTTACATGGTGTTAATAACTGAATGTTTATGTTTTATTTTTATTTTTCAAGTCTATAGCTGCTCTAAGAAGTTTGTTAGAACTGTTTTCTGAAAGTAATTTATTTCTACTAAAATGTCCCATCTATCTAAAGCAAATTATCTAATGTTTATTTATGTGCATAATAGTCTCTTGTTTAAGGAATATGAAAAAGAAAAAAAAAACTAGAGCAGGATTTTAATCTGATCTGATAATTTGATAGGGTTATTTCCAAAGTTTAATTTTTTTTTTTTTTTAGAATGAAGAGAGTATTAATTTTAAATCTGAAAGTTTCTTTTATGTGGAAACAGGATGGACAACATGCGATTTAGAAGTTTTCTTTGTATTGAGTATTTTAAAAGCAAAATGATCTGTGTAGTGTTAAACTTGGAACCATCTACTTAGATATGAAAGATAAGCTGTGAACTTTCTAGGATGAATCTCTTACTGTGATCCTTGAGAACTAGATTCATCTGAAGCTTTGATTAATGATAATTGCTGTAGGAGATAATCTTTTGGACTGCAGCTGATATTTATTTGGAGTTTTGAATTCAGGCATGACTGTCTGCATAGATCATCAAACTCCACCATCTGAAAGGAATATGCCACTGGATACTGAGAAGAAGCTGTTATAGGTGGAAGGTGAAATTTGGGAATGAATTGGAAGGACTATCTTGGTCTCAACTGATCCTTCTGATTCAATTTCCCAGTGGTCTTCTTTTGAATGAGAACCCACCTGATTATTCCTGAGTCTGGTTTAAGGTGGAATGGTTAAAAATTAGGACATTTACCTGAAGTAAAACTGCCTTAAAATACATCATGTCCCTGATTTTTCCTCTTACAGCAAATTGGAGCAAGTGATGAGATATAAAATACATGTAGATATTTTAATTTGCAGCCCAGCCCTGGAGGACTTTGGTTGCTGCTATTATATCTTATATATCCCTTTTACTTCCTGGGACTAGAGTTTCTTTATCTAAAGTCTTACTTAGCTCAAGTACTTGGGGTCACTCCCACTTTGCCTTTTGTTCTTTGAGAGAAAATAGGCAATCTTATCATGCCCTGAATTGGCTAAGGTATTTTTTTTTTAGGACCCTAAAAGTTAAACTAATCTGCCTAGAGCCTTTCACACTGTATGTCGATGGAAGGCTGGGCTATCTCTGGAACCCCAATCATAGACCCATGACTTACTTATCAAAGATCTCTACTTCAAATGCTTTTTTCATGTTTTGCATGATTGTGGAGGGCTATATGGAAAAAGAACTTTTGACAACCAAACAATTCCCCATTAAATATGCAGAGAAAATGATATGAAGGGGAATTCACTTCAGGTGAAGGGATCTATAAACCTTATCAGCTGCCCACCTTGCTGATTGTTTCCCCCTGACCATGGCAACTTTAATTCCCTGACTCCGGCATTCCCTCATATAGCTCCCAGATAAGTAAATTCTGGAAAGGGCCTGCAAATGAGCCCCTGGCCGGGACTTCAAACTGCTTTGTTTTGTTAATACCTGCAAAAAAACAAACAAACAAACAAAAAAAAAAAACTTGAGTAAAAACCTTCCCTTGTAAGGCTCTAGCATTTTTGTGGGAGAGATCACACTCACTGAAGGGCACATGTTCTACCCATTGCACCTACTTCTTTGAGGAAACAAAAGCAAGAATTTGGGAACATTGCTTAGTATCTCTCCTAGGAAGGCTGTTTGGATGAGAGGCATTTTTGATAGCCTCATTCTCCCCCCAGTCTTCTTCTGGGTGGGGTTCCTGGTTACTGTCCTTAGTAACCTCTTTATTAACTACTATATTATCTCTATGATCTATTACTCTATAAACTGTTTATTCTTTCTCTTTTACTCATATTTAGTCCTTGCATTTATTAAATTTGTGAGAGTTGCTTCTTCCAGCTGTGAGCCATGAAATTCCAACTACTTGGTCATCCTGACAATCACTGAGATTTGATTCTGACATTCAGGACCAGATGCTGCTGCTCCTGCTGCTGCTGTGAGTGCCCCCTGCCTATAACTCACTCCTCTCCCTTTTCAGTCCAGACCCCACTGAGTGGGTAGTCAGCTCTATGCTCCTGGTCAGCCTGAAGAAGGTTTTTGGTTTAGTCTAATAGCTATTATTATTGTTATGTATTGTGTTAAATTAATCCCTACCTGCATACCTTGTTTGATCTGATTGATAACTAGAATTGTCCAAAACTCATTATCCAGAATGATTAGGCTGGAAGAGAACGCTGAAGGGTCTGTAATGCTGATGGTGTTAAAAGGACAAGGATGGGAGCCAGTGGCCCAAGACCAACAGGCGTCAGAAGGGGATGAGGAACTAGATAGGGAATGTGAAGTTATGTTACAAAAATTTGAAGAGATCTGAATGTACAAATAAGAAGCGGGACTGAATGAGATGAGGTGAGATCTTTCAAGACAGTTGTGAAAATCGAGTAAGGCTTCATGTACTTCAGAGTTGGAGTAGGCCTGAAGGACTTTAAGCATTGATCTAAGGGCATACCTAAGTCCCCTTCCTGCTATACTCCCATGACATCATTTTCTCTCTATTTGAATCAAATATGGGCAACTATGTACTTATTGGCCAAGTTCAAATTCTTGGGTAGTTCCCAAGTTTAGAATTTTAGACCCTCAGCCAGTGAGGATGGTGGTCAGTGTGGGAGGGGTATTTGTGTTAGGGATTAAAAGCCCCCAGGAGGTGCTTCCTCCCTTCCATTGTCTGCTCCTTGGGTAGGATGCCCGATTCTCACAAGAACGTATAATAAACTTTGCTTTGCTTCTAGAGATCTCTCTAGCTTGTTTTTTTTTTATTAAATGGTGACCCCTCACCATTTCTGAACTACACAGAAGGATGTTGAACAGTTTTTTGTATATAGTATGTGCTTAATTAATATTTATTGGACTTTTATTGAAACATCACCTGCTGTATATCAGTAAAACATCTTCTATTAAGCCTATTAGTGCCCCTTCCCCTGCCCAGAACTTCATCTTCTCAGGCGATCTCCTCTACAAAGTACAAATAAACACTCATGTTTGAAGACTTTTCCAGACTTCAAATAGGACAATACAATTAAATAGATATGTTCCCTTCTCAGACCTTTTTTTCCAAAAATAATATTTTACAAGTTCTTGGTTGTTACTATGATTATCATAAACACAATCTAAGCTGTAATTGGTACCAGGTTTATTTTTGTTTTGCAACACCTTCCACTGGAAAATATATCAAGGACTCTGACCTATTGTATAAATTTTGAATTTGAATCTAATCAAATTAGGAATGATTGATTAATATTTTTGTTTTCTTTAAATAAAAAAGCCTTAATTTTTTCTCAAGGACTGGTTGTGGCTTCCTGTGTTTAATTAGTTTGAATCATTCCCCTTTTCATATCATAACAGAATATAGGATTTTATGCTATTTTGTCTCTAGAAATAGTTCTATGAAACCATATATTAATTTAATTTGTTCTTATTTTATCTCTGGTTGGTTTATGCGAAGTGATAGCTCAACCTGATAATGAGAAGAGATATTCAAACCCTGGAGTGCAATAGATACTGGTTATAACCTCCATCCATTCTTACTTCAACTCAACTTTACACAAAGTTGTGTACCTGAGGAATAGTGGATACTATCAGTCTTCAGAGTGCTTCTTTCTCAGTAGATAGTAAATAAGCAAGTAAGGGGTGTAATATATATATATATATATATATATATATATATATATATATATATATAGTTAGAAATAATACTCTGAACCCCAAAAGTGTGCAGTGAATGAATAGATTCAGGATAAGTGAAGCAGCTTAAACTTTTTAATACACTCCTGTAGGAGCAGATGTGAAAACTCCAAAGTTTATCCACACAAACATCAGGGCCAACAATTATACCCTATAATCCCACCCCCAACCCCACTTCTTCCTCCTTCCCAGAGTTTCCATTGGAAGAGACCTTTCAGAAATCTCATGTCATTTCCTTGCAATACATACACTCCTTAATATGTTCCTCCTCCCTGATCATATATTCTGTGGTCTATTAATGAGGCTCTAATTTTATGTGGGATATGTTAGCTACTATATATGAAGCTTCTTAAGCAACAGCACTTGCAAAAAGCTTGTGTCTTGTCATTGAACCCAAGTGGTTTGGGCCAGGTTTAGATCTGAGGCTCCTTATCAGAAACTTTATGTTTGGTTAGCTTCTTGACTCACAAGGAGGTATTTTAAAAGGATACTTCACCCCTTTTCCCCAGCCTGATTTTATATTTGAATAAATTCTTTTGTGACTACAATCACTCCTGCTGACCAAAATTGTATAGACCACTGATTTGACTCCCCCTCCAATTCTGTATCTTTACAGACAAGTCACATTGTGGAAACAGAACATTGCTGTCCCACCATTTCTCACCACATATATGTGTGTGTATGTTTATGAAAGATAGGAGAGAAGTATGGTATAGAAGATATAAAGACTAATCTTAGCGTTTAGAAGATCTGACAAACACTGACTGGGCCTGTAACCATGGCCACCAATTCTCCCAGTTTTACTACTCTGTTAAAAAAGTAAAAGGCAGTCCTTGATGCAGCTGTGCAGATTATGAAACAAACTTTGGAGATCTTTATTAACTATATCTTTAAAGATTCAAGCTAAAATATTCTCAGAAATTGAAGTAAACTCTATTGGCTTGCAATTTGAATATTTGGTTTTCTTCCTTACTATTTGCCTTTTTCCAGCACTTTTGATATTTCCTACACACTTTTGATATCATTGACAATAGCTTACGTGCGCCCTTTTATATTTAGTACTCAAGAATGAAGCTCATTTTGGTTAGGTGACTTGAATTCTCAGAGGGCAGTTCTGTCTATCCTTCTATCCATTTCTTGGTCTTCACCCTCATTACACAACTAGACTATTTCCTTGTCATTGATGATATTCATACACTTGTCCATAGTTTCACAGGCAGGCAGTATTAGAGTAATTCGAATGTAGGTTCTCTGATTCCAAGGTCAGGAGTTTCCCCCTCATTCTCAATGGCACTGTTGTTATGTTTATTGAGAACAGGAAACTGACATAATGGAAATATCACTGAATTTAAAATCATAGGTAATTTTATATCTAGGATCTAATGATGTCATTCCAACATTTAAAAAAAAAAAAGTTTGGTTTAAATTTTCCCTTAGAAATAGGGTCATCTTATAGTTGAAGACCTGTACTAAGGAGGGTAGAGTCCTCAATCCTTCAATCAGGGATTTCCTCATTATAGAATCCTTAGCTTTCTTCAGAACTTGGCTTAATTACCACTCCTTTCAGAAAACCTATTCCAACTCCTATTTGGGGTATATTTTGTATTTAATTTTCTATGTCCATGTTATTTTCTGCTCCTCCATCCCTCAACAGAAGATATACTCCTTGAAAGCAGAGAGTGTTGTGTGTGGTTTTTTTTTTTTTTTTGGTTTGTTTCCACTTCTTAGTATATAGTATTTGGTACATAGTAGGTAATAGGTCTAGCACATAGTAGGTAAGTACTACTGAATAAATTCTTATTGTATTGTTGAATCAATAATCAGAACCTGCAACTTTCTTTTTTAAATAGAGGGTTTATCTTTTCCAAAATACTTTTCTGTATGAAGATGAAATTCCTTAGACTATAAGCTCTTCTGACAGTTGAGTAGTGACCCTGTTCTCAGTTTTGTGTTGTTGCTCTGTAAAACGGCAGTGGAAAGGAAATCAGTATCAAAACTAACAAAGCCCAAAGGTAAAGAAAAGTAACACATCAAGTTTGTTTGAAAAGAAACAATATTTATTAAGAAATTATATGTTGAATTCTCCTACAGTCTCTGTAAACATGGACTCTTCCATGTCCATAGCACAAGACAATAGCTATAGCATCTGGAGAACATTTGGGATAATTAATAATGGAAATCTCCTATGATCAGAAGATGAATGAAGTGTCAAATCTCATTTAAAATTTTGGATTTGGGGAAAGAACTGTCATTTCACTTGAGAGGAAATGGGGATATTATTTGCACTGGTATGGTCAGTTCTTAGGGTGAGTCTGTACCTCTGACTGAGGCAT
Source organism: Sminthopsis crassicaudata (assembly GCF_048593235.1). NCBI lineage: Eukaryota > Metazoa > Chordata > Mammalia > Dasyuromorphia > Dasyuridae > Sminthopsis > Sminthopsis crassicaudata. The sequence goes on along the minus strand of NC_133617.1, from coordinate 297,946,507 downwards.
CGCTCAGAAAGATTGTTAATAATTGGCTTGTCCCTGACTAGGGGAGCTGAGCATGCTCATTTTAAAGACATCAGGTGAAAATGATAAGTTTGAATGATTCATATCTTGTTTGAAAAATTTGCATTCTTCAGCATTTCTAACAGTGCATATAGAGAACAGAAATAGAACTTTGCATTGGTATTTTATGCTCATGAACTGAAGTTTTAACTAGAAAGTCTAAAAATGAAAAGTAATGAGAACTAGCATACAACATGTCTAATCATAACATGATATTGTTAGAATTAAGCTTTAAACAGATAATTTCGATATCACCTGACTTTAAATATAATAAACAGCAAAACATGCTAATCATAAAAATAGCTTTTACAAATATACATTTGTATACAGTGTCTCCCTTACCTTTTATATATGTCCTTCACATTATCATACAGTACACTGGCCTTTAAGACATCAAAATTAAAAAAAAAAAAAAGACCAATAATTTGCCAGAAGAAAAAAAAAAAGCACAGTTTACAATCTAAACCATAAAAATCTGACAATTGTATAGCTCAGAACATATAAGAAATGGAGTTTCTAAGGTAGAACAATAATGTCCATTTTGTTTACTTGAGTTTTCATACAAATTTGATTGAAGATGTTGTTATTCAGTAAGAAACCGCAGTTCACATTTCTGGGGGAGGGTGGTCACAGTTTCTCTTTTCATCATGTACAGGCATCATGTATGACTTCAGATCACTTTATCTGTAGAAACTGAGAGAAGATACACATATATATTTAATATAAAATCTATGACTGTTGTTGTAGCACACACACACACAGATAGATTTGGATTTAAGACTAAGTGAAGAAAAGATTGAAGCTATCATTTTTTAGGATACCCGCGTCTTGCCATTAAAAGTTGTACATTCTGTTACCTTGAAGATTTTTTTTTAAAAGAAAAACCTCTGTTACATTCATTAATCACTTGTCTGACAATAATTTTGTCCATATAGGAGAACAGAAATTATCAAAAAATTCCTTATATTTCATTTTCTTCTGACAGTCACTAAAGCTAATTTTCTGACCTAAGTATTGGAGAATGTGATGACTTCTCAATAGAAGAATTATAGAATTTAGAGCTGGAAAGGACCTTAAAGATCATGAATCCAACTGCTTCATTTGACATCTAAGATAAATAATGCTGGAAAGATTTAAAAAAATTGCTCAAGGTCACCAAATTAGAATGAAGTGAAGCCAGATTTATATCATCTATGTACTCTAGATTCTTAACCTAGTCCTCTTTTCAAAATGTGTCGATTTCTAAGAAGAGGCAAACCTCTGAAACCTTCATATGAAGGTAGAGGATGAAATCCTTGGGTTAGCCTTTTTAAAAAAATATATATATTGGAGGAAGAGGAAGATCAAAGAAAGGATAATATAATGCATGAAGTAGATGAGAGAATTGTTAAAATTAACTATCTGAAATAGAAACTGAGGTACAAAATTATAGAACATTTATGATTTAATTTGCAAAGTTAACATTTGCATATAAAATGTTAGAGACTAGGGTGATTTACAGAGCTAATTCCTATTACAGAATAAAGGATTAAAAAAATTTATAGAAACTTGTTTTAAACATAGGCAGGTTATTTGACTAGTTAGTTTCTCGGAAGCTTCTGTCACCCAAATTTGTACTGCTGGCAACATCTAGCTGTCGAAGTGAGATTACCCCAAAAGTCTTTACAGGTGATTCCTTTTGTAACCAGAAAGCTCAATTTAAAGGGGAACTTGTAGTTTGTGGTTAGTAGTTACCACACCTCCCTCATTTTCCAATCAAGATTACATTACTCATCTTAGATTTTCTCTAGCTCAAGAAAAAAGTGAAATTATCCACTAAGACTGGACAAAGGAACTCAATCTTTAGTCACAGCAATAAGAGAAGTGATAAAGGAATACAAAATAACTCAACTGATTCTGTTTTATTTTTCTTTTTAACTAGGAGAATAATTTCTGGATCATAGATTTAAATCTATAAAGTATACTACATGTATGCTACATGTCCACCTTATGCCCCACTTACAGATGAAGAAACTGAGTAAAGTGACTTATCAGAACCTGGTTCCTCCTAGCTCCAAGTCTAGAACTCTAATCATTATACCACACTGAATATACACAACAACAACAAATGACAAAAAGGAGATGACCTAATTTGTACAGATAGCAGGAAAGTGACTGGATGATCATGATCAGTGCTAGTCACTAGGTATAGGTGAGTTACAGAAAGAAATGGCAAGCCAAACTACTGTCAGTAATTTTTAAAGGATTTTGGAAAATAGGGGAGGTGCTACTGGACTGGAGAAGGGCAAATACTGTCTTTTTTTTTTTTTTTTTTTTTTTTTTTTAAGAAAAGGCAAAGAATAGCATCTGTAAGATATAAATCAACCACTGAACTTCAATTTCAGGCAAAATTCCAGAATGTATGGCAAAGGGATGGTAAGTGACCACCTAGAAAAAGAAGGGAGATCCCAAAGAGTCTGTATGATTTCATGAAGAAGAGGCCACTTCCTTTTTGGATAGGGAAAATTAGAGGAATACTATAGACAAAGAATAAGTTATTGAGAATTTTAGCAAAGCGTTTGGCAAAATCTCTCATCTCTTTATAGAAAATATGGAAGGATGCATGTCTAGGCAGTAGGATTGAGTAACCAATTCAGAATTGGTTACATGCTCATATCTAAAGACAATCTAGTTTGTGGTCCATTTACAAAGAAGTTTCTGCTGGAGTTTTTTCAAGTCTACCTTTTGCTATGTATAATTTAACTCTTTAAATCAAAGACTTGAATAAAGGCATGGAGTGCTTAATTTTCAAATGAAGCAAGGGACAGGTGAAATGAGGGATGGTGGAGGCATGTTCCAAAAAAGATTAATAACTTAGATATAACCTTGGGATGAACATAATTAGATGAAATTTACTAAGAACAAATTTAAAGCTTTACTTTTGGTTTAAAATAATATTATTAATTATTAATTAATAATAATTTCAAGGTAGAGAAGACATAGTCTCACTCTAAAAAGATTAGAGACTTTGTTGGATGATAAGCAAATTAAATGTAAGTAAAAGGTATGACATGATGAACATATTAAAAAAAAAGTCGCAATCTTAAGGCTTCACTGAAAGAGGCATAGTATGTAGGACTAGGGAGGTGAAATAGTCTGATGGCTGGCATTGTGTTCAGTCTGGGTTGTTTTCTAGAAAGGACATTGAAAAGCTGCAATATATCTAGAGGTTACACCATGATGATGTAACACTTTAAGATCATATCATATGAACTTTGTTGAAATTAAATGGGGTATTGAGCAAGGAGAAGAGATGATTTGGGCTAAGAACATGACATGCATGATGGTTTTAGAAGGCACAGTTAGGACTAATAGACAGCTTTGTTATTTTCTACCCAAATCACTAAGTCTTTTTGGGAAGGAAGGAAGGAGAAAAAGAAGGAAAGGGAGGAAGGAAGTAAGAAAGGAAGGAAGGAAGAAAGGAAGGAACAAAGTAAGCAAGGAGGAAGGGATGGAAGGAAGGAAGAAAGGAAGGAGCAAAAGAAGGAAGGAGGAAGGGATGAAAGGAAGGATGGAAAGAACAAAAGAAGAAAGAAAGAAGAAAGCAGTACAGAAGGAAGGAAGAAAACAAACATTTCTTAATTCAATTCAGTTTTCAGAAGTAGGAACAATGAGTGATCATTTGTGAGTGGAAGATTTAGACTTCATTTAAGAAGCATTTCCTTAATAATTAGAGCTATCTAAAAGAGGAATGGAGGACTTCCCTGGGTAGCCTTTCACTGGAATGGTGTAAGCAAATAGATGGATAACTGCTCCTTTTAAATGTTCTTGGTCAGATCTGCATTGGATTAGATGGTCACTATGTTCCTTCCTAATTTGAAGATTCTGTGATTTTATGTCAACTCCTCTTTGCCTTTTTCTACTTTAAGAGGAGTGGTTGTTGTGGTTCGGTCCTGCCCAACTCTTCATATCCCAGTTATGGGGTTTTCTTGGAAAAATCATTGGAGTTATCATTTCCTTCTCCAATTCATTTGTCAGATGAGGAAACTGAAGCAAATATGTTGGAATGACTTACCCAAAGTTACACAGTTAGTAAGCATCTGATGCCAGATTTTGAACTCCTGTCTTCCTGACTCCAGGCCCAGCACTCTATTCATTACACTACCTAGCTGTCACCAAGAAGAGTGGCCAAGGGAGCAATTTCTTCCTTCAGTGGGCTTTGTTGAATGTGGTGCTCAGCCTTTTGAAGGTGGAATAGGACAGTGTGTCTAACCCTGTTTCCCATGTTTTGAGTTTACACTAAGTGGATTAGAAAGAAATGACCTTGAATAGGGAAAGAATATTGTGGATAAGACATATATGGATTTAAAAATATAGATGTGGATCTATGCAAACGCACTGTGAAAGAGACATTAGACTTGTTTTATTTGGCTTTAGAAGGGAGAGTTTTGAAGTAATAGATGGCTTTACTATTTTCTACCTTAAGCAAGTCTTTTTTGGGAAGGTAGGAAGGAAACAATCTGCTGTGTGTCAGGCATTGTATTAAGTTATTTGCTAATATTATCTTATTTAGGAGATACATATTATTATTATAATCATTTTACAATTCAGGGAATTAAGGCAGAAATTAAATGACTTGCCCAGGATCACATAGTAAATGTCTCAAGTTATATTTGAACTCATGTCTTCCTGACTCCAGGCCCAGTGGCCATCTAGTTGCTTCTAGAAACTCAGGCCCTGATATGTAAATTAAAGGAGTTGAACCAAAAGACCTCTCTGGATTCCATTGAAGGTCCAAATCTGTGATGCTCTGAAGTTGGACAGAGACATCAGACTTGATGTCAGGAATACTTCTTTACAATTACAATTGTCTAAAAGTGGAATGGGCTCTCTTGAAGGGTGATGGGTTCCATTTCATTGAAGGTCTTTAGCTAGATGGCTACTTGTTATATATATTATAGAGGAAACTACACTAGAAAGCACTTAGATTTCTTCTAATGCTAAATTCCATGATTCTGTCTGTATCATTTATATCTGCTGAGAAAAAAATTTAAATAAACACTTATTTTTCAGAGTTGTAATTTAAATATGTCATGTTGAATATGTGGGTATATATCTATATGTATATATCTAACTATTTATATGTATATATCTTTATCTATCTATGTAAAGGTTTAATTGTTTTCATATGGAGGCCTGGATTTACTGAAAAAAAAAAAAAACTATCATATAAATAATTTAACATGTTAAAGCTATTTAAGTGTTTTAAAATATCTCCATTAATATATGTTCAAAATAAAAAGATTAAATTGACACATGGGATGAAATCCAGATTAACCAAGTATTTATTACAGTACCTAGCATATAGTAAGCATTAATAAATGCTTGATGACTGATCCCAAGTCATCATTAGTTTTGGTTTGGGGTCACTGATATGTAGTTTTCATGGACATGTTAGTCAGGGACCACAATCTCTTCCTTTGTACAGTAGTCATTAAACATAGGAAGAGATTTCAGTTCATTATATAACTAAGATCATTTCAACCTTTCTGTCTTTAAAAATATTTTCTCATTTGAAAGTTTTTCAAATTTCAGGACTGGGAGTTTGTTGAGCCTTCTCTTTCCTGAGACAAAACTCTGGCAGACCTAAATTAATTTAATGGATTCTGATTCCTCCCTGGATGCCTCTGAGGGGCTAATGGTTGTTAAGTAACTATCCATCTTGTTAGGGAGAAAAAAATACCCTGCAGTTTCTGTGTACACCCCATTACCTCCAGAGACATTTCTCACACTAGCCTTTCCTTCACCCTTCTTTGCTAGCCTGTTATGTATGTATATAAAAGCCAATAATTATTTAGAGAAGAGAGACAGATTTTAAAATTATTTATTGAAGCTCTATTTTCTGTCTGTAAAGCTTCAAAGCATTTACCTGTCATTGATTAGCACTGAAAGAGCTTCATTGAAGTAGTGTTAGGAAGAAGGCATTACTGTTTTCTTGCTATTTAGAAACAACTACAAGACCGTGCTGACCCACTCACCTCCCTGCAATACTCCCAGCCAGTCTAATTCTTTTGGAGCGAGGGGTTGTTCTTTGCTATTTGTTTTGAAAGCCCAGGAAGAAAGGTGAAAATCAATGACATTTTTCTTCAAGAATAACACTTAGGAATAATTGGCTTAATATGAAATGAAGCTAATTGTATTCTATGGCTCCCCCTTGAGAGCTGGGTAATTTGTCTATGGCTTTCTGGTAGCTGAGATGGTATTAAAACAAATCATCTTGATCATGAATGCTGGCTTTTCATTCTCTCCCTTTTATAAACAAATGACAAAAGTATTAGTCTCAAACATGACAGCAAAGTAGGACAATGCTGTACCAAACAATTTGCTTTCATCTAATAAAAATAAAGTTTTAAAGCAGAAAGACAAAACACACTCATTTTTAAACCTCTGACCTATAAAAGTATGAATTGTAAAGTTACAATAATATATGAAATAATTTGCTCTTTTATATAATAATAATTTAGGATTATTAGGTATTCTTATGATCAGAAATATTTCTGAACTATTTTCAAATTTGCATTTATGATTATTAAATGATTAGAGAATAGAGGAAGCTTGGTGTAGGTAATGGAGGACAAACCTGGGAATCCGAAAGGCCAAGTTCAAACCCTGTCTCTAAAACATGCTAATTACATGGCTATAGGTAAGTCATTTAATCTCTCAGTATCTCAGTAACTCTACCAGATTTTAAGTTACAGATGAATCACTATTCTGCATTGGTGAAAAGAGTATAAGTAATGAAATCATAGGTGTAGTTACCTTCTAAGATACTTTCCCTCTCCCCATCCCTCCATAATTAAAGAACATTATTAGTTAGTTATTAGAGCCTATATCTAAATTTCAGTCTCTGTCTCTGTCTCTCTCTCTGTGTCTGTCTCTTTCTTTCTCATTCTGTCTCTCCTGTGTGCACTTTAATGTCTAAGTAGAATTTTTTTTTTCATTTAATCTTCACAGTAACTCAATGAAGTATCAGCACTTCACAAATGAGGAATTAAGACAGAATTAGTGATTTATATGTTGTCATATAGTTAATAAATGTTACTAGTAGAATTTTGACATAGTGTCCCTAAGTATAAATCAAAAATTCCATCTACAATACCATATTGTTTCTCTATAAATATGAAATTAAATGGAAGGAATTATCCAGATAATTCAGGCCATAAAACCACTTAAAGAAAAAGCAGAGCCAATAGAATTTTAGTGATCTGCTAGGTAGTATATGTCAATAAAATGACAATTTCATCTGATTGAGAAGACATAATATATCTCAAATGGATTTTACTTCATTCAAAAGAGTGTATACTGATTCCCAGGACCCATATTGAGCACTAAAGTGGGAAATCATTCCCTACATCAATTCAAAACTTGTTTTAATTCAATATCATTTCATTGTGCCTGGATTTTATTAGAAATCTGGTCATTGATTATCAGAACCCAGAAAGTACTTAGGTATTTCTTTTAATCCTTCATTTAACAAAAGAAGCTGAGGCCCATGGAACTGAATTGACTTGTTCAAGGTTACAATGCCAGGGTAGAGACTAGAATAGTCTCTGTTTAAGAAATAATACACTACAATTTAATGAGGTGACTTCATAGATATCAAATGTTAACCTAACATTTATCCATTGTTGAGTAATATGAAATCATTTTATAAAATCTATTTAAGCATTTTAAATGCAGTGTTGAGACAATTTAATAAATCAAATAGAAAAAAAATTGCTGATCTTGAAAGTTGTTTATTATATGTAATAAATGAGAAAGATAGCTAAGATTTTGTTCCTCATTAAGGGGAAATTAATAAAGTGCTAATCTTTTTACTGCAAAAAGAATTCTCTAGAAGAACATTTCATTATAAATTATTATGATTCTGACATGCATAATTATCTTACATGAAATTATTCAATTTAATTTGATAAGCAATTAATAAGTACATAGTATGTACTTGATACCATGATAGGTGTTTAGGCATATGAGATAAAAATAAAAACAAGTTTCTAACTTCATGGAGTTTATATTCTATTGGCAGATATGACATAAAATCAGATAAGTAAATGTAAAACTCATATAAAGAAAATCTATAGTAATTAAGTCATAAGATAGGAGAGAACACTAAAAAATTTGGGAGACTAAGTTTAAAAAGAATTTCACTAAAATCTTTTTAGACAGAGTGACATTCTTCAGCATAACTATAATTCAAATTATGTAACATAGTTTCCCTTTCTAACTAGAACAATTTTATTGATTGTAAGGGGGAAAATAAGCTGTAGTAGAAATAATGAAAAAGTACTTTCACAGAGTGAAGATACCCCATCAGAGCAAAGGTGGCCCAAGTGCCTAACTTCCTCTCATCTATTTAACTTATGACTTTAATGAAGACTTTAAGATTAAAAAACAAACAAACAAAAAACATGAAGCCATGTTACCTAGAACTATTTGGTAACTATGGGATGACTGTATAGTGCCCTTTTGTGGCTTGGCTGACAAAAATATATATTTTTCTTTCTTCTGAGTAATAGTATTGATAAAACCAGACCTCTCAGGGACAAAGCCATATTTCTCAATGAATCTGAGAAACAATCTTAGAACTATTAAGACTTCAGAATCTACACTGTCATTTGCTGCTTGATAGAGCTGATCAGTGAGAAATTACCTTCTTCGGAGAAACTTGTGGGAAAAACTTGGTTGCTTAGAAAAACTGAATGGAAGAAAGGTTGTGATGCTTGGAAGAAAAAATCATTGTTCTTGGATAAGCTACACTAAAAGGCAGTACTCAATTTTACCTACAAGGGAGCACATTAAGGACACACTTAAGGAAGCAAATTTAGCAAATTTCAGCAGTTCTTAGGCTAAAGGCTCTGCTAACCATGAAGGGTATATATTAACAAGTCAACCCAGAAAAAAAAAAATTGGTTTGAGTATAGTAAGAAAGTAAAGTAAGTAAGTATAGTAAGAAAGTAAAGAGGCCCAGAAGAGAAGAGACCGAATTGTGGTGGACAGTTCTTAAAGGAAACAATAGACATCAAGTCTTGCACTCTACAGTGGTGAGATGCCCTGAGCAATGTGTTCCCTACTCATGTCTCTGTTTGCTATGGTTATGAAAATTTATACTCACTTTTTCCCTAGGACACTGTGTACATTGGAAGGAAAGTATGTCCCTGGATTATAATGAAATAACCTCTTTAAATTAGTTTTGCTTTGCTTTCTGTTTATTAAATGTTTCTGATTAAGAGTTAATGATGTCATGTTGGCTGATTTGTAAGAGCACACTGGTGAGGATTTCAAAAGAGATAAAACATAATGAGCTTTGCAAACCAAAAATGGTTACACAGATCATTATTTTTCTGTTCTTTATGATCTTCAAACTTAGCACATCATTCAGACAGCCAAGGAGAAAATACACTATGGGCCTCGATTCTTTATTCTCAATTGAATCACAATGTGATTTTGATTAAGAAAATTTATAGAATAAAAAGTGGTTTATAATTAAACTATATTTGTTAGCAAAAATTAGTGTGATTAATGTGAATATATATATTATATATTATAATTATTATATTATATATTCTCTTTCTCTCTCTTTATATATATATATGTGTGTATATATATATATACATATATATATATATATATATATATATATATTTATATATAAATATAAACATTTTTAAAGTGCCTACCATATGCCAGGGATATAGAGAAATACACAGCCACTGCCTCTAAAGAACTTACATTCTAAAGGGGGAAACAACACATAAACAATTAAGTTACAAATTACCCATAGCCCTAGAGGAAGGCATTAACAGCTGGGAGCCAAGTAAAGTTATGCTGAGGTAGGTGGGTTTGGATCGTCTTTAATGAAGTCAAAGAAACCAAAAATGGAAGTAAGAGGGAACTCCAGGAAGGAAGGCTAGTTAGTGAAAAGGCATGAACAGTGTGGTGTAGTAGAAAGTCAAGAGATAGGAGAGTTGCGTTTGAGAAACTACAACTAGGTCAGGGTTATTGGAATACATACTGCATGGTGGGGAATAAAGTGTAAGCTGGAAAGGAAGGAAAATATCTGACTATGAATAGCTCCTATGAATAGGAGTTTGTGTGTGATTCAGAAATAACAATGTCCAATTGAAGCATATTGAACTTTTTTCTTACATTTAGGTAATTCCCCTTTAATCCTATCGTATAATTAGTACTTTATACAGGAGTGACCTGGGGATCTATACTTTAGAAAAGTCACCTTGGAAGCCCAATGCAATACATACATACATACATACACACACAGAGACATATATACACACACATATATAAAACACATATGTGCATGTATGTGTGTATATATATGTATATTTATTATACATATATGTATATATACATGTATATATACATATATGTGTGTATATATACATGTATATGTGTATACATATATATACATATGTGTGTGTATATATATATACATGTATATGTGTATACATATATATATATACATATATGTGTGTATATATATACATGTATATGTGTATACATATATATATATATATATATATATATATATATATATATATATATATATATATATATATAAAGTGTATACCTATATATTGCAGTGGAGGGAGACTTTGATGCAAGAAAACTGATTAGAAAGCTCTTATAATAGTTTAGAGGTGAGATGAAAAGGCAATAAAGGCCTAATAGAGAGTTGTGGGTGTAAGCAGGCATTGTGCTAGATAAAAAAAGCACAAAAAGGAAATAGAAACTTACCCTTGGGGAGATAATATTCTAAGAGTACTTTATTTTTCCAAATTCATGCAAAGGTACTTTTCAACTTTACAAAATCTTGTGTTCCAAATTTTTCTCCCTCTCCTTCCCTCTTCCTCCTCCTCAAGACAGCAAACAATCCGATATAGGTTAAACATGTACACTTCTTCTAAATATATTTCCATATTCATTGCAAAGGGAAAAAACACAAGAAAGGGGAAAAAAGAACAAACAAACAACAAAGATGAAAACATTATCATTGCAAAGGGAAAAAACTCAAGAAAGGGAAAAAAATACAAGCAAGCAAACAACAATGAAGATGAAAACATTGTTTTGGTCCATATTCAGTCTCCATAGTTCTCTCTTTGATGTTGATGGCTCTTTTCATCCCAAATCTATTGGAATTACTTTGAGTCAATACCTTGAAGCAACTGTTGAGAAGAGCCAAGTCCATCACAGTTGATCATCATATAATCTTGTTACTGTGTACAATGTTCTCTTGGTTCTGCTCACTTCACTCAGCAGGGGGACTTTATTCTAGTGCAGAGATGGGGAATGTCTGGCAAAAAAATCATTGCTAAGGCAACCTCAGGCAATGATGAATCGAAAGCTAGGTACAACCTCCCATTGCTCGAGTTCTATAAGTTGATCGTTTTGTATGGCCAGTGAATGATGTTATAAATATCCAAATGGCCCTTGGCAGAAAAGAGTTTCTTTACTTCTGTTGTAGTGGGAAAGAGAAGGGTTACATAGGGCAAAGCTTCTTACAGTGTGGGTCAAAACCCTACATGTAATTGAAAGTGGGAGTTGTGAAAAATTTGACAATAAATGGTTTCTGAAAGCAAAGATCAAAAATTAATTCCAAATCAAACACATAATGAATCCAAGGTATTTCTGGCATTGCTTGTTATCTTGTATTGTGGGACTTCATGCAATTTGGTTTCAAACACACAACAGGTGCATTTTGCACTACACATGCATGAGCACTGCTGGAAATATCTTGGCTCAGATTTAAGACAGGGCCACAGGCAAAAAGGTGTTAAGTTTAAGGACCTGGGACATAAAGAATCCTTCTATTTGCCCCTAACCACTGCCTATTCTTTCTTCCCTGGATTGTCAATGCCCAGAAGTAAGTGGGAGGGGAAGATCTTTGGCATCAGTAGGGTCTTTCTAAATTGAGAATAAAATGGAAAGACAAAGGAAGAAAAATTCTAAGCCCTGTTAATGGAGAGTCAGGGTTCACCTTGGTTTAGCTAGCTGTTTCCTCCAGATGCGCAACCATTAATATAAAGTTTAACATATAACTACCTATACATATGCATACTTACATGTGTATATATGCTTCTATTTAACAGACATTTATACATACTATAGAATGTGAACTTATATTTAATAGAACACAAGTTCCTTGCAGGTTGGCACTGCTGAATTTCTGTCTGTGTTTCCAATTTCTAGTACAGTCTTTGACAAAAAGCAAGTGCCTTAATACATTTTTATTCAATGAATTCTTGTTAAATATGTAAATTGAGGACTTTTTCACCAATGTAATGGCAGTGTAGATAGTGTAAAAGTTATGGCTCAATTATGAGTAATTGTTTTCATTAACATCTTTTGTTAAATATAATCTTAAATGACGATGTTATATAAAAGAGATAGCTTGAGAGTTTGAAAAATAACCTAACCTGTATTAAATAATTTTATTTAGAATTAGCAAGAAAAAGTTTAATTGTATTATTAAATAGCAATAGCTTTAATTACATTGTCTAACTTCTATTTTGATGATTTATTCTCCACATAGATATATTTTTTCTTATTCCTGAACCCTTTTTATTCTTTACTCCTGCATATACACTATACTCTTACTTTCTGAAGTTGAATTTGGAATATGTTCAGCATGTTTTGGGTTTTCTGCCCCAAAACATGTTAGATTAACCGAGTTGATAAATTACTGTGATTATGTTTGACATAGGACTTGTGTTTGAATATGTACCAATGGCTCAGTTTTCATGCCAATTACATACTATCTAACAATGATAAGTGTTTCCTGATACTGGAAATGATCATGATTATTTCATTCTTATCGCACAAACTGGTATTATGTTTCAGTAATTCTAGTATTAGAAGCTAAATGCTAATAAATGTTGACAATCCTATGTCTTTTGGAATTGACTTCTTACATTTCCTTACGATTGCTATTTTTGGGAAACCTAAGATAGAATTGTCCTAGTTTACATCTAACAACTCAATGGGAAGTCTGTGTTGGTTTGGAATTATAATACAAAATTAGTCTTTTCCTTGAAATATTTTGAATGTCTATTTCCTAGAATTGTTACCAAATGGATTATTCTGGTTATTTTAATTTGCTGAGATGAAAGTTACCAAATCTATATTATCAGTATATCTATACTGTGAATCTTGTTAGAATATATTTTTTTCAAAGAAGTAACTATTTCCTTTTTTTTGCCTATTGAATAAGATAAATATTTGTTGTATTGAATTAATTTTCAAAGAATTAAAATACAATAAAATAAATGTGAAAACTATATTGAATCTACAATTTATCCTGAGACAATAAACATAAACAATTATAAAATATTAATAAAATAACAAAGCAATAGCTAATATTTTTATGGCGCTTATTATGTATTAGGGAATGCACTAAACACTTCACAATTATTATTCATTTGATCCTTATAACAACTCTGTGAGGTGGCTTTTATCCCCATTTTTACAGATGAGGGAATTGAGGCAAACAGAGATTAAGTGACTTGTCCTTTTCACACAGCTAGTATGTGTCTGAGACCGGTTTTGAACTCAGATTTTCCTCTCTCTAGGCCTGATGCTATACCCACTGTAACATCTTGCAATTTCCCCAATTTCTTAATACGCTAAAAACTCATTTATGCACATTGGAGGGTTAATAGGGAGAACTGGTCAAATAAAATTTAATGTTAAATGAGTAATACTCTTTGTCACTTATGATTTCTGATTTGTAAAGAAGTGGAATACAGTAGAATACATTTCCCCAGAAAACTATGCTGAATATAGTTAAGTCTTTTGTTAGCCTAACAGGGAAGCTGGAGGTTCAGTTGCTAGGGCAGGAAAGAGCAGAGGTCCTCTACATTGGAAAGGCCACACACATGTTCTGCAGCAGCTCACATTCTACTGCCAACCCATATTTCAGATACAGGATTTTTTGGTTTCCCAGGCTGGGCCAATATTTCTGCCAGTATTATGTAGGGACGTGATCCTGGGAGATAGATAGAGGTCAGTGAAGGGTTTAAAGAGACCAGGAGTAGGGAATAAGGGGACTTTGGTCATATAAAACTTTTTCTGGGTATTCCCTACCTCCCCTCCCCTTCTTCTGTTTCTACCTGTCTCTCTTCTGTGTAAATTTCTGGGAGGGCATGATGTTGGTTGAATCACATATGCCTTCAGGCTAGTGGCTCAGTGCTTCAGGCACAGGAAACACCCCAAGGGAATTTGACTGTGATAAATCCACATCAGCCAGTCAGCAAAAACTGTGTCCTTGACAGCACCTTCTGAAATGTTCTTCCTCCCTTAGAGCTTGTCTGTGGCTGAGGTCAGAACCCTCTGATTCTTGTGATGATTCTGAAAGAGCTTCAGGATATTGCAGGGGCTGGTGTCACACTATGGACATAATTATCTTTTCATAGTGCTTCAGACACCAGAATGGATAGGAAATTAAACTGAATCCAAACTGGCCTCTATGACTTACCCTGAAGGTGGCTTGCTGATAAAAACTCTGATATCAGCTTATTGATTTATTTGCTTTTTCTCATAAAAGCAGAGGGCAGCAAAAAACAAATCCAGATATTATAATTGTCTGATCACTATGATTCTGGGCAAATAGTAATTAACATGAATTAATTTATAATAATTTACAACTTACTTTAATTTGATGACAGAAATTCCAAAGAGCCTCAGTTCTGACACAGAAAGCTTCTTGTAAGGGGTTTTTATGTAAAGAGTTTCCCTTAAAATCCAATTCTTTTCAAAATTATGGTTTTTATTCAGTCATGTCTGACTCTTGGTGATCCTATTTAAGGTTTTCTTGGCAAAGATACAGAAATGATTTGTTCAGAGTCATGCAGTAAGTGTCTGAGGCTACATTTGAACTCAAAAAGAGGAATCTTTCTGACTCCACCCTAGCTGGTCTATTGCTTAAAAAAATCATTTAAATTCCACAGGAAAATAGCTTTAAATGAGAGACTCTAGTTCACTGCTTTCATTTTATAGGTGAGGACATTGCGTTAAGAGAGATTAAGTAAGACCAGAATTGCATAGATCATATGTAACAAAGACAAAATTTCACCTAGGTTTTTTGAACCCAAATCCAGAATATTTTTTCTACTTTATCAGCTTAATTCTTTGATTTGTCTCAGTAATTAATGAAAAATTTAAAAAGGAATAGCTTTACTAAACTGCACCTCAGCCTAGAGGTTACAACAATGAATGCATGGTAAAAATGGAATAATAATGAGAGGGCAGCCCTGAAACTTTCTCTCTCAAGGAGAATGTCTCCTTGAATCTGGCCTCTGTAAAAGACCTCGCCCAAGGGAAACAGGATAAACAGCTTCATTCTGTTATCCCAGAGATGGGCACTACCTCTGTGATAACACTCACTACTAATTAAGCTTCCCATTCAATTAAAGATCAAGAGGAGACTCATTCAATTTCAAGATTTTTTGGCTTGGACTGCACCCAGCCCCCATCAAGAGCAACCCCCAGCTTGTAGCCAAGGCTTCTATTATAAAAAGAGCCAACTTGGGGCTCAGTCCTTGCAGAGGACCTAACATGACATGCCAAGGAAACTCTCTCTCCCTGGCATAGCAGCAAACCTCTGCCTACTGAAATGATATTCTCTCTCAGCGTTAACCTCTCTTTATCTTTCCCTCCTATTTCCCTAACAAAACTTTATACCTCTCTGTTGGGATTTCTCTACTAGAAACTTTACTTCTCTGTCACACTTGGCCACTAAGGAATTCAGCCTTTCTATTCATGCATAGCAAAGGCTGTTTGCTTTTCTCAATGGATATCCAGGCTAAAGACTGAATGGAAGAATATTTTTCTTTTTTAAAATAATATATTTGCATCTTTGTTTATATATTGAGAATGTTCTAGGTGAGTAGGTAGGGTTGGCAGAGAAAGCATGTAGTACTGATAAGCTTACTTCCTGAGACACTTATACATTGTTGGTGGAATTGCAAACCAATGCTACCATTCTGGAGAGCAATTTGGAACTAAGTCCAAAGGGTTATCAAACTGTGCAACCCCTTTAATCCAGCAGTGTCTTTACTGGGCTTATATCGCAAAAATATCTTAAAGGAGGGAAAAGGACCCACATGTGCAAAAATATTTGCGTCAGCCCTTTTTGTAGTGGCTAGAAACTGAATGGATGCCTATAGAGGGCCGCAGACAGTGGGGGAACCCTGAGTGAGGTATAAGACCCTTCAGCCCAGAGGGAACCTGCTGACAATGTCTGGTTTGGCTCCCCTTTTCCCTTTGGAATTTCTCACCTGAGAAGTCAGGGAGGGCGTGATTACCTGTGTTCTACTTGAAGCAAGGATATTTACAGCAGGGCATTTACTCAGTGTGATTGATGAGGTAATGGTTCTCTAGTTCACATGGACTTAGTGTGATGTAATCACTCTAGTATGATATAATGATGTAATCACTCTAGTTGGCATATACTTGATGTGTTGTAATAATGCAGTCATACTGAGATATTTAAGGGCTGAGAGGACTGGAGATGAGAGCTCAAGCTCAGACTCAGACTCAGACACAGACTGAGACTCAGAGGAGACACAAAAGAGGGAGAGAGAAGCAGAGATCCTCCTACTGGCTCTCCTGCCTTCATCCCTCCTCCATCTGAGACCAAGGCTTGTCCAGAGTTCCTCCAGAGAGCTAGTCCAGAGACTGCAGATGCCCATCAGTTGGAGAATGGCTGAATGAGTTATGGCATATTAATGTCATGTAATATTATTGTTCTGTAATAAATGACCATCAGGATGATTTCAGAGAGTCCTGGAGAGACTTACATGAACTGATGCTGAGTGAAATGAGCAGAACCAGGAGATCATTGTACATGGCAACAATAAGATCATATGATGATCAATTCTGATGGAGGTGGCTCTCTCCAAAAATGAGATGATTCAGGGCAGTTCCAATGGTCTTGTGATGGAGAACCATCTACACCCAGAGAGAGGACTGTGGGCACTGAGTGTGCACATAGTATTTTCAAATGCTTGCATTGTTTTCTATTTTTTTTCCCTTTTTGATCTGATTTTTTTATGTGCAACAAGATAATTGTATAAATATGTATGCTTATATTGGATTTACATATATTTTTACCATGTTTTACATATATTAGATTACTTGCCATCTAGAGGAGGGGATGGGGGAAGGGGAAGATATTGCAACACAAAGTTTTGCAAGGGTCAATAGTAAAAAATTATCTTTGCATATATTTTGAAAATAAAAAGCTTCAATAAATAAATAAAGAAAGAAAGATTACTCCCTGAGTAGGGAGGGGCATTGATGGGAATCAGCTCAACTTTATAGTCCTACCTCTGTGGAGGTCTTGGGTAACCCCACCTTTACTGTATCCAATGAAAAAGCCAAATTATGTCAAACACCTGACATTAAATTTCCCCTACAAATCTGTCCATGGCCTATGCCATCTTGGCTGAATCCCTTTTCTATTAGCCAGATTGTGTCTCTTAGTCTCTTTCTTTTCACCCCCACACCTATGCCTCATAGTTTCTTTCTCCTTATCCCATTCCTCCTCCATGCCTCATGGTATTGTTCTCCATGTCCCATTCCTCCTCCATGTCTCATGGTGTCTTTCTCTTTATAGCTAATTCTTTTAGGGTGCTAAACTCCTCTATGGATTTAGCCTGCCAACTAATAGTGTACTTCCACCTTATGGTATATTTCTTTTCTCCTGATTAATTATGAGTTCTACAAGGGAACTTGTCTTTCCCATTGTTAATTGTTAAAAACCCTTTTCTTGCTAATTATATATGTTCTCTCAAATCTATTTCATATTTACCCTTCCCGGTGTCTATTTTATCTCTTTGTCTGTAATCTCTTCTCATAAATAAAAATACCTTTTGGAGAAAACCTTTGTGAATTCTTCACATATGAATTGGTACTGAACCCCAACATTTGATACCCATGCCTCTCCTGAATCTCATCTCTTGGGACCTAACTTCATCTTTTGATATGCCTACACTAATGTCTACCTAAAATCTATCATATATCACATTTTTTAATCTATCCTTTCCCTTCCCTACGAAGTGAGCTACTACTTGTAATAAAGAATACAATAGTTCAGCAAAACTAACCAACATATCAACTGAATCCAATAGTTAAAACAATGTTCCATACCAATAGTCTCTCACTTATGCAAAGAAAAGAGGGAGTTGTATATTCTCAGCTCTTTTTCAAGACCAAACTTCGTTATAATTATATAGCATTCAATTCCATTATTGTTATTATTATTATTTTTACTTATACTACAGTAATAATTATGTAAATTATTTTCCTGGTTCTCTTTAAGGTCCTTCTGATCTTCTGGATTGCATGTGGGCCTGGAATATTGCAGAATATCCCAATTAAGATGCATAATCACCTAAATTTTTTGAAATAAGTATCCACGCAGGAAAAAGTAGTATAAAAAGAATGTCTATTACCCAGATTACGATAGGAAGTGGGATAGATAGCTCATAGAATTTAATCATAAGGTTGTCTATCTTGGACAGACACTGATAACTAAGAATATATACAAGGATCATAAGTGGAGGAGGAGGCATAGCTAGGTTGCAATCTACACTTTTAGAGGGTGCACCTAGGTCAACAGAATCATTCATATCTACCAAAATTTAAAGTGGTATATTTCCTTAGCAAAGGGAAGCCTAGCTGAAATTTTAGCATATTACATTAGCGTCTATGAACAGCAACCATTTATAAGTCAAGAGAAGATGCTGTTTAAATTGCTCAAAATTCAGTATTTTTGTGTATCAAATATCTCATTAATGATTTTTAAATGAACAGTCTTCAAATTTAAGATTTCCAGAGAAAATCTACTAGAAAATTTATTCTTAACTTATCAATTTTCTTAGAAATTACTTTAAACACCCTATAAATATCAAGGAATTTGAAACTATTTAAATCATCATTACTGTATTTTCCTCACAGCAAAGACAAGCAATGAATTTTAAAAACAGATGATGCCACATTTTCCTACAAAAGAAAAAAATTATTCCCTATAGAATTTAAAGCTAGCTATCAGTGGAATAATGAGCAATCAAATTACTCAGGTAATTAACTAAGGGGATGACAACATAACATGACAGCTCTTCTAAATTATTACTTTAAAAGTAATTATGTTAATGTTCAATTATTAAGAATTAGAATTTTCTCTCATAACACTTTATGTAAACAGCCTTTTAAAACTATTAAGACATAGGCATATACCCACAACTTCATAATAAAACAGTTGTCAAGGTACTGAGCTTCTCCAAGGGAAAACCTCATGTAATAAGAGCAAAATCTTTCAGGGTCTTTTTTTGAGTCATCTACATGACTCAAACAGTTCATATTTGAGATCTAATGATTAATAAAAGGAGCTTTTTAAAGCCATTCTATGGAGAGGACAGTCAGCAACATTATAGCACTGATTCAGGTGAATAATAGCTACTCTTATCCCCCATTCACATCCTTATTTTCATACAAAAACATGTGTCTGGTTTACTGGGTGTGGTAACTAATTCACAGCAGTGGGTCATCCACCAAGTCTCAGGGACACTTGACTCCTCAGTGGACCTGAATCTTTTATGACCTTTGGTGAAAAGAAAGCTCTCAAGAAAGTCTTAAGCCTTATCCTTCGAGACCAATCAAGTCTTGGGGACAGCTATTTTGTCAGCAAAAAAATCTGTGCTGGCCTATGTGGTAGAGATCCTGCAAACCTAAATATAAATATAAAGACTGTACTAGTAGCACATCATTACTGTGTTTCTCCTACCGGTGATTTACAAAACTGAAGAAGTAGCAGGTTGTGGGAGAGTGGTTGGGACTGTGAAGAATTCACTAAAGACATTATCTTAGTCACAAGGGCCCTTTATTGATGTGAAAAGGCTCAGGGGCAAAATCAAAATGATTTAGAAATGGGTTGTGAGTGAAGGAGGCTATTTAAGGTTAAAGGGGGAGGGAGAATAAAAATAAGGGCCCCAGACAGGGAGAAATTAGGGGGGGTCCTAGTCAAGATCAATTTCCCATGTCTTGAGTAACTGTATAATGAGATAGTTGAGAAGATCTTGGATATGTTAACAAGATTGTCTTAAGAATTTGGCCTTCTTTTTGTGTGACAAGGTGCACAGGATTCCATTAAAGTCCTGACAATGGAGACAGGATGGGATGCTTAAAGTTTGCCACACCTATAATCTCAGTTTCCTCAATGGGGACAATTGGACTCAGAATGAAATAGAACAGTGGACTTGATAATTTCAGAAAATTGCTAAGTACCCTTTGTGATTCCAATCCTCTTGTGGAAATATTTTTAAATACCATTGATCTCATAGTGTTTTTGTATAACTTAGAGATATGGAACATAATAATGTTCAAAGAAATACAAATTAATTACCATGCAGGGGGCAATGGAAAGCTGTAGAATGGGTATGATAAGTGAGGGTCATTATTTATCATTTGTTAACATTTTTAAACTTAGTTTTACATAGCTAAAAATTAGAAAAGAAATCCATTCATGCCAGGCAATAGTAAAACAGGAATTAGGGAAAATGAACATTGAATATATACTGGATGATACAAAGTGAGGAAGCTTTTTCATTGGGAGCAAGATAATTCAGCTTAATCAAAATAGGGAGTCCCAGATCTCATTCAAAGGGAAATTTCCCTTTACTGTCTTTACTGCAGCAAGGGGCTTGTAAGGGACATGATAGAGATAGTAGCTTCTTTCATTTGACTTCTTCCCAGGGTCTTGTTCTCTCTTCAGCAATCTGAAGTAGTATTGGTACCATCCATCTTGTCTCCTGAAGCTGGAGACCAAAAGTGCAAGAAACAACTGCAGCCCTGAGACTGAGAAAACTTGGAGAAATTCTAAGCTCTACTTCCCTTTCTCCTGCTCTTGCTAGCTACTCACCATCTCTCACACAGACATGGGAAATTCCTCACAAGCAATGAGGAGAGAATCCAATCCAATAGGTTTTGAGACTCAGGTCACATATATTTCAGAAGATGAGGAAAATAACCAAGGGGAAAAAACTATTTAGGATCCAAATCTGAACAAAAAGGAACTAATTTTGGTGAAGTGGTTGCAATGGGGATCAAGGGAAACAATTCCTAGATCATTGATGACAATCAAGACTGGCAAAAGGTTAGGCAATGATCAGATGTGTTTCATAGATTTAAGGAAGTAGATTTTTCAAAACTTCAACTATATATTAGGCATGATGATATGGCTTGAAACTCTAAAAGCGAAGATAAATCAAGGAAGAAATGTGGCTATCAGAGAAAAAATTATGATAATACTACTGTGAATGATCTTGCATGGGGCACAAAAAGGGGAGAAATTTAAAGCAAACAAAGTTATTTTTAATTCATATTTTAAAAGAAATCATAAAGAAATGGAAGCAGGGATCTGCAATCAAGTAAAGAGTAGGGGGAATGGTACCAAAGATCTGAATAATATCTGAAAGCCTAATGCCCTAAATGCGTGGAAACTTCATCTTCCCTCACCTCCATATGCTAAGAACAACAAAACTTAGTTTAAGTTTCATGTTCAAATAAGAATAGCACTTATTGTATAGGCCCACTGCTTGCTGGGATCTTAATAAATGAGAAAGAAAAAAAAAACAAACAAATAAACCATACATACAACTCCTAAGTTGTTGTTCTCTCCTCCAGTAAAGTGGGCAGAATAAAAGTGGTTAGAAGGACTTGAAACATAATTACATTTCAAAATAGTAATTATCAAAACTATTTGAAAGTGGCTGAGAAATAGAAAAAAGGATTAGTGAGACAGACTAGATAAGGAAGCCTCAGAAACAATCGAACTCAATAACACAGTGTTCAATAAACTCATGAACATAAATTACTTGGATAAGAACTCGTTATTTGACAAGACCTGCTGGGAAAACTGGAAAGTCATTTGGCAAGTTAGATCAATATCTTAGACCTTTTGCCACTATATGCTGAAAACGGATGAACCACTTGAATATTAAACCTTACAAAACAAAACAATGAGAAGAAAACCAGATCAACTACCACATTTCTTATATCTATTCTCTTCTCTTCAGTAACATGGGTAGTGTCATTAATACTGGCTGATCCATCACTAAATCGGGGGCAAACCTGTCTTTCCTGCTTTTTGCTTCTTCCTCTTCACTAAGAGTGCATGACACAGTAGCAAGTACCTGAGAGATTTCATCTAATTCAAAACTATAGATGTCTCTAGAAAGCAATTCACCTGATTTCCACAGCTTCAGTCTTTCTCCAGTCAATCAGGAATGAATAGCTGAAATCTTGTCAGCTGAATTTTCCACTATCAATTTCTTTACACAGATTAGCCAAGCCTAGTTTTTCCTCTTTCAGTTTTCTCTCTGATTTAGTTTTTCATACCAGCCCATTTATTCACACTTGCTCCCATTTCCTCCTCCCCCAACTTATTCAAAGCTCAAACCAAATCATTTAGTTACTAACTCACCTTACTCTAATGAAGCAAAAACTCATGAACTTCGCTTTTCTGTTAGTTATGACACAAGCAGCCTTTATTTAATCAACCTCTAGTCTTCAAAAAGTATTTTTTTGACTCATCATTTTATTATTTTTTAACCACTTAAACTTAAACATGCAAATGAGATGAGGGACCATAATGCCCCTAAAGCCTTAATTATTCCTTTGTTTCCAAACCAATCTTCTTACCTTTCTGTGCTTCTGAAAAATGTTTTTTTTCACACTTGTATTAATGAGATTTTTTTAGTACATAAAAGTTCTTTTTGTGTTTGTTTCAGCCACCAAAGGGTTCACCTCGGAAACTTCCATCCTTTAAAGGCAAGTTAAGCAATTTTTAATGCAAAAGTCCATTTTCTGCTCTTTTATTTTACTTCTTATTTGAAAACTGTGTTTCTTCATACTTTCATTAATTCATTTTACTATTTGAAAGTTGTATCACCTTACATTTTTCCATAGCTGATTTATTTTTATTCTTTACAGAATAGCTTTGTTTTCCTATTCCTGTTGGCAGCCAAACAGCTCATGTCTTAATGGTATTTCACCTTACATTAATGATCAATGTTTTCTAAGTTCTTTGAACCTTAAAGTTCATAACAAATTGATTTTTAGATAGCCCACACTTTCCAGATGACAACATGCATTTCCATATTAGATGTCTTCTATTTTATGAAATAAAATGTTGTATTTCTAGGCAAAAAATATCCTGAATAGCTCAAGAGATTTGTGGTATAACCTAAAGAAATCTGACAGTTGGTCAATGAAAATATTATGTAACTAAATTAATCTGCTCTATAGAAACATATGTAGATAACAATATTTATTTTGGGATTTGGTTCAACTCTTCAATTAACAATGTCATAAAAAATCCTGCTAAAATGGGTCTATCTGAAAGTGCAACATGTTATGTGAGTGGAAATCATTTGGCAATTTTTAAAAAGTTAAGGGGAAAATACGAAAATTGGAGCAAAGATCACAGAATCATAGAAGCATTGAACTAAAACTGGAGGGAACCACAAGAGAATACTTTGCTTAATAGCCTATCTTCTGAAACTTTAGTATCAATCTGAGAGGCTTTTGACAGATGCATACAAAAATGAAATTTTATTTTCATCTTTTAGAGTTGTCCAGATTCTCCTTCCTTCCTTCCTTCCTTCCTTCCTTCCTTCCTTCCTTCCTTCCTTCCTTCCTTCCTTCCTTCCTTCCTTCCTTCCTTCCTTCCTTCCTTCCTTCCTTCCTTCCTTCCTTCCTTCCCTTCCTTCTCTCTCTCTCTCTCTCAATCTGAGAAGCTTTTGACAGATGCATACAAAAATGAAATTTTATTTTCATCTTTTAGAGTTGTCCAAATTCTCCTTCCTTCCTTCCTTCCTTCCTTCCTTCCTTCCTTCCTTCCTTCCTTCCTTCCTTCCTTCCTTCCTTCCTTCCTTCCTTCCTTCCTTCCTTCCTTCCTTCTCTTCCTTCTCCTCCTTCTCTCTCTCTCTCTCTCTCTCTCTCTCTCTCTCTCTCTCTCTCTCTCTCTCTCTCTCTCTCTCTCTCTCTCTTTCTTCTTCTTAACCTTTTTTCCACCTGTAACTCCTTTTTGCTCAAGAAAATTTTACATTATCCTGGGCATATTGATATATAAAATAGGTATACAAATCAAACATTTACTGATAATAAATCATAATTTTGTAAACTTCACTTTCAGTTATGAGGGCCCATGTGGGGTCAGGACCCACAGTTTAAGAAGCTGGGAACTAGAAGATAAGGTAAATTAAAGAAAGGTAATCAATAGCATAGCAAACTAAGTGCCAAGAAAGACTTCACCCATAAATAGACACATTTTCTCCTATGTCATATAGTAAAAGGTCAACTAGATATAAATGGAGAAATGCGCATGTACAAGCAATGTTTATGACTGGGAAATCTCAAGTGTCTAATTCTGCAGAGATACCAAAGCCCTCACCTTGTTCTCTGCTACTTTCTGCTTTGTCTGCAATAAGTAGGTTTACCTTCTTATTTGGTGGTCTACAACTGCATTGCAGTTTACTTGATCTACTGTTGCCCCCTATAGCCACTAGCTGATCTTGATGTCATGCAATTTATTTGCAGAGTTGCTGTTCTCTGCTGCCCTATGTAGGTATTTAGCTTCAATGAGCCTCTTCCTAATGGGGGATAGAGGGTTATTTACATATTTGGTTTATAACAGCAAATGCTATCTTTAATTCTTTTTTAAGACAAACCACAAACAGTAGTATCCAGCCAAATAGCTGGTGTATCCATAGGCATTTTCAAGTTTGTCTTTTGCATTCCTTTTCTTCTATAAGACACTAAAGGTCTTTTTTGCCCAAACTCCTGTCTAAGTTAAAATTTGAAATTCCTTTTAACTGTACAATGTCCCTGACTTATTAGCCTAGATTTCCTTTAAATCATTCTGATTGAGCACTGGCCTTGGAGTCAGGAGGAACTAAGTTTAAAAGAGAGCTCAGATACCTATATATACAAGTTGTGTAACTCTGCACAAGTCATTTAATTCTAATTGCTTCACCAAAAAAGGAAAAAAAAAACATTCTGATGACTGGCAAAACTTAAAAGGAGCTGGGAAAAATAATGGCAATTAGGTGATATATTCCACATTAAATTTGAAGTAAGATTAAAAAGGACTGAATGGAGTCCTAATTCTTTCTAGGAATGATAACTTTATTATATATAATGCAAATTCATTAAACAAAGAAAACTGTCAAATGATTTTGTGTGGCTTTCTTCTATTGTATAGTATACTAATATATATATATATATATATGTATATATAGTAGAGTATACAGTAGAGTGGCTGAAGAATGGGGGAAGAGGAGAATGAAAATAATTACACTCTTTTTTTGCTTTTGATTAAAAATTACACTAACTTTTGGTGTCCTGCAATTTTGTTGAAGTTATTAATTCTTTTAAGTAGTTTTTTGGTTGATTCTCTAGGATTCTATAATCATACTGTCACACCACCTGCAAAGAGTGATACTTTTTGTTCCCTCATTGTCTATTTTAATTCTTTCAAATTTTTTCTTCCCTTATTACAATATCTAAAATTTTGAATAAAATATGGAATGATAGAGGTAATAAAGGACAGCCCAACAATACCATATATTCCAAAGACATAAAAAAGGAAAAAAAGGATCTATTTGTACAACCGATTATAGCAGCTCTTTTTTGTAGTGGCTAAGAATTGGAAATCAAAGGGCTACCCAACAATTGGAGAATGGCTAAACAAGCTGTGGTATATGATTGTGATGGGAAATTATTGCAAAATTATTTCAGAAGAACCTGGAAAAACTTACAAGAACTGTTGCAAAGTGAAGGGAGAAAAACTAGAAGGACATTGTACTCAGCAAAAGTAATTTTATTTAACAAAGAACTGTAAGTGACCTAGTTATTTTCAGTTATACCAAAGGACTAATGATGAATCATATTCTCTACCTCCAGAGAACGAACGAGAATTTGAAGATGCTGGTTTTCATTTTCATTCTTTTTCTTTTATTCATGTATTAATGTGGACATGTTTTACATGAGTGCATATGTATAACCTATATCCGATTGTTTACCCTCTTAGGGAAGGGGAAGGGGAAGGAAGAAGAGAGGGAGAAAATTAAAAAAAATTAAAATATTAAAAATTTTGTAGCATGAAATTGGGAGAAAATATATTAAAAAGGTGAATTTGTTGTTCCACATGTTATAGAATAAAGTAAAAGAAATGGATTCTTAATGAGAAAGGTAATAAAAACAAATTATTTTTTAGTGGTTTCTGTCATATCTGACTTCTTGACCCCATTTGGGTTTCCTTGGCAAACATACTGACTGAAGTGGTTTGCCATTTCCTTCTCTAATTCATTTTATAAATAATAAAACTGAGATAAACAAGGTTAAGAGTTCACACAATATGTATCTGAGGCTGGATTTGAACTCAGGACGATGAACTTTTCTAACTCCAGGTCTAGTCCTCTATTTGCTGTGCTACCTGGCTGCCTAGAAATGTCTTTAGAGAATACTTAATATTAGTGAGTTGTCGGGCACTCATGAAATTTGGCCTTAAGATTATGTAACATCAGACAAACTAGCATCATCAAAATAGAGACCTAAACAGTTGGAGATCCATAATTTCAGTCCATTTAAAAACTGAGTTTTATTTTCACATATGCTTCCATTCTACCTAAATCTACTCATTCATTAGAAATAAAATAAACAGAAAAACCAACTACAAACAAAATACAAGAATGAAAAAAGGCAAAAAACAAAAAATAATAAATATTACCATTTATATTATATTATATATAGAAATATTATATATGCATATATATATAATATTTATATATTTTAAATAACAATTTATAAATGCATATAAATATACATTTATTTTAGGCTTCCTTTTAGGCATGGTTCCTGTAGTCCCACACAGTTGACTTATGGGAGAAGAGACATAACATGGCCATTTGAGGGAATCTTTTATTGCACATCCAAATATGTCTCTATACAAACTTCCATGTATGCTTATGTGTTCATAGGAACAATTCATTCTCTCACTAATCACTCTACTATTTTCCTTTCCTTTAAAGGACAAATTCAAGTAACACCAATTTCATGAAGCCTTCTTTGAATATCTTTTTTTCTTCCCTTCTCTCCTATACTCCCAGGAGCTGCAAGTGATCTTTACTTGCTCAATTTTCAACTTCCATTTTGTCTGGACCTCTCCTTTATTGTTATTTCCTTTCTTACATATAACATTTTCCATTCATATTTTTTCTCTCAATGAGGTCACTGAGAACAAGTATATAGTTAGCATCTAATCAATTTTTGAGCTAAATTCAATTGAATAATAATTATATTAAAAAATAAATGAGCAAATCTTAACTGGAGGAAAAAATGCAATTTTTTTCTAATCTGTTTTGTATTCATTTAGTCTACCGCTTTTTACAATTCAAAAGTATTCACTTGAACTCTAAAAGGCTTATTTTTTCTTTATTCCTCAAAAGTCTCAAAAGGGTAACTATAAAATACACTCTTTTATTATTTGCCATAATTATAGTAAACATGTTCAAAAAGTTAAATTTAAATTACTATTTGAATTTTAAAACTTTTCTTGAAAATATGGTAAATTGCAGAATATTAAAAAAATTATGTGGTAAGAATTCTTATCATGCTGTAGTTGATAAGAATGCTTACTAAGCTTCTCAAGGTCTTAACTTTGATCCTATTGTGGCATGTTTGCCCTTCTTCCATATTCAGAATCTACTCTTAAAGCAGTAAAGATTTATGAGGGAAGATGCCTAGGTAGAGTATAAATGAGAAAGCTGATTAGTTTTCATCTGTGAGGTCTTTTTAATAACTTTGAAAGTAGTTGAATTTAAGCAATTATATTACTTGGGTGAAGGAACTACAAAATACATGTAGGTAAATGAGAAGTAACTTCTCCAAAACATCAAAACCTGGCTAGATTAAAAACCCATGTTATTCCATAAAATATATATATCTAAATGATTAATTTCAAAATAATGAGCCAAGGGATAATGAAAGGTCAGACCCTTTGTGATAATTAATTTCTTTCCCAGTGTGATCTAGTCTATTGAAATATATATTAAATTGAAAAAGAGGGCATGCATTTCTTTCTTTCAATTTCTAACTTAATGAAATGCCTTTATGACTTTTTCCATTTCTCCCGTCACAGATTATTAGATTCAGTATAGCCTTGCAGGTACAATGCATTAGTTTCCGTCAGATATACCACTGCTAATGACTTTCTTAGCTTACTCAACTACAAACTTCTTGAACTGATATTCATCAAGGCAACACCGACTTTTACCTATTCATTTATCTTTGTGCTGAAGGGCTTTTTAAAGTTCATTGTACCTAATATTCCCACCAGCAGTGAGAAAAAGTTCAATAAAATTTGATGTATTCGAAATACTGGGGAAATCGACCAATTGTTTTTTGGACATTAAAAAACTCCAGATCCAGGGAAAACATTTTTTTGCTAGCAATTTATCAGCTATAATACTTAGACCATTGAGCTCAAAAGCCTTTGGAAAAAGTGATGGAATGTGATGAGCACACAGCAGATTTGTCTTATCAATCCACTAATTTTGTAGTTTTTACAACATAGATGGTCTTAGAAACTTGGAGGTTTGTATGACCAGAAGGTCAAATAACTTTGGCAATGTTTAGCATCATTAAGTTGCCATATATATTATTTTGAGTGAGAGTTTTCATGTTGTGCATTGATCCAATCAATGTTTTTTTAATATTTCTTTTTAACATATTTCATTTATTTTGAACTTGATATAACTTGGAACAAAGAAAAACACATTACTCAAGTCCCTACCGTCCTCTGAAAATTTAATATTATAGAAAACTATGATGTGGCACTGGTAGAAGAAAATTATATTAAGAAGTATTTTATTTGAGTGTTAATGAAATGATAATTATGGAAAATGGATGGAATATATTTTTATCTTGTTAGTGAGATAAAATTCGTGAACAAGAGGAGGAAGGAAATAGTTGATATGTCTGCTTTTGTGCTAAAGTGTACTGTAATTAGACTGCTTAATTTTCTCACAGTAAAATGTGGGGCATTAATTTGAGCTAACAACCCAATGGACCCACTCCAAAAAGGAGTTCAAATATGAAAGATCAGGTAGGGCACTAACGGGACTCACTGGTTACAGTGCTAGACCTAGAGTCAGGAAGATCTGGGTTCAGACATTTACTAGCAGTGTAACTCTGGGTAAGCCATTTAACTTATGTACATCTCAATTTCCTTATCTGATAAATGGAGACAATAATAGCACTTGCCTTCCAGAGTTTCTGTCAGGATAAAATGAGATAATATTTGTAAGGCATTTTGCAAACTTTAAAATGCTAGCTATTGTTATCATCAAAAGGAAAATGAAGGAAATTGGATACACAGAATATATAGCAGAAATCAAAGACAGTTAATAAAAGGGAAATGGGTATTAGGAGAAGGTAACAATGTTATTTTCATGACTATTGGTGCTATTTTGAATGTCTAACAAATTCTATTGGAAAGACTTTAGATTCTCCAATAAGGTACATATAATCCCAGTTTAAATGATTTTTTAAAAAGTCACTAGCAGCAAATTTCAACTGCCAGACTGTCAGAAAATTATTTTTCATGCATGACTAACTGATCAATAGGAACTCCTGTTCTCAAATAAAAAAAAAGCATTAGGAAACATACTTATATAATCTTTTCTTTTGAAGATATTTTATTCATCATTACTATAATTTTTCTTCTTCTGGAACTATAATAGCACACAATACTTATTAATACTTTCATCTTTTTTGAATAAAATACAGGTACTTATAAAGGTTACTTGTACTTCATTTTTATTTCAGGTTCTCTATGATGTATTCTAAAACCATTTAAATTATTTGCTAAAAAAGTAATCGAAAGTGAAATTTTATTTGATATTTTTAATTAACACTGTCAATCTCAGAGACAGACACCCCATTAACCTAGGAACAAATTTATGTTACTGATTTGTAGACACCATCCTTGTCAAAGCCTCTAAGTGTTTTTAACTTGTTCTTTTTCCATTACTACCAATCTAACTTTAAGCCTGAAGAAATTATTATTATTATTATTATTATTATTATTATTATTATTGTTATTTTGCTGAGGCAATTGGAGTTGTGACTTGCCCTGGGTCACACAGCCAGGAAGTGTTAAGTGTCTGAAGTCAAATTTGAATTCAGGTCCTCCAAA
This sequence comes from Sminthopsis crassicaudata, assembly GCF_048593235.1. Classification (NCBI taxonomy): domain Eukaryota; kingdom Metazoa; phylum Chordata; class Mammalia; order Dasyuromorphia; family Dasyuridae; genus Sminthopsis; species Sminthopsis crassicaudata. The sequence goes on along the minus strand of NC_133617.1, from coordinate 297,916,140 downwards.
CTTCAGGGATGGTGCTCTATCCACTACGCCACCTAGCTGCCTCTCTCCTTTCCTGTTCTCTCCTCTTCCATCCTTTTCTGTCCTCTCCTCTCTTATTCTCTTTTCTTCTCTCTTCTCCTCTCCTTTCCTCTTCTCTCTTATTCTCTTTTCTTCTCTCTTCTCCTCTCCTTTCCTCTTCTCTCCTCTCCTCCATCTCCTCTCCTGTTCTCTTTTCTCTCTCCTTTCTTCTCTTCTATTCTCTGCTCCTCTCTCCTCTTCCATCCTTTTCTATCCTGTCCTCTCCTTTTATGTCTTTGCTTCTCCTTGCTTCTCCTCTTTTCTTATCTTCCATTCTCTTTTAAATTCTTTACTCTTTACTACATGAATAAAAACATATTTTATGTAGTAAAGAAGCTAAAAAAAAAAGCTTTTTACTAAGAAACTAAGGCAAAAAGTAACAATATAAGCTACACTTTAGATGGTCCATTTATATAGGCATACATAGAGATATTCCTCCTCTGAACTCTGGCTTACTTACCTTTTATATATATTCCCTTGCCCTTCTCCTTCCTCTCTCAGTTTGGCAAGAGGGGGGTGGGTGGCATGGAAGGGAGAGAAGTAAGACTGAGCTACTTCAGTTAAGCTCATTTGCAAAAACCAGATGTAAATTTTTTTTTCAGCAAGAAAATGGTTACAACTGTGGAGGAATACACTTTTTTTTTTTTTTTTTTTTTTTTTTAGTCAATCCTTGTTATAATCATTCCTACTTCCTTTTGGACTGGTAAATAGAAAGAAATATTAAACAAAGAAACTTATTTTCTGACAAGAGTCCTTTGTGAAAGCCACATAATTCAATTAAAATCCACACATTGAAATGACCTTAAGTCATTCTTATTGCAAATACAAAAAACTAAAAAATGTCCCATAATTCATTTATCATATTTCCCTGGATTCTTTTTGTAATTAAAGTTGAAGGTCTGACTATCTACTATCTATCTCTAATCCTGTCCTGTAGGTATAATGATTTAGTATTCTGAACCCAAAATTGGACATGTTATTGGATAAAGGCTGTTCCTTCTGCAAAGTCCTAAAAAATGTACAGTTTTTTTCTTTTTTACAATTGGGAATTTCCTAGGCAATTCAGGATATATGATCAATAATTATATCAATTAATAAGCATTTATTATGTATCTACTCTATGCCTAGGACTATGCTAGGTAGTGGGGATATAAATATAACAGTGAAACATCTGTGAACTCAAGGAGCTTACGTTTTATTAAGTTGGATACTATATGTTTACAGATAAATAAATACAAGATATAAGGATAGTGACAGGATCTATGATTTCTTGATCTATGGAATTTCCTGATGGAGGAACTCTTTCAACAAAAACAAATCAGGAGTTTTCTTTGCAATATATGGTCTTAGTGAGTTGCTTGGACCACTAAGCTGTTAAGGGACTTGTTCAAGGTCAGAATTTATCAAAGGTAACAGTTCAACCCATGCCCTTCCTGATTCTGAATCTTCTCTTTTATTAAGTGATATCAGTTCAAAGGCAGGTCTTATTGTGAATGACTAAATAAATTAATTTTAGGGAAACGATTTAATTTTAATCAGATCTCTGTGCTACTCTCAATGTTTCCCCCCTTCCTTTATGATATCCCTTGTTCTTATACTTGATGTTCTATGTTTCGCTTACCTGTGAAAGTGAAGCAATTTTTAAAAATGTCGGTAGATTTTAACTTTTAAAACTCTATTTTACTTAAAAGCAGAAACAAGAACAACTCAAAAGCCTTTATGTTTCATTTTCCTCAGAATCCTTTTTTATTGTTCCATTTTGCCACAGTATTATTTTAGCTAAATAAAATACGGGTTATCATTCTCCCCACATCACCTTACATTGAAAACATATTGTGAGACCAGCAGATTGTCTGGATTAGAATTTCTGAAGCTCTCTCCAATGGATCTGAAGAAAGATTTTATTTTATTTAGCTGAAGGCTCTGAGTTTATAGTTCTGCTTTTCAAACTCATCAGAGACAGACTTGAATTTGCATTTCTAAGACAGGGTTCTTCAAGTCTCCAAACATTTACAGAAAAATAAAAGTCTCTATTTCACTTGTATTTATACATAAACTTTATTTTTTCAAATATCTGCTACTTTTTTAGCCTTTGCATTTCTCTTTTTTAATTTCTGGATTTGTTTTTATTTTTTGGTTATAGAAATTCCAGTTTTGGGGAAAAAAAAACCACCTATCTTTTGGTTTTCTAACTCCTTCTGGCTTGACTAATTTACATTAGACCACTCCATGTCTGCATTTTTATTACTCCTGGGAAGGAATAATGCATAATCATTGAAAACTAACTGAACAGAGTATTGAATTTGATATAGTAGTGTTAAGTGTCCATGGCCTCCTGAGTTTCTTAGATTCTACTGATTATTTGCTTGACTAGGTAAACAAGTTCTAAAGTAAAAGTTGTGCTTCCCCCCCCCCCCCTTTTTTATTTTTAGACTTATCTTCTGATTTGGGGATTTAATACACTTCCCAAGTTGGAGGGTAGATCTAAAAATATTAGTTACAACGCAATTTGTGGTGTACAGTAACTACCAAGGGAAAATATAGGGAATATGTCTCTATTAAAATTTTGCTGCAATAGCACACCATGGGATAGAGGTGAACCCGGGTTCTCGAAGACTGGAATTGTGAAAGGTAAGGTGTTGTAGGTCCAACAATGTTAGAAAGGTTTCAAGTATAGGGTAAGTGAAGTTAGAATAAACTAATCAATCAAGAAACTTTTATTCAGTGCCTATTATGTATCAAGCATAAGTGATACAAATACAGAAATGTCACAGAAGCTTATGTTTTAAAGGGGAAAATAATACACACACACACACATATATATGCTTAAAATAAGAATATATAGAATATACACAAAAATATAAGGTAATTTTGGTGGGGGAGACATTAACAGCTTGGGGAATCAGGAACTTTTATGTACAATAGTGATTCTTAACTTGGGTCTTCAAGCTGGCTCCTATGGATGGATTTTAGGGAGATCTATGAATTTAGAATGCAAAAAAAGTATTATTTTTTACCAAACCCCAACTAACTCTTTTACTATGAATATGAATAAAAACCCAAAATAGTACTAGACATTATCAGACTGCCAAAGGTGTTCATGATAAAAAAAAAATTAACTCCTTTGACATTAGAGAAGATGGCATTGGAGTTGAGCTATAGAAGAAATAAAAAGTCCAAAAAGGTGCTAGAAGAGGAATCATACTTCAATCATGAGGGCAGCCTGTGAAAGACTGACATGAAATGTCTAGTATAAGAAACAGCAAGCAAGGCAGTTTGTCTGGACACAGAGTGCATGAAAAGAGGGAACCATTTAATAAGAGGGAAAAAATTGTCTGAAGCCAGGTTATGAAGGTAATTAAATGCCAGTTCTAGGAGTTTATGGCTGATTCTAGAGAGAACTGTGAGCCATTGGAATGTGGTAAGAAAGATAACAGTACTATTTAGTGATTATTTTGGCAGCTGTGGGGGGGATGGATTGGAAAAGGAAGACACAAGGCAGAAAACCTATTGCAGAAGGGGAAGGGGAAGAGAAGGGAATAAACAGATGCAATACCTACTATGTGCTGGGCACTTTACAAATATTATCTTATTTGATATAATTAGGAGGCTTTTCTAATAGTCAGAAAAAATTAAATTAAATGTGAAAAGACTTACCATCAGAAGGTTAATCTCTAGTTCCTGCTAACTATGGAAGAGTGTACTGTGAAATCTTAGATCTTTTGAAATAAGTTGTGAATGGAAAGTTACAATTTGTTTGATATGCAATTGGAGGACCAATAGACTTTTACAATCTTTATCTTTCAGTATGTAGAATTACATTTTCTATTCAAATAACAGGATTTTTGTTGTTGTTTATATCATTTGTAAGTCTTAGCTGATTCAGGATCTTAGTTTTCTACTGATATTCTTACAGGTCTGTGATACTCACTATATTCATCTTTGTTCCTTCTTCCATTTGGTACACAGTTTATTAAATTTTTAGTCTTCTCTGTGTAGCCACATTTGTATTTTTACATGGCTCCCCCATTTTCTTCAATAGCTATGATTCAGAGCATTAGCATGAGAAGTTTACTGTTTAGAATCACTGGCTAAGTATCATCACTATCTTTTCTTTTAATTTTTTTGAATTACATTTCTAATATCTGGAATACACATTTGATTTCACATAAACTAAGGAAGAAATTTAATAACTGAGATAAAATATAGGATTGCAATTGGGCAGTACTGTCTTGTGTCTGGACCATCGCATAATCTAAACAACTATTGTGAAAGAAAATTTATTTTAAATTAACACTCAATGTTGGATTCTAAAGCTAATTTTGCTTTAAATCTTTTTAAAAACTTTTTAAAAAATTAAATTTAATTTAAAATTAAAATAGCTCAATTAATTTGGAAGCAAGAACTAAACTAAGAACTATGAGCAAATGAAAGCAAATTCTTATTCACTGAGAAATTCAGTGGATTTTCACAGTATTCATTATAACATACAATCATCCTAAGATTCTTCAAGTTTGTTAATTCAAGAATGTTAAAAACAATTGTGATGTCATATGTAAATTTATCCAATTGTTTCTTCTATTTCTGCTTGCCACATTAAAGAAAATGTAGTATAATGGAATGAATGCTCTATTAAAATCAGAGATTCTCAGTTCTGCAATTTACTGGTAACTTGACATTAAGCCTTTCTAACCCTCAGTCAGTGTCTCTCTGATTTTTAGATCTATAAAATTGAAGAACTGTACAAGCTCATCTCTTAGCTAGTACTTTCTTCTTAAAAATCTATAATCTTATGACTTCATTCCATTTATTAAAATATTTTCTTAGGATATAGAGAATTAGACATGAACTCTATGTATTAGAAATGTACATTCAACAATTCAAAAGAAAAGATAGTTGTTTTTAACCACCCTATTTAGAAACAATGAATTTCTAATGAAATCTGATGTTATCTGATGGTAACATTTTGAATCATACCTAGACTGAAGAAAATGGGGAGCCATGGAAAGATACAAATGTAGTTACATGCAGAGGTCTAAAGTTTAATATTCTATGTATAAATATACATTAATTAATTAATTAATTAATAGAAACATAACTAAAGATAAGTGCAATTGAATGTCACAGAACTATAAGATTGTCAGGACAAGGCTAAGATTCTATATGAGTTGTAACTTGCAGCAGATAACTAAAGACAATAGAAAAAGACCTCTTAAAAATTGCCACAGATTGTTCAGAGCAAGGAAGACATATAAAGTTATAGGCCACTGTGTTTCATGAAGTGGGAGTTATCTATAAATGTTCATAATGTAAAAACAAAGTATATTAATAAAACTTCTTAAGAACTGGATAGCTACCATTAGAAGATTAATTAGAAACAAATTCAAAAATGATTTTTAAGTACTTGAGGAGGACATCAATAAATGATTATATATCACTATGATTAAAGAAAATACATTTTAATGCACATTTAATGTGGTATTCCAGAGCCAGACTCTGCTATTTTTTTTTAAATAAAAGAATTTTGGATATGAGAGCTATACTACAATTTGCATTAGTGTGCTGGAGATTTTCTGTTTTATTTTAGATAGTGCATGGAATGATACTTTTAGGTTAATTGTTCAAATACTACAAAATCTACTCTTTTCAATATTATAAATTCACATAGGAATACTGGAAATATTTAATATTTTATTCCAAATTTGAAAATTTAAAATAATGGTACAGTTAAATAACAATCAACAAAATCTTTTCAAAACCCTTATTATGTGCTAATTAGTGGAAATAAAAAAGTGAAGCCAAAAACATTTCCAGCCTTCAAAAAAGATTACATTCTAATTGGTGGAGGAAATAATATGTAAATAGCTAAGTGCATAAAAGATACATACAGAACAGGTGGAAGTTAACCAGTAAAAGGAAGTTAGTAAGAGCTTGAAGGATTCAGAATGCCTTTCCTTCAGAAAACAGGATTTGAGTTAATCTTGGAAAAAGCCAGGGAAAGTAAGGGCAAGAGCGAGGAACAACAAGAAGCTGAATTGTAGAATGTTTGGAGGACAGTGAAGACAAAAAGGTGGACAGTGTCTAGGCTTTGAAAGGCTTTAAACAGAAATTAGAGGGGATTACGGGAGTTAATTGAGTAGAGAGAAAGGAGGGAAAGAGAAAGAAGAGGTGAACAAAGAGAGAGAAAAACACAGAGAAAGACAGAGAGAGACAGAGACAGATAGAGAATTTATTTTCTATTCTTCAACAGCAGTCCAAGGGGGAAGAAATTTGAACAGTTCTGATAATAAAAGTTCTTTAAAAATAAAACTTTTATGTTTTACAATAATTCTTTATTTCCATCTTTTCTGTCAAGAAAATAGTTTTTAGACTAGAAAGTGAAAAGACTAAGAAGAAATTGTAGCCAGTATAAGTGAAAAATACTTCCAAGATACTTCACTGCTCTAAATGAATTCAGATCTCTTGATGTAGAGTTATTATATCTCTAGGTAAAAAAGAACCTTGTGAATGTTATTCTTGAATCCCTATTGATGCTTTAAAAAGGGGAAAACAAAAGATATATTACAAAGTTAGGCTAAGTCAAATATCCTAATTTTCATGAAGGAAAAAAAGGTACATTCATTTAAGAAACTATAGACTTCACTCCTGGGTAAAAGTACAATATTAATAATGATAGTTACCATTTATGAGGTGATTTGAAATTTGCAAGTTTTTTTTTTTTTTTTTACAAATAGCTCATTTTATTCTCAGAACAACTCTGTGAGATAGATGCCATTATCTACTTACTCAATTTGGTGACAGCCAGAAGACATCATAAATTCTTGCCAGTGACAGTTACCAACCAAGATTGAGTTTCATGCCCCAAGCTCACCTGAAGTCCGAAATTCACATTTGCTCCCAAGTCCATATTCTACATCATGAGTTACAGTATAAAGCTCCTGCCTTTCCACCTGATGACAGTTAAGATGAACAAGTGAGACTAAGATCCTATGAAAACTGTTGTTTATACAACTTTGCAGGTGTCTAGTGCAGATATAGGGCAACTTACCACACTCAAAATGTCCATTTTCTAGGGCTCCTGAATCATATTGATCCTTTGGCTAGAAACTTCCAGAATCTATGGAACTGGCTCACAACTACTTTATTTGGTTATTGATTCTTTGCTAAGATGGGGGAAAAGGTTTACATAGGTGGTAAACCATTTCCATTGTGGAAAGGTCAACTATCTAGGGCTCACTGAAATACAGCAAATTATGGATGGAGACAGGGTTTTGGAGCTCAGAGCTAATTTATCATTAGACAAATCGTACAACTATGGAGCTTTTATTGATGACTAAGAACTATTATTCAAGGAGGGATAAAGTTGACAGAAAATATTGTTTCTTCAAGAAACAGAAAGCTTGTGTCTCTTTAGAATTTTTGCATCATGATATGCATGTACAAAGTGCCAGAGTGAGTTTGAAACTCCTGTTATTGAACAGGACAAGGACAATGACCAGTGGTTAAACACATTTACAGCTACTTGCTGGACACATCCAGTTGGATGCCCCACCAGGACCTCAAACTCTACATATTTGAAATGAAATTTATTACCTTCTTCTCAGAGTTTTCCCCCTCTTCTGACTTCTGTATTGTATTTTGGTTAATGGAATCATTACCCTTTCATTCACATAGACTTGACACTTGACACTTCCTTTCTTCTCATTTTCCTATAGCAATTACTTGACAGATCTTATTGATTTGATTTTCACTTTAACTGTTACTCCTTACTCTTTCATAATTACCATTCTAATTCAGGATCTTTCACTTTCCCTCTGGACTATTGTTATTATTTCTTAACTAATTTCCTTTCCTCTAATTTCTCCTCTGAAATCTGCCCTTCTCATAGCTGCCAAGCTAATCTTCTAATGCTTATGATGTACTCCTTAAAAATCTTTAGAGTGTCCTTTCTTCCATTAGACTAAAACAAATCAACATTTAAAATCACTATCTGGTCATTTTCCAAACATATCATACTACTCTCCTTCATCCAGTCTACATTCAACCCAAACTGGACTTAGGACTGGTCTCAGATGCTGTTTGGTACTCTCCCTATTTCTGGGCATTCACTTACGGTGTTTCCTAGCATCTAAATTGTATTAGTTCATACTGATACTTCCACTGAAAATAAACTTTTCCTTTTCATATTTTACAGCATATTGTTATATTTTGTCTTATATAAAATCACTTTGCATATATTAAATTCAATATATTAGATTAAAACTTTTTGAGAGTAGGGACTGTTATTTTTCAACTTTTTATCACAAGTGCCAATCATGGCATGTGGCCCAGAGTATAAATTTAACTAATATTTTTAATAGAAATGGATGGAATCTCAATTAAAAAGTCTTATAAACTGTAATATTATACTTTCTATAACATGATAATGTAGTAGCACAAGTACAATTTCCTGATTTCAAAGGTGAGGAAATTAACATAGAAAGGCTTCCTTCATAGCTAATGTAGTTTAGAACAGGGATTCAGAATTCCATTTTTTGATTCCAAGTATGTTTCTGTTCCCATTATATCTTGCTTTCAATTTGCTTCATCTGCAAGTCTAAGTTAGTGGTTTAGAGTTCCTTCAAATATGCAGAGATGTATGACAATTCTGTAAGCTCAGGTGATTTACTGTTTATCTATGATGGCTGCATGATTACTCAGTAGATAGTTTATAGGCCAAGATATTACTCTTCTAGCTTGACAATCTATTCCACATTCCTTCATAATTAGTCTTATTTTGATTGTGTCTACTCAGCAAGAAAAGGAATAATTAATCACAAGAACAATTCATAAAAGTTAGAATTCTCTTGGAATATTTAAGCCAGTGATTTTTTTTTTTTTCCTATATATGACTTACATTGCAAGTGAGATGACACAACCTAATTCATTTCAAATGCAATGGCTCTTGTCTCAGCCTGGGTGCTTATGTAAATTGTTTTTTTATTCCTTCTAGTGGTTTGGTTGGCTTTGGGGATTCAGCCTGAAAATGTAGTTGGTTCTTGCAATTCTTTTATAGCCCTTTTCTAGTTTATGTGAAGTGTGACAAATGTGAATTTGAAAATGTTTGTTATATTTTACACAAACTATAAAATTTATGGGAATTTATAGGATTTGAAGTATAATCAAGAATCCTCCTCTTTCAGAATTGTTCTTGTAGTATTTTTACTAATATAATTCTGCCAATTTGGAGTGTTTCTCCCTTCCTCTGGACCTATTTGAATTTTACTCATCACTTAAGGCCCAATTTATGCCATCTCTTCCATGAAGCCTTACATGCTTTAGCATTTATCTTTGGTCTTATATTGTTTTAAATTTTGTAGTTATCTTTTGGTGTCTTTTGTTGTTTGTTCTCTTTTCTTATGTCTATACCTTATTTTTCAATGTAGGTAGATAATTCCTTGAAGTCAGAATCTTTGCCATATATATTTATATTTTCCACTGGCTTTTACACATTCTTCTTCATTTAGTAGGTACTCTGTAAATGACTTGATATATAAATAGAAAGGGTATGGTGCTGCTTTAATAGAGCATTCTATGTTTGTTTATTGTGCACCTCTCTACTGTTCTTCATCATCATCATCTTCTCATTTCTTCTTCTTTTTCTCTCCTTCCTCTTCCTTTCTTCTCTGCTTCTTCTTTCTTCTTTTCTTCTTCCTTGTCCTCTTTCATTTCTTCTTCTTCCTCTTCCTTTTTCTCCTTGTTCTTCCTTGTTCTTGTCCTTTTTCTTCTTCTGCCTTCATCATAATCATATTATCATCATCTGAATTTGTCAAATCTAATCTAAACTGAGATTTAAGAACAATGAATTTAATATATGTATCTTACAAAAAATCAATCTTCAAGCTTTGTGGAAACAAAAGTATATAAATATTGTGGCTTTGTGAAAATTATCTACATAGCCTCCCTATTATCCTATTTGCTATTGGAATTGTTCTGAAGATGCCTATATTATATGTTTATGTATATAAACATATAAAATATTGCAATATTTTAAATCAGTTTTAAAAATCAGTTGTCTACTTGTATAATAGTCTATAGAACCTAAATATAATATAATAATAATAACATGATAGTGATTCATTCTAGGAATGTTTTAATTTGTACTCCAATAAAAAGATGAAAATGAGGTTATTATTAATAATAAGAAAACTCATATGTATATAACATTTAAAGATTTGCAAAGTTTTCCCCTTATGACAATCTTTTAAAGCAAGATGTATTATTGATAGTCAGTGGTTCAATGAAAAAAACCATTGAATTTCAAATAAAAAAATCTGGGCTCCATTCCTGGTTTTGCTACTTACTGACTGTGTGATCTTGGCCAAATTATTTCCATTTTAGTTTCTTCATCTATAACAAGAGAAGTTGGGACCAGATTACCTCTGAGGTTTCTTCAACTTCTTGAGTTATGACCCTAATATCCTGCATAAAGTCAGTTGGCAAAATCACAACTATAGAATCAGACTTTTTCAATTAGAAAGGATGTTTTCTTGTTCAGTATCTTCATTTTACATATGAAGAAATTGATAATCCATTCATTGAAGTTAATGATCAATTCAAAGAATTATATTTCATTTCTAAGATCCTTTCATTAGTAATTTTCTGTGATCTAATCAAAGATGTGCTTGGAGCTGGATTTTTTCAACTCATGAGAACTAATTATTAAATTTTCACTGTAAGCATTTACATCTCAGACACAGGCAAATATTAAAAATCAAGGATTCAATCAAGGATTGTTTTGTTGATTGTCTGGACTAAAGGAAGTGATGGAGAAAATGTTAATAAAACAGATTAAACTTAAAAGTATGTCATGTGCACAGTTTTCCCCGCTGGGATCTGCTGACTTAATCAATATTTTCTAGGAATAAAACTAAATAAAGTTGTTGTACCTATTAACTGAACATTACCTTCCCAAACAAATAGCAAACATAATATAATAACTTATTTGTATAGTACTTTAAGATTAGCAAAGCACTTTATATATGATATCTCATAAGTCAAATAACCCTATGAAATAGGTGCTATTATTTTTCCCATTTTATAGTTGAGAGAACTGAGGTAAATAAAGGTTAAATGATTTGCTTGGAATCATACAGCTGGAGTATGAGGCAGAATTTAAAATTCAGGTCTTCCTGACTCCAAGCCTGACCACTCTAAACATGGTGCCATCTAGCTGTCTAGAACATACACCTTCTCTATAGCCCCCTCCTTTGTATTTGTTGGGTCTTTAAGATATTTGTATATAATGCCATGATAAATAAAATTAGACAAAGAGCTTCATCAACAGGTGTTTCTGGGTTCCAGGCTCTAAGAAAGGCCATGAAATGAAGGAGTTAAATCCTGAACATAACTGAAAAGAAAACATATGCTGAAACATTAAAATGAAAGAAATGATTTAGCTTTAAGGGAAAAAAGGGAGGTGGGTGGGATCTGAGCATTGGGTAAAAAAAACAAGTCTATGAGACACATTTACAAACAATACCATGGCATTCACTACAGTCAGAGACCTAAATAAATCATCTTTATCCACATGATGTAAAGAATCATACTGGCTACATCGGATTTTTCAGCCTCAGTGAAAATGATGACTCCAGTCAGTAGCATTATCCAGGGCATGGGTAAGCAATGTATCCTTTTAGTATATGGTTATTTCAGGGATGTTTTATTAAACTGTAACATTTTAAATATTGCTGACTAATGAGAAATTCCATACGTGGCAGAGCAATAGTAGGAGCAGATATTTGTATATGCCATTTGGGATTTGAGTCTCCTTTTTCCTTTTCTCTCCAGATAAAGCCCCTCTTCTTCATTAATTAAATAGTTATCATCCACCATATGCAAAGGCTATCTGTGTGGATCTGGGTGAGATACTTAATCTCTGACTGCTTCAGTTTCTTCAATTGTAAAATGGGGATAATAATAACATCTACCTCCAAGGGTTTACTATGAGGATAAAATGATATAATATTGGCATAAAATTTTGCAAATCTTTAAGTGCTATATGAATGCTAGCTATTAAAAGATATGTGAATAAGAGACAAGATTAAATTGCACTAATCCTGGTTTTAAAATGAAAAAGACTTGGAAATCCCCATGTTAATTACATGAATACTTTAGATACTAAATATTGAATTCATACCAGCTCATTACTTCCATCTTCATCGAAGTCCTCCTCTATCCCATCAGTCATCTCTTCTCCATCTCCATCAGCATCTGGTCCTCCTTCAATAGGTTCTTCTGTAGAGTTATCTGCAGTCTCTGACACACATTCCTCTTGGTTCAACTCTATGTTTTCTTCCATTTGCTTCTTCTGAGCTTCTGAAGGAAAAGAGCAAATGGCTACCTTTCATAGTTAATGGTCTGTTCTGATGAACCAAAAATATTCTATAAAAGATGGTGCTGTACTGATAAAAAATGTGAATCTGATAATTTTTGTTTTTAGTTTTCTAGTCTGTGTTTTTGTTATTAAAGTGGACTTCAATATATCAATTATGTGCAACCTCACTTAAATGGATTCATGTATTTTTATTTTTAAATGTAGAACTTTTAAAATTCAGGGAAACAAAATAGTGGAATTAGTGGCCCCTGAGTGGGAGAAACCTTTCCATAAAGCAAATCATTCTTGGTAACATATACTTATAACTTATACCATTTTAAAATACAATCTTTTAATTGAATATGTTCATTAGAGATGGAATGAAAGCAAAATAATAATGAGTAACAATGACATAAAAATAAATAGTAAACTCAGGGGAAAAAGTTGGAAAGCACATAGAGAAGACCAAACCTAAATATGAGTCATATAAAAAGATGTTGAAATAGTTATATGTTAAATGTTAACCATTTATATTGTTGAGTTATTTTTCAGTTGTGTCTGACTCTCCATTTTGGGTTTTCTTGACAAAAGATATTGGAGTTCTTTGCTTTTCTTCTCTAGCTCATTTTACAGATGAAGAAATTGAGGCACAAAACAGTTAAGTGACTTGCCCAGAGTCAGGTAGTAAATGTCCAAGACCAGATTTGAACTCACTAAGATGAATCTTACCAGACACCAGGCCTGGTGCTTTATCTACTGAGCCAACTAGCTGCACCATGTTATACACATACACACACACACATATATGTACATATATATATACACACATATGTATATATATTAACAATAACAAGAATTTCTATTTATATAGTTTTTGCAAAGTTCTTTCATGAGCTATCATAATCTCATTAGAACATTGTAATAACCATTAAAAATATCATTGTCCCCATTCAACAGATGAAAAAAATTAAGATGAAGAAAAATCAAATGATTTACTAAAAGTCAAAGAGTAACTACTTATAAACAAATAAGTCACAAGTATTAAAGGCAAAGTCTATGTGAAAAATAAATTTAAATAATATAGATTACATTGGATATTTACTTATATTTTCCATTCCTAATCTCATTCATACATGCTAAGAAGGGTCTTAATCATCATTAAATATATTAGAACATGTATATTTTATCTGTGATATTTTTATATGATATTTCTTTAATATATCTAGGATCATATCAGTTCCAACTCAGCAAGGATACTACTTTTGTTTAATTTTTTTTTTTACTATTGATGATATTTAATATTAGTTTTAATTGTGAGATTTTAAAAGTTTATTGCATTTTTGACATACTAAACATTTTTGGTGGCCTTACTTTTCCTGTAAATCAACAGAACAATGTAAAGCAGTTCATTAATACATAACCTTTCAGAACTACAGTTAATGTTCAAAACACATCTAATGACTGATAATACCTCATATAGGGATAAGACTGGAGAACTCTCTTAAAGTAAGTCAGAATCCATTATATATGTTTCTTGCCTTACATTTAATAATTTAGTGAATTTTTAAATAAGCTATTTTTAAGGCTTAAGGAAACAGTGGTAGAATGATTGGCAACTAAATTTGTCTGTGATCTTATTGATACTGGTTTCCCCCTCTAACAAAGCAGTTCCTCTCCCATTCTTTTTCTTTCATCATGTGATTCGTGTCCTTGTCCTCCCTAAATCCTCTACAAGGGGAACACTCAGCTTGGGGAGATCCTTCTTCTAGGAATCTTAATATTCTGCAGGCACAAAGGAAGCAAGTAGGTTATACACTGGTTTACTTCCTCTTATTGTCACATATCTCATTGGAAATATTTTTTATACAACTTGTATACAAATACATATTGTAAAATATTATAACCTATTTAGTTCCATCTTGGTATACCCAGTGCTTTTTGAGTTAAAATGTAATTTTGATTGATCAAAGGTTATGCTATTCCCTGGTATATAGCATAGAATCTTTAGAAGAATTCTAAAGGTAAAAATGCCATCTCTTACACAATGCTTTCCTTGATCACCCATTGCCAGTTGTTTTTATTGCACTAAATCAGTGATTCTACTATTCTTTCAAATATTTCTAATGTGTCACATAAATACAAGCTAGATTCTCTTGGCAAGTGAATGGTTCCTTTATGTTTTGTCTTATCCATTTCTAATCTAATTGAGCTCCTCAGACTATTTCTAATGTCTAAATTGGTAAGGAAAAAAGATTTGCTTTTTGACTTCATATACATGGCTTCAAAGGAATGTCAAGTTTATTTAGTATTTTAAAATTTGTTTTGCCAATTAAGAAGTCAAGCAAGAATGAATATAGTACTTTTGACAAAAATAGAATAATTGATTGAAGAACATGAGTTGAGAACTATCTATCTCAAAAGGCTTAGAAGAAATCCTCCACTGTTTTGGGCAGATCTTCTCTTGTGGATTTATGGGAGGACATGAAAAAGAATCTCAGTCTGAGAAAGTACTGATGGGTGCTTACTTTGTACATTTGTTAGAGTAAGAATCCACAGAGAAGAGACAAAGCATGACATCGTGAATATACATTTGGAGTTGGAGTCAGAAAGACCTGGATTTAAAAGTCATACTTCTTACTTACCTTCTTAAGATATATAATTTTGGGCCAGTTACTTAACCTTCTAAGTCTCAGTTTCTTCCTCTGTTAAATGGGGATAATAACTATAGTACCTACTTCCAAGGCTTATTGTAGTGTTCAAATACTATAAGGATAGGAATGAACAAAGTCCTGTGTAAACTTAGAAAAAATATTCAGGCTGTCCCAAAAATCTCAATGAAGTTTATGTTCTAATAGATTAAAACTGTATTAAGACTTGTGGGATGACCTGCATAATTGTACCATTACACAATAATATGTGACATTGTACACTCTGTGTTATTATGTGATCATGGATCTATTGAAGTACCGCAGTATTGATAAATACACAAAGTAGAAAGAAAGGTCTGTGTGTGAGCTGGTACTTGAAAGTGAAGTGTCAGAAATGATGAATTTGAGGCCAAAAAAGTAGAGAATAGAATCAATATGTGTCCTCTAGCCAAAATAATTCTAAAAGAATTCCAAATGCTTCATGGTTTCTGCAGAATTTCTCCAGCACTAACTTGTGTTAGAGCTCAGAAAGGAAATATTCTAGGTTGACATCCATCGAAGAAATAATATATGAAATCACATGTTATTTAAGTGTGATGAATAGCTTAATAAGCACTTTTATTTAAGAGGCACATTGGCATAACAAGTTAAAATGTCTATGCATTTTACTGAATAAATATGCTTTCTACAGAGATAACTGATTGCATTCACTTTCACTAAAAACTAGTAAGTTTTATTTTTAGTAGTGTATCTTTTCTATTCATAATTTTAAAACACACTGTGATGTGACTTGCTTCCTCAAAGTTCTAGGTGATACTATTTGCCTTTCTTATTTAATAAAATACAACCAAAATATTTGTTTGGGCTGTATACTAAGTGACAAGAGGAGATATACAGTTTAGATAAGACATGATTGCTACTGTTCGTGCAGTTTATAGCTTAGCAAAAGAATAAGTATAAATGAATATTATCTTCATTATGATACTGAAAGTCACACAATATGTACATTACTAGGGTACAAAAATTGTGCTAGATGAGATCTTGCAGAGAATGATAATGTAGAGAACTAGTGAAAAATTGAATTGAGACTTGCAGAATAGATAGAACATATTTATAAGAGGATTGAAGATATTTCAGATGTAAAAGAGTAAAGCTACAAGAACATGAAAGTATAAAAAATGTTGCAAGTAGTAGAACTGTTGGAAGAAGAGTTTGTATTGTGTTTGATAGACAACTTTAAGAAGCTAGAGAAGACTTTTCAATTGAAAAGCAAATGCTTAGGGGAGATTATTCTGGTAGTGGTATTATTAAAGGATTAATTAGAGATAAGAGAGATAGAAATGGAAGAACTAATAAAAGGAATGAAAAAAAAAACTTCTTAAGCTTAACATTGTACTAAGTGGCAAAGATATAAATAGGAAAAAATAGGGCAATCCTTGCTCTCAAAGAGGCTATATAATCCAATTTTAAGAGACAATACAAAAATCCAGTAGTATGAATTGCAGAAAGGCCTAGATGTCCAAAGTTTCCATCAAAAATTAAATGAGAGTACCTGGAATCTAAAGTAAGGCTGAGAGCAACATTAAAGTACAGTGAAAGCAGGTATGACTTTTTTCAGGTGATTCTAATATAGGTTATATTTGTTTTAATTGAGTTGGGAAACATGCATGCTGATGTGTGTGTGTGTGTGTGTGTGTGTGTGTGTATAACAAATTGAAAAGGAGACACACAGAGAGACAGAAAAACTAAGTGGGGGAGAGGGAGAGAGGTAGAAAGGGAGAAGGAAAGTGAGAAGAAGAAGAAAAGGGAGAAAGGGAAAGAAGAGGGAGAAGAAGGAAAGGGAGAAGGGAAAGAGAGTCTGGGAAGTTGAAATAAGAAATTTTCTCCAATGCATCTGGGTCCTTTGTGCCATGTGAAAGCCTCTGTCAGAAGGGTCAGTGAAAATGAGAAAAGTGATCAGGAAATATAGAAGAATATATGAAGAGAGTGGTTCCCTTTGAGCAAGGAGGACTGAACCAAAAAGGACCTAGTAAGTTTCTCGTGAGAAACTGAACTTAGCCTCCCACACTAGATCAAAGTGACAAGCAAGAGTTGACCTTGCCTATTTCTGTTCTTCTGCTTACTTGGGCATCACACCAATGCGATGCTTCTACAAATAAAATCAGTTATTGTTCTCTGAAAATATTGACTCTGAAAAGTCCCTCAAGCCCATTCCCATCACTGTATGCATCCTGTTACTCCCACTATTGTATACATCCCAAACCCATTCCCAACATTTTGTGCATCAGTTATTACTTTAGGATATGAGAAATATATAATTTTTTGTCCTCTTTCCCTTGCTAGGGATATTTTTTAATAATTAATTTTTTTCCCAATTACATGTAAAAACAATTTTAACATTCTTTCGCCTCCAAATGTTGAGTCCCATATTCTCTTTTTCTCTCCTCTCCTCCCACTGAGAAGACAAACAATTTGATATAAGTTATATATATGCATAGTCTTGCAAAACACATTTTCAAAGAAGCAATTCTGTAAAAGAAATCAGACAAAAAATCCCAAGAAAAATAAAGAAAAAGTATCTGATGAAGATTTCCAATGTGAGTGGTGAAATAGAAGTCAGTATGAGATATGAGATAGTTTTGTATTTTTAAGTGTCTTTTGTTTCTATTACATCCAGTGTTAGCTAGTTACCTATTTCTTCACTAACACACAAACACACACACACATACACACACACACATACATACACACAAACATACACACACACACACACACACATTTTTTATATAATGGGGGCATGACTGTTCTTATCATTGAAGACATTTTAGCCAAGCGCATCCCTTGAAAAGTTCAATGAATGGATCTTCCTATTTTCACTGAATTATAGTAACCAGCATGATGGATGAGGGAAGCCCCAAAACAAACACACAAGACACTCTCTCTCTCTCTCTCTCTCTCTCTCTCTCTCTCTCTCTCTCTCTCTCTCTCTCTCTCTCTCTCTCTGTCTAGCTTTTTGGGTTTGTGCCCCCAGAAAGGGATTCCTACAACTCCCCACCTTATATGAATCCCAAGGGGATTTAGGGGAGTCTGAACCCCAAACCTGCCACTAACCTCATCATTTAACTCCCTGACCACAAGGAACCCTAATCTCATCATGACCAAAGCAGAAAAAGAAAGATTTCTCTGCTTAAAGGACAGACATTTGTTCTAAAAAGCCAAGAAAGAAAAGAGTTGATAATTATATTTCTCTACTGTTTGTTTGTTTTGTTTTGGGCAATCTATTGGGGTTGTGACTTAGCCAAGATCACACAGATCATGTGTTAAGTATATGAGGCTAAATTTGAGCTTAATTCATGCTGGTACTCTATCCATTGTGTTATTTAACTATCCTGTAGCATTAAATTCCTAGTCATAGTCAGGTATTTTCTATCTCCACAGAGGATTACTACTTTAGAAGCTTTACCTACTACAGAGGCAAATGATATTATTTTCTGGGATTTATGTTTGAGGCATTTAAAAAAAAATTAAATTGACTTTGAGTCTTTCCTGTTAGCATTAATTTAACTCAGAAAGATGGCTGAGATAATTAAGCTTTTGATATGCTGTCTTAATTATTAATAAATTACTGGCTGAATTGTACTCAACAGATGGTTGAAAAAATGTTCATAGAAAAGTGGTAATATTTTTAAATAGAGCCAGACCAATAATTGTACTGTATAATGTTAACTTACAAAAATATATTTTTCTCTTCTTTTAAAGTTTTTTTCTAAAACACCTGAACAGAGTTGAAATCTGAGTAATTGCTCCCAACAAATGAAATTATGGAAAACTATACAGGAAAAAAAAGCATAGAAAGCATCACTTCCAACTTCAATAACCAAAACTTATTTTTTTTACAATTTAAAATTATTCAATAAACATTTATTTATCTATTTTTGCATTTCTATTGCATATTACATACAAAAATGAGATAGTTTTGTTTTCAGGAAGCTTACAATTTCCTTGGGGGAAAAATGCATTTCAGATAAAGAAAAACTATATAAAACTAAACAAATACACAGTGATTTAGGGGCCGAGGGAATTAACATCTGGAGAAATATGGACAAAGCACTTAAAGAAGGTAGCATTTGAGTGGAATCTTAAAAGAAGATAGAGGATTTGTAATGCAAAAGTGGCTAGAATGACAGTGTGAAAGCTTTTAAATGTTAAACTAGAAAGGTGGTGCTTTAACTTAAAAGCAAAAAGGAGCCATGGAACTGTTTTCAGTAGAGGAGTGATATGATGAGATTTGTGCTTTTTGAATATTAATTCTCTACAAAGTTGTGTGGAGGATAAAATCTGAAGGGGAGAGATTTGATGCAGTAAGAAAAAATGAGGCATAAATAGTCCAGAAAAAAGCCGATGAAGGCTTAGACTAAACCAAATCTTGTGTGAAAAGAGAGAAAATTAACATGTCTAGCATATTCATTAACCTAGAGTTATTAATAATGTGCACCATATGTGTGTACATATGTGTGTATTTTATACATCCATATACACATATAGTTAAAGTTAGAAAGAATATAAAAATTGTATGTAAACAAGCAGTATATTATGGATTTAGAATGTGAAAAGTATTGAATTTGAAGCTGGGAAGACCTGGCTTCAAATCCTATTTTTGGATCTTATTAGCTGTGTAACTCCTGGAAAAATCACACACTCTTTCAGTGAATCTAAGGTCATAGAATGAAAGTTGGAAGGGACCTCAGAAGTCATTTCCTTCAACTCATTCATTTTGTAGATGAGGAAATGGATTCTAAGAGGTTATGTGATTTGTCTAATCATCTAGGTAATTAAGTAGGATTTGAACCCAGGTTCCATGAAACCAGATCCAGAACTCAGCATCTCCATTCTAGCAATCCTTTATAATTCAGAAATCATATTTTATATATAGTAATATATAATTTTTATATATACATAACTATTGGTATTCACATATGTAATATTAAAAACTAAGTTATTTATAATATGTTTCTTTCTTAAATTATATCCTTCAAAACCTTTTAAGTCTTTGTTCTTTCTCTCATTTTTTTCTTCTTGTGATTATCCAATATGTACCTGATTCCTAAGCATGGTACATTAATTTCAATAATCAGATCAAAGCTTCATCTCATAATTCCATTTTTGCAACCCACTTCTCTCTTCAATGTTTAAAACAAACAAACAAAGAAAAAAAGGTAAAGGGTATTATATCTAGAGAATAAAGGGTCTTCAGAAGCCTTCAAGTCTAAACTCCTTATTTTATAGATGAAGAAACCAATGCCCAGGGAGAGGTTGAATAGTGGAAAAAAAGAGACATAAACCTCAGGGTTAAGATTTGAGTCTAAGTTCTCTCACTCAACAGCCCACATTCTTCTTTGATTTCTCTGCTAATGGACATGTTCCCCAGAGGCTTCTTTCCCTCCCATTGAAAATAAGGAAATAGAATTGAAGGGTGTCTTGTAGATTTTTAGAGATTACTGAGATAGAACAGCAGTGGTAACAATGTGAAGAAATCATAAGACAGAAGTGGTTCAGAAAGATGAGTTCAATAAGGGTGAACAAAAGAGAGGAGCAAGGCCACTGATAGAAAGTTTTGTCATCTTTTTTATTTAAGCTCCCTGTTTTAGACTTGCTGCGTCTATCAGTTTCATGCTATATTTTATATGAAAAGACACTGATATGTTCTAACAAATAGGTTCTAGTTATGCCTCTTGCTGTCTGTATCTTGCTTGAAAGAGATAGGGAGACTAAATAGCTCAGATAATAGCCAGTAATTCATTCAATATATCCAAATTTCTGTAACAAATAAAATTGACTAATGTAGAAATGATACCTTAAATCATGCTCTGAAGACACAGTCTCTGTTTATTTGGTAATTCTATGGCTCTGATGATGAAAATCAGATTTTGGTTCAGCCAGGCAGCCAAAAAGCATTTTTTGCAACCATAGCAAGAGATATGATTTATACACCACTTTCAACTTGGAAGGTTTCTAATCTTATGAGGTAGAACTATTTATATGTCTATTACAGTCTATCTTTTTAAGAAATGATTGGATGAATAATAATTCATCCAATAATAATCCATCATTCATATAGCAACAAAATGTATATGAATCACTTTTCTTCATGCTTCCACATGAAGGAAAGAACCATTTTATAGATAAATAAACTGAGGTTCAGAAAAGTCAAGTAATGGCTTATGTACATAGCTAGTAGATGCTGGAGCTTAAGTATGAAACCAGATCTTCCTTTTCACTATTTTACATTGCTTCTTCTTTTTCTTTTCTTTCTTTCTTTGTTTGCATATTTATCCAAGGAAAGAAAGCTAGAGGGATATATACTATAATGCATAATTAATGCATTATAATGCATATGACTTATGATTCAAAAAGATAGAGTAGGATAAAGTAGTAGACTAAAACTAAATATGAAATCCTGCTTTTATATTAAAAAAAATCAGTTGCCTAATTATAAGATGGAGAAGATCTGGCTTAGTTAGTTAATGTGAAAAAGAACCAGTGTTGCTTATGATTGCAAATTCAATATGAGCCACAAGCTATGGCTGATAAACAAACACACAGCAAAACAATAAATTTATCTAAGGCTATCTTCATAGAGATAACATGTCCAGACTGTGGAAAGAAACATATATGGCACTGAAATAGCACATAGATGGAGAGAGGTATTACCTAGCTAATCAGACAATCCCTAAATAAGGCATCACACTTAAAGGGCGATATCCACAAACCAAGAAAAGTATAGGGAAGAGTAAGCAGTCTAGCCAGAAGTCTAAGACTAGCTCAGTTAAATGATGTAGCAAAGAAAGAAGTGAAAGTATGAATAAAATGATATCTTTGTGTTCTTTGGATTTGAAAAACCTAAATCTTTTATTTCAGGTCTATGAATTTGGATAGGAAATAAATACAGCTTAATTTTCACTAAAACCTCTAACCAAAATTTAGCATAACCTTCAGTTATGATTGTAAATAATGGATCACAGTTGGATCAGGCATCACTGGGCTGCCATAGGGAACCATAAAGCAAAAAAAAAATGTTTGGAAACCTTGATCTAAATTATCCTTGTCTCTTAAAATAATAATCTATATTGTTTGTAGAAATAAACTATATGAATTGAGGAATGGTATACAGAATCACAAAATTTCAAAAGGAAGGCATCTTAGAGATCATGTAGTCCAAATAACTTATTTTTCAAATGATTAAAATAAGGACTATGTAGATTAAGCCATTTACCCAAAGCCATACTATAACTGATGAGTAACAGAACTAGGACAAAAACACACTGGCCAGTCCAGTGACCTTTTCATTAAATCCATATCAAGGAAAACTGCAATATGGGATAGTATGAGTAATAAAAAACACAATTCCTGCTGAAATAGAACTTATTCACCTAAAGCATGGAGAAAGAATACAGAATAACATAATCATAGCTTTAGATCTAGAAAGGGCTTTATAATTCATCTGGTCCAACTGCCTCATGTTATAAACTAGGAAACTGAAGCCCAGAATTATTAAGTGACTTTGCTGTAATCACAAAATTAGAATCTGAGGCAATATTCAAATATGATGCACAAAGGCAGTCAAGTGTTAATTGTATATGGGATGAGCTGGTCTGTGGAGGAAGCAAAATAATTTATTTGCACCTGAGCATAATATTTTTGGTGTCCTAGAAATGCTTATAAACAAACTTAGCAAAGAAAAAAAAAAAGCAAAATTATACCCTAACACTCAGTTTAAGAGATTCTGAAAAACTGCTCATTTTCCTGTACAACTCCTCCTTAAAACTTAGTCCAGATTGGGTATTAGTAGGGCACCTGCAGGCTCAGATTAAGTAGACTACTTTTCTAACAAACTTTTCCTGGAAAAAGACTGTAATTAAAATATATAGTTTTAAATAGTTTTGTAGGCAGGCTTCACACAAAATAATAGTAAATTGACCATGAAATGTACAAAATAAATAATTAATAAGCCTTAGATGAAGTGATCAGCATAAGTAAATGTTGATTTTTAACCAACTAGATAATTAAAGATAATACCTTAGGTGATTATCAATAAATTGGAAAGTAAGAGTTGCTTCAGAAATCTATAATTCTGATAAACTCCTTTAATCACAACTTTGATTTTGTATACATAGTTTTCATTTGAGAAAACTTGGAAAACAATAACTTTCAATTTCAACTTCCAACTGAAGGACATACTATAAATGTCCTTCAGCAGAAGATACTAAGAGAAACAAGTACTGCATTAATTAATTCGATTTCTCTTCTCATGTTTTAATATGAGGGGCATGTAATAGTCCCTAGGGAACAAACAGCCTTGGTCTTTAAAAAAACCTTCTGACTGGCTATGGTTGCAGGCATGTAAAAACAACAGGGTGCCATGTTCTCATCAGAAGAAAATACAAGCTTTTGAATTACTGTGTAACATTTCTAGATGATCATTCAGGAAGCTATGTGGAGATGTTATTCATCATAGCAGGCTAGAAGATGTAACAGGATCCCATAAGGATCAAATCTTTATCTTTGAGGTGATTTATATTTAAATGAGTTCACCATAATCCTTTAAACTGAAGTGCAAATTGGTTATCAAAGTCCATTACTGGAAAGATTGTTCTGCATGATAATGAATTTCACAATGTTTCCTAAAATGGAAATATTGATTTCAACAGTATCACAGGATATTTCAGTTAAAAAAAAAAAGATTTCAAGATGTTGTCATAACATGACAGGATATATAAAAATTCCATACATCTAAAGTTCTTTAAAGTTCCAATTTGTGTATAAACTTTTTGTTAGGAAGGGAAGGGAAAGAAAGGAGGGAAGGATCCAGACATGTAATTTCACTGGGAAATAAAATTCCTCTACTATTCCAATTTGCAACTATTTTCACAAAAGTATGTGTAAAGGATAAAAGGACTTTTACTCAGGTCTTTCTCATTCTCATGCTGCTACCTCACAGTGTCTTTCTTGGGCATGACTGTATCTTCAGTGTGGTTATGGGAGAGTTTTAAGTGAGAAATCATTGATTTTTGTGTTCTTAAAACATTTTATTTGTCCAGACATTCCATACAAAACTAAGGGATAAGGAATAAAACTAAGGGATTAGAGAAATAGAAATGATAGTTGAAATACTTAAGTATTTGTTTTATGGTTGCTTGACCTATTATTTCTTATTATTTTAGTCACTTTTTCCTTTAGTGATGGTGATGTCAGTGTCACCCATACTCAGGATGTGTGGAACTCTTACAGAGTATAGTTTCATCCTTACAACAATGATATAGGATCAGACTCTTTAAGACTGAGCCCATGATAATTAGTTTTCTGAGTCAAATGATCTTTAACTGAGTGACTGAATGTCTTGGGTCAAATGAATGTAGGTTAGGGTGATTCTAGCTGAAGCCTTATGTCAGAGGTGGCATCCCAGGGAATGGTTCCACTTGATAGTAAAAAGCTAGAGTCCAATCATATACTTTTATTAACCAGCATCATCTTAGTCATAATGTTGCTTTCTGAATGATGGGACTGAAGGAGGAGATCAGATTGCGGGCAGGATTTCTCTTTGCAAAGCAGATTTGAATACTGATATTGTGTTATGAAAATCTGCATCTTTTCATTGCAATTGTATTACATCAAATGTTTTTAATCCTTAACTATATTTTGATACTGATAATAGTTAGATGTAAATTCTACAATTGTCAGTCCCAGAATAAGCAATTATTCATAATCTTTGAAAGGACAAAATTCTATCCCATCACTTCAAGTCCCAGTTTTGTGGCTTTATGACTAGCATCTATAATACATAATAAAAGCTCAGCAAAGTTTCTCCTCTTATTCTGTGCTGTCAGTGTGACTTATAGTGCTGTCCTGGTCTCATTTACCTCCTAATGACCTGTCTATGACTACACATCATTTTCACTTACCTGCCTCAGCCTTCTGCTGCTTTTCAATCTTCTCCAGTCTCCCTAGCAAGGAGTCAATTTTAGTTTTGATTTGGGTTAATTCTTTCTTGATTGTCTGTAACTCATCTGATTTCACTGGAAGGGGGGACAAAGGAAAGAAAGAGACATAACATGAAATACACTCTGATTCACTCAAAGAACCCCCAGTCTCTGTATGTCCATGCCAATGTATGCAGCAGAGTACCTAATATTACTGGCTTCTAATATTAGGAGCCTCTTATTTCTTACAGGACTTGTGGGAACGGACATTTAAAATGGAATTCTTTCAGATTACACTACTGAAAATCAGTTGACAATGGGTTATACAAAGGGATGGGAAGCTTGAAAATAAGATATAAAATGACTCAAAGTATAATAATAGGTTCAGTCTTGAAAAAATTATAGCAATGCCTGTAAGTCTATAACACAGTGTGCATTTAAAGAGAAGGATGACTGAATCATTATAGGCACAAAATCATTTACTAACACTATTTTGTGAGGCCACATTGCAATATTATATCTCACCAGGTACTTTAAATTTTTATTCAAGTGCTAGGTGATATACTGAAACCAATATACAACATCAACCTTTTAAAATGATCATTTATAAAGTTTTTAAATAATCATGCTAAGAAGTAATGAAGGTGAATGCCATATGAATAGAAAGGGAAAAAAAACATTTATTATTTCATGATCAAGAATTTATCAAACACTCACCATGTGCTTGATACTATGCTCAGTCATACATAGTCAAAAATATTCCCTACTCTCAGAGGATTCACAGTCTGAAGTGGAAAACATCATACATGGGAAATAGTGTACAAGCAATAAGTATCTTCGATAAATAGGAAGTAACCTCAGAGAGAATACATTAACATTAAAAGACTCTTGGAAAGGTTTCTTGTAGAAGGTGAGATTTTAGCTGGGATATGAAGAAAGCATAGAAAGCAGGAAAAAAAGAAATTAAGAGGAAAAGAAGCTCAAGCCTGAAGGAGAGCCAGTAAAAATGGCCAGAATCTGGAGCTGGAGTGTTCTGTGAGAGAAAGAAATCCTGTTTCACTTCGTTATAGATTGGGGGGATTGGGAGAGTAAAGTATAAGAAGATTCAAAGACTAGCAAGAGTCTAGATCACAAAGGACTTTATAAGTCAAACAGAGGATTTAAATTTGATCCTGAAGGTAATAGAGAACTGATGTGTAGGTGGGTGACATGGTCAGACTCCATGCTTTTGGAAAATCTGGTCACTCATCAGAGTCTATACTAGAGTGGGGAGAGACTAAGGATAAGAATGCCAAGGAGCTGGCTCATGAAAGTATCAGAAGTAAGGTGATGAAAGCTGGCATGAGGGTGATGGCAGCATGAGAAGAGAAAGGGCAAATGTTATTAAAGTACAATTGACAGAACTTGGCAACAGATTAGAGATAGGGGGTTGAGAGAGAATGACATTTTGGTTACATATCTGGGTAACTGGGAGGATGATGGTGACTTGATACTATTGGGGAAGAAGTGGAAGAGAGGACAATTTAGGAAGGAAGACATCTTACTTTTGGACATGTTAACTTTAAGATGTCTACAGCATGGCTAGTTTGTGATATCCAATAGGTAGTTGGAGATATGACTAGAAGTCAGTGCAGAGGTTAGAGCTTGATAAACAGATCTGAGAATTATATATATAGAGATGACAACAGAATTTGTGATTGTTAATGGGATTACCAAGCAAAAGAATATAACAATAGAAAAAAAGCCAAAGAAAAAAAAGATATGTATAACACTACAATTAGTAGATAAGACTTGAATTATAATTGTTGAGGAGAACAACAAACAGTGACCACACAGGTAGTAGAAGAACTAGGAGAGATTAGTGAAAACTTACATAAAAGAGAGGATAAAGAAATGTCATTAACACAGTCAAAGGTTGCAGAAAGGTCCAGAAGGATGATGAGTTAGAAAAGGCCATTAGATTTAGCAATTTATATGTCATTAGTATTTTGGAGTGAGCAGTTACAATTGAATGTTTAAGTAAGAAGACATACTCCATCGAATTAAGAAAAAAGAGAGAAAGGGAAGCATTCATGGTGGATAGCTTTCTAAAGGAGTCTGTAAAGGAGATATAGGATGATATGAAAGGGCTAAGATATAGGATGATAGCTAATAGAACTCATTATGAGGGTTTTTTTCTTTTTTTTTTTTTCTTTTTTGAGGCTGGGTCTTGCCCAGGGTCACACAGCTAGGAAGTGTTAAGTGTCCGAGAGCAGATTTGAACTCCGGTCCTCCTGAATTCAGTGCTCTATCCACTGCGCCACCTAGCTGCCCCATGAGGGTTTTGGTTTTTTTTAAGCAAAAGGGAGACAAGGGTATGTTTGTAAGCAGCACTGAAAAAAAACAGAAAGCAGGGAGAGATGGAAGATTAGTGAGATAGTGAGAACGATAGAGAGGACAATTTAAGGAAGAAAATAGAAAAGCCTGGAGTCACTAATATATATAAAAGGCTGTGCCTTGGCAAGATGAGTTACCTCTTCAGGTAAAACAGAGATGAAGGATGAGCCAGTTGGGGAAGACAGCTGAGTAATGTGAGAAGAGGAAAAGAACAACTCTTAGTAAATGGACTCACTTTTTCAGTGAAATATGACACACACTTGCCATGAAGAGGGATGAAAGGGTTTGGAAAACTTGCTATAGTGAATGAATAGTGAAAAAGGATTATTTTGCCACTGTGATAGCTCAATTGAGATGATGCAACATACATTTATAGTGGACCTAGTCAGTATGGTTTTCTGATTTTTTCCAGCTTCTTTAGCATATAAATAGAAACAAGGGCAGTGGGCTGAGGGAGTGATACAAAGTTGGATCTTGGTAGAGCAAAACTGAGGGGATAAGGGACTTGAGAGCTTAAGAAAATGTAGAATTGAATTGGCATCAATATTCAAGACAGGGTGATCAGTTTAGGAGTGATAGCCTAAGAAAACCTGAAGAGTTAATGGGATTAAAGGCTCCGGTGTGGATGAAGAACAGGATTAGGGTCTGTAAGACAGGAGAAAAAAAATAGAAAAATAAAATATTGTGATGCGATGGAATAATCAAAGTTCATAATTGTGGAACATGACATGATCAAGAGAATTGCCAGCCGGGATCATGAAGGCAGAATTAATTAGAGGCAGGACCTGGATATAAGGTTTTAGGGACAGGGAAGAAGCAAGGATGACATTCTGGATGACTGGGAGGAGGAAGGTGCCATTAAACAAATAGGAAATATAAATTGGAGAGAAGTTTAGAGTAAATCACAAGCTCTTTTTTTTGGACAAGTTTAGTTTCAGATAACTACAGCACATCAGGGAGGAGATATCCATGAAGCAGATTAATGACATGTGACTAAAACTGAAGGAAGAGATTAGAGCTGGATAGCTCCTAGATAGATCCAGAAGTCAGTTATCTACATAGAGAAGATGCTTAAATTCATGAAAACCAATGAGATCTCCAGAATCAAACATATAGAAAACCCATAACAGTTTCTTGGGGATACAATTTTATATAACCAACTGATTATGAAGATCTGTCAATTATATTTTTCAGTAGACTCTCAGAAGTCTTTTACTCTTTCTTTCCCTTCATAAACCTCCAATCCATTCTTTATCCTATTCCCAGCATATGATATATGATACATATCTTATATAGCTATGATATAGCTAGCTATATCACTTCTCCAGTGACACCTAATTATTTATCAATAAAAGTTCTAGTCCTTTTCCCTGACATCCACAACCCTTCAAAGACTAAAATAAATCTATCTTTCATACATATTCCATATAAATTTTTTCCCCAAAAATGGTACTCCAGCCAAAGTGGATTGCTCTCTGTCCCCTAACTACATTTTTTTCTCAATCTCCATAGTTTGGTCATTGTGCTCCCTACAACTGAATTATATTTTTTCTTTGAGTTTGTTGAATTCCTGCCAATTTTTCAAAATACAATTCAAATGACAAATCCTTCAGATGTCCCTTTCTAATCTCCTTTGATCAATAATCTCATTAGGTTTCATAGCACACCATGTTTTCTGTTTCATAATTCTCAGTTCCCTTGCCATATTATTATTCAGATCATAGTTATCTCTCTTTGGGTCTTATCTCTCTACTGCAGTGGGTGGAAGAAGTTTGTAAATGTAGAAGCCAAGATGGCAAATTAGAGGTAGCAATTGAACTGAACTATCTCCACATTCCCCTCCAAATAATTTTAAAACAACACTTCAAATAAAATTTTGGAGCTGAAGAGTCAACATAAGGATCAGGATGAAATTTTTTACCAGCCTAAGAAAATTTATGAGGTTAGCAGGAGACAGCTTTGACACAAAGGTGCAAGCCTCTTCAGAGTGCACATAGGGGCAGCAATAGTGGAGGCAACAACAACAGCAGTTCTGGGAGCTCTCAGCCCAGAGACAGTAAGGATGTCAGACAACTAGTCAAAAAGAGATTACAGTGGACCCTTTGTTGGACTGAGGAACAGCTGACACTGACCGGCAAGTCTATTGCCATACAAAAATCTGGGTTATACTTCTAGGGAGGGAGCATCAGTTTGGTCAAAAGGGAGCAGAGACCCTGGTTTCAATTCTAAGTCATACAAGAATGCTAGTCCTTATGGCTGCAAGGCATTAGGGACCCTCTTTGGGTAAAGACCAGAGTATAGGTCAAGAGAGTAACAATCATATGTGTTCCAGAATCATATAACATTAGAAGCACAGGAAATTTGCACTGAAAAAGTTGTGACATACAATCATGATGGAGTACTATTGTGCTATAGGAAATGATGAGAAGCAAAATTTCATGAAAACTTGGAAAGACCTATATGAATTGATGCAAAGAAGGACTTAGAGATCATTGTGCAAAGTAACAGGAATGTTGTAATTATGATCAACTGTGAAAAACCCATACACGCATCAATATAATAATCTAAGACAATTCCAAAGGACTCATAATGAAAAACTGCTATCCACTTGCAGAAAGAGAATTAATAAACTGAGTGCAAATTGAAGTTTTATTTTTTCATTTAATTTCTCATCACTTTTTTTTGAAATGCGGCTAATATGGAAATATGTTTTGCAAGATTTCATAGGTATAATTGATATTATATTATTTGTTTTTTCAGTGATTAGGGGTGGTATAGAAGGAGGGAGAGAATCAAATACTCAAAATTTAAAAATAAAAGTATTAAAATAAATAATATATCACCCCTCTCCCTTCTTACCACTCAAGGAACAAGTTCTGTGTTTTACAAATACTAAGTTCTCCAATCCCACCTGCAAAGTAGTCATCAACTTTATCTATTCACAGGATTGGCCCCAAAGGAGTTCTTCTCTTATATAAAAATACAGGAATGAAGCCAAGGGTAGCCTGTCTCTGACTAAAGAGGTACCATCAAACTTTGTGATAAACATAGCTGGATTTAACTGGGAGTGGGAGGTATATATTTGGGGACTCTGGATGCTTCCAGATTATCTGCATTCATAATTATTGTTCCTCTTTTACCTCACAATATTAATTTCATTGCATTGGAAATTTTGGCTCCTCTATAAGGATAACAGTTTTTGGTTTTGAATCCATGAAAGTCATAGTTGAAGGAAATTTAGAAAAATATTTTTCTTTTACAGCAGTTGAAAGGAAATTCTGCTGATTAGTTCTTATGGCTGAAAAATTAAGAAACAATTCTTTACTACAACAGAACATGTCTTGATGTTGCAGTTGGAGAGCACACCCATGTCTTAAATAAATTATTATTTGGGTTTGAATGTTAAAGGAATAATAACAACAAAAATAGAAGCAACAACTACTACCTTGAAAATGATAATCTTTATGATGATTAAAATGATGACTCATAGGCCTAATGTGATTTAAGGCTGCATGGGTTAGTGGATAAATCAAACAACCAAAACACATTTATTAAGAATCTACCATGTACAAAGTACATATTGTACTTTAGGGGTACCAAAAGTGGTAAAAGATAGTCCATTTTGAATTTGATGTTGCTGTGTGGGAATATAATCTAACCTTTATTACTATCAGACAAATATTTAAGACCTTGTTATAGATCGGTTGTGTAGCTTGAAAGAGTTCTCACATAGATGAAACCCTAGCCCCTTGATATTTTAATTTAAATTATTCTTTTGATACTTTATAAACAGCACCTTGAAGTTGTTATTATAAATATAACTATCACCTATTAATCTCAAGCAAATTGAGAATCAGAGAGATAAATGGAGTTTTCCATTGTCTGATGGCTACTAAGTATGGGAATTTTGACATGAACCCTGATATTATGCCTCCAAATGCAAAGTTGTTTTCTTTTTAACTACTTCATAAAATTATTCTTTTAATAACTGTTATCTGCCTTTTCCTTTCCCTCTCTTCCAGGCAAAAATCTCCTCATTTATTCTTTTTTTTTTTTCCTCCCCATTTTTTCCATTTGTTGTCCTTTAATAACAATAAAGCATATTTTAAAAGTGTATGTAGGGAAAATAAAGATTCATAGAAAAAATAGACAGTCAACAAACATTAAATGACTACTACTTGTTAAGCACTGTTAATCACTAGATATGTAAAGAAAGGCAAACATAGCTCCATATTCTCAAGAAGCTCAATAAGCAGGCAATAAGCAAACAACTGTGCAAAAATATAATATATGCAGAACAAATTAAGGACCATCATAAGACAGAAGGCATTATAATTTAGTGAGGATCAAAAGAGGCTTCCTGTGAAGGTGGGGTTTTACTGTGACTTGACTAAAACCAAAGAGAGCAGAAGATAGAGGTGAAGGAGTGAATTCCAGTTATGGGGGACAGTCAGCAAAACTGTCTAGGCTCATAATATAAATTAACTTATTGGAGAAACGGAAAGGAGGGCACTATTACTGGGTCCTATAGTATTTTAAAGGTAGGGATGACGTATATATTATAAAAAGAGTGAAAAGATAGGAGGAGGACCATTGTTGAATATAGATGAAGTGATTATAATTGATCCCAAGAGAAGATAAAGTTGCTCAACTCTTTGTTTTCATGTCCTCTGCCAAGAAAAATGACCACTGAACTGTAATCAATAGCATAAAATGGATAGCAGGTACTTTATATTCAAATACTTAAAGAGAGACCTAGTTGCTTTTGATGAGTTCAGTTCATTTGGTTCTGATGGCTCAGATAAAATATAACTAGGGTACTGAAAGAACTGGCAAATATGATTGCTAAGTCATTTTCAGTAATCTCTGAAAGACTAGAGAATTGGAGAAGCAATACAATATTGGAAAATAGCAATTAAGAAAAAACAAAAAGGAAGAGAACAGAACATGCAAACTAGAGTCCAATCAGGTTGGATGGTTAATGGATATTCAAAGAAAAGAAAAAAAGAAAAGGGCTTTATCATAAAGGGCCGACAAGGCTTTAGCAAGAATAAATAATGTCAGACTACCCTAATTTCCTTTGTTAACAGTGTTACTAGCCTAGTAGGTCAGATGAATGCTATAGATAGTTCACTCATCTTTAGTAAAAGATTTGATAAAGTCTCTTATTCCATTCATATGGAGAAGATAGAAAGGTGTGGGGCTCAATATTATAATTAGATGGATTTGGTATTGTACAACTTATCTCAACAAGTAGACTATGTGCCAAGTACAGTGTGAGTTACTGGGGATATAATTATAATAAATTAAACAATCCCTGCTAACAAAATAATTATAGTCTAATGAAGATCAGATTTTAGGTTACCCATACATTTCAATTATACAGTAGAAGATATTTCTATATATGTATATGTCTGTATTATATAAATGAGCAGAGAGTGATGAAGTGAAATAGTTCTTCATTTCAATAATATCTGCATATCCAATTTAGTTCCAAATTTCCAATGAACATGATTTTCTATATCTACTTCCTTCTTCCTCACTTATAATGATCTCACATTGGGCATTCCCTGAAGATTACTGAGCCAAATGGAACATTTAGTTTGATTCTCTTCAGCCCTCAGGAAACATTTAATATTTAATCAAAATATATTACAATTCTATTTCTGCTTGAGCTATAGTCATAGTTCAATTATAAACTCATTTTAAGAGATTTTAAACCTAGAAAAAAATCTTTTATGCTTAAATCTTATTAACAAAATAGATTGGGTGAGGTTTTTTCCCTTAAAAATTCTCAATTATTAAAGCAGTTATTTATTTGTATTTTCATAAGTTGTCAAGTCATTTGTGAAATAAAAATCACAAAACTTAGGTATTTTGGGGAATAAATACTTTAAAAATGCCAAACAACAAGCAAGAGAATAGTTTTAAGATGAGGAATTATGCTTTATGTCAATTATTTGGGAAATATAGAAGTATCATTTTTGAGTTGTTGATAAATTGAAAAGAAACATTTTCTTCCACAACTGCAAATTGATTCTCCTTTGAAGAATGATTCACATTTCTTTTTCTAGGAGCATGTCATGTAGTTTTACTTAAAGCTATCAAATAAAATGCCAAACGTTTTGTCCTATTGCTTTAAATTTCAATGCGGGAGAAAATGGCAGGTCAAAATGGTATAGTTGATGAAAACAAATGGAGTCCTTTCCAAAACTGCAAAATCATTTTTTTTTTTTTTTTGCAATAGGAATGTGACTGCCTCTCTTACGTTCATTTACACTTTAAAAATCTTGATGTGGCTCCTAAAACAACTTGAAACCTAAAAGCCTGCTATGTCTTCTGTCATTGACCTCATGTTATTTTGCTACCTTTGAGCCTGATCCAATCTACTCTCAGAGGTAATAATAATAACTTTTTATGATGTTAATTCCTTACAACCACACTGTACAGTAAGCAATTGGTGTTTTTATTCCCATTGTTTGCAGGAGAAAACTGAAGCTCAAAGAGGAGAATGACTTGTCCATACTCACAGAATTATAGAATTTCAAAGTGGAAAGGGACCACTTTGACCATCTAGTCCAACAATATCAAAAGAGAATCCCTATTGCAACAAACCAAACAAATGGTCATCCAATTTTTGATTGACAGCTCTAGATAGAGGGGAACCCTTTTTGTCCCAAGCCAGTCCATTCCATTCTAAATGGTAGAAACTTTCTTCTTAAGCAATCTTAACTTTATGCAACTTCTACCCATTGTGCCTAGTTCTTACACTTGGGACACAAAGAAAAGTCTGTCCCTGCACCACAGGATAGCTTTGAAGTACATTAAGACAGTTAAGAGACCCCCTCAAAATTTCATCTAAACACTCCAGTTCCTTAACCCAATCTTTTGATGATTGTTAATTTGAAGACTTTCATCATCCTAGTGGTTTTCCAGTTTACAATTATTCTTCCCAACCAATCCTTCCTAAACTGTAATGTCTACATCTGGGCACAGTTACTTTATGGAAAATTCACACATGGCAAGAGCTCAAAAGGTGGTCAGAAAAATAGATATAAGGACACTCTCAAATCTCTCTTAAGAGCTTTAGATGTAAAAAATGAGAGACACTAGCACAGGACTGCCCAGCATGATGTGCCCTCATCAGAGAAGGTGCTGTGCTTTGTGAGCAAAGAAGTGAATTAGCTTAAAAGAAACATGAGATGAGCAAAGTTAGAGAAGCTACCCCAAATGATCATAGGGACTATTTTGTGTCTGACTTGTGGCAGAGCATTCTGGGCTTGTGTAGGTCTGATCAAGCAGTCAAAAATACTGTAATTTGCCTCTAACATAGTGATGTCTTTTTGATTCTCTTCAGCAATGAAGGACAACAACCAACCAACCAATCCTTCCTAAACTTGTCTACATTGGGGCATAATATTCCAGATGTTATCTGACCAGGAAAATGCACATGTTATTCTTGGGAAGTTATGCCTCATAATATAGTCTAAGATTACATTTCTGGTCACAGTCAAAACCAGAATTTGGGATATGAATGAGATTGAGTAAGGGCTCCCTGAACAAAAAGGCTTCTATTCCTTGAATTTCGTTCAAGAAATAGCTTGGCAATTTGGTCAACTCCTGTCCTCTGTCAGGACAAATATTTTACATTCTGTTTATTAGCTGATAGAGTGTTCATTACTTTTTCTTAACATCTGTCTCCTCCTCACCTAGCTTGTAAACTATTTGAGAGTAGAGGCTCTATAATAAATAGAAAATTTATAAGATCCCTTGAATTAATTGTTTGTATTGTTCACCTGATTTTGTTATCATTGGGTCATTTTAGTTGTATCCAATTTTTTGTGATCCCATTTTGGATTCTGTTGGTAAAGATAATGGAGTGGTTTGGCATTTCCTTCTTCAGGTAATTTTATGGATAACAAACTGAGGCAAATGGGGTTAACTGACTTGCCTAGAATCACAAAGCTCATCATGAATTCACTATTTCCTACTCTTAAGTTTAGATAAAATACTAGGCCTGGAGTCAGAAAGACGTGTTTCATTAGTTCAAATCTGGGCTCAGATAATAATTATATAAGCCAGGGCAAAGCACTTAACTTCTTTTGCCTCAATTCCTCATCCGTAAAATGAGCTGGAAAAGGAAATGGCAAACCACCCCTGTATCTTTGCCATGAAAACCCCAAATGGGGTCACAGTTAGACATGACTTAAAAGGATTGGACAATAAGCAACAACTCCAATTCAATCTCTTTAAATCCTGGTCATGCTTTTTTATAATTAAAAGGAATGATAAAAATTGATAAAGTAATGTTTAAAAGATCAGTGTCCACACAATTTAGCTGTTATTGTTGGTCAATAAATTTGTTAAAAAAAAAAAAGGAATAAATTATATAATCAGAAGAATTGAAATAATCTTGCAAAAAGGAGGGTTTTGAAGAGAAATGCGGTCTGCTCTCTGAAGCAAATATATATATGTATATATATTTATGGGTTGCTTTAATTCATCAGGATTCCAAGGACTTGTCTAGGAACAGAGAGGACTTATATGTTTTTTTGGACCCCTCAGAAGAGTTGGTCCAGTTTTTTGTATATGATAGGCACTGAGTAAATATTGGTTGATTGATGTGTAATATTAGTGGTTTGTAGTTAGTGTTTGACTATTATTTTGCAATTGTGGCAACCATACAAAATCTATTTCTTATACAGATGAGTTATTATAGTCTTTCTAACATTTGGGTTTAAGAGCTGGGCAAGAGATTAAGATCAAGAAGGCTTGAATTTTAAATTTACTCAACATATATTATGGTCTGGAAGCTATTTGTGATTTAATTTATTTTTGAGCAGTTAAAATGTATTTAGAAGAAAGTTTTCTCTCCAACTTGTTCTTTTATCATTCATTCGTTTTCTTTCCTGCTAGACACTAAGAATTCATAATGTTCTAAGCATAACTATTGTGCTATTTACTAAAACAAATACTAAATTCCTCTGTCATTGTTATTGAATTATTTTAGAGCATTAAATGAACTCTTGGCCATGGGTTAGTCATTTTATGCCCAGGAACAATTGCCATGTTAACTATGTTCAAATATGAACAGCAGCTCACAATAGATGGAAGCACAGTTAAGGAAAATAAGATTGACAGAAGAAAATTTTAAGATTAAAAAAAAGAAAATTATAGATAAAAATGGTGTTTTAAAAATAATAGTAAACAATCAGTAAGTGCCTGTGTCCAGAGAATATCTATTCTAGATTTAATCAGGAGGAAGATCTGAGTTAGAATCTTGTCTGACCCTGGGAAAATCACTTAACCCCAATTGCCTCAGGGGAAAAAAACTTATTAACTTGGTAACCACAGGAAAATAATTTAACCTCATTGGGCCTTACCTGTAAATGGAGAAATAATACTTTAAAACATACCTTATAAGATTGTCGTAAAGCTCAAACAAAATAACATGTCAAGTGTTTTACCAAACCTAAAGTACCACATAAATATCAGCTACAAATTATTATAACATTAAATTACTATTATATTACTATTATTACCAACAAACATGATCATAAGGCTATATTATATGATCAATACATTAGAGAGTTCAAAAAGTTAGTGCTTGTTGAATAAAAACATTGGCTGCTAATATGGAATAAATTCTAATATGATATAAATCATAAATACATTCAACAACTAGAAGCTTATGAATTTCATTTCCACAAAGACTACTTTATAAGGAATGCTGAGTAAGTTCCTCTAACTGGTAAGGTAGTTTTAGACTTACGTTTTTCCACTTGAAACATTGTAAAGTGGTGATGAGGAAAACTAACACAATTCCTGAGATTATTTGTTTTAGCTTTCTTTGTTTAATCTTTGTTTAGAAGCCAAAAGAAAAAAAAGAATAAATTTAAGATTATACATATTATTTTGACTATTTCCTCTAAATATCCTCTCTAAATTTTTTTTAAGAGAGAAAGAAACAAAGTAGAAAATTTCTTAGTTCTCTCTCTGAAGAAGTTGGTTGTTTTTTTCCTGATAAAATTTTTGACAATATAAGCAGATTACATTATGTTCTAGCCAGCAAAATGATGTTTCTGCTTTATGCTGAGAAAAGAAATCTAATCTGAAAAGGAAATTGGCGTACAAGACTATATTGAATATGTCTGTCTATCAAAAGTGTTTGCTTTTTTAGTTTATATTGTGTAAAGAATTTATCTTCATTTCATTCTTACACCTTGCTGCAAATCTACCTCAGTAAAAATTATCAGGGAATTGGGACAATTGCGCAGATAATCTAATACTTTTTACTTTTTCACTAGTTTCATCTTTCCTATTCCTCCCTTTCATATAACCTTTCACATAAATCATTCAAAATAGTGTTTAAATTGCTTCCAGAAAGGATCTGACTTGAGTTTAGAATAATATTTTCAAAATGCTGGTAAAGATACAGCTTAGAAATTGCAGTAAAATGTCAAATCATGATTAATATTTATTTTTATAGCATACAGTAAACGTGCTTACTAAATATTAGTTGGATTTATAGGAAACCAGAGAGATCCATGATTGGAGATGAAGGAGAGCATTGTTACTTATTAAAGGCTTACTAAAAGCTTGTTAGTGACTAAATATTGTGGGCTTAATTCAGATCATTAAGTAGGATTTGGTTATCAAAGTGAAAATAATGGGATCCATGGGTATCAAAAGATAAAATTGTAGTAAAATATTTTTACATTCTACAATAATCTATAAATTCCTTATGCAGAAAGGAAGGGAATAAGAATCATCAATGAGATTTGTTCTTTAGACTTTAGGGAAATAATTTTCTAAGAATTCAGAGAAAAATTAGAAAGCTTTCCATGACCAAGGAGTCTAAAAAGGGTAATTTGATTTAAAGGGGACCAAGAACTTTTTAAGAATTGAATTTTAAACATAAAACTATAAATAATATTGATGAAGAAGGAAAAAGAGAAAGTGACCATAGTTGATTCCACAATTTAAAAATCAGATGATTAAGGAAAAAGCAAAGATCAAGGAGAAGCTAGGAGGCAGAGTGGAAAGAGCTTCAGGACTGGAGTCAGGAGGATCAATGTTCAAATATGGACTTAGACCTTACCTGTGTAACTCTGGGCAAATCAGTAAACTTACATTTTTCTCAATTTCTTCATCTGTTAAATGGGGATAATAATAACACTCAAATCTCAGGATTGTTTTGAGGATCAAATGAGATAATAATTTTAATGTGCTTAGCACAGTATCTGGCACATAAGCATTGTGTATTTGATGATGGTGATGATTACTAGGAATGTGACCCTGGGGAAATTACTTAATCTCTGTTTGCTTCAGTTTCCTCTTCTGCAAAATGGGGATAAATTAGCCCTTTCTACTTTTTCCATTTTTCTTATATTTGACATATTTTTCAGTTCACTAACACTGGCCTCCTGGATGTTCTTTTACAAGACTATCTACATAGTAGACTTTTAATAAATGATGACTGATTGATAAGATTGCTATGAGGACCAAGTTAATAACTGTAAAGCACTTGACACAAGGCCTAACAGTTTGTAAGCATTATATAAATGTTATCTATTATCATTAATGAAGTATCTACTACATACCAGGTGTGCTATGTTGGATGCTAAAAAAGACAAAATGAACTAGTCTTTTTCCTTAAGAAGCCTATAGTCTGTTCTGGGGTGTTAATTTTGTCTCTTTATAGGCAGATACAAGGTAATTTTGAAGGGGAAGGTATAGCTAGGTTCCAATTAGTATGAATAATGAATCATGTGAAGTAGTGGCATTATTTCAATTTGTCCTGCATATATCCATTGGGCTGGAACCAATTACAATATTTGACATAATTAGAATGTAAAAAATTGCAAATTCAAATACCTGTGACCACTTATTGGGTTCATTATTTGAACTAATTTGAACCCAACTGTACTAGTCAGTGGTCAAGTGGGAGCTCAGCAGTCTGGTGATATTTCATGTATAATACTAAAGGAAGGGTATAAAAATGAGAATAAGTATGAAGTTATAGAATTAGTAATATATGTATATATTAATTTAATTAAGTATTACATAATTGCTAGCTATTATTGTTGATATTATTGTTATTTTAAGGAGTAAGGTTACTTCCTCTATAGATTGGCAATTCCTTTGGAAGACAGTGAGAGGTTAAGTGACTTGACCAGGATAACAGCCAGAATATGTCAGTTGTTGGACTTGCATGTAAAATTTTCTAATTGTGATGCTGGATTTCTGTCCATTATGCAACATGCCTGTCTTATGCTTATTAGGAGGAATATTTCAGCTCACTGGGAAAGTAGCAAGAAGAATTGCCCAGAACATCAGGTGGACCCTCTGCCCAGGTTTAACTAAGAGTCAATGATGGAAGAATATGTCCTGGATTGAGTTAAATTTCATGAGGGTGGATGATTAAGTGTTGGGGGATGTTGTGTATGGTATTCATGCTTTAGTTACTGTTTGGATTAGATGGCTTTAAAGTTCTCTTCGAAGTCCAAGACTGGGATTTTTATAATGTTAGGAACCAGCGTAGGCCATA
Organism: Sminthopsis crassicaudata; assembly: GCF_048593235.1. Taxonomy (NCBI): domain Eukaryota; kingdom Metazoa; phylum Chordata; class Mammalia; order Dasyuromorphia; family Dasyuridae; genus Sminthopsis; species Sminthopsis crassicaudata. The sequence goes on along the minus strand of NC_133617.1, from coordinate 297,876,177 downwards.
CTTAAAGATCAACCCAGAGACCCATCTGAATGAAACAAAGGTATAGTGGTAGGGGAGGAGGAAAGGTATAAAGTGTTAGGGTGCATTGCAGATTAGTTTAAATGCCAGATCAAGGAGACTGGAAAAGTGCAGACAAAGGGGGATTCTTACAATTGATCCGCAGAGAGACAATGTGGTGGGATGGACGAGGTGGTGGCTCTTGGACTCAGAAAGATCTGGTTTTTAATTCCTGCCTTTGACAGTGGCTTTGTGATCTTAGAGAAGTCATATAACTTCTAAATAGTGTGAGGAATTCTTTAAGAGTATATATGGCAGAATGGTTGTATATCTACCTAGTGGGAGTTTCTTTACTAGGAAGTAGATTCCAGCACTGATAAAATTACAGCTCTGAACAACAACAAAAAAGTTTATTAGTAGTGCATTGATACTATTGTTTGAGGCACATAAATCTGGCAGAGGTATGCAGGATGGATTAAAGAGACAAACTGCAGGTAGGGAAACCAATTAGAAGGTTACTGAAATACCCCAGGTAGCCAAACAATCAGATGGCCTTACCAACATGGCAGCATGAGAATAGAGACTTCAGGACAGATAACAGAGATAATCAGTAATATTTGTAGTTTTAGAGGATGAATTTAAATGACAAAACACACTTTGATATGACCAACATAAGCACACTAGAAAAGCAGCTAATCTTTGATATTTGTTAAATACTGTATCTTCTAGAGATTCTTTTGCTATTTTTATTTTTTAAATATCCAAAGCATGGCCCATCACTGTAATATTCATTTTTGCCAATAAGAACATTCTAGATTAGAAATATTTTAAGTACCATCTTTGTTATATGACAGCATTACATAGCATTAGCCAAATCAAGACTTTACTGAATCTTTTTAGTTAGACTTCTTTACAGAGATAAAGATTGCTGCATCTGCTATAGATTAATATAAAATCACGGTATCATAGGAAGAGCTGAAAAGCACTTAGAGATAAACCAGTCCAACTTCCTACTTGAATATCTGAAGTTCATGATGAAATAATTTGCTAAATGTCTCTGAAAAATTCTTTCTGGAACTTTTTTTTTTTTATTTACATCTTTATTTTAATAGTGAAATTGCCTATTAAGAATGACATCATAATATAATAATAACACCTAGCATTTATATAGTGCTTTAATGTTTGAAAGAACTTTACAAATATTGTCTTATTTAATATTATGCCAAGTATTTGATGAATTGAATCATTTTTAATTTTCTGTGTAGCCACATTCCCCCCCCTCCAGGCTGGGGCTAAGTGACTTGCCCAGGGTCACACAGCTAGGAAGTGTTAAGTGTCTGAGACCAGATTAGAACTCTGGTCCTCCTGAATTCAAGGCTGGTGCTCTATCCACTGCACCACCTAGCTGCCCCCCACCTTTTTTTTTTTTTTTTTTTTTTTTGCTTTCAGATTATTTTAATTGTTGTTCAGTCATTTATTTCAAGCCTGTCTGATTATATGTGACCCAATTTGGAGTTTCTTGGAATGGGTAGTGGAGTCGTTTGCCATTTCCTTCTTCAGTTCATTTTACAGATGAGGGAACTGAGGCAAATAGTTAAGTGACTTATCCAGGGTTACACAGCTAATAAGTTTCTCAGGCCACATTTGAACTCAAGAAGATAAGTCTTTCTGACTTTAGGCCTGGCATTCTATTGACTTTATCTCCTAGATGTTCTTTTAGACTGTCATCTTTTCAATTAATTCCAAGTTGACAGCTCCATGAAGGAACAGGTTTAGGAACTCCATGAATAAAAATATCTATCACTTGAATAGTATTTTAAGGTTTTAAAGCACTTTAAATGTAACCTCACTGTATTCTCACAACTCATGAGGTAAGTGCTATTATAATTTCCATTTTACAAAGGCAAATAAGAGAAGGTATGTGACTTGACAAGATCCATATAGCTGATGTCTAAAGGAAAAATTAACTTGGATCTTTCAAGCTAGACACTCTGTAACTGGACTCTAACATAGTGATGTCATTTTGGTTCTCTTTGAGAAAGAAGGACAACAATCAACACTCTGCATTCTCTGTACCCCTAATGCTTCAAAGAAACAGAAAGAACTATGTAGGCAGGAACAAAGAAGCAAATTCTGGTTGACTAGAAAGAAAAACTTGCTAACAATGGAATGGTTTTTTTCAGTGATTTTTCAGTGGTTTCAGGCAAAGGCTGGATAAACACTTGTTGCTCTGAGGAGCAAATTCATCTTCAGGTAAATATTGGACTAGGTTGTCTCTGGAGGCCCTATGAACTGAAAACTTTATTAGATGCAAATTATATAAAAGGGAATTCTTGCAGGGTGATTTGTGTTTTTGTTCTGTTTTGTTTTTACCATTAAGAAACTATAGCCTATACCTATAACTCATTTATTATTCTTTTTAAAATGCCTTTATGCAGTCAGCATTTCTGCAAAACCTATTTTATGACTACACAATTTGACTGAATTCAATAAAGACTGAGATGATTATTACTCTATTTTTTAGTGATATGAAAATAAGCAAGAATACCTTACGCTGATCCATCAAAAAAGTCTTATCAGTATTCAGTGTTGGGAAGTTATCATGTTAATTTATTTTCTCTTTATGTGGTTTTTCTTCTCAGAGGAATTTAATCATGTTTAAAAAACTTCTGTATGCTGAAAATGATGAATTATGCAAGCCATAACATTAATTTCCTCTCCTGTACTTGCCAAACAATTAAATACTGCCAAAGTCATTAGTGAATGAGTAAAATGGATACCTGAAAATCTATTTCTGGTTGAACTAATCATTTAACGCTTTATAGTTCAGACTTCATGGTATAAACTCTGAGGTAATTATTAAACCCACTCCCTAGGCTAATTATATAAAAGTCCTTTCAGATACAGCTCCCACTATGCCCAGAATAGTCTGACATGCTCCTATGCAAATGAAGGCTCAATTATCTTGCTCTTGTTAATACTGACACACTGTAAAATGTTTTTTAAAATCTTGTTTAGATTTCTATTATGCTAACATAATGTTTCACTTTTACGTCTATGAATTATGAGCTAAATAAATAGAAATGAATAATATAAACAAATTTTCTCTTACACTAAATATTTTATTAAAATCAAATATAAATACAATAGAGAATTAGGCTATTTGCTATAAATGCTTGGTCATTTTTCTGTAATAAAAAGCCCTTGAATACTTCCCCTTGTAGCTTTTTCTTTTTCTTTTCCTGATTTTCCTCACTTTTTCTCACTCCTGATTTTGGACAGTTATTATTTTATAGGTGTCACTATGTGCAGAACACTGTGGTAAATGGTGTGAGATTAAAGGCTTAGAATGCAATCTCAGTATTGAAAGACACCTCAAAAAATATCTAGTCCAAATCCTACCTAGGTAGATGTGTCTTCTGTTACTTCCAAGACAAGTGTCCATCTAGACTTTGTTTGAAGACCTAAAGCTATAAGACCTTTAACTCCTGAGGCACCTAATTCTGATTTTATTTCTACCTACAGATCTGTGTCAATTAAAGCTAATTTCTGTTTCCCAAAACATCTCTTCCCGTAAATTTCTCCTTAAAAAACCAGTCTTGCACTCTTCTTTTGCCATTCACAGTAAAATTAAGCTCCCAGAAAATGTTCGTTCTCTCTCTCTCTCTCTCTCTCTCTCTCTCTCTCTCTCTCTCTCTCTCTCTCTCTCTCTCTCTGTTTCTCTGTCTCTCTCTCTCTCTGTCTCTGTCTCTCTGTCTCTGTCTCTGTCTCTCTCTCTCTCTGTTTCTCTGTCTCTCTCTGTCTCTCTGTCTCTCTGTGTCTCTCTCTCTCTGTCTCTCTCTGTTTCTCTGTCTCTCTCTCTCTGTCTCTCTGTGTCTCTCTGTCTCTGTCTCTCTGTCTCTCTGTCTCTCTGTCTCTCTCTCTCTCTCTCTCTCTCTCTCTCTCTCTCTCTCTCTCTCTCTCTCTCATATCTTTTTCTTCATACCACCTAATGCAATATTGGACACAAAGTACTTGTTCAACAAATTAAATTAATTGAATTGAATTAATGTACATTTACCTTAAGGAAATATAAATGAAGATTGGCTCTAGAAAGAACTTTCCTTTTTCAGTGTTCTACTTGTTGCTTATGTTTGAAGATTAAAATTTAATTAGGTGTTTGCTTGAAATTTCCATTTATTATCCTACTGCATTTTTTTTTTAGTTTGGATAAAGATAGTGTCATGAAAACTACTTTGAATATTTTTGATCTTATCTATCAAATATTATAATCTAATGCTATAACCCCAAAGCAAGAGAAACATGGGTTGATGAAATACAAATTTTCATTTAATTTTGGAAGAAAAAAAGTAACCCATTACGACATTAATAGAAAGGCTGTGGTGTTATTTTTGTTTCTGTTTTTCCCTATTGAAGATTAAATATTTTCTGCTACAATTGTAGGAATGTTCCTTCATCTTGGATTGCTCTCTTTTTCCTTTGTCTAGATTCAACCAACCAGTATATTTCTAGATATTTATTTATCATCTACCATATTCAAATCCTTGTTAGGGATAGAGAAAAACATAAAACTGAACCCTCAATGAATTTATAATATATTTGAGAAAGGGTGAACAAAAATCCAACAAAACAAAAGTCATCATCAATCAACACAGAACTGATTTTCAAATGGGTATTTTAGGCAGGTGCAAAGATAGGAGAAATCACTAGGGGATTTAGTGGAAGGTGGAGATTGAAGGATGGGTTCAATTTGAGATTGTCAAATAAATGAGGTATTACTCTAATATGATTAAACTTTGGTTACATTGAAATATCTTAAAACTTTATAGGAAATCAATATTCAGGTTCTACTTCAAGAAGGAAATACAGGAACATCATTTTAACATTTTTAGAGAATGTAGGAATCATAATTTAAGATTGTTGCATGGCAAGATTAGCATTTCTCCATCTTAATTTTTTTTACTATGAAAATAATTTTAGTCAGAAATAGTCTTTTTTCTGTATATCCACTTAAGTATTCTTGTATTTATTCATTCTAGGTACAATCATGCTCATAACATAGCTAGATATATTCTCATGATACCAGAACATTAGAATGTTTTCAAGGATATTAAGCCATTACAGTGAATGACTTAAAACTTAAGTTAAACTGAACTTAAAAATAGGAATAACAGCAACAATAATAATAGTTAGCATTTTTATATCATTTTAATCTTTGGAAAACAGTTTCTATATATTGTTTCATTTAATACTCATAACATATGAAATCTGTGCCATTTTGTAAATAAGAAAATTGAGATTGAGGGATGTTGAGTTACTTGCCCAGGATTATAACTATAGCAAGCAAGTACGTAGGGCAGGATCTAAATTCATCTAGCTAATTCCCAGCCTAGTGGTCTATCTATTTGTTTATATAACTGCCACTCAGCCACATGTACAAAGTGTCACTTCTTAAATGTCCTCATCCAGAAAATGAAAAGGTTGAAGATCAAACTCAATGATTATAATTCTGCTATGTGAGAGCCAGGGCAACCTCAATGATCTTTAAGGTTTTTTCTAGTTTGAAATACTATGATCCTGTATAGTGAAGTAGTGCAATCGATGTATCACTGGGGTTCGAATTAGGAAGACTTGAGTTTAAATCTGGCCTCAGACATCTGCTAGTTATGTGACCTTTGGTGATTCACTTAAATTCTGTTTCAGTTTCCTCATCTCTAAAAGGGGGATAATAATAACACCTACAACCCAGGATTGCTGAGAGGAGTAAATGAGATAATAATTATAAATCCTTAGCATAGTACCTGGCACAAAGTGATATATAAATATTAACAACAACAACAACAACAACAACAACAACTACTACTACTACTACTACTACTACTACTACTACTGCTTCTACTACTGCTACTACTACCATTACTACAACTACTACTACTGCTACTACTACTACTAGTGCCATTATTATATTACTACTATTACTACTACTCTGCTGCTGCTACTACTACTACTACTACTGCTACTGCTACTACTAGTACCATCATAACAACTACTTATCTGCTGCTACTACTGCTACTACTACTAGTACTACTGCTACTACTACTATTCCTCTTCCTCCTACTACTATTCCTCCTACTCCTCCTCCTGTTAATACTACTATTACTACTACTAGTATTACTACTACTACTGCTAATACTACTATTACTACTACTACTACTACTACTACTGCTGCTTCTATTGCTACTACTGCTACTACTACTACTAACTTTGAGCTGAGAAACTCTCATGTTGAGATACTGTGACTAGAAGCAATTTAAATCTATACCTTTGTTGTCATTGTTTTGTCTGGAATATTCTCTCTACTCAACTGTTCCTTTTAGAACTCCTGACTTCTTTTAGGACTTTACTCAAAGTCTACCTTTTGTAGGAAGCTGTTCTCTATTAAGGTATCTAGTATGTACCTATTTAGTTTTCTTCCCTATTAGAATAAAAGCTTCTTGAAAACAGGGACTATTGGGATTTTCTTTATATCTGCAGTACAGTGGCTGACACTTAGTAAGACATTAACAAATCCTTACTGATTGGATATTGTTTGAATTTTTGTATTAAGCTAAGATTTCTAAGCTAAATGTAGATTTCCTACATTTCAAGAAAGACAATGAACAAATAAATAGATGCTCTCCCAGGATGACTAGAGGGCTAGAGAACATTTGAAGGAATTGTCAATGTTTAATCTAGAGAAGACTTAGAAAACAAGCTAGTTGCCTTCAAATATTTAAAGGCCTACTGGATGGAAATAGAATTTGATTTGTTTTGGTTGACCCCAGATAGCAGAACTAAAAGCAATGATTGAAAGCTGCAGAAAAGCAAATGGTAGTTTGATATTTAGATAATGTTCTAATAAATAAAGCTTCCCAAAGTGAAATACGTTGCTCAGGAAATAGCTACTTCCATATATGTTTATGCATATATGAACACACACATATGTATGTGTATATACATCAGCTATTTCCCCTTGTTTCTACCTTTTTCATTATTTATATTTTGAGATTCTGAACTTTTATTCTTCTACATGAATTTTCTTGTTACATTTTTCTGTACTCTGTCACCTTGTATTTTTGATTAGTATAATTTGTGAACTAATTTAGGGAGTAATATCATTAAAAAAATAGTTGTAAACCATTCTGATTCCCTTTGACTGGCCATCAGTGGGCTCCAAGTCAAGCCCCATTTGGTCATTGTTTGGGTTTTGATTGACTCAGATTGAATGTAAATAGCAGTCTTTTCTGTTTTTGCCAAAAATCCTGAGGGTCTTCCCCTCCAAGATTTATCTGCTTATTTAGATTATTATTATTTTTGACTAGGTAAAAAAGGAGATTCTTTGCTTCAACGGCTATCTAGCTTTAATCATGGAATAGATGTGACCTCAAGCAAACAGAAACCTGTCGAAGACTTTAAAAAGGTCAAGGTCTCCCATTGCATGAAGGGCCATCTCCAGTTGTCTATCAGTGGTACTCAAACTTTTTAAATAGGGGCCAGTTCACTGTCCCTCAGACTGTTGGAGGGCTGGACTATAGTAAAAACAGAACCTCACACTCTGTCTCCGCCCCTCAGCCCATTTGCCATAACCTGGCGGGCACATAAACGTCCTCAGCGGGCTACATCTGGCCCATGGGCCGTAGTTTGAGAACCCTTGGTAAATCTTGTGGCTGCATTGAGATGGCTCTGGAGGGGAAAATGAGGCAGATGACCTTGCACAAACTTCCCTCTCTTAAATCCAGTTCATTTGCATATCATGACATCACCTTCTTGAATAAAGGTAATATACATAAATATATATATACATACATATGAATAACTATTTCACTTTTCACTTCACTTTATTAAGGGAGGAATAAAAAAGCCTGAAGCAAAAGCATCTCTGTCTTCTAGGATTCTTCATTTTGTTTGGGAAAGCAATGTGGACACATCTAAATATAACTCTTTAATTGACCAGAAAATGTTGGCTACATCAACACACAAAGAGGATTTTGCTAGAGGTTGAGGTATTTTGAAAGGCTAATGGGAGACCCAGGAGTCACATTTATGAGGAAGCTGAATCCCATCATGTTCACCCTAGAGAACTGAGTCCTTTTGATGAGATCATTCCCACTTTTGGTTTGAACTCAGATCTTATCTGGCTTCCAGTTGAAGAAGTAATTTATTCCTATGTATTTTTTTGGTATATTCTCATCTGTAAAACTCCAATTTCTTATTGCTTTTTTTTCTTGGATAAATGTGTTTACTCAATATTCATGATGAACTTTTGTGTAACCAGTGATAGGTAGACAAGGGCTAAGATCCTAGTAAAAGTTAGGGACCATATTTATATTTAAGAGTGATTAGGAAAGTGGATTTCTTTCTGAACCCTATCAGGGTCCTATTAGACATTTTTGGGGAATGGTGGGAAGGCTTAATTCTAACCTGATAATGTTTTTAGAGGCTGGAGGAGAAACCCAGTTTAGTGCTGGGTTTCAGCATAGCTTTCTTTCTACTCTCTGCAATAGTGGACTAAACCTCACATAATGTCTCACTATACTGCCTATAGATTTAGGTAGCAAACACACACACGCACACATCCCTGTTTATAATTGACTATATATAACCATATTGAGATGTCTTCAAGTGGAGCCTTGATATAACCATTCAGAGATGTTTAGAATTGACTCGTAGAATTTCAGAGGGTTAGGTATATTTCATTATAGTGATTCAAATACAGATTGAATCAGATGACCATTTACCTTTGAGATTCTATGAGTCAATTACTAAGTGATTTCTAAGGATTACTTAGTCTTTTCACCTGTAAATCCTATGTTCCAAGTGTTATGAGTAGTAAAGTATACTATTTTTAAGTAATAACAGAAAGACGAGTGAACTTAAAAACTAATCTTAGCAGATCACAAACAATGAGGGAGAAAAACAAACATATCTTGTCCTCAGAAATGAAAATCAGATAATAAGGGTGGAATTGTAGAGTCCGATAAGTGTCAGTTCAAAATCTCATTAATTGTTCTAGAATAAGAAGATATAACTTTTATTTTTATTTTATTTTTTTTAATTACTCTCTAAAGAACTTAGTACAGTGGAAAAAAACACTGATTCTAGGGTCAAATGTCCTGGGTTTAGATCTTGTAATTATTACCTTTGTAATCATAGGAAAGTCATTTTAATTCTTAGAGACTCAATTTCCTCATTTGTAAAATAGGGGAGTTGGACTGTATGCCCTCTATGTTCCTTTGATCCTATATTGTTAAGAGCCTATTATGGTAAAGTATATATGTGATCATACAATAGTTTTCCTGAAGTTTATATGAGTCTGATATATTAAATTTTGTGTTACCAGTTTGGAGAACTAGTAGGCATCACAAAATCAGACACTCAAAACTTAACTCACCATTTTCCCTCCTCCTCCAGGTTTCCATCATCCTTCCAATCAGATTCTTTTTTTCACTATTCCCACATTGGACTAGTTATGAAATATTGGCAATCCTACTTCCATAGCATATATCAATTTCTTTTCTCTCAAGACAGCTATAGCTCAGTTCAATCCCTTGTCACTTCTACCAGCACTATTACAATAGGTTTCCTTTTGATCTCCCTGCTTCTAGTTTCTTCCTCCATCAAAATAATCTTACTAAGACATAAGTCTGATCATATCATATTCCTATTAAAAAATCTTAATCACTCCAGATTGCCTCTAGTATAAACAGAAAGTTCTTATTATGGTATTTAATATCATCCCCTTTAACTCATTTAGTCCTCAGTCCCAAACCCCAGTTAATCTGTAACTTATCTTTTGCAACTCCTTTCATATTACTTCCACCAACATACTTTACATCCCACTCAAATTGGTCTATTTGCTGCCCCCACACTTAGCATTTTACCCACTGTTTTCTGACTTTGCACAGGCCGTTTATAATCTCCATACCTTCTGCACTGATGCCACTTAGAATTCCTTACTTCAAGGCTCAGCTCCTGTGTTCACCTCCACCTTTTCTGATAGCCCCACCAGCTATTGTTCTTTTCTTATCCAATATGATAAAAACTCTTTAAGGAAAATAAATTTTAATTTTTGTACCCCCAGTACCATCACAACATCTTGAAAGAAGCAGGCATTTAAAATATTAAATTGAGTTTAGCTGAAAATATCATGGTAAGACAAATTCATTCTAAAGTAATAATCATTCTTTAAGAAAAATTGCCATGCAACTTGTGGAGACTATGGCTTTGATGTGCAATGATGAATATTGTCTAATCTTTTAGCCTGAAACCTATTTTTTGTCCCCTTTTGAGTGCTATGATTTCACCAAGTCAAAATGATGCATGATAGGATTCTGAATCTATAAGACATATTTTTCTAATGCAACACATTCAAATATTCTCCCAAAGAAAATAATAATGAAGAAAATGACTCACATTTTGATCCTGAAGAGGAAGTCCCACTTGATGTAGATTTTGATCCCCCTTTCATGGAAAAAACACCTTTGCCTCGACGAGTTGCTGTCACAGTCACACGGGGACGTTTCAGGGGTATCACTGCTCGGGGAGGTGGGGGACACGCCCATGATAATCAAACAACCTTTAACAAATATAACTGGTGCTTAGATTTGGCTTCATACTAGAGTATTCAATTCAATCAAATGTAAGACATTTATTTTGTATACATCTTCTTTTATACTTAGTTCTTAGAAGGCATTTTTCATGTTGTCATCCCTGCTTGAAAAAATTGTTGCTGGTAAGTTCTTTGTAAACTTCAATTCAACAAATATTTATTAAACACATACAATATAATGGCTATGTGTTATTCAGTTGGGGAACAATCCAAATTCATGTGCATGTGTGCATATATATGTGTATATAGTAAGCATATAATTAGTGTGTATGTGTGTATTTATACATGTGTACACACATAGATATATGTCTATGTACACATCCATACATATATACATATACACACACACATATATATATATATATATACATATATATATATGTGTGTGTGTATATATGTATATAATGGGTGTGTGGGTGAATATACACATATGTCTAGGATCTTCCTATACACACACACACAGAGTTTGTAGCACATTACTTGGCACATAGTTGGTGCTCAGCACATGCATACTGGTTAACAATATACTGCTGCTCACATTATAAATACATATCAGAAGTCTGTCTTGGGAATTTAGTCTCCTTGATCTATGCCTGGCTCTTTCTTAGATATATAGGTTTTCCTTTGGGTGTTCTAGTGCAATGTTTCTTAAATGCTGAGAATAGGTCTAGGCAATTAATAACAATATAAATTATTTACTTAGCATTATATACTGTTCAAATATTTTTACTATATGTGTATGCATCATTACATGTATAAAATCTATATTGCTTGTGTTTGGTTGGGAAAAATTATGTAAGTGGTATAGAAAATATATGGAAAAAAAAAGTGATTTCTTTACTTTTTAGAACTGACAATGGTTTAATATAGTTACAACGTGCTACAAATATCAAACATTATTAATATCACTTAGTGTGAATCAGTTTTCTGTCTCTGTTTCCATATATCATTTTTGTGTTCACAACCTTTGCAGAGAGCAGGGTAGGTATTATTATGTTCATATGACAGATGAAGGAACTACAACACAGAAAGAAAGCAGCCAGCATTTGTCAGTGTACAAAATTAGTTGATGAAAATGTCCTATTAGAAAACAATATTGGGATGAAAAACTTCTTATAAATTCCTATAAATTTACTTATAAATTAATAAAAATGTTTTATTGCCAAAAATTATGGTAAACACATTTTCTCCTTGAATAGTAAGAGATGTACAAAACACATCTCCATCTAGGTATACACATATTATATATGTGTATGGATGAATACATATGAATGCACATAGTTTGTACTGTTAAAACACCTCTGAAAAACATCATTAGCAATAAATAACAGGAGGAAATAAATAACTTATTGATCCTGGAACTCTAGGCTCTAATTCAGAATATGAAACTCTTGCCCAATCAACCAGGTGTATAATTAGACAATCAATTGTAAAGATAATAGTGTTATTGATTTAAGAAATACAATGGCTACATATAATACTGGACTCACATTATGTAGATTAAATTTTTATACTGTCTTTAAAAATAGCCAATCAATAGCAATAATCCAATGTCATGGTGAGCAGAAGAGGAAAAAAACAGGACAAAAATAAAAACCTTATATAACATATTAGTATGGAAAATTAGTTTTCTCTTAGGCATAAAAATGAATGATACAGTAATTTCATTTTTTTTAAAAAGAATCCTTTCACGATAAGACACTCTGGGGAAATTTTAAAAACATCATTACACAATGGAACAAAAACGAATATATAAAGCTAATTTTAAAACTGCCAGACAACTCCAAGGTACTTAGAGATTTTCTTTAATCAGAGGGAAAATATTCTGAAATGAAATAAACTCCTTCTGAGAAAAAAGCTGAATGATATTTGGAAGGGAAGAAAGATGAAATAAGACAGTTCAAGAAGGTAAAGAGTCTCTATCAGGTCCATTTCAGCTAAGATAATATTAGCACTGGATGCAATTTGAAAGTCAACATGTTGCTGTTTGGGCAGATGAGGCTCAAAAAGGTCATAAAGACCTCCTGTGTTTATAAAATCTTAAAGATAAAAAGGACCAACTAAATCCACTCCTAATTTCAGTCAATAAGGCCTTTTATATGTCACGAATATAACCAAATGTTACTTTGCTCTCATGAATTCCAAATCATAAAGATGATCATGGAAATGATGTGGCAAGATTCAAATCTCTCCAGTGTGAAAGCTTCAGTTCTCTAAAGTGCAACTTTAAAAGTTCAACAAGACACATAAATGGATTTAATTTTTTTTTAAAGCCTAACCAGTGCGTATTTTGTTTTAGAATGAAGAAGAATGTTCAGGCAAAATTCTATATTTTTATACTTGAAAAACAACCAACATAATATGTTGTAGGAAGAGGGCAAAGGACATTAATATTTCTAGAACTCAGCTTGTCCAGGATTGGACAGTATACCACCCTAGTAGCCAAATCAAATATTGTACCTGGAACATAAATTTTTCTTTTTTAAAAATATTTTTCTTATGGTATAGCTATTGGCCATTAGAACTGAGGATAGAAACAGCTTTGTTTTTACTTTTGTCTTCTAGTGTTTTAGCACAATATCTGGCATATAATAGATATTTAATAATATTGTTCTTGTAGTTTCAGAAATGATCCCCGTATGGTACTACCTGTAGTTCCTTATAATTCTTCTCATCTCAAAATCAGATTTGTGCCTAAATATTTTTTTCAATAATTCTGGAAGTAAGGCACATATTACCTCAAATGCAGAAAATAGAGTTTTGGATAAAATAAATTTTTTTACCTAAAAGTATCTGGGACTAAATCAGTAAATAAATGTGTGTATGTATGTGTCTGCATATATTTTTATATATATTATCCACACACAATACACATACATGTATGCATACATTTGTACATAAATATGTGTATGTGCACATATGATTACATATAACATGGCCAGCAAAAATACATATTATATGTGCTAGACGCACATATATAGGATACACACTCATATAGGATATTTAAGTATCCTGAAGGTTTTGACAATGAATTTCAATATCATGTAATTTTTTATTTCAGTGTTTTTTTTTTTTTGTGTGTGTGTAGGGACATTTATGTTTGGTGGAACCATTGTCAGTGGGTGTTTGAAAGTCCTGAAGATTTCATTCACCTGTTGCTCTAGGCTAAGAACTTACAAAATATAAGTAATTTCAAATTATTGTAAAAGTTGACAAACAAATTGGGAGGCTAGAGGAAATAGCCTGATGTGGCTCTGCTCTTTACTGATTGAAAGTCCTTGAACAAATCACTCTTTCTTAAGGGCTAGGCCTTAAACCAAAACCAATATGATTTTCATTGATCGATCACCAACCAATAAGTCCCAGGCTAAGTCCCACTTGGTCATTGTTTGGGTTTTGATGGATGGACTCAGAGTGAATGTAAATAGCAGTCATTTCTGCTTTGGCCAGAAACCCTGAAGCTCTTCCCAGATTTATTTATTTATCTAGATTTAAACCTTTCTTCCTATGAAATGTCTTTCCTATTCTAAGTACATTCCAATTATATATATATATATATATATATATATATATATATATATATATACTCGTACACACACACACACATACATATATATATATATATATATATATATATATATATATATATATCAGAGAGACAGAGGGGAGAGAGAGAGAGAGAGAGAGAGAGAGAGAGAGAGAGAGAGAGAGAGAGAGAGAGAGAGAGAGAGAGAGGTGAGAGTGTGTGTGTTAGTTCTATGGATTGGATATCTTATCATTTATTGTAAGTGGATTAAAGTAATTTGTTTGAATAAATCAATCCCACTCTTACTTCCCCTGCCAGTTTTGACATTTGCTGTTCTCAGAGAGTAAGGATATGTCACACATTGGGGATGATTGACCAATTCACAAGTTGGGAGAAGTATTTCTAAGTATATATACATTTTGAAAGGAACCCTTTTGGACCAAGGCAGAGACTTTCAAAATATGTTGTTTAAAGATATGAGTTTTTTTTTAAATTAAGCTAATTATTAAGAAATTAAATTAATGCTTTTTCATCTTCAAGGGGTCCACAATTGGGAATGTTTCAACCACACCCTGGTGAACATGTTCGTTATGCTAAGACCAGAATGAAAATCTCAGCACAGCTGACCATTATTTTTCTAGGCTATGAGTGCAGCTCTTCCAGAAAAGATGCTACTGGCTTTACATTTTGTTTGCTGCTATTTAAGCATCAGTTGTACCTATCTATTGATTTTTGTTTGGGTGTTTCTGAAAAGACTCACAGAAATAATGCATCTTTCAGCTGACAGAGAAGATAAAAGAAACTTACCACCTACTCAACTTAGGCCCAGAAGAACACTAAATAAACAATGACGTGATGGTTGAGTTCAAGGTTTTGACCTTGAAGATGCTGACTGATTTCTATCTGAGGGGGCTTGGTGTTCATAGGACACACAAATTGGTAGATGGAAAGCCTCTCTGTCCAGAACAGGGGAGAGATTGGGCAAGCTGTTAGTTTACAAAATCACAGAAGATGGTAGCAGTTCTGACAGCACTATTCATTGAAATAATTGACTGCCATTAGGTTAGTTAGACTTTCTTTTGCACAAATTGAGGCTGATGGACATTCATCTCTACAAACTCTAAACCAATCTCGGCTTTTAGTATTTCTTGTCCTCCTGACAAGGATATTTGACTCAGACAATGTCTCATAAAAAATATTCCCAATAGATAAGGCTTTGCATACTGTGCCTCATTTAGTCAGAATATTACTTATTGGGGTACAATAGCTGTTTTTATTGTTTTGCAGTGTCATTCCTTGCCATGAAAATCATAATAATAATTTCACTTCCATTTATTTAATATAATTTATTCAACAATCTGACATAGCTTGGATGAAGAAACAACCTTCATAATGCCAGCTGCCAATTAAAATAATTTATGCATATATTCTGTCATTCTGAAATAGGTCAATAATTATAAATTTTAAATATATTGATGTAAATTTTGCTAATTTTAATTTTTAACTATGATTTTTAAATTTTCAAATGTGAGAGGAAAATTATTACATGCCCCATAATTCAAAATTGCTCTGAGACTTTTGGGACTCTGTCTAAATCATGTAAGAATTTTCTCCCTTAGATATCAAAGTATTAATGCTATGTTCCAAACTCATATTTATAAAAATATAAATTAAATATATTAAAATAAATTTATTAAGCTTAAAATTGAATTAAGTCTTTTGAGGGAGCCTATATGATGGAATCTAGTGGGTCAAGTGCTAATTGAAATGAGCATTAAGAAACAGATACATCTTGCTATTATATTTTTCCAATATGTATTAGAGCTTAGCACATGCTGTTACCCTGTAATCAATGATCTGAAATAACTTTAACTTGACCTAAGAGTATATTTTTCATTGAAATTACATTGGCTTTCCTCTTATTTTTAATTAATATGAGAAGAAAATGGTTCTACTGCTAAGAATTTCTCACTTTATTAAATCCAAATTTTTAAATATGTAAAAGCATTTCAGACATACTTGTTTTTCTGACAATTTGGGGCTCACTGATTGTACAGCATCTTTGCTGACATCAGTGGAAAAAAGTGTCCACTTGCAGATGGGAATATTATGATAATGGAAAACACTCCCTGAAGTTCAAATCTTTTTTAGTTCATTATATCAATTTATTTTATTTGAGTATATAAAAAATTAAAATTTAAATTACATGCAAAGACTTTCCTTTACATTCATATAATAGAAGAAGAATATTGTAGTGGGAAGAGCACCAGATTTAGAGACCTTGAATTTGAATTCCAACTCTGTTATTTAGTGCTTGGTAGACTTTGGGCAAGCTAAATCCCTTTATGATCTCAGTTTCCTTATAAGGTATTACCTTAATTGTCCTACAAAGTCAATACCAACTCTAAATGAACCTGTATTATCTGCTCCTCTTCCAGACATGCAGATACAGATTTGAGAAAATGTACAAGCCTATTAAGCAGTGAAATTTTTCAGAATCCTTGATTCTGAAATGAATATTAGCTTATGGTACCTGAGAGATCTTAATAACCAAAAACTGAAGAGTTATCTAACCATACACATGCAACTAGTGGAATGTTAGCCTATTATATCTATTCAAAGACATCCATTCAGGAACACTTATATTAAAATTGATGAATTGAAATTAACTAAGTAATGGAAGTAATATAAATTGTTGTGATGTTGAATCATTAAAAAAATTTGCAAATAGAACCTAAAAAACTACAGCTTAATTGGTAGGGCTAGAAGATTGACTCAGAGACAAGTGTTCAAAAAGGCTGCTCTTAGTATCATCAAAAGGACAGATTCCTAGCCTAGGAGTGGAGAGTGGTGAATAGTGGCCCATTTATTCTTTTGGCTTATAAGCATAAAAAAGGAGACAAGTTCTAACTGGCAAGTTTTAGAGTTGGAAATTAGAAAAAGAGGTGATATTTATTAATAAATGCAAGCAAAGTATCCCTTACAAAAATCAGCTTCAATAAAAAAATACTTTGACAATGGGACATAAATTCCCTTCCCTCCTCATGTGATCCCTCTCCTTTTGTTTGGTTTTCTTGGGAATTGATGATGATATTACTACTAGTAATATCTGCTATTGGCAGATACTTATGTTGCTTTAAGAAAATTCTAGATGACTAGAAACAGACAAATAACAGCACAGTAAATTTGTCATTTTGGGCACTGATAAATTCAAGCACTTCTTTATTTACATATTCAGCCATCAAACATTTATTAAATTGGTACTTTATGTTTCTGACATTGTAGCAGGGAAGACAGAAATGTTAAAAAAAATATCACTTCACAGAGTCCAGCAGAAGACACGGCATATGCAGAATTAGAAGAAGCAAATTAAAGAATAGGAGACAGGAAGAAGTGAGCAATTAGACTCTAGATGTTCTGATTCTTAATCACCATTCCTTATATTTATAAAGACAAGCAGGTAGAATTTTTTTAGAAGTGGAAAATAATCTAATGCATAATAAAAACAATTTTATGAAGCATGAATATTCCTATACTTTCAAAGACTAGTATGGATACTTTTATCTCCCAGGCCAACGAAGATCTCAAGCCATCTATGAGTTAGTTATTCACTTTTAAAAGTTGTACTTCCTGAAAAATTCATCACTCTCTATTCGACCTGTTATGAGCCTCTCCAAAATTAGCCAGATCTTTGGATGACAGACATACCTTGTACTGTTCAGTCTATCCTCAAAGCCTGTCACCTTGGTTGAATCTGCTAAAACTTGAATTCTACTTGCATAATTTGGGAACTCAGGGTCACCTCTATCTCTCACAATTACTTGGTTAAAAATAATAGCTATAGAATATGAGCTAATGTATATTCATTGAATAATATGATATTCATAGTATCGAGTTTAGTGCTCTTCGCATTAAGGAATCAATAAAAGCTAAAGCTGAAACATTAAAAATCTAATTATCATCAATAAGCAATTATAGAATATTAGAAACAAGGTCTAAAGATTATCTTTTATAACTGTAGTACTCATAATAGTTTTTTAAAAATTCAGCTTAACCTTCTTATCACTCCTGGGAGATCTATTAAAATTCTTAAGAATTATAAGAATAACTTGGGAAAATCTTTCTGAAAAGGAAAGATTTTTTATAAATTAAGTTAATATTTGGGTAAAAAACCCAACTTTCTCTTGTATAAGTAATAGATGATATGGCAATAGACATTAATCAAGAGGATTTCCATAGAAATTTCACAGAGTAATAACTGTGAATAAAATGTACATTTAACGATATTTGTGGTTAGTTCATTCAATTATTAAAAACATAGTATTAGTGAAGTTATTCTGACATGGTCCAATTCTGACATGGACTTGTTCGTTTTCCTTTGATATAGGTTATAGACTATATACTATTCCTACCTATCCATTCTACAAATTAATGCAATTAGTCACTGTGTCAAGCAGGACTGGTGTACATCAGTCTCTACCATTAAAAAAAGATAACATAATGGATACTACCCACTTCTGGATGTCATGTTGTAGCAGGTTCACAGTATAAGTTAAAGTTTCTAGAGAAAGTCAACCAGGACCATAAAGAACATTTAAATCATTCCACAGGAAAACTTTGTAGAGCAATTGAACATGTTTACTGCTGAGAACAAAGACTTAGGAAGGTACATGAGAGTAATTTTTAAGTATTTGAGGGACTGTCATGTGGAAAAGGGATTAGAGTTGTTATGTTTGGCCCAGGAAAATGGAAATGAGTAGAAAGGCACATCTTAGCTTTGTCATGGATCTTTTTATTTTTCTAGATAGTCTTTTCTTTGATTATTTTTATTAGCTCCTACAGATTCAACTGAACAGCTAGATAGAGCAATGAATAGAATTCCAGGCCTGAAGTCAGGAAGATTCAATTTCCTTAGTTCAAGTCTAGTTTCAGACACTTTATAGCTTTATGATCCTGGGCAAATCACTTAACCTATGAGCCTCTGTGAAATGAGCTGGAGAAAAAAATGCAAGGCATTCCAGTATCTTTACTAAGAAAACCCCAAATAGGATCATGCAGAGTTAGAAATGACTGGAACAACTTCACAAAAACTAAGCATATATTCAATTATCATTTGGTCATTCAGTATCATTTACAGTTGTAGGTGGTTCCCAGATTTATATATACAAGTCTATATATTCTAGTCTCTCTTGAGCTCTAGCCTCATGTCACAAATGGTCTATTGAATATTTTGAACTGTATATCTGCACAGTCCAAACTCAACATGTCCAAAATGGAACATGTTCTCTTTCCTCTGCACACTCCTATTGTGAACTTGCCTATTACTATCAAAGATACCACCATCCTTTTAGTCCCTCAGGGTCAAAAGCTTGGTTTATTCTGGACTTCTAATTATTACTTTCTCTACATATATAGTTACTTGCCCCAAATCCTGTCATTTTAATATATAACACATCTCTCATATACACCCTTTTCTCCATTCACATAGTCATCACCCTACTACAGGCTCTCACCAGTTCTCTTCTGGACTACTGAAATAATCTTCTGTTATTCTTTATGCCTCAAGTTTCTCTACATGACAATATATCCTCCACAGACTGATGAAAATGATTTCCCTAAAGTATAGGTCAATGAACCATAAAATATTTATTAAACACTTATGATGTGCCAGATATGCTGGATAATTAAATTTTACACAATGCTTATTTTATTTTAAGTATGTCTTTAGAGATAAGAAACCATTTTTCAAGTGATATGGAAAATACATAAAGTTACAGAAGCTTTCTCCACTAATGAATATCACAACTTATCTTTGACTTAGTAAGTAAGTCTTTGGGGGTTGACTAAGATTAAATGACTTAACCAGGGTCACTCAGTTAATAAGTATTAAAACAACTATTTGGCTTTAAGTCCATGTCTTTCTGTCTCCAGCCTTGCATTGGTATCCCTTATGACAAGATTCCTCTTTTAAAAACAAATTTGGAAGCATCAATAATGGGGGAAAGTGTAAAGAAAGGAGGTGATATGAAGGAAGGATTTTGGTACTTTTCTTCAAATCAAGATACTCTTACCAGAGACTAAATTTATCATAGAAATAAGGCAACTTTTCAAGGGATGGTATTTATGGAAACTACTTCAGGGAATAAACCTCTATTTATACATCAACCAGAAGATAATAGAGAATATAAAATACCACTCAAGTGGGGGTAATTTTCTTTAAGTTTATTGGAGTGAGTGACAAAGATAATCTCATTGTTATCAGAACAAAGTTCAAAAAAGACTTCCAGGGTCATTGTACTATATTATAACCTAGAGCAATAACTTAAAGCCAAAAATCTTTGGTTAATAAGTTTGAGGATCTTGGGGAAAAGGCAGATAGCTCAAAGGAAAATACTTCAGAGTGGGCAGTTCTTCACAATTATTCATTATCCCATATTTCTTAGAGGAAATGTTTAGACATTCTCTTGCTGGTCCTTGTTTAGCACAGTGGCAATTGGTCCTCAACATGTTTGTGGAACATAGAATGGTTACTAAATCAGCAAAACTGAACAAAATGCACGATAGACATCCTGAGTAAATGTGAGTTGAGAGAGGATGGAGGAAGAGAGAAAAATTGGGCAGTACATGTGAAAAAAGACATGTGATAGAGGACCTTTGAAAGCATTATATTTGATATAAGTGGGGAGTAGATTCTCAGGTTATGGAAGAGTAGGTAACCTGCATTTGTGCTGCTAGCCAGCGTTGTGTGTCCTGATACATACATACATACATATATATGTGTGTGTGTGTATATATGTATATATATACATATATAATACACACACATATATATATATATATATATAGATAGATAGATAGATAGATAGATATAGATATAATCATTTCATCATTTCAGGAGCTGAGATGATTAAAACCAGAAAGATATAAATTTTAATGACAATTTTCAGACTAGTAGTTCCCACAGCAGAAAAGAGACTGCTCAGGGACAATCCAAGAAAGCTAGTGCATAATTCTAATCAAGTGTTTATGTACGTGTGTGTGTGTGTGTGTGTGTGTGTGTGTGTGTGTACATGTGTGTGTGTGTATTTTGGGTGTGCATTAGGGAATAAACAATGAGAGAGGGAGAGGGAGATGGAGAGGGAAAAGAATAAGGAGAGAGAAAGGAAGAGGGAGAAGGAGAGGAAATCATCTTAATTCCCTTGATTTTTCAGTTTCTCAATTTTATCTATAAACGTCAAAAGTTGGATATAGTAGTCTTCTGGCTAAAAAAAGAACTGAAAAAATTTCTTGTGGATATATTATAGAATATTTTGTTTGTTCTTGAAAATAGCAACATATAAAATTGACAAGATAGACATCATAATATATATTTGGATTTATGATATACATACATATATATTTTCTCTAAAATACAAATCTATGTATATGTCTGCCTGATAAAGCATTTTGACAGTGTTATGCAGAGATAAGCTTTTTAAAAGATGGAGACTGTTTCAATTTTTTTATCTTTGTGGCCCTAGGATCCAGCATGGTACCTGGCACATAGTAGCAGTTTTTTCTAATGAATGAATGAAAGTAGGGATATTTTAGCAAAATAGAGGAACACTTCCTGTTTTTGAAAATTCGTGTTGAGTCTTAAGAATTCATGACTTTTTGTTTAAGAATTCTCAAGAGCACGTCATAATAAAGAATAAATGTTTTTTATTAAAATTTAAATTTTTAAAAATATTTTTAAATTTATAGCATGAGACAATAAGATAAGTTTAAATATCTCCAAAAGTCTTCAAAATCTGACTTTTTTTTTTCTATTTGGCATAGTACCAGACAAGAAAGTAATCATTTCATAAATGGTTTGTCAACTTGAAAAAAATAGGAATAATAGCTTTGTCTTCTAGCAAACTTTTCTTGACAGTGGGAAGAGTTCTTTTTTTTTTTTTCATTGAAAAAAATCTGTTATCTATAAACAAAATGCTTGAAGCATTTAAATATAAAACTATGCAAAATAAAAGATCACAGAGGAGTAAAGCCCAACTCACCGATTGTAGAAATCATCCCTGTAGTAATCATAATCAAAGACATAACCACTGCAAAAGGAACACAAAAAATTCATTAGTTGGCATTTAGCAAACTTACATTAATGACTTTGTGGTATTATAATATTGTCTAATTTTTTATTTGACTTTTTCAACATATTTATTTCCAAGTGAGTTTCATAAAACAATATACACATTTCATTCAAAAGAGTATAAAGCTACTGCAATTTTTTTTTCAAATGTGAACCAATAATTTCCATTGGCAGATTAGAAGAACCTATAACTGGAGGAGAGAATGGGTATGTTATCTGAAACATCACTGTAGAGAATCCCACTAAGAAAATTCCTTCAAAAACAGATCATTAATTAGCATGTGCTATTCTACTAAAGATCACAGAGATTTGCCTGGGTACATGAAAAAGATAAATGATTTGTCCAAGGCCACAATTCCAGGACATGTCAGTTCCAGGGACATGAATTCAGTTCTGTCTAAATGTGAGACTGGATATGTATCTCCTATACAATGTTCTTTCTTATGTTATGTAACATAATAATTGATGGCTTTCTTTCCCTTTCCCCTACTCAAAGGAAGAAGATACTATAATTTTCACTATTTTTCTTTCCATATGATTAGTTAATTGAAAGTAGAGAAGATAAAAGAAAAGAATTAATGACCCACGAATAATGAATATGATAAATAGAAATGTGGTTGCTTCAGAAATTCAGCCCTTTTACATTTAGAAAAGAGTAAAATCCATACCACAAAAGGGAGAAGAAGCTAAGAAAGTCTTGCCTCAGTGTTCTGAATAACAATAGTGTTTTTTATGCTTTTTTTTTCCCTCAAGGGTGTTTAGATAGTCATTGGCAAAATAAATTTGAACAACCAGAAAATCAAGACAGATGGGTGAAAATATAAAATAAAGAACACGCAGACATTTGCACAAGTAACCAAAGAAAACATAAACAGAGAGTTTCAGTAAAGATCAAAGTCCCCAAATCTTAATTTTGTGACAGAATATTTTCACTAATGGGAAATTATTTTTTTTAACAAGTCCATTTAATTTAATCAATTTGGTTCTGGCTGTCTTTTTTTTTTTAATTGTAAAAGCCTAAAAGTATTAGTGAGTAATCTGGCTTCATTTAAGTCCCAAGTAAAATTCTATCTTCTACAGGAAGCCTTTCTTAACCTCTCAATTCTAACGCCTTCTCTCGATTAATTATCTATTATTCATCTTTTATAATTTATTTTGTATTTATCTTTATATGTTATCTCCCCCATTATTGTAAGCTTGAGGCTACGCTATGTCTTCCCTTCAATTGTACCCTCAGTTCTTAATACTTGGTACATAAAAATAGAGTCATAATACCAAGTTTTTAAGTTCTTGTTATTGTTTGGAGTTACATTGCTGGTTGATAAAATAATGGCTTTTGAAACATATAGTATATACATGCATATTTAAACACATATATGTATATGTGTATGTGTAAATAGTAAAAGCTTGATGCACAGTAACATACTTAGTCTATAAGTCATGATGGTTCTGATCTCATTGTACTTATATCAATAATATATTTGGAAAAAGTTTTAAATTCCCCCCCCCCCTTTTTTTTTTTTTTAGTTCAACCATTGAAAATCCCTCTCGACACATTAGGTTCACTTAACACTAAGGACAGAACCATTATTCCCTCTATACTTATACCATGAAGTGTGCTAATTGATGAAATGATCCAGAGTTGAGGATAAAAACCCATTTTTGTCTAATTCATTTAGATAATTGAGGCAAATGATTTTTACTGCAATTACTCAGGTACTTAACTTTTGTTTGCTTTGAGTAAAAAGGTTCTTGATAGAGAAATGAAATTTGATACTTTATAAAGAGATTGTGCATAAAATAATTAAAAGGATGAAATTATGCTCAAACAGTAGGGGATAACATGAAGCGTAAGTTGCATTTTTATCCTTATTGGGAGATCTGTCTATCTGTCCATTTTCTTTTATTCCATTACTCCTGTTCTTGTTTAATTTACCTTCCTCTCCACTAGTAATCTGGACAGCCACTTTGGTGCTCTTATTCTTCCTTTCATCTTCAAATCTGTCTCTATTATTTTTTGCTTTTCTCACTCTAGTAATTCTAAACACTGGGTAATCACCACCATCTGCCTTCTACTCTTGTGTTCCATCCTTTCAGTCATGTCCAACTCTTTGTGACCCCATTTTGGAGTTTTCTTGGCAAAGATACTGGAGCGATTTGCCATTTCCTTCTTCAGTTCATTTTGTAGATGAAGAAGCTGAGATGACCAGGCTGAGTAATTTGCCTAGAGTCACACAGTTAGCAAATATGTGAGGCTGGATTTGAACTCAAGAATTGGAGTCTTTGTGACTCCTGGCCCAACACTCTAAACATTGAACAAACTAGTTGCCCTATTTATCTTACTTGTACATAGGTAGCTGCATATTGTTTTTCCCCACATTTTTGCTTTTCTTCATGTTCAGAATCCTGTCTCTCTATTTTTTATAATAAAATTCTAACAGAAATCTATAATTGCTGCCTCAGTAGTATCATTATCAACTCATTCTTCAATCTCTTTCCATTTGTTTTATCCAACCTACTAAAATTCACTAAGATAACTACTGAATTGAAAACAACAAACAATGGCTTTTCTTCAGATATCATTCTCCTTGACTTCAGTATAGCACATTATAATGTTAACTATCCTCTCCTTCTTGATAGTCTCCCATAATTTCCATGACATTGTACAAAGTCATTCTCTTGCCTATTCTGATCATACTTACTAGTTTCTCTTTTTTTCACATCTTAAATGTTCTCATTCTTACTCATTGTTTTAGAAATATGATCCATTTTGGTCAAAGGATATGAACAGATAATTTTCAGATGAAGAAACTAAAACTATTTGTAGCCACATGAAAAGATGCTCCAAATCACTACTAATCAGAGAAATGCAAATTAAGACAACTCTGAGATACCACTACACACCTGTCAGATTGGCTAAGGGGACAGGAAAAGAAATGAAAATGTTGGAGGGGATGTGGGAAAATGGAGATACATTGTTGGTGGAGTTGTGAACGGACTCAACCACTCAGGAGAGCAATCTGGAATTATGCCCCCAAAATTACCAAACTACGCATACCCTTTGATCCAGCAGTGTTACTACTGGGCTTATATCCCAAAGAGATTTTAAAGGAGGGAAAGGGACCTGTATGCGCAAGAATGTTTGTGGCAGCTCTTTTTGTAGTGGCCAGAAATTGGAAACTGAATGGATGCCCATCAATTGGAGATTGGCTGAATAAATTGTGGTATACAGAAATGACCAGCAGGAGGAATACAGAGAGGCTTGGAGAGACTTACATCAACTGATACTGAGTGAAATGAGCAGAACCAGGAGATCACTATACACGACACAGCAACAACAAGATTATACAACGATCAGTTCTGATGGACATGGCTCTCTTAACATAGAGAGGATCCAAACCAGTTCCATTTGTGCAGTGATGAAGAGAGCCATCTACACCCAGAGAGAGAACTGTGGGAACAGAGTGTGGAACACAACATAGCATTCTCACTCTCTCTGTTGTCATTTGTTTTCTTTCTGAGTTTTTATTTTCCTTCCTTCTTGATCTAATTTTTTTGTACAACAAGATCACTGTATAAATAAGTATACATATATTGGATCTAACATGTATTTCAACATATTTAACAGGTATTGGACTACCTGCCTGCTAGGGGGGGACTTGGGGGAAGGAGGGAGAAATTTGGAACAAAAGGTTATGCAAGGGTCAATGTTAGAAAAATTACCCATGCATATGCTTTGTAAATAAAAAGCTTTCATAAAAAAGAATATAAAAAAGAAATATGACCCATTTTTATGATTTCAAATACTCAGCCTACTCAGCTTACTTTCAGTTCCATAAATCCTACCCTGAACTTTTCCATGAGCTTCAATTTTGAAAATTCTAGTTTCTTATTGAACATTTCCACAGAGATATCTCAGAGTTAACTCAAGCTCAACATGAGTTTGAATTTTAATTTATTATCTTCCTTTTACAAACAATTCCTCCTTTTAATCTTCATTTTGCTCATGATAGTACCAATTTTCTGCTAGTTAATCAGCCGTGTGATTTTGGTAGGAATCTCCTAACAGATTTCCTTTCCCCTGGAATTTCCTTATTTGCCAGAATTACCTTCATAATAGAAAGCTCTGACTATTTCACCTCACTGCTCAAAAACTTTGCTTATGCCTTACTGTTACCACATAAAGCACAATCTCTTTAGCTTGGCATTGAAGCTTTTGCATCTGCCTCTCCATTTTCCTCCAAACTATCAAGCTAAACATATTACTCCCATTCTATGTACTCATTTTTCCCTAAGTAAAATGATATGCTAGCTGTTTTTTTAATCCCTCACCATATTTGTACCTGATGAAAAGCTTCCCTTTCTTCACAATTCAGTTTATGAGCCATTTCTTCCATGTTTATGAGTCCCTTCTTCCATGTAGTCCTTTCTATTCTAAGTGCTCTGTCCCTCTTTAATTTTTTCATATAAAATATAGTAGGTATTTAGTAAATTTATTTTTCCTTCCCTCCTTCCTTCCTTCCTCCCTCCCTCCCTCCCTCCCTCCCTTCCCTCCTTCCTCCCTTCCTCCCTTCCTCCCTTCCTCCCTTCCTCCCTTCCTCCCTTCCTTCCTTCCTTCCTTCCTTCCTTCCTTCCTTCCTTCCTTCCTTCCTTCCTTCCTTCCTTCCTTCCTTCCTTCCTTCCTTCCTTCCTTCCTTCCTTCCTTCCTTCCTTCCTTCCTTCCTTCCTTCATTCCTCCCTTCCTTCTTTCCTTCCTTCCCTCCTTCCTTCCTTCATTTCTTCCTTCCTACCTTCCTCCCTTCCTCCCTTCTTTCCTTTTCTCCATTCTCTTCTTCCTTCCCATTACTGTTAGCTCCTTTATGTATTTCTATTATGTTTTGCATTAGAATCATCCAAGTATTGGTCTTATCCTCACTACTGTTCCAGTGTTTTCTTTTATTTTTTTATGTGCCTCATAAAATATACTGCACATAATAAGCACTTAACCCATTTGCTGAGTGGGGGAATGAAACATTCTTTGATTAAAAAATCTTTTATTTTGTATTCAACAGAGGATGAAATGGCCTTCTTTGTGAATTTCTTTTCCTGGAGATGGGAGAAAATAGAAGAGATTTATTATTCAGATTTATCATCTTCTATCATTACTGTACCTTAGGTTAACATATTTTCTAAGAGTATATAGTTAGAATATTATATCTGTATCTGTGTTTTACTGATAAGCTTCACTGGCTACAACATGGTGCTAATAAGACCATGGTTACAGGTTTAATTCTGTCTTCATTCCTAATATAGCTCCACATTTTGTTTACTAATTTACAGATAAATTCATATCATGCAGTCAGAAACATTAAGAAACACAAGCATATTTGTAACAATAATCATGGCAAAGAAATCCATGATTAACCCCATTTTCCAGATGAGGAAACCAAAGGAAGATTCACATAAATGTCCTCCTAACTTTAAGTCATTCTGCCACCTTTCTATACTCTGTTTTACTCTATGTAACATTGATAAGGAAGTTTAATCCTATTATGAAAACACCAGGCATTTCTATGATACTGTATTTGCACTGTTCTCCCTCCTCTCTCTTCCCCTCCTTTACTTCTTTCTTCCTATAGAGAACTACCCTTGCAGAGATGATAATCTAGTGTAATTTGCTCTTAAGACAACATGTTATAAGATATTTTTCCTAAGACCATTAAATTTTGTTTTTTTTTTGGATTTTCACAGTGCCAATTTAATAAAATGACAAAAATCAAAATAATTTCATGCATTGAAGTAAATACAGGGATGGCCAAAGCTGTTTACAGACAGGAGTCAGACCCAGAATTTTAACTTTAATTGTCACTTTGCTTAAAAGCCTTTAGCCTTTTTTGGAAAAAAAAATCTAATTTTATTAGTTGCCATTTTCCCTTCTAGAAAACTGATTTACCACAATTATAAGCTAAACATTAGTTTGTACTTTTTGCATTTTAAATTCCTTCTATTTTTTCCTAATTTTCATTTTACTTTTCAAATTATCCACATAACTGATCAAATCTTCACAATAAAACCTAATGGGAAGACAGAAGTGCCAAGGGCTTTCAGGCTCTTACTTTGTTTTATTACTTTTTATTGAAGATTAAGTTTAAAGAGGTCAAAGCCACTATCCTAGAATTTAATATATACACTTTCATTTGTAGAGGAAGCCATATCTTGTTGGATTTTACAATATAAGAGATAAATTTTATCTAATTCTTTTTACATTCCAAAAATCAGTTCCATATGAATAAACTCATTCTTCTTTTGATGTTTCTGGTGAAGGTGATTAAAATAGGATCTTTAGGATACATGCAGATTTTCCAGCAAAATTATAAATAACAATTCAATAACACCTTTAAAGGCAGACATTCTTTCAGTAAGTCCCTCTGCAATAGCTTTCTGACCTCCTTACACAGAAATGTCTTTGTTAGGTACACCCCTTCTCTAAGAGCTAATGTTTGGTTTAGGGAAAAAATGGATGGGCTATCATGTAGACTTTCTTGTCTAGCCACAAGGCTTGCTGAGGAAAAGAGGGAAATCATGACATGCAGCAGCCATTTCAGAGCTGATTTTCCACTGCTCAAAAATGATAGTAAAGTTAAAGCCATTTGGAAGACATTAGATATAATCCACCAAAGGGCTTTGCTAATGAATCCCAAACTCATTCTTGTGGTAAAGCACCCCTAGCTCTATAGATAAGCGCATATAAAACTCAGATACCATGACTCAAAATTTAGCACTCTTTTCATTGTAGCATTGGATTTATGAGTTCTCATTTACAATATGTTTTTAAAATTATTTTGCTTTTCAGTGCAACAAAAGTCAAAAGTCATTTTTAGCTCAGGGGTTCTTTAATAATATTTTAAACTAAAAGGATATATATTCAAATTATAGACATTCAAATAAAAAAATCCTCATTAAAATTATTGGTTGCCATTTCTACTATACTAATTAGAGTTGTATTCATTTTATGAATAATCTAACTAGACTGAAGAGACTAGGATTTGTACATATATACATGTTGTATATATTTCCTCTCCCTTTTTCCTCCCCTCCTTCCCCAATCTGGCTACTCTCATTTACAGGGCCTTCCAGCACAAAACTGAGAGCAGGAAATGTACTCAATAAATATTTGCTGATTAGATTTGCTCCCAGCATCCCCAATGGAGAAGCTTTCCTTGATGCAATATATGCCCTCAGTCTAGTAAAGTCTGGAAATTCAAGCACATGGAGAGATTAAAGAGTCACAACCACAGCTACTGCTAAACTCTTAACCTCTGGCTGGCTTCCTTCAGTAACCTATCAAGCTGTTGTACAAAGGCTCTAGGCAATCCCTTGTATTATTATTATAGATGACAGGTAAAAAAATTGAACCTTATGTGGCCTTCTATTTGATAACAGTAACATCTCTTTATAGACTAGGTACTCCCAGTTCTCCTAATCACATCTCTGTGATTCTTTTGCTATCCCATGACTTGTCTTTCTCGAAAAAATTCTAAGATTTAATATAATAAGAAAGACACATTCTTTTTGCACTGCTCAACTAGTATCATTCAGTAGAATTTAAGCCCTTTCAGGACAGCAATTGTTTCATTTTAGTTTTGAGTCCGTAGTGCCTTGTACATAGTAGCTGTAAATAAATATTTGTTGAATTGAATCTGGGAGCATATGCCTCAACTTCCTCCTTTTTGTTTGGCCTGACAATTCAAGAACCAATATGTGATATTCCATCATTTTACATAAATACAGATTCTCAAGGATTTTATCCATTTCCTTGAAAGGTCGTCATTATTTATAGAATAGCTTCTCAAAAGAGCACTGCTTACAATACAGACATCAATGCTAAGGTGTGTACAAGTGTAACAAAATCTATTCCACTATCACTTAATGATAGCAGCTGCCCCCTCTGTGTTTTCTCTCCTTTTAAGAGCTGTACACAGCAGCAGTAGAAGCACTAAATGAGAGAGGAAGTTTCATGGGAGGGAGAGATGATGAGCAGCAGAGAGAAATGAAAAAGACCTCTATCAGCAGAAAACTAGATGTACTGGGGGGAACAAAATCAAGTAATTACCTTCATGCTCCATAGATATGCACATTATTCAAAACAATGGGCAAAAACCCCATTCCCGCTCTCAGCATCTTTGATGAGCTCTTTGATAGGAGAAAAGTGTGGACAAAACTCACAAGAATGGACAATCATGAACCACATCCTTTTCTGTAGATACTAAATACAGTATGATAGATTTAAGGGCAGAAAGGACATTTATACAGAAACTGAATGGGAAAACTATTATTTGAACCCAGGTCTTTTGACTCCAAATACAATATATTTTTCAGTGTACCACAGTTTTTCTTAATACTTTCTCAATGAAAATCTGCTGTCCTCTGTCACTTAAGACCTTCTCTAATAAGACCTTTATATACTTCCCCAATCTTATTCCAAAGCTTTCAATTTAACCTGAAGCAACACTTGTTCCCTGAATATGCCACATAAATTCCTGAATCTATACCTACCATTGGTCATTTCTCACCTTCTCCCGACTTTCACTCAGTGCCCAAATTTCATTCCTATTCCTCTCTAGCCATTTCAGCTCAGTGATCTTGTCTTCCATGAAATACCAATAAATGTTTTCATTAACTTAGCACTTAGCATAAAATAACCTTATTGTTATTTGGTTTTATGTTCTACATCCAAAGCCATTTCTTATACATAGTATTCTCCTGAGGACAAGTCCTATTATATAAGGACATTAAAAAGTGGATTGATGGTAACTTTATGGGTAAAAGTTTCAGTTGAGAGAAAGTCAGAAACCAGATTGCAAAGAGAGAGGAGAGGAAAGGAAGGTAATGAGTTCAGACAACTTTTCCTAAGAGTGATAAGGAAATAAGAGATGGAAAAACAGCCTGATCGGAATGGTGAGAGAATCTTGAGAGGTGAAAACATTTTGGACAGGTACTATGTCACTGGAGTGGGATTGAGATTCAATTAGATAGAAATAAAAGGATGACAGCTGTAGTGAGAACATATTGAATTTAAGGGATAAGGACTGAACTTTCAGATGAGGAAGCACTTTATAAATATTACCTCATTTGATCCTAAGAAATCTATGATAGATGCTATTGTTACTATAATTTTACTGATGAAAAAACAGAGTCAGATAATGGTTAAGGGACTTGCCCAGGATCACCCAGCCTCAGATACTTAGGCTGGCTTCGGACTCAACTCTTCCTGACTCCAGACCAAACTCTTATCCGTTGTGTCAGCTAGTTGCCATTGCAAATGCAGTTCAGTACCTTCTCTGCAACTTCTTGAGTTTTTCAGTGATTTGCCTAAAATACTATAGACATTTAGAGATAAAACTTCAACTCAGGTCTTTTAGTTTTAGAAGCCAGGTCTCTACTGTGCCTTTCTGTTTCTTGATTGTATGTCTTATTCCAGATCTTTACAATAGCAAGTGAGTAGGAACAGAGGAGGTGGATAGTGGAAATCTAGGGCTGGGCATTTGGCTAGGTATGAATGATAAAGGGAAAAAAATGAAAGCAGAGCAGGAGTGATTGCCTGGAAAGATACCGAGAGAGGAGGATAGTTGAGGATAAAGAATAGATTCAGGAGAATTAAGGTATGGAGATATATTGAATGACAGGAGATTATGATTGGATAAAAGAATTTCTCTTGATTGGGGAAATAGAATGCTTAGGAGCAACCAGTAGGTGTGAATAAGGTAAAGAGGAGAAGGCAGTCATTGGAGCTGCACAGACTGAGGAAATAGAAGTTTCTTAATATCCTCCACTGATGGTAACTGTAAGACCTCTAAACCTTAATAGTCTGCTTTGGCTGAAAGAAAAAAAAAAAACAACACTATCCCCTCATGAACACCATTCTGGTAATGATGACATCCTAATTAAGGCAGGCTAGTTTTCAGAAGATATACATACATAGTCTATTGCCAGTAACATAATCAAAACATTTAGAGCTTAGCAAAACCTGTCAGGCTTATGCCTCACTGGAATAATCTTCAAGCTATTTTCTATAACACATCATAATAAAAGAATAAGAGAAAGTCTTTAGAAAAAAAAAAGCACTGAAATAAGTCCTCGATATATAGAAAGAGGTCTTAAGACTTTAACTCTATACACAGGTCCAACTATTATCTTTTTCTTGTGTCTATTCTTTCTTTGCTTTAGATAAAAGATATTGAAGATGACTATGACTATAATTTTTTTAAATTAATATTTTTTATTTACCAGATATATGCAGGGGTAATTTTACAACACTGACAATTGCCAAACCTCTTGTTCCAATTTTTTCCCCTCCTTCCCCCCTGCAGGATGACAGGTTGACCAATACATGTATGACTATAAGTTTTTCAAAAAATCAGAAGAACACACTATAGAAGTCTAAGAGATGGAATTTATGCCAGCTTGATCTGCAAGTCAGACCATGAGGAACCAAGTCTCAGGCGGCCTGTCTGGCTTAGAGATGCAGCCTCATACATATTTTAGTTATATGGCATTTGGGAGTGAACTTGAGGAGAAAAATGATATGTAGGAACTATTATAAATCTGAGCCCACTTTCTCTAGTAAGAAAGGTAGCAAGTATTTATTAAGTGCCTATGGTATACCAAGCACTGTGATGCATTTTACAATTATTATCTTCTTTCATTCTCACGATAATCCTCAAAGGAAGGTGTTATTAGTCAACATCTCTGTATACAACCACATACACATGTATACACACACAAATATACACAAATACCATAGGCAATAGAAAGGTCCTATATCACCGGAAGTTTTCCTGTTCAGATTTGTATTTAAGAAGAATCATTAGCAGCAGTTTGAAAGACATAACAGAGTGGTGAGGAACTTGAAGTGATGAGAACAATTAGGAGGCTTCTGTAATGATGTAATGAGGTGACAGACAATAAGGAACTGAATTAAGATAGAAGCTGTAAATGGAAAGATTAAGATGCAAGAGATGTTGTGGATGCCATTTAGCAATTGAGTAAGTATGTGCAGTGAGGGAGAATCAAGAGTAAAAGTTAAACATGAAATTGATAGTAGACTGGAAGGATGGTAGGGCCTTTGACACACATAGAGACAATGAATTCAGTTTTAGACATGTTGAGTTTGGGATGTCACTAGGCATCCAATTTTAAATGTTCAATCAACCATTGGTTATCTGGGATTGAAGATCAGATGAAATACTGAGTAGATATTTATAGCTTTATCTATCTAATTTATTTATCTATGTATAGATGTAGAAATCTCTTTGTCTCTGTCTCTGTCTCTGATATCCACATAGATGATAGTTAAATTCGTGAGAGCTAATGAGGTCCCCAAAAGAGGGAGGTTAGAGGCAATAGGGTAATGAGGGTCCAGGATAGAGCCTCGGAGAATACCCCCCATAGATGATGATTAGGAAACTGAAAAATGGTCGTATAGACAGGCAGAAAAATTGGAAAGAGCAGTGTCATGAAAACCCAAAGAGGAGAGTGTATCAAGGTCGCAGTGATCAACAGTATTATATGCAGCAGACAGGTTGAGAAGGATGAGGATGAGGTTTTCCTGATAATCCAAGATTGAAAAATTTACAACTATTTTTTGAGTTCCACTATCCAACTAGTTTCCTCTAATGATACTCTAAATAAGTCATGTTGTAGTTAACATTTTTTTAGCCTTTCCATAAGAATAATATATCTTGTAAAACTTTGCTAAAATTTAAACTATACATATATTTCCTTCATCTAGTTTATCTTTTCCCAATGGTTTACTGCTACATATTGTCTGCCTTCTAGTGTTTAGCTTAATTTATTTTTAAATGTTTCCAGAGAAATAGAGTCATCACAGCATTTTTTGCTTTTGCTTTTTCCCCCTAACTTCACTGAATATTACTAGAGCATGACTTCCTACACCATTCTAAATTCTTCCCTTTGTATTTACATCTGTCAGACACTAGTCAGGTCCTTGCCTTACTTGTCAGTTAACTAATCTATAAAGATTTATCTCCAAACCTTTTCCTTACAAGTCAGATTTGCTATTCCATTAATCATTTCCATCTCTTTTCTTTGGTCTAATCTAGTTTTCCCCCCTCATCTTTCTCCTTTTTATTTTTCTCTTCTTTGTTCTTGTTTGTCTCTCTGGTTCTTTACATCTGTTCATCTATCTCTCCTTTTTTCTTCTTACTTCTCCTTATTTATTAAAGTAAAATGTTTAGAGTAAAATAGTACAGGAAGGCTCATGTCACCCCAAATATTCAAACCAATTTTTTTATTGTCTGTCTCATGGCCATATATTCATATACATATATGCATTTTTTTTATTTGGTGTAACTTTATTTGATCTTCCTTCTTCAAAATATCTGCATAGCCACAGTTTCTTTTAACCCTTAAATATCCATTTTCCCCTTCAACTTTCATACCCAGGAACAAATGTCCACCATCTTGTTCCCTTATCTCACTGGTGAGTTCCTCCCAGGGCCTTCATGATGGGGACAATTCCAGGTTATCCAGTCTTCCTGCCTGTCATTGTTCTATTTCTGACTTTCCCAATTTCGGTATCCATGCCTTAGTTAAGTCTTACTCTAAAAATTGCCTCTGTATCTGGGGTTTCTGCATCCTCATATTTATCTATCCACCTCTTCAGCCTTCTTATCTTAGAATATCTGTCTACTATGCCATTTTGTTCTCTCATAAGTGGGTTCCTATAAGGGATAGCCTCTACTGGACTTCTCACATTTTCCTCTTGGCCCTGCTTCTGACTTCCTGAACTTCTATATAATGTCCCAATGTGGGTATCTTCTTCCTCTTTCCTTTTTCATTTTTTTCTCTCCTCCTCCCTGCCTTTCATCTGTCTTTTATGTATTGTCTCCACCCCACCATTAAAATGTAAGCTCCTAGGAGACAGAAAATGTTTTTCTTTTAGCTTTTATTCATATTCCCATCATTATATACCTAGAACTTAATAAATCATTAATAAATGCTTCCTTCCCAGTCATGTTAAAACTTTAAAAATTAAGAATTGTAATACTGGATTGGGGTTACCATCTTTCCATCCCAGGCAAGGATATATAGACAATTCAATTCAAAGCATACAACTTTTCTTTTTAGTCTAAGCTTCAAAGAATGGTCATGTATCCCCTATGATTTCAATCTTATATCTCTTAATGTTCCAATTTAGATTTCTCTAAAGAGTTAAGATAACTATATATTCAACTATATATTCATTTTGGGGTGCAGGATGAATAAATTTTGTAAGTTTTTTTTTAAATCTAGAAATGTACCTGAATTTCTCATTCAAAGATTAGAAATGTGTCCCCACATTCTTAATTTTCTTAATAAATCCTTATATACTTCGACACATACAACAGTTTATCTTAACCACTTTTAAACCATTTATACTTTTAACTTATATTGCCTTTAAGGTAATGTGCTTCACATTTTAATTATATATTATATAAAATGACACTTTCATTTTTCTAAAAGTTACCTCTTTTGAATTTCACTGAATATTCTTAGGTTCCTGGATGCAGGACACACAAGGTATATTCACTATATTCATAATCCTCTTGTTATTACATATTTTCAACTTATTTTTTAGGATGGGCATTAGTTTAATACCCTCGACTGATTGGTTGATCAGCTTACAAAACATATTGCCACTTCAGTGGAGTGCTTTGATAATTTGTTCTTTAGGTGAGACAGATTGGTTTGATCAATACCCTGCCTCATGCATATATGCATGTATAATGTGTAGTCAATAGATCTTTTTTTTCATATTAGTTTGGATCATCTTCTTTCCAAAGATACATATTGCAAGCTATTAATGCCTATCTACCTTACAGACACAGATATATGTAGACTCCCTTTTACTTCTTGTTCTGGGAATTCTAATCAAATCAACAGCACCACTGTTACTGGAAAAGGAAAGACTTTTCTCTGGCTCTTTTTTACCATCCTTATTATTTCCTAGACCAACATACCTTTTTACTTGGCAACTATCAACCTATGTACATTAGAATGTAAGCTCTTTGAAGACAGGACTATAAAACTTTTCTATTTGCATCTCCAGCATTTTGCATAATGCCTGGCACATAATAAGTGTTCAATAAATATTTTTTAGTCATTTATCCTCTATGTTCCTTACCAGTTTCCTGACATAAATTTACCACATGGGGTCCATTCAATCTGCCTGAGTCCTTTACTTTCTGTTGATATTGAAATAATACAAGTAAAGTGCTCACCTATAATCTCACTTCCTTACCAATGATTCTACTCTTTTTAATCTAAATTTCACAGATGAGATTTAAAAAAAAAGATAATACCTGTTATTCATTGTTCCTTATTGGTTATATGATGTAGTCTGCTTATATTTCTCATGTGTCTCTCCCATGCTCTTTGTGTAATAATTATTTTTAGTTCTTTGGACATGTGCTACTGCATATCTCATAATCATAACAAATAAATATACATATGCACATGTAGTTGAAGGATTTGGTTCAAATGAGATATGGTCCCATTTTTTTTTTTGTTATTTCTCTACAAACCCATCTCATTTTCAATTGTGAGCTTCCTAGCTTAAAAAAAATCATTTCAATTAAAATGGCACTTAAAAAACCACCAATCACTATATAATAATTTTATCATTCTATTGCACAAGTATTATAGTTTAACTTATACATGATTCCTTTATTGTTC
The DNA here is from genome assembly GCF_048593235.1 of Sminthopsis crassicaudata. NCBI lineage: Eukaryota > Metazoa > Chordata > Mammalia > Dasyuromorphia > Dasyuridae > Sminthopsis > Sminthopsis crassicaudata. The sequence continues at coordinate 297,839,166 of NC_133617.1, read as the reverse complement.
ATTAGTCTATAATATTTAGCCTCTTAAAGGAGCCTATTAGTATATATTTTAAAATTCTAGGTTCTTACTTAATTTCCCTATGCTGTCTACCTTATGGTAATTGTATTAGAGGTAAATAATATTAAACAAATCTTTCTTACCTTCCAAAACAAGCTATGGTATGGAACTGAAAGGGGATACTTTCAAAAATCTGAGTCAGAACAGACCAGCATTATTCAAGCTATATATAATTTACTCATTTAAATTCACATAAATCATCTTTTCTGAAGCAAGCAGTTCATCTAAGATAGTATCATGTCCCCTACTTAATGTCTTTCTATTAACATTTTATTTTCAATAGACATTTGTATATTTGAGTTAATTTATTTGGTCAGTAATTCATTCAATAGCAACAATTCATATTTATATGGCACTTTAAACACTAGAAAATACTTTCTCCACAGTAATCACGTGATTTAATATGGGCAATATAATTCTCATTTATAGATGAAGCAACTAAGCCTGAAATTGTGACTACCAGGGGTTATGTTATAAGTACCATGGTAAAAAATTCAAATCTAGGTCTTCTGATTTATAGTACAAAGTCCATCATATTATGCTATTTCTTAATCATTCAATACTATTAAATGCCTACTATATACAAGATTAGGTAATACTGCTATCTTGGAATTCATATCTAAAAGTTTTGACACATGTACATTCTTTGAAGCTCCTCTATTAGAATGAGTTTCTTAAGAGTAGGTATTGTTTTAGTTTTAGTTTTTTTTTTCCTTCCAGTACATAGCACAATGCCTAGCACATAGTGGGTACTGCATAAATGTTGGAAGCTGGTAGATTAACTGATTAACAAGGAAAATATTATATTTTTTTCTTTCCATTAACATATTTTCAAAAGTCTTTCTTTCCATTATCATAGTGCATTTGCTCCAGTTATAACTACCACCACATATAATATATTTTTCTCTTTTTTTTACTAAGTTTATTTCATCTTCATACTTTAGTAAGCTTTTTCCCTCCTGCAGACTCATTTGATGTGAGAACCAAATAAAGACAATATATTTATGTTTTATCTGGATTCCAATAATGTAGCCCATAATTCCAAGCCAAAGGTGAGAGAGGGAATACAATCTTACTTCTGGCAGAGTCAAGTATTTCTGGGACTTTTATTTCTGCATATCCCAGAGAAAGGTTTCCCACAGAAAACATTTCTTAAGAGTGGCAGGAAAACACACAGTTACAGGGGAATCTCTGAGAGATTGTATGTCCAAATCTTTGGAAATGCATGATTCCACTCTTCACCATTTATATGCTAGCTAGATCTGTTTTTAACTTGAGTACCTATATTACACATGTATTCTCTATCTGCATAAATGAAGTCCAATATAACAAAATCAATTCCAAAGATTTTAATATAATATTTCAAGCACTATTTAAGATTCTTTCTCACTCAACATGAGGAAAAGATTATGAAATATGAAGGAAACACTATCTAAGCCAATCCTTCACAGAGAAGATATGTCAATATAATGGTTCAGAAATTTTTCAACTCTGTGCAATACAAACTCATCTGAAATGTTATCTGAAAATCAAGAATTTTCATTTCTTGAAAATCCCAAGAAATATCAATTAATCTACATTGAAATAGGGATCACATAGAATAATTCAATTCAATGTAGCAAACTTTTATTAAGTATTTACTATACGTACTTTTTTGGAGGACATGGAGGATTTAAAGTTTCCAATTTCATTGGTGAAATAAACAAGGAAACTTTTTCAAAAAGTCAAATATTTGGAGCCTTGCTTTGTCATTAAAATTCAAATAAACGTGATATTTTTTTCTTTCTATACCTACTTTAGTTACCAAGGTAAGTAAATTAGAAACTTCCCTCAAGGGTTAATAGTATCTTTCTTTGGAAAACTCCATAGGAATGAGTGATGTACTATTTTAATGAAATTTGTTAATACTTCCTACTTTTGGCAGATATTCATTATACTATGATAGCTGAATTGTTCCAAAAAACTAAATAGAAAATTTTTACCAATCAGAAAACATTTTGTACTTTGAATATGTAATTGAAATTAGTCTAAGACCAAATTTTGTGACTGGTAAAAATGATCAACTATTCATGAGTTTTATTTCATTGTGAAGTGAATGTTTTGAAACTCTTGTCAGCAGTTTTTATAATGCAAATATGGGTACCATAATGCTGAAGCCAATAAATAACATTTTATGTGAATAATGATTTTTTTTCTGAATAATGGGATAATTATTCAGAAGTACATTATGAGTGCAATGAATTTATAGACATCAAATCACTTTAGCGTGGAGGGAGCCTTAGGTTTTCCCTTTAAGAAAAGGCTTTGGTCTTGTTTCTATTTCTATGACTTAGCCTCAGTTTTCATGTGGTTAAAATAATAATATCTAGCAACATGTCACAGTAATATGTAAAGATTTATTGAGTAATGTGAGTGCAAACAATATTTTAGACACTCTCAGACAGGTATCATAGATAGAAAACATTCCTTTATAGTAATAAGTTAGCACTCAACTAAAAATGTAGTTTAAAAACAGTAGCTTACATATCTAAAATATTGTTAAGTGTTTTTCTTATGACCATCCTGGTGGGAGAGGTGGTACAAATATTGTTACAGATTTTATAGATGAGTAAACTAAAGCTCAAAGAGGTTTTGCTTGGATTTATACTTGACAATGTAGTTGGGATGTATGTGCCTCAGATCTCTGAAATTCTGAATTTGACTAAAAAGTTCGAAGATATTAAAAAAGATGTAGCTGCCAAGAAGAAACCCCCTAGCCCTTAATGCTAAAATGTAGTAATGTTTTGATGGTTTTTGATTTGAATCAAAAGCTCCTATTCACTGCTCTAGCATTAGATAACTTTCTTGTGCTTGAAATAGTGAGCTAACTTTGAATTAACATACACTCACAATACCAAAATTACCTTTTATTATACCACTCCCTTCCCATTCAATCCCATCTTACAATCCTCTGACTCTCATATCTGCTTGTAAGATTTTTACATTTGAATCATGGTCTCTCTTCTGACCCTTTTAATGTGGATTCACCTTGACCATTTTCACAGAACTTGAACCTTGGTCTCCTTACTCATGTCAATCATTGTTTCAATAATAGCACTTACATTTATATATTTATGAGAATTAAAACAAAAAATTAATGCATCTTGATAAATTTAAAGTAGCCTTGAAAATAAATATAATTACACCTTTTAGGTCACAAAATATGATTAACCAACTTTCCCTTCCCTCAAGAGTGGCAAATATAAAGGAAATATGCATGCTTTGTTATTTATACAGCATATTTTGCTTTTCACAACAGAAAAGTAATTTACAAAGCTCATTTAAAAATACATTGGGGCAAAGCTAGGATTTCAAGGTGAATTAATAATGCTACCTGTGAAAATACATTTCTAGCATAATCTTTAAGGATACAAATTTCCAGTTCAATAATATTCATTTCATTCCATAAATATACTGTGCATCAATAGCATTATACTAAATCTTTTCAAGTTGGTTTGAAATAGGGAGTGGAATCTGCTTTGGTGAAAGATTTATTTCTCTTGTCTTGATTCAAATTCCTTGACCTAGTAGTAAAAGAAAGGGAGTAATGATTTATCTATGTACATTTCTAGTGCTTTTAGTTTTTTTGTATGGATGTTATTTTCAGATAGATTTATCTGTACTCCTAGATTATGTACTTCTTAATGGAACTTTATTAAATTCTAGTTCTTAGATACAAGAGGAAAATATTTGCAAATGTTAAATGGTTGCCCCACAGGGCAGAATGTTATTTTCATTCATTCACTTATTCAAAAAACATTTATTAAATGTCTACATTTAATGTATATGCAAAGGTTACCACATGCAATATGATTTTGCTTAAAATGGGAGGGAGGAAGGAGCAAATATATCATTGAACTGGTAAATCACTAATATGTTTCAAACTTGTTATATAGCTGCATCTATTTAAAGACCAGATGTAGGAGCATTTTATAAATATTCTTAGATGCCTTAAAGTGCTTATTAAACAAAACTTTGGTCTCTATTTTAACATTTAGATTGGTTATGATTTATAATGTCTTTTTCAACCAATCACGGCAATTTTCTATGCAAATTGCAACATTTGCCTTAATGTGGTGTTTTATTATAAAGCTGTAAAACAGACAGTGGTGAAAGGCCTTGTAGTGATGCTTTGATAAACCATTAGAAATGAAGGCCTTCACTGCTGCTTCACTTACAGAGGGAATCTAAATAAATCTGTGTAATGGTTCTGTGTCTTTCCTTCCCTCTATGTTAAGCTATATTTCTGCTTAATGTAATCTGCAATTACTTACTTTTCCCAGGGAGAGGATATTCAAGTGAAGAAATGAAAGCCATTTCCTATCTCAATCAGAATCCTCATCTCCCAAGGCATCCCTTAATTGTACAGATTGTGAAAGGCACTCTCTCTTTGGCTTTACAGTATTTTTTCACTCAAGAGTAATGAGTTCCCAGTTCTTAAAAATTCATCTAGAAGTCCTTGCAGTCAAGATACTATTGTCAAAATGTATACATGCGATTGATTACCCAATTTATTGGTGATATTGTATATGCCATCATCGTGCAGTTTAAATGATTTTGACAAGTGCAAAAAAGTATCATTGACAAGTGCAGAAATAAATGATGGGTTTAAGCTTTCAGATGTTTCTCTCAGCATTTCACTGAGTGGCAGGTTGATAAATTAAAATTATAGTTTGTGGCATCAGGCTTGAAAGAATAAACCATTTTAGATTTTAAAAAATAGTGCTTCAGAAACTTTGTGTAGTCTCCAGAGAAGTGGCCTGAAGAACACTGCAGGGAAAAAAAACAAAAAAATCAACTGAATTTCCTAAAGGATTCATTCATTTTCAGATAGCAGTGTCCCCGCTTGGAAATTTTTAGGTGGATAAGATTGACTTAGTAGTATTTGTTCTTTTTTCTCTAAGAGATATACAAAAAGTTGATATGTTTTCACATTTTCCCTCTAGGCTTGGCCAATATGTAATTAATTCTTTTCTGTCAGTTGTACACATTCAAAGCTTCAGGTTACCTTTCCATGGAAACATCTCCTTTGTCTATGATATAACTGAATTTCCAGATTATAGTTCCTAGGCAATGTTTCTATCATCTTTTCTAATTGTCATGTAAGAAATATAAAAAAATATTTTATCAGTGACTCTCATGTAAATTTATCTTTGATGATATCTTTTCTATGTTAGTTTCTACTTGTTCTCACTATCACCATCCTATCTATTTCTACTCTTTCCCACTATCACCACTATCAACTGATCTCATAGGCTATAAAACTTCTAGCCAATGCTCCTCATGTCTTCATGCCATCTCATTTCCTTGCTTTGAAACCTTGAGTGGTTATCCAAATAATTATGCATGCTCATCACTTCATGAGAATTCAAAGAATCATGTAGCACAACTTATTTAATTTATAGGTGAGAAAGCTGAATACAAAAAGATCTTCTTTTAAGTCAGTTCCTTCCATTTTTAGACATCTCTAAGAAAACTCTATTTTGAGTCAAAAGCTACCTCCTTAATTTTTCCAACAAATGGCTGTAGTTTTATTTTCTGCAGCCATGGAGAAAAAGGTGTGATTTCTCTTCCATATGATTTTTAATATTGGAAGATAGCTATAAAATACCTCATAATTCATTATTCTGCTCCAGGTTTGATATCCTGAGTACTTCAGTAGTTTCAACTATTGTGAATAGAATGTGGATTTAATTAATCAAGATGAGTTCAAATCCTACTTCTAGGCACTTACTAATTGCATAATTCTATGCAAATTATTGAAAGTCTCTCAGCCTCAGTTTTTTCACTTATAAAAATAATGCATTACAGCATTGTTGAGACCATCAAAGGGGATAAAAATGTAAATCACTTTGCAGTGAATGGTAATGAATCCTCCTATCATGCCCCCTTTTCTGAACACATATTTTATCAATATCCTTAAAAATGTGGCACCTTGAATTGAACAAAGTGCTCTCGATAGGGACTCATCCATCACAGAGTACGATGAGACTAGTTTTTCTAAATTTTTTACATTGCAATTCTATTTGTAGAATTTTAAATTAACTTACTTTTTATAACTATAGTTGACATAGATTGAGCTTGTAGTCAACTGAAATTATTTTCAAAGAACAATGTATTTTTGCATGGAAAAAGCAGTTTTCCTCAAGTTAATACGTGTGAAGTCATTTTTTGTAACTTTCCCACTTTATACATTTCACCTTGTCATATTTGGCCCATCATTTCAGACCATGAGAATCTTTAAGGACTATAATTCAATCATTTAGAAGTTAACTATCTATCTATCTATCTATCTATCTATCTATCTATCTATCTATCTATCTATCTATCTATCTATAGTTTAACTATATCTCCTACTCTGATTTTTTTTCTAAAACATCACTAAGCTCACCAAAAGCAGCATGCTATAAAATAGTGATATCAAATTCAAACAGATATGGATTCCTGCAAGCAGCAGAGACTAACCTAGAAAACCGCAACTTAACACTATCTATGTGGTATTGTATTTTTATTTGTTTTAGTCAACATTTCCTACTTATATTTTAATTTAATATTTTAATTTGATGCTGGGTGTGACACTTCCTTTGTAGACCAGAGAACATTGGTTTAAACTCAACACTTTGAAATCCTTATGATAAACTTTATTAATTGTATGAGCTTGTGTAAAGTACTCAGACTTATTTGACTCACTATTTCCTTATCTGTAAGATGATAGCATGAAAAATGGATTACATGATCTCTATGTTTTCTTCTAGATCTTTCAATCTATTATCTGGTGACCACATCTAAATATAAACTACCTACAAAATAGTGATTAGAATAGAATTCAGAACAGGGTATGGTACTAATACAGACATCCCTCCAGATTGACATCAACAAGTTGCTAATCCAATTGAATCATCTCCAGAATGTATTCCTCTTTTTTTACCCATAGTTAAATAATCTCTTTTTGTTGACCTTCATATTTTCCTGAGTCTCAGCTCAAAATTGAATTAGCTTTCCTGACATTATTCTCACAAGCTCACGGAAATCTTTTGTATTTTCCATTGATTAAATGCTCCTGCTTCCATTTTTGTTCATATGCTTTTAAAATCTGAACTCATTAAAAAATTCCTTTGTGAAACCATATCAATCCCTCTAGATACCTTCTTCTTTTTTCCTTATTAGAATAATTCATAGTTGTAATAAGCAAATTCTCTTTCTTACAAACACCATCCTTCTTGAGTTCTCTTTCTCTTTAGAGTCTCAGGACATGTGGATCTATTACTTTTTTATTCTTTGAAATCTGATTTTCTAAAATTTTGTATATACATATGGTGATTTTCAGCATTCCCTTCTTGACTATCAGGAATTCAATGATGATATAGTTATAATGTTAGGTTTGATTATTATTGTGAAATGGGAGCCACCTGCCAGTGGTTGCTGGAGGACTAACTCAGGCCTATAGAATGGATCTCTTCATGTGAGAGGATGATGATGATACAAGGAGACTGAGAGGCAGATGGTCCTTGTGGATTGGGAATGAAGTAAATTGGAGGCAAGAAGAGAGAGGCCAGACAATACAACTCCCTCTCAGTCTCCCTGTATCATCATCATCCTCTCACATGAAGAGATCCATTCTACAGGTCTGAGTTATACCTCCAGCAGCCACTGACAGTGTTTCCCATATCACAACAGATTATTTTTGTTTCACCAAGTAGTTCTTTCCTGTTGGTCACAGTTAGTACTAGAATAGTAATTCTCTTTAATATTTCTTCTATTGTGTGAGAGAGAAAATCATCAACAAGCTAATTTAAGAATTCATCAACTATTCTGCTTTAAATGGAATGGTTCTTATGGGAAGAGATCCAAGTAATTGAAGTCTTCCATAATTATAACCTTTCTCAAAAGATGATAGTGAGAAAATCACCTTGTAAATCTGGAAGAACTATGGAAATGTGAACTATTATTGCCATTTTATCAAGTCTTTGTGCCAATTTGGTGAACTTTACTAATTTCCTTCATCTGGATTGACAGCAAGTAGTATATTCCAACTTTTTTCTTCCTTTTTTCTTCATCCAAATATTTTCCACTATTTTTCATTTCTTCTATTTTAAGGAATTCTATAATTAGGGAATTGATTTTGATATATAATGCTTTTCTGTTACCTCTTCTAATAGATGTATCATTTGATCTAATAATCTCTTTTAATTGTCATATTCCAGTCTAGTGACCCATTCCACTAATGACCAGGAGGTCATATTTGTCCAATCATATTACATTCTAGGTAGCTAGGTGGTGTCTGATAGAACACTGGTTCCAATAGAAGACCTTAGTTCCAATAGAATCTCAGATACTAGCGATGTAAGTCTCAGATGTGACCTTGGGAAAGTGACTTACTATGTCTGGCTCAGTTTCTACAACTGTGAAATGTTTTTTATCATACCATCTACCTCTCAGGATTGTTGTGAGGATCAAATGAGGTATTTGTAAAGTGCTTAGGATAGTGCCGGGTATATTTTGCTATTGTTCAGTCATTTTAGTTGTATCCAATTCTTTGTGACCTTATTTGGAGTTTTCTTGGCAGAGATATTAGAGAGATATTAGATATTGTGACCTTATTTGGACTTTTCTTGGCAGAGATATTACCATGTCCTGTTCATTTTATTTTAAAATTGAGGAACTGAGGGATTTAAGTGATTTGCCCAAAGTCACATAATTAATAAGTATCTGAGATCAGATTTGAACTCATGAAGACAAGCCTTCCTGATTGCAAGCAAGAAAGTACATAATATATACTTATCTTCTCTTCATCTTATTGTCATTTTTCAATTCATTGTTTTAAATCTATATTTTTATGAATTAGCATACACCTCCTATGCTTATAAGGACTGTCAATTTTCTTTTTAGTTACTTTCTTCTGCTAATTAGTAACCACCTTCTCCATTGTTTTTCTTCAATGTAACACATTCAATGCCTTTTATAGTCTACATATAATGTTATGTGGCTATTGTTCCCTGACGCCATCCTTTTCCAATTTTCAATTTAAAATATAATTGTTTAGATTGTTAATCTCTGGGCAAGCATTTTCTTTCCAATCATTGTGATAAGGATCTCATTTCCAGCAAAGAGGTCAAAACTCATTTATCTCAAATTCCAGTTTTGAACACAATTAATATAATCTGCTGTTAATAGTCCATATTTTTTCTGTCTTCTAACATTCCAAACTTCAGGTCGAAAAAGTAATATCATAATCTTGTTATTTTATTGTCCAGTTTTCCTTCGAATTTATATAAGCTATATTTTTAAAACCTGACTTTGTTCCATTTGTCCTGAATGATGATAAATTATAATAAATATAATGAAATATCATCCTTTCAAATAAAGCATGTTGCTCCTTAGTATTGTACAAGGTACACTGGATTTGGAGGCACATAACTTGGATTCAAATTCTGTATTTATTCTTGGTGTGACAGAGCTAGTCTATGCTCTGATGGCCTAAATTTGAAAAATGATGAAAATAGATGAGCTATAAGGTTTTTTGCAGCTCTGCATAAATGATCCTATAACCTCATACCTCAGGTTTTTGTGAGACTAATCTCTTGAAATGCTCTCTCTCTAATTTTTTTTTACCACCTAGTTTGAAACACTAAATTTCATTTTTTAATTTTTCCCTTATTTTCAATAGATTTTAGGTAATTTAAATGAAAACTAAAGCAATTTAGAAAGAATAACTTCTCTTAAATATTCAGTTTTCAAGAAAGACATAGTGCAGCTTAATTACAATATGAAAAGCCATTGAAATATAGAGAATTAAAGAAGGATTATAACAATATTATATAGTTTACCATATTATTAAACAAAAATTCTCAGAAAACCAATAAAAGCAGAATGGAAAAAATATTACATTATAATTCACATTCTAAGAAGTCTAATTGTATTTTGTAAAAAATCATTTTATGAATTTGGAAACAAATTGGTCTGAAAAAAAAACATTTTTACACATACTTAAAATGGTTTTCTTCCATAATTAGCTATGGGAGCTAACATTTAGTAACAGCTAATAATGGGAATCAAAAGTCAACTTGAATTAGAATCAGGGAGATTTAGATTTGAATTCTAAGTCTAATAGTAGCCAAGAGTATAACCAAGACAAAGAAGGTCTCTGAGGCTCAGTTTTCTCTTCTGAACAATAAAGATAATAATACTTGTGTTAACTATCTAGCAGGCTTGTTGTGAGATCGAAATGAGATAATATATATAAATCATTTTGTAAAACTGAAAATGCTATAATAATGCAACAGTTATTATTGAGAAGGAACATGACACAGTTGATAAAGAATTAGTCTTGGAGTCAGAAAGGCCCATATTGAATTTCTGTCTCTGACACATACTGGTTGTGTGACCTTGGGCAAAGTCTCTCAGTTTTCTGGGCAGCCTCCCTAATACTGTATATTGTAGAGGAACTGTTACTAATCTGCATTACCAAAATGGACTTTCCTTATGCAGAAGTTCTCTGAAGAATGAGAACAAAGATACATTTTCCATATATTCTACTATAATTTTCTACATATTCTCTCTATAGAATTCTATATATAGAATATTTTCTCTCTCTTTCTCTCTCTCTCTATATATATATCTAAATATAATTTCTATATATTCTACTATTATTATGCTTGTGTTTCCAAAAGGTAGTACTTGAAAGAATGGTTATAATCTGCAGAGAGACAGATTGAACCTTGATGGAAAGAAAAAGTTTCTGAATAAGGAGGTAGTGGGTTTCCTTTTATAAGAAGTCTTCAAAGAAAAGTTACATAAAGACTTGCCAGGTATGCTTTATAAGGACAGAAAGAAACTAGCTTTAATGGATTCCTACTATGTCCAGTATCTATGCTTTTCACATATTACCTGATTTCATTCCCACAATAAACATGGAAAATGGGCATTTTTATGACCCCATTTTACATTTGAACACAAGTAAAAAGATGCCAAGTGATTTGCCCAGAGTCATGTATCTAGTGTTTGAGGCTGGATTTGAAAGTCTTCCTTATTTCAGGCCCAGTTCTCTACATATTTGTACCATCCAGCTGTGTCTATACCTCTGTAATCCCTTTACAAGAAATTCTTGCTCAATTATGTCTTGCATTAAATGGTTTCTGATATTCCTTCTAATTCAAAATTTTGAGCTTTTAATCACAAACGCTATATGAAAGTATAATATAAGAATAGCTATTTCAATAATGAAGACTTTCACTTGTTCTTTTTTGGTCAAAAGCTGAGAAGTTAATACATTTTTGGTTTTCCCTAATTCAATTCAATTTATCTCTTGAACATTTGTCACATACATACTTACTCTGCCCATGGGTTAGAAATAAAAAGACAAAATGAAAGTCAAGATAACTTGAATAGTATGATTTTATCCTTCATATGATAAGACTTGAAAAGGGGGACTGTTTTTGTTTTTTGTTTTTTTTTTTACTTAAATCTAACCACAGAAAGTGACTGGATACTGAAGTAGAAATAATAGAACTTGAATAGGGAAGAAAATATAATTTTACATTAGATTTTATAATATGAAAGGTGATGAAGGCTGCTGTGGTCTGCTATACAGTTCAGCATCCAGGGGAAAACAAGTGTCTCAGAGAAGATTAATTAGGACCTCAATGCCTAAGCCTTCATCAGAGATTCTATCATGTGAGGGTAAGTTACTCACTTGAATAAATTCTGAAGATCAAAGAGAGATATTAAGAAGAAAATGAGTAGTCATTATACTCATGGGTATACATCAACCAATTTAGATTTTTAGAAACAGCTATAGAAGTCACAAGTAATCTCAAAATGAGCTGAAGCTGGGAAAGAATGGGAAAGATGACCAAAAACATTAATTATTTAAGTTAAACTAGAAATAGAAGATGATCAAATAAGGATGTGACTATTGCTCCAGGCTAACAGGATGATCTAGTAAAGGACAACATAGAGGAGATAGAAATAATCAACTCTTATTTTGCTTCTGTTTTCTCTGATGAAGAAAATGATTATAAAGATAAAAAGAAAGGCAAAGTTCAGAATAAAAGTGGTAGGAGTCAGCAAATTAAAAATGTCAAAGAATATAGCTACTGGAATTTTAGGTGTGACACAGGAGGGAATAGTCTTGATGGACTTTGCCATAGTAAACCCTGCAACTTCAAGTTTAGCATGTAAAAAAACTTATTTTTCATTTTTTCCTCAAAACTTGTTCATTCTTCCTATGCATCCCATTTCTCTTGATGGCAGCACTATCTATTCTTACTTGATTTGATTTGAAACCTGAGCATTGTCTTTACTCTTCCTTTTATCTGAGCTATATTTCCAATCAGTTTTCCTGTCCTGTTAATTTTATCTTTATTTATCTTTTATATTTATCTCCCCCTAAGTATTTAGTTTTCTTCAGCCCTCCCTTTCCCCTAACTGAAGGACTCATTATCTATCAGGTGGTCAGACAGGCTATTCTAGGAGAGGACCATAACTTAATCCTGACAGAAGGTCTAAGGCAGGAGACAGCCCACAAGAGGCAATATTCAGCCAGAAGGGGAATTATCCAAGTAAGGTTCAAGATAATGCACTTGGATTTTATGATACAGTGGAATGTAAAGTGGCCAGAGCTTCAAAGTTTTCTGATTCAATTCTCCCAATCTTACTGGAAAAGAAGGGGGATAGCCGTAATTATTTTATTCAGAGCAAAGCAATTCAGGGTATGAAAATGCAAGGCATAATGCAACAAACTATAGCCAGTAGGCCAAATCTGGTTTTTATATCTAGAAGCTAAGATTATATTTCATTTTTATTGTATTTAAAAATGTAAAAAAAAATAGTCTTCAGACCATACAATTGGTGGTGGGCAATATTTGGCTCTCTACCAAGACTCTCGTGTTATGTGATGCATCTTTCTTATACTCATTATCATCTGCCTCTTCAACTGCATTTTAATTATACTTATTTCTCTTTTTTTTTTCTTTCAAGACCTTAAAAAATTTGGCCTTGAGATAGCTAGCTGTAAATATTGCTTTTGCTATTAGCTATACTGTGATAGAGAAATTACTTAGACTCTCTAAAACTGAATTACCACATAAATAAAATAAGGATAATGATACTTGTTGTATCTACTTAAAACAAAGATTGTGGGTAATCTAGTGATATTTTCTATATAAAAATGCTTTGTAATCTTTAAAGCACTATACAAATCTCAAGCATGAGTAATTACAGCTCATTCATGAGTCTGTCCAAATTTGCTTCTCCAAATAAAAGTCATGATGTAGGTCAAAGAGAAGTGGGTTACAGTCAGAAGATCTGGGTTTGAACTCCCTATCATTTCTTGCATCCTATGTAATTGAGTAAATCCATTTCTAGGCTATTGTTTTCTCATCTATAACTTATCTCAGATATCCTCCCTTTACATCTGAAATCCTACAATGGTTCCATTTCCCAATTTTGTTAGAATATTGTCTTGATCCTCCTTTTAGCCCAAACATATCTTTTTGTTCTTTTCATATTTTAAAATCTTATTTATATATCTCTTCTACTTAAATGATAAGTTCCTAGAAAGCAATGAACTTCTTTTTTCTTTTTTTCATTGATCTGTTTCTTTCTCCTCCTTTCTTTCTTCCCTCCTTCCCTCCCTTTATTCTTTCCTCTTCCCTCCCTTCCTCTTTTCTTTGCCCTTCCTTCCTTCCTTCCTTCCTTTCTTCCTTCCTTCCTTCCTTCCTTCCTTCCTTCCTTCCTTCCTTCCTTCCTTCCTTCCTTCCTTCCTTCCTTCCTTCCTTCCTTCCTTCCTTCCTTCCTTCCTTCCTTCCTTCCTTCCTTCCTTCCTTCCTCTCTCCCTCCCTCCCTCCCTCCCTCCCCCTCTCTTTCTCTCTTTCTTTCTCTCTTTCTTTCTCTCTTTCTTTCTCTCTTTCTTTCTCTCTTTCTTTCTCTCTTTCTTTCTCTCTTTCTTTCTTTCTCTCTTTCTTTCTTTCTTTCTTTCTTTCTTTCTTTCTTTCTTTCTTTCTTTCTTTCTTTCTTTCTTTCTTTCTTTCTTTCTTTCTTTCTTTCTTTCTTTCTTTCTTTCTTTCTTTCTTTCTTTCTTTCTTTCTTTCTTTCTTTCTTCTTTCTCTCCTCTCTCTTCCCCTCTCCCTCTCTCTTTTATTCTTCCTTCTTCCCTTTGTTCTGTTGTTGATATTGAATTGATTCAAACATTTCTCAAGTACCTGCTATGTATCAGGCATTATGTATATAAGCTCTGGAGCTACAAAGAAAGGCAAAAGCAATTTCTACTCTTAAGCATGTCACAGTCTAATCGAGGAAATGACATGAAAACAATTAACAAGCAATACTAGAATAAATTGGAGTTATTCTACAGAAGAAAGGTACTTGCATTAGGGGAGATTAAGTGAAGTTTCCCACAGAAGGCCATATTTTAGCTGAGACTTGTAGAAAGAAAGGGAAACCAGGAAGTAGAGATGAAGAACCCAAGTAATCTAGTCATGTGGGATGACAAGCAAAAATGCCTATCTGACAAAGGCATGTCAGGTGTGAAAAACAGCAAAAGAAAAATCCTGTCACTCATTTGAAAAGTAAGTCATTATAATAGCAGTGGGAAGGGAGAGAATTGTAAAAAGAATGAAAAAAATAGGAGGAGGTTAGATCTTAAAGGATTTTGAATATCAATAGAGGATTTATATTTGATCCTAGAGATGGTAAGGAGCGACTGGAGTTCATTGAATGAGAAGTAAAGGAGGTTGAAATGGTCAAATCTGTACTCAAGGATTATAAATTTCACAGTTTAGTGGAGGATGGACTTAAAATGAATTGATTGATGGTTGGTATCCTGCGCATAACTGGATCCCTGTAGTGATAAATAAGATAATGCCAAAATCAAATACTGGTTAAATCACTTTAAGGGTGAGAGATGA
This sequence comes from Sminthopsis crassicaudata, assembly GCF_048593235.1. Taxonomy (NCBI): domain Eukaryota; kingdom Metazoa; phylum Chordata; class Mammalia; order Dasyuromorphia; family Dasyuridae; genus Sminthopsis; species Sminthopsis crassicaudata. Next base: position 297,824,164 of record NC_133617.1, on the reverse strand, counting down.
TTCCAGTTCTAGTTTATATTTTTCCCAGATAATAAAGGGAATAAGGAAAATATGAAGTGGTTTGTCAACAGTTTTATGTCTTGAAATGTGGGCCTTGGCTTTCTATTTAGAGGCACCTTAAATAATTTGGGAATTTTTTAATTAACTGTTTATTATTATATGTCATATAAAATATTTCAGATGGACTATTTATGATAATAACTGCCAGTCAATATAATTGACTTTGATTTTTAACCCCAAATTATTCTGGCTTACACTACAGTAAATAAAAATTTCAAAATTTCCTAGAAAACACACACACACACATTCACATATACATATATATGTGTACATATTTTTATATATTATTATAACAGATAATTCACACCTTGGACATTTTAAAACTTAATAAACCCAAGAAACTTTATATGTTTCTGGTCCTTTATAAGTGAAGGCTGGCTAAATTTCAGTGCATCTACCCCCACTTTAGCTAAGAAAGATGAGGAAATGGGCCCTATGTTGTTTTCAAGGCCCATCAGGGTTTGAAAAGATTCAAATTTTGCAGCTGTAGTCTAGGGGTAGAAGTAGGGCCAGGCAAGATTGTATATAAATAAATGCTATTTTATTTTGACTTTGAGTGGAATTTCCGTAGTGAATCTGAGGGAAATGTTAAACTGATCATTTTTTCCTTAAGAATTGAGCTTCTAATCACAGCTCAACAATTTTTCTTCATGTACTAAAATTTTTAGATTTACAACTTTTTTTTTTGCTGAATTTAACATTTGGCCCTTTAGTCTGTTTTCACAGTGGCAGGTTAAGTTTTATTGTCAATCAGTGTATACAGGAATCAAAGAAAAAATTTGATTTATAAATTTATGTTAATTATAGTTATACATTAAACATGTATTGATATTTTCTTCTGATTTTACAAAATTTATTCACAGTTATTGGCACTTATTAATAAAGATTTGACATAGTCTGTTACATTTTCTTGACATTTCATTTCCATACATATTTATTTCTTCTTCATATAAAAATCATCTTTTTGCAACTGCATGTAACACTAGGCAATGCACATAAAAGAAAAGTTTTATTTTTGGATGTAATGTGAAATACCAGTCCAGTAATAATTCAGCTCTCTGGCTGCCGTTGGGATCCATTATGGGTCCATTACATCTGAAAATGCCTCATAAAATAGTAATAGTCCAGTGGAGCAGTAAGTTACTAAATAAGACCCTGGTGGCTCAGAAGAGTTAAAGCAGTTTCTTAAGGTAGATTCCTTTTAACCAGTTTAGACCTTAGCACACTATTCTTCGCCCCCCCCTTGTCCTCCAACACACACACACACACACACACACATCTAGTAGAGACAAAATTGTTCTTGAGATAAGTGGGACCATGCTTTTAAGTCACTTAACAATCCATAGCAAAATAGCAAATGCCTTTGCCAATGAGTCAAGTAACTTATTATTTTCAATCAGTATACCAAGAGAAATGTTGTGGTAATGAAAGTAGAACAGATTTTAGAGCCACCTGGATGCAAGCCTTATTTCTGACACACACTGTGCTGTATCACCAAGGGCAAATCAATTAACCTCTCAGTGCTCAAGGTAGCATCTCTAATACCATAAAGTGACCACTTGCATTGCTATGAAAGATCTTCACTGGAAACTCTCCATTCCAATTAAATCATGGGTTCTATCCCCAAAAGTCTTTGTGTGAATACAGCAGATGGCTTTATTATCCAAATATTGCAAGTAATGATATTGAAAAATTATTAGAAATTCAAAATCTGTGATGGAGTAATGCTATCAACTTGTTGATCCTGCTTTGGTTTTTGGGGAATGGAGTTTTCCCAAAGGACAATTTGGCCTCCATATCTGCAGGTTTAAATAAACACTGGCTGAATTTTATATAATTAAAAACTTATATGCAAATAAATTTTATTATTTTGGTTAAAACCTTGACTAAAGTTTCAAGAAGAATATAAAAATATGAAAAGCAAAAGTTATGTGGCAGGTGGTCATGATGTTATGAAAAGAAAAGTGGAATCAACTCAACTAATTCATGAGAAAGATGGAAAAACAAAACCAAACAAAACCCCAAAACCAAACAAAACAATACAAAAACCCTACCTCAAGTGAGACCAAAATACTACTTCAATCCTTTTGAACAAGTAAAGGAAAATTTGAAAATTTAAAATAAAAAATCCATTTCAGCTACGAGGCAATTACCCAAAAAGGAGAAAACAAATCTGCTGAAAATGTGTATATGAAAAAAATTGTTTTCTATTTTAAAATTTTCTGGTAAAAATACCCCATGTTTCCCTTTCTCTAATTCTTTCCCCAGACTTATTCTGCTATTTGTTACTTAGCATAAGCTTAAAATATTTCTTAGAAAATTGTGAAAGAAGAAGAAATTCTACTGGTTAATGAATGAGGTGAGCACTTAACATCTAATAGCAAAATTCAAAAGTAATGGGAAAAAAAGTAATCTTGATAATTTCCAATTAAGAAACTTCACTTTAGTATTTCTGGTTAACTTAGGAGGCATTAGCTTAATTTTCTTTACAAATGGAGCAATAATCTTGACAACTTGCTTATAATTTCCCTAAAAGCAAGCGCCAAGAAAGAACATATTTGAATTCTTTTTCATATTTGATATCACATATCCTTCCACCAGTCATAAAAAAGTATTTAATGCTTTCTAGTTGACTAGCTATTAATCAGAATAAACTTCTATATTTCACAAAATTGACTCCTCAAAGACAAAAATCCACAAATATCATATGAATTCCAAATTGCAATAATGATAAATGTCTACTATTTTCAGCAGTGCCATCATATAATAAAACCTGGGAAAGAGCATTTGGAATTTGAGATCCATGCCATGATTCAGCAGTTATACCAGGGTTGGGTAGCTTAAAGTCTCACCTTTATTTGCCTCAGCGTGCTTCCTCTGTATGTTCAGAGCAGCATTCAACATGATGGTATTGGGGAGATGAAAGTGAGGTAAGAGGAAAGCATAAAAGAACATATATTGGAAGACAGGTTTAGAGAAGAAGAGAGGAAGCAACACTGAATTAGAGAAAATGAGAGAAAAAGAGAGAAGAGACATTGGATAGAAGGAAATGTTAAGATTCAGAGGACCTGAGAGAACAAACACATAAAACTAAAACTTACCTTTATATTGTAAATCTATCTTTTTAAATTTGCTTTGTGTTATGTTTTGCTAAAGGACATAAAGTTTTATATGCATTTACTGACTGAATTATTTATATTACAAAATTATTTACTGTATTTATTCAATGGCAAATTTTTAAGAAAGAAATTTCAAAACATAAAAATCAGTGTGTTGATGTATATATAAAGCATGCACTGACATGATTTCATCGAATATGGAATTTACATCATATCAGAAGGACCCTATTATTCAACTAAATTAAACAATTAATGTTGAAAGAAGATTTGCAGATATACTCACCCAACAGACAGGAATGGCTCCTTTGATTCCAGTCTATCAAGTAAATAACACATATTTTAAAATATATACACTGAAAATAAATAGCATGCTAAATATTTACAAGATGCCTGCTCATTAAAACAGTAAAATTATTGCATATAAACGCATAATTTAGCAATTCTGAATAATTGAAAAATATAAAATTACTTCACCCAATGTGTAGTAGACTTATTTCTCTCTAGATTAATATAAAAAGATAACTGAAATGGAAGATTGTTTTAATTTAAAGGAGAATTCTGTCTGAGTATAAAGAATAAAAACAAATAAATGGAGAAAATAATCTTTATATTCAGTATATTTACTATTCATGAGAAATTTTTGTAGGAAAGTCCATATATTATCTCTTTATGATTCAAGGAGAATGAATTTACATTTGACTTGACCAGACTTCAGTTTAATCACTAATTCCTTTGGTATATAAATTGTATATTTTATGTTTGTGGTTTAATCATTTTTAGTTCTATCTGACTCTTTATGAAGTCTTTTGGAGTTTTCCTGACAATAACACTGGAGTATTTTGCATTTCCTTGTCTAGTTCATTTTAGATGAAGAAGCTGAGATAAACTGGGTTAAGTGACTTGATCAGGGTCAAATAATATTAAGTGTCTTTTGCTGTAAATTGTACTTCTTTAATTAACACTTCTGCCTTAACACACTGCACTGTTTATTGTATTATAATTTTGAATGGTGTGTGTGTGTGTGTGTGTGTGGGTGTGTGTGTGTGTGTGTGTATGTGTGTGTGTGTGTGTGACAGAGAGAGAGAGAGAGAGAGAGAGAGAGAGAGAGAGAGAGAGAGAGAAAGAGAGACAGAGACACAGAGAGACAGAGAGAGAGAAGAGAGAGAGAGAAGGACACAGAGACAGAAACAGAGAACTAGAGACAGAGAAAGAGAGATGGATACAGAGAGACTGGGGTAGGAGTGGGGGTGGAGGGATGGGGGGATTGCCTCCTTAAAATAGTTTTCAGACATATGTGTTATGAAGGAAACCATTAAATTAAAGATTTCCTCTAAGAGAATTTGCAATGCCCACGCATACCCATGGGGAAATGATTCAGGGATGTCATTGACAGTGAGCACTCTTAAAGGTTAAGTTTAGAGATGCAAAGAGAGGTAGAGAGGGAAAATATCTCCATAGTTATCCCGAGTTTTTCTCTAAAACTAAGAAAAAACAGTAAATGGTATATCTCATAGAAGTGATACTGAAGAAATTACAATCTGGACTCTGGTATGAGTAGTACTGTACAATGACGACCTGTAGGATGACAAGAGAGCTCTTGTCCAACTGAGCTAATGAGCAAAAATGTGGAGAACTAGAACATGTGGAGAACTATGGCACTTTTATAGCCATTCAATCCATGGGGAGAGCTCTGGCCCCTTACCAGTGCTGGCTTGTCTATATTAATGTAAAATATCCTTCCCCTAAACCAGAAAGAAGTTTGCAGGTTAGCTAAGTACATGGGCTTCATGTTCATACAAATTGGGTTCTATTAAGAGTGAGATTCTGAGAATGGTTGGGAAACAAGGCATTTGAAACTTTTATATAATATAGCTTCAAATTAGTTAATTTTATTATACCTTTTACTTAATCCAATTAAGCAATTTACTAAGGTTATGATCTTTAAACAGAAGTTTGATTAACATGATAGGAAGAAATGACTGGAGAGAGTAGCTAAACAAGGGCATAAGCCATTAATTAAATGAGCCATATTCCCTAAACAGAGAGTTAGAGCAATGGTGTTAATCAATAACCATTCTTGTCCATGGTCCTGACGTCTTTTAAAGACTATCCAGGGATAATATACTAACACAATTATAGAAAGATGCCAAGGTCCCCAGTTTTCTATAGGTATATTTTCCAAAATGAGGAATTGTCATCTAGCCACTATCTACCTTAGTTTCATCATCTATAATGTGGGGATAATGATAGTACTTATACCACAGGGTTGTACAGAGAATCAAATGAGTTAATATGTATAAGGTACTTTGAAAATCTTTTAAAACATATATAGATGCTATACTATTATTATAATTACCTTAATGTGTTTGAAGTAGGCTGAATATAGTGGGTTATGGAAGTAGAAGAAGTTGAAGAAGTAGAAGACTAAGGTGTTTAAGGGGATAAGAATTAAAGAGGAGAAGAAAACAGAGAAGAAATTGAACTTATTGTAGAGGGTTTGTGAGAAAATTAATAAGAATAATAAGCAGTACACCCTGAGTGATGGTGGCAGGAGTGTCCTAAAGTTGCAATGATAAACAAGACATATACTTCTAGTGCTATCTTTCAGTGTGGGAGAGAAGGGGGTAGCCAACCTTGAAGAGAGGTATAAGAGATATGATATTTTTGAGAAAATAGTGAGGCTTTAAGTAGTGACAAAAGATGGAAGAAATGTAGGATGGAAGGAAGATTGTTAATAACAGAATATAGTCTCAGCGGCCATAGTCACAAGGGAAGGGCAAAATATTAAGACATACAAGGATTAGGGATGAATTTTATTCTTAGGGTTTGAGGATGAAAGCCAGCATGCACAATTTTTGTCATTGTTATGCTCACTGACCCTGTTGTTGATCCTGTGCACGCTGAAGGCTGTGGGTCCTCAGGCAAGACAATGTGGCAGAGAATGCACTTCAATAACAAGATAAACCTTGGCAGGCGGTACAATGGTCTTTAGACAATATAGGTCTAACAACCTCTGGTCACATAATATTTCCTGACCTAACTTTGCTTTTGTACCCTGGACCTAATCAAGATACTCAGTAAGATTATTCAACAAGTGAGGAATTTATTGACTTGGCAACAAATCAGACTTGCAAATTTGCCCATAATCTTCCTTTGCTGTCCATTCGTCTTAGTCAAATAAACCCATATTGACAATCCTGAACACTTTGTACAGTGGTAATTGGTCAAATCTTAAGAAGACTCTCAAATCAGAATGAGTGCTTGATGGTCGTTCCCCCACCTTCATGGTTAATATCTGGCATATGCAACAATTTCTTCATGCCAGAGATTAAAGGAAGGGAATTCTCCCAGCTTTCTTCCGGATGGCTACATAGAAAAATCAACAGTGCTATTACTGCAAATTAATAAGATGCAAGCTCTATTTAAGAAAAAGAAACAAACATGATCATGTCATCATCATCCTAAATAGGAATTCACTTCCTCAAAGAAAGCTTCCACTTTTTCAATCACACTAAATAGATTTTCACATCTAGTACCACAATAATCCCCTCAAATACCTTTATTTATCATAAGACTTCCTTGCTCAAAAATCTTCAGTGGTTTTCCATTTCCTGCAGGATAAAATCTAACTTTTTAGCTTGTCATTCAACTTGCTCAATAATTTGTTCTCAAATTCTCCAAAGTTAACTCCTACAACTTTCTTTCATGATTAAATTGTCATTGAAGTACCCTTATGCTGGTCTTTTCACTATTTTTAAAGAACACTATAGTTCCTCCAGCTTTATTGGCTCTTTTCAGTTATCCACTTAAAACTATTCAAGAGTTGGCTTGCTCCAGCTTTACTCCAAAAAACCTTTTCCAACAATCAGTGATCACTGACTTATAAAAAAATATTTACTATTTATACAACTTTTAAAAATTAATAATATACTACATTAAATATTATTTTGCTATTGTCTTATATTGTTATACAACCATTCATGAGTGCACAAAACTTTAAAAGTTCCATCAGAGAAGGATTTAATTTTTTAAAAATATAGTTTCTCCTCCTGCACATAGCATAGCACTTTGTTCTCTAGGGATCAAGGAGAAACAGTTACTAGTTTATACCTTACTGCCTGAAATGTCAAAATGATGCTGGGAAGAGTATTTGTAAGCAACTCTCAGGTCCACAATCATATGTAAAAATCAAGAAAAACATATATTATTCTGAGAAAAGAAATTCTTGGGTGGGTTAGTTTTGATATTTGTTATTTGAATTGTATTGAGGACTGGGACACTGATTTTAATGGTTTAGGTAACTTGAGATGAGGAAACTCCCTCCACCTATTTGCCTAACACAAAAAGATATCAAGCATAGGAGACAAACATATTTCCAGGCTAAGAGGAAGCATCCAGTAGAGTAGGGGAAATAAGAGAGGTAAGAAATGATTAAAGGAGGAACACATCAAATCTACATCTCTAACTCTCACAAACTGAGCTACAGACCAGTATCTTTTGATATGTTTAACATACCTCCAAATGCATGTCTTACCAGCACCTCAAACTCAACATAACCAAAATCAATACTGTAAAGTATAAAGGGCTCATTACTTTGTTTAAAACTGTGTTAAATAGTATTTTGTTGAATATTGTGAGGGAGCAGCATGATGCTCACAAAAAACTGAGACACTTGTGAACTGAACGGTGTCATAATGGGTAAATCATTTAATTCTAAAAGTTTCAGATCCTCATCTGTAAAATTTCTTTATAATAATGCAAAGGATTACCTACTTCTGGGGTGCCTATTAAGCAAGTTCTCTGTAAAATTTAGAGTAATATAAATGCTGATAATTATTAGACACTACTGAGATCAGGGAGTATGAGCTCTAAGGCAAGTTATTAAATTTGGCAATTAGGAGACCAGCACTAAACTTTGAAATAGCAGTGTCAATTGAGGATTGGAAATAAGTTTATGAGAGGATTATAAAATCTAAAGCTAGAATGAACTTTACTGGCCAATTAGCTCAACTCTTCATTTAGTAGATGAAGAAACTGAGGCCAAAGAACTTTAAATGATTTGTCCAAGGTCACAAAGTTGGCATGTGGCCAGGGGTCAGAGTTTGAAGCTAAGTCTTGTGATACTATGGTAAACATTCTTTCCTCTGGTCCAAATGGGCAGTGAGATCATGAACATATCAAACATAAAATATTTCATCTAGAGATTTCATAATAAAAAATAGAAGTAGGAAAGAACTCTAAGTATGCTTATACATTGAGAGGGAGGATTCAGGGAAGATAATAAGATGGATTAAAGACATAGAAGTGAATGGGACTTAAGTTAATCTTCATGGAGGATAGCTAGCTATTCTTAGTGAATTTTTGGTAGTTTTAATCTTTAAAAAGAAATTTGTAGAGGGAAAAACATACTGAGAGAAAGAGCTCTCCAATGAAATGAATTCATCATTTTACCACTTAAAGATAGATAATTTGGTTAGCGCATACTTTGGGAAAGAATTTCTCACATTTAGATTTGTAAGATAAGTATTTGCTTGTGTGGAAAGGAAATGATTTTTATCTTTTATTGAATGTGTGATTACTATGAAATAGTAATTTGATATTATTGCATAGAAGACACAAAATTAAGACAAGTATACATATAATTAAAAAATCAAATATATTTACACAATGTTCTGAAATAGAAAAGTTTTATCTCATAAGAATAAAAAGTTAACAAGTATCAAAGAACAAATTCTGTTATGTAGTAACCACAAAATAAAGGATGATTATTTAAGATTTAATGAAGACAAATTGGGAGAAGTAGAGTAGGAAGAGACTGAATTTGGCATTTTAGAGGTTTATTCTAAAAACATATAATCTATGGCTGTTGTTTATATCTATTATTTATATCTACAGGGTGCTGCTAATTGTTTATCACATCTGGTCAAGTAGTCAAAATAATATAAACACAATATAAAGGCACATCCTCAGGAGCCCCCTACATTAGAGTTGTCTAAGTAGCAAAGAGGAAGTTTGCTTTGGGAGCTATCAGTGGTAATAGATGTGGGAAAAAGTGCCCACAAAACATTCAGATGAAGGAGCTACTCCTTGAATATGAGCATCAAGAACTGTATCCACATAATATATAGAAGGAGTAAGCATTTAAGGAAGGTTTGTAAAGGGATCAGTCTACTTTTGTCATAAGAGCTTTTACTTGCCTAATCTAAACTAAGTTAAACTAAAGTTAACTAAACTAAGACTGCAAAGATAGGCTGTAGTCAGATTGTAAAGAGTTTTAAATAACAAGATGAGAAATTATTATAATTTCATTCCAAATTACCCTCTTTCCTCATTTTAATTTCAAGTTCATAATTATGAGGGATTAAAAAAAACCTGTAAAATTTTGTTTCTCGTTGCTGCTGTTTTAATGGCCTGGAGAACTGGTTTCAAGAGAGAAGGTAAAAAAACTTGTCTATCTGAGCATAGTGTCCTAGAAGTGGGGTCTTATTTGTATTTATTGTATATCTTATAGTATTTATTGGAAGGCAGATGAGAATTAGCCCTGGAGCACAGTCAGTATAATATGGAGATGGCTGGCAAGATAAAAATTTTTTTTTAGCTTTTTGGACTCCCATATTATATTGTTGCTTCATATTGAGCTAGAAGTCCCCTAAAATCCTGAGAATGCTTTGAGCCAGGCCTCTTTGTGCTTTCATTTGTGAAGATGACTTTTTGAACCTAAGTATAAGAACTTACATTTGTTGTTATTAAATTTAAAAATACTATATTCAGCTTGCTAGTCTAGTCAATTAAGATCTAATCTAATCTTATATGTATGTTTAGATGTAGAATCCATCTAATATCTATAAATATGTGTATATATACATGAAAATATACACATATGAAGACTTTGGACAATAAAATTAAATAGAAAGTCCAACACAAGAAGGTAAATAAAATATTACATGATAAGTATCCCTGAGACATAGTGGAACATAAGTGATGGCTAGAAAATTAGAGTAGAAGGTTATGGGAAACACATAAATTCCTGTGAAAACTTATAAACTTGAAGAAGAGTGTATGAGCTCACAGGTATTGGTAAAATAAAGAGAAAGAAAGTGTGTTGGAAATGTTCTACAGACCACCAATCATGAAGAGGTAATTGATTATGGTTCCCCCTTTCCCCACCTTCCTTCTAGAGACACTTGCCTAGTTGCACATACTTCCAAAAATATTGCCTCTTTGAATGATGCTACAAGGAAGTGATGTTACTGTTCCGTTAGCTCTTGGACTAAGCTGCTCAAGGATGGCAATTGGTGATTGATAGTAGGAATGGAAGGCAATTTCCACAAGAATTGCTAACCTCATTGATGGCTTAGGGTTGGCTGTGGGATGATGTGAATTGTGGAAAAGACCTATTATTCTTGGAGGACTCCAATCACTTTTGTCTTTTCCCTACCTATACATACATAAATATATAAAAACATATATGTATGTATATAGTTCTTTAGGAATAGAGAATGATCTTATATTCCTGTTTTACAGTAAAGCAATGAGATTCAGAGAAGTTAACCAATTTGTCCATACATCAGTTACCTGATTATACAGCTATTACAAATTTGAAGTTAAATTTGAACACATACCTGATTCCAAAGCTATAACACAATGTAACAGAACAATGCTGTATCCCTGCTTCTGCAGGTGCATTTTGAGAGCCATTTCTTTTCTTGGAGCAGGGGATTTTACTTGTATTGGGATGCTGACAATCTGAGTTATCTCAGATCAGCCAAGACTGTGACCAGAGAGCTCAGGAATTTGATAATATTATATGGTGGATTTAGAAATGATTTAATGATGATTAATGGATACATTGATGTTAACTCAAGGGGAAGTTTGCAAAGTACATAATCAGAATAGATTACACTTGATTAAAAAAAATCAACTGTACAGGGAACACAGGGAGACCATTGTGGAAAAATCCACAATGCTGGGCTGCCTTTCATGAAGGTGAGAAGCAGAAGCATTTTATATTTGGTTAAAGTTTTTAATTTCAGCATTTATTCCACAACTTAAGTGTAGGGGCCAAATATTTGCATATTCATAGGATAGTTTGATAAATTCTTTTTGCAAGTAAATCTCCATTCTAACACAAGTCTCCAGGTATTTGAAATGTAGTCCAAAAGGCATCATAAATCATTCACAATATAACCCCACCCCTTCTGCAGGATGTTTAGTTAGGTTCCTGACACTTTCATCATTTCAGAGGCTTTTATGTTTTTTTTTTCTTCAGCTTCTCTTTTAAGCTAACTGATTAAGCATAAAGACAACTACTGACTATGATCAAACACCAGCAGTTAAAAATGGACATAGACTGATTCCTGGATTTCTTGAGGGAAATTTTCCTTTACAGTAGATTTTTCACAGTAGGATATAGCTCTATTTTGGAACATTTTTTTTGAAGCACCACTTATTGTTAAAAAAATCTCCTACAAAAAACTTGGACAAAAAATTCATAGGTCACAGTACTTGAATATTATTACCTGTGTTGAAAATCAATCTTTTACAGGAGTCAGAGAATGACTAAAATTACTTAATCTTTTACTCTACTCATTACATTCCTTTCCTCTTTGGAAGAAGGAAAAACAAATTAAATTTGAGACCACAACAAATCCTCTGTCCTTATGCAAGTATTTTATGTCCTAAATCATATTTGTCTTTCCCCTCTAATCTAGGCTCTTCTCTAAGCACTCTCTTTCTCTTGTGGGAATCACCATTCTCCAAATCATACATAATGATTTGGTATATAATCTTGGAATTCCTTTTGACTTTTTCCTTTCTCTTCTTTGAACCAGATCTGTTGACAAATTCTGTTGAATTTCTTTCCACAATGTGTCATATCTATTGTTTTTCCCCCGGTCACATTGCCAACATTCAAGGTGAGGTCTTTATCATCTCTCTATCACTTATGGGCTCAAAATTAGTTTCCATGTCTTTAGGTTCTCTCCTTTCTAATCCATCCTTTACAAACTATCAAATTAATTTCCCTACTAAACAATACTGTTCAAATAATTTTTCTGGTTGGAAAGAACAAAAACACATCAGTAGATTTTCATTGCCCTTAGGATAATTATAAATTGCTTGGATTGGTATTTTAAGGCCCTCTACAATATTTTCTAATGTACTTTCAAAGCCTTATACGCCAATAATTACCTATATGAACTCTTCAAGATAACAAAACAACATCATCAGCTATGCCATAATCCTCATCTATTATGAAAAATAATAAATGATACATGAATAATACAACTCCTATACCAATAAACCAAAGGTATGACCTAATAAGAGAAAAAAAATTCAGCCTTAATTTTCTCTTAACAGAGAAAAGAGACAAAATATTTTGAAGAGGAAAATATTTTGAACATGTAGATTTAGAATTGTTAGCACGTGTTTGATTCTCTCATGTGTGCTAAGACATGACTAATATTTTCACATGCTAACAATTTCCATTTAGAATAGTGGCAGGCATGTGCTGAAGCCAACTTGAGCTGGCTCAAGAAAGCTAATTATTAAATTTCTAGCATAAGCATTTTATAACTCTGAAATCAGTAAATACTCTATATCAGAATTTGATCTATTGCTTTGTTGGTTGTTGAAGTTTAAGAAAGTGATGAAAAACATTAATAATGCAGATTTAATTTAAAGTATGTCATAGATACATTTTTTTAAAAAACAGAGAACTGGCTGTTAAGCATTTACCAATATATCATTGGTTGCTCTATTGAGCTTATATTTTTGGCACATTATCTCATTTGGTCCTCCCAACAACCCTGAAAGCTGGGTAGTACAAATATAATTATAGTCATATTGTAAATGCTGGCATAAAAGTTAGGGGAGGATGGGTGTTGAAGGTGAGAAACAATCAAGCTGGTCCTCAGATCCAGATCTTCCGAGTACAAATCCAGAATTCTTTCAATTACAGCATGCCATATTTATTCATTATAATTCTGATTATCTCACAATGAGAGGCCTTTCTTTTATTTTCTATTGAACTCATTTTTTTCCCCTAAGCTACTTGTTTGGGATGTTTCCTTAGGTATTTTTTTCAAATAATTTTTTACCCAATAAAAGTTCCTATTAGAAATATGTCTCAGAGAATTTTCATTGCATTTGTCTATTTTGGTAGATGCAAAACAAACTCCTGGTTCTATCTTGGGTTCATCTCAGGAACCATTTTCATGTTTACTATTGTGACTCTTGTCACAGTGAAAAAAATGAGTCAGCAGGGTCTTGAGCTAAGGACCTTACTTGGATGATCTGAAATGTCCTTGAATAACTTTACATAAAGGAGAATTTAAGCACAAGGAAATTTAGGTGCTGAGGGAGAAACAATTGACTATGGGAATTGTGGACATAGCTCCTTTAGAGACCACAAACTTTTTCCCCTGACAGTCTTAACAGGACGGATAGGGATTTGGCCAGAGTGAATAAAGTGTGGTCTTTTCTACCAGTACTATGATTCTATGATTAAGTTATACTACACTTCACGTTGGCAGGAAGTGCCCACAACTCTGTCTCCTATTCCATTAATTTCACAAAATTGTTCTCTTACAATAGATGACACTTTCAAACTCAATTATTCTCTTGCAGGAAATTCACTCATCTCAGTTCCAAGTCGTGTAATAAAAGGAAGTAAATTCAAGATGAGCTAGCAAGTGGCTGGCTCAGCTGTCTCTTTCAATCTGTTTATCTTGTGGTTTGTTAATGGCTGTTAAATCCTATGCAGAAATTATATCTGCCAAGATTTTAGAGTGGAAGAAGGAGATAATCATTTACTGAGTTATCTCCTCTAAGAACTTACCCTGTAGTGAATGCTCCTTCATTCACTGGATGATTCAAAGTGGTAATTTACCTTTTTCTTTCCTTTAAAGACAAAAATATGGGATCTAAAATAATTTTGTTTAAAATCTTTATTGAAAGAAGTCTTTAGAATTAGTTTAAACAAATGCAAATGTGGTACTTATGAAAGAATCATAGCTCTAGAGATAGAAGGGACTTCAGAGATGAAAGTCTACTCTTCCCTAACTTCCATTTTACAGAGAAGTAAACAGAGGCTGAATTGTTCAGTCATATGGAATAAGTAACAGAAATTCTATTTGAACTGAAGTCTTCAATTCTGTAGTCTGTGAGTTTCCTCTGTACAACTCTAGGCCCCCCCCAAATAATTATTCCTGGAGAAAGTCCTAAGCAAAATATGAAATAAGCTTTTTAAAAACAAACATATTTAGTCGCTACATTCTTTACTTTCACCTGTATTTTCCCAATCCTTCTCTACTCTCACATCTACTCTGGAAAATTCAGATAGCTAAGTTTTCTGGCTCTCTTTTCATTCCTTTGTCGAAATTTGATTTCAAGAAAGTATTTGAAGCTCCTTCCAACGAATGAATGTATTGCTGATAATAACTCAAATCAAGGCAAGGGGATTATAGTTTGACTAACTCGAAAAGTTTTAAGGTAAGGGAATCTTTGAGGAAATTTCCTTTATCAGCCAGCAGGTAAAGAGTATTTTGCAAGTTATAGGCCTCTTGTAGAATCAATGACATTAATTACATCCATTAATTTTAATTAATTTATTCTTTTCAAAGATGAAAATGAGAATACCTAGATGGTGCAGAGGATAGGGTATCAGTCCTGGAGTGAGAAGGAAAAGAATTCAAATCTGACCTCTGATATTTTAAGATTTATTAGCTGTGTGACCTTGGTCATTTAACCCCAATTGCCTTGCAAAAAAACACAAACACAAATGAAACATACCTAAAAAAAATAAAGATGAAAATGATAGGCACCATGATATAGTATATAGAATATTGACCTTATCATTAGAAAGACCGAGTTCAAGGTTCTGCACTTAAAAAAAAAAAAAAAAAAAAAAAGTAGAAGCTGCATGAACTTGGGCTTAATCATTCAGTGTCCCAGGAAATTCTGTAAGAATGTCACAATCAAATGATGTACTCTCTAACAGAGATAATTTGATTTTTTTCATTGTTATGGTATCACATACTATAATGGACACCACTCAATACCAGCTAATTTTCTTTCCTTTTTTTTTTGGTATCTTAAAAATAAGTATATATTGATTTTAGGCACAAAGATATATCCAGTGGTGTCTATTGCATTCCAAGGTCCTTGACATTTTCCTGTGCAAAGTATCTCATACTTTCTACTATTAGCTTACTACATGTATTTTCAATGTTTCTCATGAAACATTTTCTTTCCTCAAATCCTAAATAATATGATGAAATTTGCCATCCTTGGCCAGAGTACTAGACTATCCAACAATGAATGAAAAAAATGCTATGGTTTTTATCTACTGGCTGGATATGATTCTGGAATGATGTCAATTTCTGGTAATAGATGTGACAATACATATGTTTGGCACTAGTTACCATTTGTCAATCTGCTAATCATTTCCCAGCAAGCCACAAGCCATCACATAAATTCAAAAAAGGAGAGCAGAACAAATGCTTGAATTTACCATATACCACGTTTTCATAATCAATTTCTTTCACCTCACAGAATAGGATTGTACTTAAAAAAAACCAAGATATTAAAAGATACATATTTTTTCCCAGATAGAATTCTTGCAAAATTCTAAGTGTCTCCATTTCACTAGTTCTGAATAGATTATTTTGGCAAGACTGGAACTTGAAAAATCTATAACAGTTATCAAGCAGTACAGCTCCAAATGCTATTTCACACACGATTATCTATAGATTGTA
The DNA here is from genome assembly GCF_048593235.1 of Sminthopsis crassicaudata. Classification (NCBI taxonomy): domain Eukaryota; kingdom Metazoa; phylum Chordata; class Mammalia; order Dasyuromorphia; family Dasyuridae; genus Sminthopsis; species Sminthopsis crassicaudata. The sequence continues at coordinate 297,808,230 of NC_133617.1, read as the reverse complement.
GGTCATCTGCAATCTTTCCTCTTTCCAACTCCAGCTATTAGTTTGTGGTGTCACATACAATAAAGTGCATCCTCATAAACTAACTGTATTCCCAAGTCTATTCTAACATAAATTTTGCTTGGCTGTATTCTTATTGTTTAGAATCATAACTAAATCACCCTACCTCCTATTATTTTTTCTTCTCATTCCAGTTGTATAGTTGGAATATTAAGGCTGATCTCCAAGCTTGTAATTCTGTTGCTATTTGCACTTAAACTGTACCCTTGCAATGCACTATCAGCAACTCTGAGACTGAATTACAGCTTTGTATACAATTAGGAATGGCTATTGTTATGCAAGACACATTGTCTAATTACAAGTTCACAAATCTGTAGTCGGAAGCATAGCACTCCCCAAGCATGCATCCTTGATTACTTATTTTATTGAGCCACTTAAAGGCTCATAAATTTTGACTTTTCTCAAGATGAGATACTTCAGATAGTCTTCTGCTCTTCCCTCTACTTGAACCTTCCATTGCAATGGACAGTCAATGTTTCTCCAAGTCAGGAGAGAGGTCTTTTAAAACTCTGGTCTATGGTATCAAGATAATTGCAATTTATTGTTAATATAACATATTTGGTAATCCAAGGAACTGGAGAGTTGTAACTCCTAAAGAGAAGTAGTGTGTTTGCAAAGCATCATGCACAGCAAAGTATGAGGGGTTAGTGCTTTGACACAATGGTGACTTTTATCACCATCACCACCATAACCATCACCACCATCATCATCATCATCCTCCTCCTCCTCCTCCTCTGCCACCTCTTCCTTCTCATCATCTTAGAAGTCAACATCTGGCCTCTCAAAGACATCAGAAACAAGAGATAAACTGGTTCCCAGAGAACACATCTGTCTTTCTTTTTACATGAATTAAAGCCAACAAATAACACGGGAGAGTTTTTGCAAAGGTACAGATTGCTTCTGGGAGTGAAGTGGAAAATATATGAGCAGATTCTCTCCACATGAGCAGATGCTTTAATGAAAGTTAAAGAATAAACTATATAACATTACACTTTGTTTTTGCAACATGAAGGATTTAGCTAAAAACAACCTACTTTTTAAAAAAGAGAAAATCAGGATGGGAGAGAGTCAGATCTGTGATAAGCATCTACTGGGAAGGAGTGACCTAAGAAGACTCAGATTATGTTGGTGACTTCAATCAAGTTTGAATGCAGATTTTTCCAAAGCTCATTTGTAAGGGTGTGACCTATGTCCAGGCTCTCAAAACAGTTTAGAGATGCAATAGTAGTTATATCAAATATATAACACAGAAAAATAGGCCTGCCATGGTGATGGAGGAAAATGACCCTAGAAATCCCAAATCAAATTGATTCCACTTGCTTCTTTCATCTCTCTTATCACTGTATTTTGCAACCATAGAACTATATAAAACCTGGTTTAAAATCCTACTCCTCTTCCTAACTGTATGACTTTGGGAAAATGTACTTAATTTTTGTCTCTGATGCAAAATTTCCTTATAAGTCTCACCTAGCTCAGGATCTGATCCAATGAACTCAGAGGTGACAGTGTATCTCTAATATAGCAGCAGTGATTATAGCATTGCATGTTCTAACTAATTACTATAGGTGTAGAAAACTTCCACATGGGGGTAAATTAAACTTTTTTTGGGTGAGGGGGAGATTGCACAAGAACTACACCTACTTGTCTGGATAGTCTCTCTTACCACCTTGGTTCAAATACTGGCTATCTGGCAAATCATTGAGCTTATTTCCTCATCTATAAAATGGAGACAATTATACCAACACTACCTAATCCACAGAACTATTATAAAGACCAAATGAGGTAGTGCTTGTGAAATGCATTATAATTATAAAAATGCAGCTACTATTAGAATTCATTCTCCATGGTTGGATATGTGAGGTAAAGGAGATTGAGAAGTCCAGGATAATGCAAGTTATTAATAGAAAATGCTGAAAAGATGGTGGTGTCTTTGACAGAAATAAGGAAGACTGGAAATAGGATGGGTTTAGGGAAAAGGATGAGGAGGTCAATTTTAGACATGCCGTGTTTAAGATGCTTCCATGACATACAATTTGAAACATTGACTAGATCAGTGGTAATTTGGAACTGAAGCTCAGGGAAGATACTTTGTATACACACAATAAATCATACATACATACATATGCAGGCATATATAATACATGCACGTGTGATCTGCATTGAAAGATAAATCAAGCCTATAACAGATAATATTATTGATAAAGAAATAATGGAGGAAGAAGAGAAGAGGACTCTTGAGTACATCATTGGGGAACGACTACAAAGAGGTAGCATGGTATAAATGAAGGAGCAGCCATAAAGAAGGCAAAGCACAAGCAAGTGTTGCCACAAAAAAATACTGAGAGAAGAGAATATTTAGGAGGAAAGAATATCAACATCACTAATGTGCTGAGAAATTGTTAACTATTGGTTTTCTTCAATTTGTAACTATGCACAAAGGGCTATCAAAGGGTCTATATTGATTCAATGGTGTCTCTACTGGATCTGCATCCCAAGGAGATCATAAAAGTGAGCAAAGGACCCACATGTGCAAGAATGTTAGCAGCAGTCCTTTGAGTAGTGGTAAGGAACTAGAAACAGAATAGATGCTCACCAGTTGGGGAATGATTGAATAAGTTATGATATATGAGTGTTATGGAAATTGTTGTCCTATAAGAAATGATGAGCAGGCTGATTTCAGAAAAATCTGGAAGGACTTATATGAACTGATGCTAAGTGAAATGAGCAGAACCAAGAGAATAACAAAATTATGTAATGCAACCACAATGGACTTGGCTCATTTCAACAATAAGTGATTCAAGACAATTCCAATAGACTTGTGATAGAAAGTTCAGCCACAACTACAGAGAACTGTGGAGACGGAATGTGAATCAAAGCCTAGTATTCGTACCTTTTTTTCTGCTGTTGTTTGCTTGCTCATATCTTTTTTCTTGTGTTTTTCCTCTTTTGATCTAATTTTTCTTGTGAAGCATGATGAATATGGAAATATGTTTAGAAGAATGCACGTGTTTAACTTTATTGGATTACTTTCTGTCTTGGAGTGGGGAGAGGGACTGAGGGAGAAAAAAATCGAAAGACAAAGTTTTACAAAGGTGAATGTGAAAACTATGTTTGCATGTATTTGGAAAAAACAAAATACTATTAAAAAACAATTGGTTCTCTTAAAAAATAGGATGACACAAATTTGACATTTATTAACATTTCCTTCACCACTTTCTCAGGAAAATCAATAAAACAACAGAGTAAGCCCTGATTTGTAACCCTTGCTAATTTCTGAGATGTAAATGCTCTCACTGAAAATTTAATAATCAGTTTTCATGAGCCATTTCGGTTGGCTTTAGCATACCATTTCTGAAAGACTTGCCAAATACATCAGATAAATAGAGAAAGGAAAAGAAAAAAAAAAGATCCACACCAGGTTTAGCAATTTAAAAGATACTTGATAACTTTGGAGAGGGTAATTTCAGTATTGAATAATGAAGTTAGAAACCAGAATGCAAAATCAACATTTACTTTACAAATCATGGGTTTCCACAATCTTAAACATTAGAAAATTTAAGTGACCTCAAACAACATTGAAGAGTGATGATAAAGATATCAAAAACTCAAAGTCCTAGTAAGCAGTCAGGTTTCTTTCAAAGTAAGAGGTCACTCCACTAGTTCCAAATGTTATTTTAAACTCAAGAAGCTTCTTTATTATAACTGAATATGCTTGCTATTATAAATAATTCAAATAGTTAAGACAATTACCTCTTCTTTGATAATATTTCCTTTTGATGCTATTCTGAATCATTTTTCCCCTAAAAGCTATAAACTGTCTTAATTGATACCTTTTATTCACTTTTTGATATATATAAAAACCAAACCACACCAATACAAAAAACAACAAAACAACAATCCTCTTACTATTGGAATCTTACTATTGGAAGAGAAATTTGAAATCTCAGTTTCAGCTTTGGGTCTCCCCTATGAAATCACAATTAAGTTTTATTCTTGATTATATTCTTGAATATATGAGAGAAGATTAAATCCAGATCTTCTTTATTCCATATCCAGTGCTCTTCCCATTGTTTCACTTAACTGCTCCAAAACTATTGCTTCAGTGACGTCTGTATGCAAAGCATATGAGGTTCTCTAGGTAAGATAAAAAGTGGCACAAGGTCTACAATAATGGTGTATGCAAATCCATCAGCAAAAAGGGGGAATAATTTCTAGTGTAAAATTAAAAGGAAAAAAGATGATAAAGAATAACATTACTTTTGCTATATAGCAAATACTTTCAATTTTTAAGTTGAAGCATAATTTAGAAATTTTAAAAGACAGAACAATAAAAGTTTCCATATCAATCAATTTTTCAGTTTGTGAAGTCAGATCTAACTACTATTCCTCCTTTTTAAATGAATTTCAATGGTTTCCTATTGCCTTTAGAAGTAAATACAACTCTGTTTTAACATTTAAAATCTTATACAACCTTTGTGCAACTTGACTTTCCAGTCTTATTGCAAGCTGTGCCCCTTTACACACTCTATGAAAAACTCACTAAATTGATCTTTTTTGCTTTGTCTCAAGCAAGGCTCTGTATATCTTGTCTCACCTGGATTGTTCCCCAGACCTGGAATGTACTTTTTCTTCATTTATGCCTTGTAGAAATTGTACATTTTATAAAAATTCAGCTTAAGTGTTATCATCTACATGAAATTTTTTTTAAATTCTCTAAGCTGCTAAAGAAACAGCTTTTAGATCCAATCTCCCATTATCATGCATTTTTTTGGTATCTTTTTTATTTGTACATGTGCAAAGTAAATTCTTTGAGGTCAGAAACTATTTCAAGTTTTTCTTTGTATTTCCAGAGTCTAGTACAATGCTTAGTATACCATAGGCAATTAAAAAAGTGCTTATGGATTGATTACATTTTGTACTGATGAGTGCAATAGCTCAATTCATTGCCTTTCCTATTCAATTCCTACAGTCTTAAAAGAGTTTCCATGTGTGAAAAAAGAGAGACAATTCGAATAAAGGATTTCCACAAATAGGAAATTGCCAGATTCTAAGAGCTACTATGCAAGAGATTACTTTTTGGCTTTGAAGTAGACTAGATGATTTCTGAGGTCTATCTCGGTGATTCTGTTATTTCTGGAGGCACATCAAAGCCACTTCTGACTGCACTGGCAAAGTGAGAAAGAAATGGGAAATGAACTCAATGAGCAAACAGGAAGGAGCACTCATCCTTGAAAGCCATGCTCTCTAGAAATAAAAGCTAGGAATGACCCAGAGCAACTCTTCAGAATGATGGATGGCACTTATGTGCCAGAGAGCTTAAACCTCTCCTTCCTACCTCCAACTCTTTACAAATGGAATTCAAAAATAAAGCAGGGGAACACAGAACAAAAAAAAATAAAGTTCATTTCTAAAGAAACTGAAAGGAAATAAGAAGAAAAACAAAACACCATCATCTCTAACAATAAGAAAAATAATAGTAAAACAACTTCTGAGGCAGCAAGTAAAGAATTTTTCAGATGATAAAATCCACAAAGCATTTTCATCAAAGGGAGAGAACACTTAGCAGAAAAAAAAAGAGAAAAGTGAGACCAATCCAAACAATACTCTTCCTAAGGTCCAGACATTGAGGAACAGTACTTAGTTTCTGTACCTCAGTTAGATATTTTATTTTCTTTTAAGAGCAGATAATGGTGTTAGATGATTCATAGTTTTAACATATGAATTTACTAAGACTGAGGATTTTTGCTTGAAAAACAATATTGTGTGGAAAAAAACCATTAATTAATAGTACTAGTTTATGGTAGACAATCTTAAAAGAAGGAAGTTCAGGGTAGGCTCTAACTCTTTGTCTTCCTTGGCTGATCAATACATGTTTCTCTATGTGATGCATATCAATCTCAAGAGGTTTGTTTACATCTTGGTTTAATTCTTACATCCATACACATTTATCTACCTTAATTTTCCTAAATTTCCAATTTCTAATTCAATGTCCAAAAATGATCACTTTAAATTACCTTTCTCCCCAAATCTGTCTGCTTATGTTTGCCCCTATTTCTTTAGGGAGCACAATCAGACTGCTCATCATGTAACCTTCCAGTAGATACTAAATTATTTGTCAAATTTTACTCCACTATATCTTTTGCATCCACACCTTTCTCTCTTTTCACATAGTTTCCACCTTAATTAAGGTCTCTATTACCTCTTTTTTGACTATTTCTACCTACAGATTATTCTTTCTCTAACCAATCAATTTTTTACATATCTGACAAAATCCCTCCCTTATCAACAAATTTCAGTGGTTCTCTATTTTCTCTAGGATCAAATATCAGCTCCTTTTTTAGATTGAAATCTCGTCACTCCTTGATCCCAACCAACCTTTCCATCTTCACATTATAATCCTCACTTCACACTACTGTTCAAAGTAAAAAATACTGTTTTTTATTTTCTTCACATAGGACACTACTTGTCCTGTCCCCATGCCTCTAACATTGGTTGTTCCTATTAAATGGAGCTAAGAATTGACCTTGTCTGATCCCAAAAAGGTCAGTTGTCTGAAAGCAAATGAAAATCTCCCCCTCTCTTGGACACTCCAGTAGCTCGGTGCTATGTACTAGCCCTGGATTACGATCCCTTTGCCTCCATTAAACAGCCTAGTTATTGCTACTTTGGTAGTATTTTTAAAATAGTATTTTATTTTTTCCAAATACATATAAAGATAGTTTTCAACATTCATTTCTGCAAAGTTTTGTGTTACAAATTTTTCTTCCTCCTCCCTTACCTTCCCCAACATAGCAAGTAATCTGATACAAGTAATACATATACAATACTTTAAAACATATTCTCTATTGGTTAGACCAAAAAGAGAAAAAAATTACATGAGGGAAAAAAAAAACAAGCAAAAGAAGATGAGGGTCAGCTAGATAGCACAGTGGGTAGATCACTGGCCCTGAAGTCAGAATGATCCAAGTTAAAACCTGGCCTCAGACACAGAACTTACTAGTTGTATGACCCTTGGCAAGTCACTTAACCCCAATTGCCTTGCCAAAAAAAAAGGTGAAAATAGTATGCTTTGATCCCCATGCAGTCTTCATAGCTCTTCTCTCTCTGAATGGGGATAGCATTGTATATCCCAAGTCTGTTGGAATTGTCTTGGATCACTGCATTATTAAGAAAAGCTGTCTCTCATAGTTGATCAGATAATCTTGCTGTTCTGGTTCTGTCCACCTCACTCTGCATCAATTAATGTAAGTCTCTCCAGGCTTTTCTGAAATCAGCCTGTTCATCACTTCTTATAGAACAATAATATTCTATTACATTCATTCATACATTCAATTCAGGTAAGAATTATTTCACATTTTACTTTGTATCCATAACCTATTCAGCCATCCCCTAATTGATGGACACCCACTCAATATTCAGTTCCTTTCCACTACAAAGAAAACTATTACAAACATTTTTGCACATGTGAGACCTTTCCTGTCTTTTATGATTAATACTGCTGGGTCAAAGGGTATGCACACCTTTGATCCAGCATTGTCTCTACTGGATTTGTAGCTCAAAGAGATCATAAATAAAAGAAAAGTGATGGAGATGATGGAGAGAATCATATGCACCCAGAAAGAAGACTTATGGGGAGTGAATGTAGACCATATTACAGTATTTTCATATTTTGGGATTGTTTGCTTGCTTGTTTTTTTTTTTTCTCTCACCTTTTTCTTTTTTGAAGTTTCCTGTGCAGCATGATAAATTTAGAAATATGTTTAGAAGAATTGTACATATTTAACCTATATTGAATTGCTTGCTGTCTAGGGGAGAAGAAAGGAGGGAGGAGACAGAAAAATTTGGAACACAAGATTTTGTGTGGGTGAATGTTGAAAACTATCTTTGCAAGTATTTTGAAAAATAAAAAGTTATTATTAATTTAAAAAATAAAAATTTAAAACCTAAAAAGCAAATAAACAAAGAATATATACAGTTTTATAGCCATTTGGGCATAATTCCAAATTGCTCTCCAGAACAGGTGTTCTACCAACAATGCATTTCTGACTTAGTTTTCCCACACTCCCTCCAACATTTATCATTATCCTTACTTTATCATTATCTTGTCACTTTAGCCAATCAGATAGATATATTAGAGTTAGATAGATACATTAGAGTTGCCTTAGTTTGCATTTTTCTAGTCAATAGTAATTTAGAGCTTTTTTTTTTTTTTCATATGACTACAATGGCTTTAATTTCTTTATCTGAAAATTGTTTGTTCATAGCCTTTGTTTTGATAATATTCTTTATTTTGGGTTGATGTTTCCTATAACTATCTATACAATGCACTCCCACATCACCTCTGCTTATAATCAGATGATTATAAATAGAAGTTTCTCTTGAAAATTTGCCTTAGTGTTGCTCTCTACATGAAACCTTTCCTGGTCTTTCCAATTCCTTACCTGTATTAATTTTATATGTTTAATTTAAATATGCATATGTTGTTTAACCTAATCAGATGAATGCACTTTAAAGGCAAGAATTATTTCACACATGATTTTATAGCCCTATAGACTAGAACAATGTTTGTCACATAGTAAATACTTAATAAAGGCTCTATCATTCACTTATTCATTCATTTTCAAGTCTTAATTTTCTCTACTATGCCAGTTTCTATTTCAGGAATAAAAAGATCATAATTATATTTAATTCTCTATTGTCCAGAAAACTGCTATGTGTGGATATTTTTGCTTTATCTAATCTTTATCAAATCTTCGGCTCACTCAACATTGGTTGATATGATCAACATATCTGGAAAATGGGAATAGAAGGGAAAACTTTTAAAAAAATTGAATCACTTCTATCATGTCAGGGAAATCCAGATAGCTCATTATAAAACTTAGAGAAATTAGCCCTCCTTCATCTGGCTTGTATTGGTAGCAAATGAATAGCAATAAATATCCCCCCAAAAAATGGCAAAACTAAATTTGAATAATCAGAAATTGGTATTATTCAAATTAAATTATCTGAAGCAACTTATGGTATTAATGTCTTTTAAATCTGTTAATGTGATATGTGATCATCAGTTAAGTGGGAAATTTATGAGCACATGTCAATATTTATCTGAGATAAGGCAGATTTTAAATATGATTATGCTGTTTTATCTAAGTAAATGTTTTAGTCATTCATCCAATCTAGTGGCATAACTCTTTGTTGCCCACTTTCTTTTCTCTGCCTATTTAGTATTAATTTGCCTTCCTGTTTTTTCTAGTTAAAGAGGACTTTTACAACTATATCATTTGTGCCTCCCCCCAAATATGGGGAAGTCAGAACAAGTATTAGTTTCCTTATCTGATAGAAGAAGAAATTGAGGAACAGAAATATTAAATAACTTCTCCATAGCCATACATCTAGTGTTAAAGGACAAAACCTGAAACGTAGTCTTACTTTAAATAATGTTCACTTAAAAGAACTTTCCCCATGAGAATAATGCTTAGAAAGTAATATACTTTATTTTGTCAGTAACACTGATGAAAATTATGTTCAACATCCTGTCATTTTTTAAGAAAATCCAACTATTTATAATATACTATCAAGATTAAGAGTAAGTACATTCATAACTCCCTTTCCACTAAAATTGTGAGCTCCAGTAGAGCACAGGCTATGGCTTTTCTGCAGTTTATAAGTACTCAAATCCCCAGAACAATTTCTGATTTCCTGTCTTCGCTCCCCTCAAAACAAATAAAAAAATATTTTTTGTTAATAGCACTTCATATTAGTAGTGCTTCCTTTCTTTGGATTTGACAAGTTAAAATTCTGATTTCCTATTCAATCTATCACTGAATTCTGTGGCTTTTTAATTTACAAATGTCTTTGTGACCTAGAGATTTCTTTCCATTCCAAATGCTACCTACCATCCTAGCTTAGTATTTTCTCATCTCTTGCCTGATGACTACAAACATTTTCAAATTAGCTTCCAAGCTTTTAATATCTTGTCTACATGCCTCTATAATCTATCCTAGATGTTGATGCCAGGTTCATGTTCCCAAGACACAATTTTAATCCTGTCAGTCACTCATTATTTTTTGGATCATGCCCAACCTGCTTAACTCTCATTTAAGGCTTTCTATCCTTACAAGGGCTTCTATAATGAGAAAAATTGTGTGATATGATGGAAAAAATAGTGTACTGGAGGCAGAGGATCTGTGTTTGAAGTTTAGATCTTCTACTAATTAGGATGAGCTAGGCAAATCAAGTATTCTGTGCCTCAATTTCTTCATTTTATAAAGTAAGTTAGGTTGTATTCAGTCATAAAGTTCTCCTCCAGTTTTAAATTCTGTACCATTTCATGCTTATTTCCCATTACTTTTTAAAGTGAACCATTTATTTCAGCTACATCAATCTTCTCACTGAACATGATATACTTGTTTCTATTTTCCTACTCTTATTCAGACTAATCCTTCCAGCAAGTATAATGTAAAAAATAGTGTACTCCAAGTTAGAATTTCAGCTCTGTTATTTACTTACTACTTAAATGATCTTGGAACATTTAGTTAACCTTTGTATCTCACTTGGGTTAAATAATTTCTAAGATCTCTATATAGTTGCCTTAAATTTGTGATCCTATGAATCAATTGGGATGCCATCCCCCATGTGTCAGCTTTTCGAACAAGACTCATTTTTTAAATCCTAGCTTAAGGCTCACTTTTTCCACAGAGCCTTTTCTATTCCTCACAATTTGGCACTTCCTTTCTTACTATATTGTGCTCTTTTTCTGTTTGTACAACAAAAGTAAAAAAAAAAATTCCCTTCATGGCTCTTAGTATTGTTAGTATATAGTATAAAGTAAGGGGGAGGAGGAGACAACTTGTAGAAACATATTGCTTAATTTAGTTTATATAATGGACTCTTGACATACTCATTTATAATGATAGTGGTGATACTAAGAAATATAATTTAACATAAGTTTTCATTGAAAAAAACTAAGCCGTAGGAAAATCAAACATTTTAGTAAAATATCTATTACAAACTTTAAAACCTGATAGATTTATATATTGGGAATGAATAGCATATATTTCACAAATGACCTTTTAAAATGATTTAAAAGAAGCAATATGTTCTTTTGAAGCCAAAGGGTTTGAATCTGGCTACTAGCAATAATTTCATCATGATAGGCAAGTCATTTTTCTGCTATGGTGGTTGGTTGTATGATCATCCTCTGTTCTCGAAGAGGACCAAAGTGATATCACTGTGTTAGAATGAAGATAATAGTAAGTCCAGTTATGGGTGTTTAAATAAATATGAATTTGGAAAATTATACCACAGATCAAGCTCAACTAGTCCATATGAACATTTGGAGTGGATTCTCTAAGTTTGAGAGTCTAGTGTTTCTTTTGTACTACTTTAATTCTGCTTTGTTCATAAAGCATTTCCTTGATGAGGACATGCTAACTGGGTGGTCTTATGCCAGTGTCTCCTACATCACACAATCAATTCCAGAGACCTTAAAAGAGATGTCCTTGTATTGCTTTTTTCTAAGTCCCATATAAATGCTTGTCCTTTGTAAGTTCTCCATATAAATAGCCTTTTGGCAAGCGTATGTTTGGCATTTAGATAATGTTGCCAGCCCAAAAGAGTTGTGCTCTTTGCAGCAGAATTTGAATTCTTGGCAGGTTAGTTTGAGAAAGGACCTCAGTCTGGTATTTTGTCCTACCAGGCAATCTTCAGAATCTTCCTAAGATAATTCAAATGAAAGTGATTCCAGTTTCCTGGCATGTTGTTGGTATATTGTCCAGGTTTTTCAGCACAATGTCGTTGTAGACCTTCAGTTTTATAGTTAGCCTAATTTTTCTTGTTTCCCATACTTTCCTTTGGAGCTAGCTCTGGCAATACATGTGTCAACTTCATTATCAATGTGGACATCTCTGGAAAGTAAACTGCCAAGATATGCACAGCATTCAAAACTTTGCTGTAACCAAAGGTTTCATATATGGATGGCAAGGTACTGGTTGATGGAGCATTTGTGCTTTCTTGGTGTTAATTGTTCTGCCAAAATTAGCATAAGTAGTGGAAAATCAATCTGTATTTTATTGGATCTCAGACTCAGAGGTTTCATTAAGTAAGTGCACAATCATTTGTGAACAAATAAATCATGTACAAAATTCTCCCTCCATTTTAGTCTTATCTTGTAGCCTTTTTAAGTCAAATATTTTACTGTCAGTGAGAGGTAGCTGCCTTTGATGTCATGTTCATCCTCATTGAAGGTGTTTGACAATATGGCTGAAAACATCATGCTAAAAAGCATAGGGAAAAATACACAGCTTTATTTTATTCCATTGGTGACTGGAAAAGTGCAAGAGCAACATCCATTATCCAGAATATTGAAAGCCTACCAACATGAAGTTGATGTAGCATGCTGATGAACTTTTCTAGGCAATCAAATTTTGACATAATTTTCTATAAGTCCTTGTGACTGACAATATCAAAAGACATTGATAAGATCTACAAATGTTGAGTACAAGACCTTTATTCTCCTTCTAGCATTTTTTCTGGTGTCATTGAACAGTAAATGCCATAGGAATCATTCCTCTGTGCTTTCTAAAAACCACACTGGCTCTTAGGGAGCTGACCATCTTCCACGTGAAAGTTTAGCCTAGGAAGAAGGATTTTGGCAAGAACCTTGCCAGCAGTAACTAAAGAAGGAGAGAGTTGCACTCCCAACCCCAATCCCATGATTATCATAGGACAATCCATTCCCTGTATCTTTATAGAGATTGACAATGGAGACATCCTTCAACTCCTAAGGGATAACTTATTCTTGCCATATAACCCACAAAATTTCAGCCAGTATGAGTATGAGCTTTATTTTTTGTAAGGAATTTTGTAAGATTTACCTTATAAATCTCAGCTGGAATAGAAACAGTACAGGTGCTTTGCCACATGCAAGGAACCTAATGACATTGAAAGCTTTTTTCTGCAGTTGGAACTCCAGCTAAGAAGGAATTGACTTTAAACCTGAGGTAAATGGACAATGGCTTCAGTGTTGGTAGTCTGTTGAGAACTCTTTGGAAACATTCAACCTATTTCTCTAGGATCATGTCCCTTTTACTCATCAATGTGACTCTGTCAGTACTGAGTACATGAGATGCACCATAGACCTTTGGCTCATAAATTGCCTTTAGGGTGTCATAAAGGCACTTTGCATTGTTACAATCAGCATAAAAGTGAATTTAATCTGCCTTCTTACTGGGTAAAAAAATCCTGCATCTTTCTAAGATTCACATGTCCTTTACTTCAGATATAAATAAAAGTTGCCTTCTTAGAGATGGATGAACTATGTTGCTGGTATATCCTGTGGAATTCTTGTTTTGCATTTATCAGCTTCTAAAATTTCCCCATCATTTTCATCAAACCGGTCTTGATTTGTGAATGTTCTGCACAGATGAGAAAACACAGTTTTGTGCATCAACTCTCCGAAAGCTGCCCACTCCTTTTCTGCTTCACTCTTGCCAAGTATGTATTGGCTCAACTTTCCCTCCAAATTAGCAACAAACTGTTCCAGCTCAGAGAAGGCTCTAATCTATTGACATTAATTCTTCCGGTAGTCTGGTAGTCTTTTTGCCTTGGATCTGCCACTTTTGTTGAATGGGAACATTCAGCTTAGACAAGTTTATGATCAGTCCAGCACTTCACACCACACATTGCCTTTGTCATTCTAACATCCTGTGTCTTCTTAAAGTCACAGAGTCTATTAAATGCCAATGTTTGCTGTGAGAGTGCATCCATGAAGTTTCATTGTTTAGGTAAATGGCAAACAGTGTTGATGATGAAAAAGTCATAAGATGTACAAGTCTTCAGTAGTATATAGTAAATGACCATTGCTGTTATTGTTTTCAATTCCATTTCTCCCTGCTGTGTCTGGTAGACTGAACCTACTTTAGCATTAATGACACCCAGAATTATAAGCTTGTTCTCTTTTAGTATACTGATGATAAGGATTTCCATGTCTCCATACATTTTTTTTTTACCATATCAGGGTAAGTCATGATGAGAGCATAGGGACTGCTAATCGTGGCATAGTATTTTCCTGAAAGCAGCAATTCATTGCAATAAGTTTATCATTCATTCCTTTTGTCAGGTATACAAATTTGTTGACTACATTAGTTTTTATTGCAAAACCTAGACTAGCTTCATGGTACTTCTATTCACTGCAGAAAAATGGATCAACTCTAAATTCAATAACCTGGCCTTTATTTGCCATCATTGTTTCACTCAGTGCTACTATTTGGATGTGATACCTACTGAATTCCCTCCCAATAATAACTATTTGTCTTTTAAATTTGCTGGGGTTTATATTTTTTTATAAGTGTGCACACATTCCATGTACAATGGTGAGTAGAATTATCATTACAGACGTTTTTGTACCTTTTTTTTTTTTTTTTTTGGTACACAGGGTGGGCTCTCCATTTGCTGTAGTAATCAGGCCAGCACTGATTAAGCAAAAAAAATTAAGATACCTTTTCTAACCCCTTTCTCACATTCAGAGGTAAGCACAGCAATTTTTAAAAGGCTCCTTAGATACCCCTGAGACTGCTCAATCCCACTATTGCTTCCAGTGAGAAGCCAACCCTATGGCCTGAGCTTCCTGTGTACAGGATTGTGACAACAGCTTCCAGGGCATCCTCACCTACTGCTTTAATAGTAAAAATACTAAAATGAATGAAGTAATGTCAATACTAAGCATATACATCAAGTGGTATAGCATCCAAATCCCTACAGAAGTTAAGAGAGCTACAAAAAGAATTAGCAAAACTATACTAAAAGGGAATCTCAAGCTTGCTCTCTCAGAACTAGATAAATTGAACCACAAAATAAATAACAAAGAAGTTAAGGAGGTAAACAGAATTCTAGAAAAGTTAGGTATGATATATATTCCTTCCTATCTATCTATATCTATATCTATATCTATCTATTTCTCAGTAGTACATGGAACCTATACAAAAATGCACCATGTATTAGGGCATAAAAACCTCAAAATCAAATGCATAAAGGAAGAAATAGTAAATTCATTTTTTTCAGATCATGATGCAATAAAAATTGCATTTAATAAGTGATCAGAGGAAAACAGACCAAAATTAACTGAAAACTAAATAATCTCATCCTAAAAATGAGTGGGTGAAACAACAAATCATAGACACAATCAATAATTTCATCCAAGAGAATGACAATAATGAGACAACATACCAAAATTTATGGGATGCAGCCAAAGAAGTTCTTAGGGGAAGATTTATATAAATAGAAAAAGAAATGCATAAAATAGAGAAAGAAGTTAAATTAATTGGGCGTGCAACTAAAATAGTTAGAAAAGGAACAAATTAAAAATCCCCAATTAAATACCAAATTTTAAATTCTGAAAATAAAAGGGGAGGTGAATAAAAGTGAAAGTAAGAAAACTATTGAATTAATTTTAAAAATCTAAGATTGTGTTTTATGAAAAAAAACAACAAAAGAGATAAACCTTTGGTTAATTTGATTAGAAAAAGAAAAAAAAGAAAATCAAATTATTAGCATCAAAAATAAAGAGGGAGAACTTTTCACCAATGAAGAGAAAATTAGAGCAATAATTACGAGCTATTTTGCCGAAATATATGTCAATAAATCTGATAATCTATGTGAAATGGATGAATACTTATAACAATATAGGCTGCCCAGATTAACAGAAGAGGAAAAAATTAAATAGTCCTATTTTAGAAAAATAAATTGAACAAGCTATTAATCAACTTCCTATGAAATAATTCCCCAGGAGCAGGAGTGAATTCTACCAGTTAAAGAACAATTAATTCTAATACTATGCAAATTATTTGGGAAAATAGTAGTCCTGCCATATTCCTTTTATGATACAGATATGGTGCTGATACCTAAACCAGATAGGGGCAAAACGGAGAGAGAAAAACAGAGCAATTCCCTAATGAATATTGATGCAAAAATCTTAAATAAAATATTACCAAAAAGATTACAGCAAGTTATCTCCAGAATAATATATCATGACCAAGTAGAATTTATACCAGGAATGCAGAGCTGGTTCAATATTAGGAAAACTTATTAGCATAATTGATTATATCAATAACCAAACTAACAAAAATTATATGATTATTTTAATAGATGCAGAAAAAAGCATTTGACAAAATCTAACACTTATTTCTATTAAAAACACTAAAGAGTATAGGAATAAAAAGAGTTTTCCTTATAATGATCAGTAGCATCAGTTTAAAGTCATCAGCAAACATCATATATAATGGGGATAAACTACAACCATTCCCAATAAGATCAAGGGTGAAACAAGGTGGCCAACTATCACTATTATTATTCAATATTGCATTACAAATGTTAGTTTTGGCAATAGGAGAAGAAAAATAAATTAAAGAAATTAAAGTAGGCAATGAGGAAACCAAATTATCACTCTTTGCAGATGATATGATGGTATACTTAGAGAATCCTAGAGAATTAACTAAAAAAAACTACTAGAAACATTTTACAAGTTTAGCAAAGTTTCAGGATACATAATAAATCCACATAAATTATCAGCATTATTATATATTATCAATGAAGTCCAGCAGCAAGAAATACAAAGAGAAATTCCATTTAAAATAACTCTGTAGATAATATAAAATATTTAGAAAATACTTTCCATACAAATAAAGTCAGATCTAATCAATTGAAAAAATATCAACTGATCATGATCATGATCGAGCTAATATAATAAAAATGACAATACTACCTAAATTAACTACTTATCCAGTTCTATAACAATCAAACTCTCAAGAAATTATTTTACAGAGCTAGAAAAAATAATAAAGTTCATATGGAAAAACAAAAAGTCAAGAATTTCATGGGAATTATTGAAAAAAAATGCATCAGACCTATACCAGATCTGAAATTATATTATAAAGCAGCAGTTTTCAAAACCATTTGGTACTAGCTAAGAAATAGAGGAGTTGATCAGTGGAATAGGCTAGGTTCACAAGACATAACAGTCAATAACTATAGTAAAACCTCCAGTTTTTATGATAAGAATTCGTTTTTTGACAAAAATTGCTGGGAAGATTGGAAATTAGTATGGCAGAAATTAGGCACTGAGCCACACCTAACATCTTATACCAGTGGTCCTCAAAGTTTTTAAATAGGAGGCCAGTTCACTGTCCCTCAGACAATTGGAGGGCTAGATACTCTGTTTCCACCACCTCAGCCCAGTGCCATAAGTTTGCATTGCTAACGTGAGGTTAGGTTGAACGTTACTTCCAGTCTGATTTTGCCATAACCCGGTGGGCCACATAACTATCCTCAGTGGGCTGCATCTGGCCCACAGGCCATAGTTTGAGGACCCCTGCTTTATACCAAGGTATAAGGTAAACATGGATTCATGATTTAGACATAAAGAGTGATATTATAAGCAAATTATATAAACAAAAGAAAGTATATCTCTCACATCTATGGAGAAGGAAGGAATTTATGGCCAAAGAAGAACTTGAATACATTATGGAATGCAAAATGGATAATTTTGATTGTATTAAGTAAAAAGTTTTTGTACAAACAAAATCAATGCAGACAAGATTAGAAGGGAAGCAATAAACTGGGAAAAATTTATATTTGAGAGTTCTTTTAAAGACCTCATTTCTAAAATATATAGAGAATTGATTCAAATTTATAAGAATTCAAGCCATTCTCCAATTAATAAATAGTCAAAGGATATGAACATTCAATTTTCAAATGAAGAAACTGAAACTATTTCTAATCATATGAAATGATGCTTTAATCACTACTGATCAGAGAAATGCAAATTCAGAAAACTCTGAGATACCACTACACACCTGTCAGATTGGCTAAGATATCAGAAAAAGATAATGAGAAATGCTGGAGGGGATCTGGGAAAACTGGGACACTAATATATTGCTGGTGGAATTATGAATTGATTCAAAGCATTCTGAAGAGCAATTTGGAAGTATGCTCAAAGGACTATTAAACTATGTATACCCTTTGATCCAGCAGTGTCTCTACCTGACCTGTGTCCCAAAAAGATCATAAAGAAGGGAAATGGACCCACATATGCAAAAATGTTTGTGGCATCTCTTTTTGTAGTGGTAAGAAATTGGAAACTGAATGGATGCCCATCAGTTGGGGAATGGGTGAATAAGTTATGGCATATGGATGTTAGGGAATATCATTGTTCTGTAAGAAATGATCAGCAGGATGATTTCAGAGGGGTCTTATTAGACTAATATGAACTGATGCTAAGTGAAGTGAGCAGAACGAGGAGATCATTGTACACAGCAACACCAAGATTATATGATGATCAATTCTGATAGACATGGCTCTTCAACAATGAGATGACTCAGGCCACTTCAATGGTCTTGTGATGAAAAGAGCCATCTGCACCCAGAGAGAGGAATGTGGGAACTGATTGTGGATCACAAAATAGTATTTTCACTCTTTGTTTTTGTTTGCTTGCATTTTTTTTCTTCCTCATTTTTTCCCTTTTTGATTTGATTTTTCTTGTGCATCAAGATAATTGTGGAACTATGTATAGAAGAATTGCACATGTTTAACATAAAAATACTAAAATGATATGGATGATGTATACTCTGCTATATAGTTTCTTAATTAAATAGGGTAAATAATATTAACTATAATGTTTATCACATAAGATTTTTGTGAGGAAAAATGGTAATACATACCTAAAGTGCTTTGTAAACCTTAAAGATTATGTGTGTATGTGTACAATGGGCATTAGGACTGAATGTTTTGTAATCAGTGAATATGCATTATCTTTCATATTCCCAAATCCTTTACCATGCCTTCATATGCATAAAGAACAGCTGAGCCCATAAGATATGTATTCAAAAAAGCTCAGTAGAAGAGTGAAAATAGGTCATCCTTTAATATCCCAGAAAACTGCCCCCAGCAGAGCTATTTTAGTGGGCATTGTATCAGCACTTTTGTGAAAAACTCTCTATTTCAAAGGTCTCTCAGTCAGGTCACTTCCATTTGCTCAGGGCTGAAGCTGTGAGCAAAACCTTTCTGTTTTTTTGACTCTCGTTTTCCTCTGTCATATATCTCCAGCTCCCCAGAACTCTTCATCTATTTTAGCTGGCAATGCAAAATCTTGCAAAAGAATCCCGGTAAAGGATCATTTCAAATATTTCTTGAGAATAGTTTGTTCCAGTCCTGTACCTTTAAAAACATACTGAATGATAAAATTAATAGTACACAAATTCTGTAGGGAGATAAATCTTTTTAACCTTTTTATACAATGTTTTCTCAATCTGGAAATGTTTATAGCACATCTCTTTTTGTTTATGAAGGAATGTATATATTGTGGCACCAAGGGTAATATCTTGTTTCTCTTGGGGAAAATGAAATATTTGGCACGTATGTTATGCTTAAAGATCTAGAAAACTGTATATAACTTCACGTTATTCTATGAGGTAATTGTATTAAACAAGAACCACAATTATTGGTATCCCTACTTTACAGATAAGGAAACTGAAGCCAATTGAAAGCTGAAGGGTTACATGTTGAATTAGGAGAGCAGCAGATTTTGAACTTGGGTCTCCTGACTCCAAGTCCAGTGATCTTATCAATTTACTACAAAGGCTCTTTTGCTTAGTATTACCAAGGAACTAATTAGTTGGATTATGTCTCAGCAGCTACTAATAAGCACAATTTTCTATGCCACTTTGTCAGGTACTTAGTAAAGTATTTCATTGTGAATCCCTAGAAGGAAATTTATTGTGGAAAGTGGGGGAAGAAGGTATCTGCAAGACATATTGACTATAAATAACTTAGCATAACTTAGAGTCATCACAGTGGCTACCTTCCTTCAGCCCAACCATTCTTTAGACCAGACCTAATTAATTTGGATCCTTTGGATGCAATTCAAGGGATTTATGAATATTTTTAATTTGATAGGGATCTCGACATAATTGGTTTTCTTTGTCATTTCATATATTTCAATTTATACATTAAAATGTTTTTCCCCAGGAAAGCGGTCATTGGCTTTGTCAAGGGTGAAAGGGACAGACCACCACCACCCCAATGCTAAAATCTTGCATTATATGGAAAATGTTAAATTGGCTGTGCCAGTTGCACTATTTTCAATTTTTTGATGGAATAAAAAAAAAGAGGAAAATTTACCTTTCACCTCTTCTGAAAGCTAACAAGGGCTTTTTTTTTTTTTAAATAGAATCTCGATCCTTTTTTCTTGGCTTTAAAAGACATATTTTGGTCAAAGGGAAATAGTAACACACATGTTGTTTATCCTTCATTTTCTTTCACTTTTGAAGAGGACCAATGGAATTACAGACTTATGTGTGGTTTGGCTTTATGAAGAGTTGTATAAAGCCATCAAGCCCCATTCTACATTCCAGAGTCATCAAGGTCTAGTGGCAAGACAAAATTCAAGATGAATGACTGGCAATGGCTCAAAATCAATGGATGATCCTGATGTCTGACTAAGCTCTAAGTGTTCCACAATGCTTGCTTCAGTCATTTGCTTTTGAAACAAATTGTTCTCACTGGCTAATTCTGCTGTGGGGAGAGGCAAGTTTTTTACATATATGGGGTAGACATTTCCCTTAATTCACAGACAGATATGAAGCCTATAATTACCTCAAATTCATTAGGTCCATCTTTTGAGACAATTTACTGGAGGGTGGTTGCAGCACATGCTACAGCTTCATGGAGTTACAATTGAGAGTTGGTTGAAGGTGGAGACCAAAGGTAGATGAGTAACCCTGAAAAGGGTTCAGCAAACCCTCACACCATTATTTCAGTCCTCCCTGAATACCCCATAGTCCCCAGCAACACATATAAAATGAATCTTTAAGTACCTAGATACAAGAACTGAAAACATAAAATAACTATAGGCAAAAATACTTAAAGGGTAATGAAAATCTATGGAGATAATTACAGATTCTCTCAGTTAGAAGGAATCCAAGAGATCAAAGATACAAATCATGATTTCCCTCTATACTATTCCTGAAAGTTTTCATCTAGTTTTCACTTGAAAACCTCCAATAACTCCACTAACTCATTGTTTAAGTCAATTAATGCCCTTTCCTTTCTTCTTGGGAAGTCTAATAAGGGGTTATTTCAGGTTTACCTATTAGGACTTTTATTATCCTTGCAGTCACTGCAAAACTTGGGGTCATTAGATGACCTGTATAGTCGGTGATAAATGTAGGTGATAAATAATCCTTATAGCACTGTCTAAGACCTACCTTTATAACACTCATTAAGAGACCAAGAGATCTGATGAAAAGGTCTAATAAATGGGGATACTAGGAGCATGACCTTCTGTGGTTTCCATGCCCCAGGTCTTTTGAGATCACCCTAAGGCCCTTGAAATGACTCTAGGGAATTCTATGAAGTCTAGCAAAAATCAAAAATTGTTCTGTAGTGATAACCATGATTTGCAAGATCTCTCAACTCTAAACATCCAAACGGAAGCACTAATAAGAACAATATGGCAGGATAAAGGGAATAAAAGCCATTAATTTTCCCTCCTCTTTCAGTTTTGTTTTTAATTTTTGACCACTGCCTAAAAGTGAGTAAATCTTTTTTTGTTTTTGTTTTTGTTTAGTTATAATAAATAAATAGATCCCTACCAATTAAAGCTTTAATTGGATACATTAAGAATAGCAAAGGCAACTTCACAATCTTAGTATTCTAAGGTAAGCTTTCAAAAGTCTGAGGGATGTGTGATATCACTGATGAGATCATATTTTCCACTGTTACAGACTGCAATCTACTATCTATAATGTCTATATTCTATATTCCATTATAATATCTATAATCCTCTTATACTATTTATTGAACCCTTTCCTAATTCCTCCAGAAATGGCCCATTCAAAAATTAATTGATACCTATTTATCATTTGTATTGTGCATCTATTAGGACATAAAGGATAACGAGAATTAGTGGAGAGATTTATAGATTCTCTGAGTTAGAAGGAACCCCAAAAGTCAAAGGTCAAAGATTTTAATCAGGAATTTCCTTTACCATATTCCTGAAAAAGTATCATCTAGTCTTTATTTAAAGGCCCCCAATAAGAAGCTCCTTGACAGCAAAGATTGTTGTGGCAGTTCTCTTACCAATTCTGTTTTATCACCTAGACCAGAAATCAGAACCCTTTAAGCTCTGAATCTTCTACTCTGAGGTCTCCCCACTCTTGAATGGTGAAATCATTATGGCCCTCTATCCATCTAGGCTAGCACTAACCATCCTATAACAGCAAATCCTTTATCTTTTATTTTCCAATACTGGCCTAATTAAGTAAAAAACAATAATTTCCATTTACTTCCTTGTTGCTCCATTTACACTCTGATTTTCCTTATTGAAACACTCTTTCCTGCTTACCATTCTTTCTATATGTTCTCTTTTGGGGGGGAGGAAGGGGTGAAGCAATTGGAGTTAAGTGATTTATCCAGAATCACACAACTAGAATCAAGCTTCTGAGGCCACATTTGAATTCAGATCCTCCTGACCCCGGGTACAATGCTCTACTTTCAATGCCATCTAGCTGCCCTTATTTTCTATAATTTAAGCTATTTGAGAATAATTATTGTCTTTGCATTTGTATTTATAATTTAAGTCTTATCATGGTGCTTGACAACATTAATAAGTATTGGCATATAAGTAGTACTTGATATGTAATTTCACTATTTTTCATTATCAAATCATGAAGATCACCTCTTTTCCTAGTGACATATGTTGATATTTATGTTGCAGACCACTTCTTATATGAAATCACCATTACTAATTTGCTGTGGTTTTCTCACATTTATCATGTGCCTTTTTCCCAACTGATTTCTATTCTTCAGATATCATACTGCTACAATATATTCAGCTATGTTTCATCAAGAAGAGAATATTTGTAGAGCTGAATCTCTTGTATTTTGGTTGTCAATATGACAACATCATCACCATCAAGCAAGCATTGATGTATCAGAGTGTAAAGTACGGCTAGCTCCCTGCAGGGCTTCAGGGTCAGCCAGAGTCAGGATAAATTAAAGTCCTTAGTCTTTAGGGGGAAAAGTGAAGGAGGCAGGCAAGCTACCAGGGGTTTAACCAAAAAATCTCTTCTTGATTCTGGAGTCCAGAATCTCCACCTTTCTCCTCCTCGTCCTGCTGCCAAGAGACTCTCTTGCTCTTCTCCCTCTGCCCTCCAATCCTTGCCTATGATTATTTTAACACCAAACATTCAGCAAGCACCAATGGTGAGCAGAGCCATTTATCTAAACGTATGCTAATAAAGTCAAAATCTCACATAGAATAGGTCATTAGCCTTCTGTGCTTGGTTGTCTGATTCAAGAACACCTTTTTGGAGTTTCAGCCCTCTACACCAGAGTATAAAGATGCTTAATAGAGTACTCTCTTCTAGATCAATTCATTCTCTAAAATACTGACACAGTAATTTGCTGAGGTGAATCATAGTGGCTTATGAGAATATATTTTTCATCATTAAGATCGCATAAAATATTTAAATGCAACAATCAACAAGCACTTATTAAGCACTTACTATGTGCCAGACTGTTCTATGAATGAAATAAATCCTCTTAACATGGGACTTTTATTCTCATAAGGAAGATAATAGATATATATTCAAAATAAATGCAAAGTAATTCAATGTTATTTGAGAGAGACAGAGACAGACACACACACACAGAGCATGAACAGAAAGAAGGAAGCAGGAAAATTTTATATAAAAGATGGTACTTAAATTGTGTTTTGCAAGAAGAAAGGAATTCCATGAGTTAGAAATGAAGAAGGAAAGAATTCAAGGTATGGGAAACCTTCATTACAAAAGTATGAACACTGAAGGTGGGAAATTAATTATGTGTGAGAGAAAGTCAGTTTAGCTAGAATGCAGAGTTCAAATAAGGGGAATAATGTACAATAAGTCCAGAAAAATAGGTTGGGACCAGATTGTAAAAACTGAATGCTCAATGCAAAAATTAATAGTTAATTCTGGAAATAATAGGAAGCTCCAGGAGATTATTGAGCAAAGAAATGACATGGTCAGTTTTACAATGAAGATTCATAGCAGTGTGGATAATGGACTGAAACAGAATAGTACTTGAGGCAGGGAGAAAAATTAAGAGAATGATACCATAATTTAAGGGAAAAACTGCTGAAATGGAATATTAGCTATTGTTTTTCAAAAGGGTGAGTTGGATAAGTTTATGATTTTTGTTACTATAAAATGTGATTTCAGTAAAATATTTAATTTCCTAAAAAGTAGTGCGTTTCCACCATTCATACCACCACCATTCTAACTTAGGCCCTCTCATCAACAGTTTCCTAACAGGTGTTCCAGTTTGCAATTTGTCCCTCATCCATCTGGCATACAGTAACCAAAATCCTCTTCCTAAAGCATGTTTGATCACAATAACCATTTGCTGAAGAAAATTCAGTTGTTTTCCACTGTTTCTAAAGAGAGGGAATTTTAACTAAGGCTTCATGAACTTTTAAAAATAATTATATTTCAACATCGTTGTT
The DNA here is from genome assembly GCF_048593235.1 of Sminthopsis crassicaudata. NCBI lineage: Eukaryota > Metazoa > Chordata > Mammalia > Dasyuromorphia > Dasyuridae > Sminthopsis > Sminthopsis crassicaudata. The sequence continues at coordinate 297,783,638 of NC_133617.1, read as the reverse complement.
TTCCTTTCTAATCCTAAATATTTTATTTTATACTCTGAAATATATTATTTTAAGAAAGGTTATAGACATAAACACATGTCAAAAGCTCCTGTGACAAATCTCTAGAACTCCAACTCTAGGATAACATCCAAACTCTTTAGATGGCCAAATAAAGCCTTTCACAAGCTGGCTGTAGCCTACCTTTCCAGGGTCATTATGTATCACTTATCTTCCTTCATTCTACATTCTAGCCAAAGTGATCTACCCATTGTTTCCTGAACTTGGCACTATAGATCTGTCTTAATGACAATGTACACTGTCTGCATAACATACTTTTTTCTCTTCTCTGCTTTTTAGAATCTCCAGCCTCTTTCAAGTCAGTTCTTGTACTAGATCCTATGAAAAGTCTTGCTTCTTCCCCTTAGTTTTCAGTGCCCTTTCTTCAAATTATCATTTGATATAAGCTATAATTTGTATGTTATGTATTATATATACACATACATATGCATATACACTATATGATATACATATAACATATACTTATGTATATATATATAGACACAGATAAGATATATGTAAACAGTATATGCCTTTTTCTGTTCATATTTTGTATTTCTGCACTACATATACATATACATACATATATACACACATCATTATAACGTAAGGTCATTTTACAATATTTTTGTTTTGTTTTGTTTTTGCCTTTAGTGCCCCACACAATTTCTTGCTCTAGTGGGTGCTTAACAAATGGTATTTTTTATTTTGTTTGCATTGGACTGGGGAAAAGGAAAAGAAGGGCTGGGATAGAACAGAAGGGATCGATTGATGACTGTATTTGCTGATGTGACATACACTTTATGAGATGTAGACAGTTATTCAGGGAATCTTGACCCAATTAGAGCAAAAAAAGAGAAATGTGGGAAATGCAATGTTTATTCTTTCAAATGCCACTACTTGTAAATAGCACCCTATTCTTTCTGTATGTATTCTTGTGCCTCTTACTTGTCAACATAGCCAAATATTAACTTAATGGAGACAAATCTAAAAAGCAAAATTCATTGAAAGTAGTCTGTCCTTTCTGTACACTTTCAGTAATAGGCCCCATTGTAACTAGACTTGTACATATTGTAGCAATTCTGATGCCCTGTCAAGTAGATTAAAATGAATTTTGACTTCTTTTTAAGCATTGCTTTATTATGACATTCTCTAAGAATTTAAAAATGAACTTTAAAATGTGTGAAGATATTGCCTCTTATTTATCTATATTCTTATAAAAAGACCAAATCAATGGAAGATAGAGGAACTAGAGAAATGAAAACTAGCATTCTTTCTTGAAGTCAGAGATGGCATTTTGATGAGAAAAAGTAAAACAAAGACATTGTCAGCTACCTTCCAATAGTTTAAAATTCATTTTTTCAAATATTCTCCATTAAATCAAGTCATGCATGAACATTTGGAAAATGAGTCTCCTTGCAGAGTCATTTGCATTTATCTCTTTTAAAAACATTGCCTTTTATATTTGATGAAAGTATTGAAAGTAAAATTTGCATTTTGTCAATCAATGTAGCTCTGAATTTTGGTGTGAACAATGACAGGGAAACAGATTTAGATTAGGATACTATGAAACCATACTTCTATAAGACGTCTGTAGTAAAAACTGGGGATAATTGTTTATGATCAGATATATTTTAATCAAGTCTAAGAATACCAGAATTTATCTAATCATACCCGTAAGAGAATATTAGAGTGAGAAGGACTGGAAAGATCATTTTGTAATACTTTTAGTTACACTATATAACCTTTTTATACTATCCATAACAAACAATCATCTTACCCTAACTTATTTTATTTTAAGACAGCTAATGTTTTTCATAAATTTCATAAATTACAATGTAAATACTTTATCCTCCAGTTTTTGCTATTTGTAGAATTTTACTGATTTTACGTGTTATTACACTTACATTAAATTTGTAGAATGGGACCTAAGGGATTTTTCTCATCTAGTCTGACTATTTTAACAAATGAAAAAGCTAAGGCCAGAAAAGTTATATGGCATTTTCTAGGTAATATGACTAGTTAGTGGCAAGCATGGTTTTAGAATTTGGATTTTTCCATTCTTAATTCAAAATTATCCATTGTATATCAGTGAAACAGAATCTGTTTTGAAATAAGTAATTGTATCTTGGCTTTTTAATTCACTAGCAATCAGGAAAAATAGGGCTCTCTCTCTCTTTTTTTTTTTCTTTTTTTTTAAGATTACCTTTCTGGGGAAAAAAAAAGATTAGCTTTCTGAGACTGTCCATATAGATTACTTCCCAACTACATTTGATTTTATTCTTTTTTGGTTGCCATTGATAAATATTATGTACCATTTTTATTGTTCTAAGTCCTACTAGTGCATTATAAAATGATGATAATTTTTTAAAAAGATGAATGCTGACAATCATCCTAATCATAACAAAAAATAAAAAAAATAGATCATGGTTGCATTTTCCATCATAGTACTTATCAATTTACCTGTAAAGAGCTGACAGGGGCCTCTTGTTTCCAGGTTTGGGTCTATAGGGTTTTGGTTCTCCAGCCATGTTGATATCTGAAAGCAAAGATTTCACAACGATTAGGTGACTTTATTGGCATTAAGCAAAATATGAACATAAGAAAACATTAAGGTTAAAATATAATTTTGTGCCCTTATCATCTGTATTCATAAAGTTCTCAGCTTCTTAAAATGAAAAACAAGCATAATATTTTGGTTTACATTATCTTTGCCAGGAACTTGTACTATCTGGAGGTTAGGAAGAGATAAGAGATAGTAAAAGATGTACCAACAATACTATCTCATTCCATTTATGAAATATTTGCTAAGTCCATAGTGTGTTGAAGGAATTGTGCCACAATTGTTCTGGGGAAAGGAAGACAAAAAAAGTGGGAAGAGGACTCACTTTCCAATTGTTCATGGAAGACTACATATAATGGAGAATGTTTGAAAAGCAACTTTAAATTCAGTTTTTAATTTTAAATTGTTAGAAATTTATGATTCTGGATGAGTTTTGAAATGAATACGTACAAGTTTTTATTATTTAAAAATGAACAAAGGAGATAGATAATAACAAGAACAAGATTCTATACTGTTTTACTACCTTTACACTTATCATATAGAATTGTTTAAAGAGAGAAGCAAATTAACAAATAAATAAATAAATTGGAAACTGGAGACTTTAGCCTGCCACAGTTTTTATTATAATATTCTTTTTGGATAATGTACTGCCAATACTTCTGAAGATAGGGTTAAGGTTTTGACAGCATTTTCATTATGTGAAATGAGTTTTATGAAAGGCTATTAAACTTGATATTTCCACAAAAGGGATCTCTCCAAAAGTGATAAAAGGAATGAAAAAAAAAGAATAGCAATTGTCCTTCTTAAACAATTTATTGTTCACAAAGGATAGTTCAAAGGCAGACTTACTTTTGAACAGACATGACAGATTTGCATTAGATCTAGAGGCCAGCTCCTAAATTCAGGGACCATTTCAACTTTTTAGCTTTCAAGTTGAAGGGATTAGGTTAAAAAAAAAAGACAGTATGGTGTTATAGGACAGTGGTTCTGAACCTCTCAGGTAGAGAAAAAAAGAAGAATCCTTGTAGTGTTATAGAAATTTTTGGAAGGAATTTCTTCATATATTTAAAGAAGGAACCAACTATTTCTGTCCAAGCTACTTCTGGCATATATGTGGAGAAATGAGTATCCACAGATACCAATAGCCTGTTTCACTCCATCTATCTCCTCTTCCCTCAACTGCTTATGTAGAGTAGAGTCCATTCCAGAACTGGAACAAAAACAGTCAGTTCTGAGAAGCCTGAGCAATAGTGTTTGACTAATTAGCACCATTGGTGGTGAGGGACTTCTTTTATCTCCTCAAGTCACCACACTGGCAAAACATGAAAGTTCATGACTGAGAAGAATGAACTGAACTTCTCTAACTATATGAGGCATTAGGATGAAGTTTCTATATACCACTGTGAAAGAGCAATTTAGTGTTTGCTCAGCCCTGGCCAGGAGAAAATATACTTCATTGTTAGTAGGGATCATTTCCAAATGGGGAAGTCAAGGATGACTTCATGAAGGGATAGGAGTTAAGCAGGCCTTAAAAGAGGGATTTATATAAGCAGAGAGGGGGAAAACATCCCAGAAAAAGAGAATGATGTGGAAATACATAGGTGTTTGGGGATAACAATTTGGGAAAATAGAGGAATAGTTGGGGGTGGGGAAAGAACAGAAAAGTAAGATAGAGCCAGACTGTTGTAAATCTTGAGTGCTAGGCCAAAGAATTTTAATTTTGTCCTATGAGCAGTGGAAAACTATGAGAAGAAAAATGACATGAATGTAGAGATAATCAATAGGAGAAACGGGACAAGCAAACAGATACAAAATAGGGAAAGGATGGGTCCAAACCAAAGACTAGATATAAGCAAAACTAGATTTGTCTTTTTCCCACATATTTGTGCATATAAAAATACCTCTGCCCCCTAGTATGGTCCTAGGATGGCAGGAATGTCAAAAGATTCCCATTGAGGCATAAGAGTGTTTTGTAAGATTGCCACCTAATAAGGAGACCATGGACTCAGATTACCTGGGAAAAATAAGCAAGAAATTAATAAACAGAATAACTATAGCGGATCTTCACCTTGTCTGAAACACTGCAACTATCTCCATTAAAAAGTTTGCCCTGTTAACTCCTCCCCTACCTTTTACATCTCCTTTATTTTTTACTTTTAATAATAATAACAATAACTAACATTTATGATGCTTCTAAGTTTGCAAATAATTTTGCAAATATCTCATCTTATCCTTATAATGATTTTGTGAGATAAGTATCATTCATTATTAACCCCATTTTATGCAGAAATTGAGACTGACAAAGGTTAAGTAAATTACTCAAGAGTGTTATACATACTCAGTATCTAAGGTAATATTTGAACTAGGATTTACCTGATTTTAGGCCTGGTGTTCTAGCCACTGTGTAATCTTGCTGAATATAATTATTCTTTCCTTGTTTCTTCCCTAAAGTCTTGGGAAGTACCTTATGTTGTAAAGTGTTGTACTTATCATGTGTTGTACTTATTTGCTTACATATCTTATGTATCCTATTGTGAGGTTAAGGATTGTGTCTTATTCATATTTATAACCCTCCCATTCCCCCAAGCTTCACCCCTGCCTGACAACCTCCCCCCTTCTCTACCCTGCAGTAGATGAGACAATGTCTTGTACATAGTAAATGCAAAAATCATTTGGATTTCTTTTTTTTATTTTACAATTATAACTTTTTTTTGAAAGTACATATACATGGGTAATTTTTTATAACATTATCCCTTGCACTCACTTCTGTTCTGATTTTTCCCTTCCTTCCCTCCACCACTTTCCCTACAGGGCAGGCTGTCTTATAGATGTTAGATATGTTATAGTATATCCTAGATACAATATATGTGTGCAGAACCGAATTTCTTGTTGCACCGGAAGAATTGGTAAAAGGTAAAAATAACCTGGGAAGAAAAACAAAAATGCAAACAGTTTACACTCATTTCCCAGTGTTCCTTCTCTTGGTGTAGCTGATTCTGTCCATCATTGATCAATTGGAACAGAATTAGATCTGCTCGAAGGTATCCACTTCCATCAGAATACATCCTCATACAGTGTATAAAATCATTTGAATTTCAAAAGAATTCATAGGAATGACATAAATCTTTCTCTCAACAAAGTACTTTATATATGTAGGGCCTCCTCTTTTAATTAGGATAAGGATAATGGAAATAGAAAATTAATATTCAGTTCTTGGTTGGGGAATACTAATAAAAGAAATCATTTTATTCAACAATACATCAATATGAATCTTTATTAAATATCAGTTAAAGGATTTACAGAACACTGATATTAATTCTCCTCAGTGGGTTTCAAATAATATGATAAAGAAAAATGATCTGGGATTTAGCAAATGGGTTTCAAAAACATCAAGAATAGTTTCCATATATTTTTAGGTATCAAAAAAAACTTAAGATCTCATTGGTATGAAATTGCTACACTAATTCATACCCCAAACTTTCCATGCATTAGAAAATTTTTGTAGTCCTCTCCTCCACTCCCATATCACAAAAATCAGGTTTGCTGATTTGCTGATTTGAATCTCTATAATTAGCAAAGTTGGTCCTTGGATTATAGATTATACTAGATCATTGGTCTCAAACTTGTCTTTCTAGCTGGATAGAGGTCAAATATAAGCAATCTTTGTATCTATAATAATCCCTCCCTTGAATTTTATCAATTAATTTTCTAAGAATGGAGAAGCAATATGCTTTTTTTTTTTTCTGAGATCTTACTGAATATGTCATCATGGTATGGCAATCACCCAGGAAAATATCAAAGGCTGTTTTAATGGAGTACCAATTGGAAAAGTTTTGCATTCTGAATCCTACAAATTATCTAGCACAGCCCCTATATTTGACATTTGGGAACAATGGAACTCAAGGAAATGAAGTGACTTGTTCAAGCTGACTCAGTAAATTAGTTGTAGAGCTAGAACTTCTGAATGTCTTCCTCAGGAACAAAGCTAATCATATTAATATAGGATAGAAGACACAAGTTAGCATTTCTTGGTAACTTGCTTATGATCAAAACGATAATAGAGGTAAATTCCACTAAATTGTGGGTCAAAATTTGTGAATATGATAAAAAAGATTGAGGATTCTGTCCTAAAGACTCAATTTTAATTGATAGTCAAGTAGATAAAATTTTGAGATTAAAAAAAACCCACTCCTATGGTTTTAGTAAATATGTAGAAATAATAATATCTTTTACATGTATAGTTCTTTTACATGTATAGTTCTTTCAAAGAATGTGCATAACCATAATCCACTGAGATAGCCAGAAAAGGCATTATTATTAATAATAGCAATTTATAATTACTGCTTTGAATAACTTATTTTTAATTTTAATTTTTCTTTTAAATCCTAAATTTAATGAACACTCCAAAGTGAGGACATGTCCTTACATAAGGTAAAACATGAAGAAAGAGGATAATAAGTGGGAGTATAAGTTTCTATTTCTATTATTTCTATTATTCTATTATTATTTACAGCTTTGCCATCCCTAATTTATTTGATCTTCATAAGGTAGGTAGCTGCAAAAATTATTCCCTTTTCCTAGCTGAGAAAATTGAGGCTCAGAAAGATTGCTTCACTGACTTTCCTATTGTAATGTAGTTATTAGAATTGTTTTCCTTTTTCTTTTTCTTTGTAAATCTAGAACCTAGAATACACATAGCACATAGCAGACACAATAAAATCTGTAGAATTGAATTAGTAGGTAGAACTCAGAATTCTAAACAAAGCAGGCCCAGTCAAGTTCAGTGTCACATTCATTTCTCATTTATAAATTAAGAAATTCTCTTTCTCATAAATTAAGATAATGAAACAGACTTCAGTGATTTGTATTTAACTTCTTGTTGTTTGGCAGTTTTCCTAGCTGAAAACTTTTCTTTAGGCCTTTTCAAGTCTCCTTGGTAATGATACTGAAGTGGATTGCTATTTGCTATTTCCTTCTCCATCTCATTTTACAGATAAGGAAACTGAGGCAAGCAGGATCATATAATTTGACCAAGGTCATACACTTAGTGTGTGTGTGAGCATGGATTTGAAGTTATGTCTTCCTGACTTCAGGACTGTTGCTCTTTCCATTATGCCACTTGCATTTAACTACTCTGCATTTATTATTTTTATCCTCCTATATATACTTATATACTTACATTCATTAGAATGTAGGTCCTTGCAAGAAAGGTTGTTTTGTTCTTTCTATCTGTAATCATATTTTTACTAGCAAAATGCCTCACAGGTACTTAATACTTAATAAATGCTCATTAACTAAGAGATATGCAAGATAACATGATAAGCTAACTACATCATCTTTTTATACTCTTAGTCAATGGCTTTATTATTCCATTCAATTGTGTTAGCATGAATGAAGTCCCTGTGGTTTGCAAGATTCTGTCTTAGAAAAACCTAAGTCTCAAACTTCAAGAAGCCTACAAGGCTATAAGGAAGCAGCTATCAGGTTATGTTGCCCATGGGGGGGGGGAAACAAAAACAAAAACAAAAAAACAAAACAAAAACATATCTAGTTTAAAGACAAGTTGACCATCTAAAAGAACTTTCTTAAAGCAAAATGTGTATTAAATAGAAGAAAAAAATGTGCTGGAGGAGGTAGGTTCATAGGGAATCTGAAGATAACCAAGAATGGTTATCTGTAGGTCTTCCCCTTATTCTCTATTTTTTTGCTCACCTTTTCTCCTTTTATCTTTCAATAGAAGTAACATAGAATGCTTAATTTAAGTTCAGTGTTGGGTTGGGACTAGAATTTACAATCTAGTGATTTCTTTTTGTTGAGTTATTTCTATCATGTCCAACTCTTCTATGTAGGGTTTTCTTGGCAAAGATTTTGGACATGATTCCCATGTCTTTCTCCAGTTCACTTTACAGATGGGGAAACTGAGACAAATAGTTAAGTGACTTATCAAGGATCAAACAGCTAGTAGATGTCTGAGGCCAAATTTGAATTCAGGAAGATGAGTCTTTCCTAACTCTAAATCTAGCAATTTATGCCCTGTACTACCTAATTGTCCTAGTGATACCTTAAAGTATTTTTTATGCACATGTGTGAATTACCTAGACAAGGAAACACAGATGGAGCAGAATAATTCTTTGAGATGTACAGAAATGGTAAATGAAGGCAAAATTGTACCATACTTTTATATTTAACTAAATGTGACATATAGCTCACCCTGTTCTTTATGGTATGAGCATGTTAAAGGCAGCCAAATTTTACACATAATTGGATAGCATTCCTATCTTGTCTTTGTTTTTTATCTACTCACAAAACCACGGTTAGTTGTTTAAAAAAAAACTTCAAAGATACCTGTAAAGCCATATTAAAGTATTCAGTGTAATGAGAGAATAAAATTGTCATCCAACTTTTCTGGGCAGTCACTGAATCAAGACCATTTTAATGAGGTCATGTATCTCTCCACTCTTATAAATTAGTTCTGACATAAGATTATAGCAGTCAGTTTTCTACTTATTAGAATGCTAATGCAAAGATGACCATTTGGCCAGATGCCATCTGTTACCAGGGAACATTCTATACTCAAGCATTATACCTATACAAGCAAAAAGAAATAGAAACTTAAATACATGGTAAGTTTGACCATTTTAGATGTTTAAAACTCATGAACTCAGCCATAATCACTTTTTCTTTCCATTATGTTAACAGCATCATTTTTAGACTTCTGATTTCTTTGTACACATGAAATAATAATAACTAACATTTATTTTGTTATTGCGATTATCTAGTCATGGCTGACTCTTCATAACCTCCATCTGGAATTTTCTTGAGAAACTTATTGGAATGTTTGCCATTTCTGTCTGCATCTCCTTTTATGACGAGAATGCCAGGCAAATAGGGTTAAATGGCTCACCCAGGACCACACAACTAAATTTGAACTCAGGAAGATGAGTCTTTCTGATTTTAGGTTCAATCCTCTATCCATTGTGCTACCTAGCTATCTTAATACTCATATGGCTAACAGATCTTATACACAAACACACAAATACACACATGTATAAATATGTATAGTGTTTACTATGCCAGGTACTTTGCTTAGTGTTTTGCAATTATTAGCTCATTTGATCCTCAAAATGACCCTGGGAGGTCAGTGCTATTATTTCAATTTGACAGATGAGAAAACTGAAACACAGGTTAAGTGATTTGCCCAATATCACCTAGTTTGCCAATAGTAGAATACTAGAATAGAAGAGTGATAAGTGGTAGAATAGATACTAGAGTTTGGTCTCTTGACTTCACATTTACTCTCTTTCAAGTGCATCCAACTATATCAAAGGCTTAGATTAATTCCTGGAACACAATTAAAGAGAAAAGCTGGATAACTCTGAGTATTTGATGTTTGTTTGGACCATGACAACTGGAATTTGTGGCAACAATAGAACCTCAATAACACCTACATAAAAGTCACCACAGAAATACCAGATGGAAGCACATTTCAGATCACAATCAGACCAGAAATTAAATCTTCAAATCTGTAATGATTCCTTAAGTCATTCTCTCTCTTTTTGTTCTTTTAGAGCATTTACCAGAAAAAAATGTGAATTAACCGAAGAAAATTCTTTTGAGCCATAAGAACTTCTTAAATATACACAAAAGAAAAAAAAAAGAATATGACCTCACTTTATTCAGGGAAGGGTTCTCCCAAGTAAGTATAAAAAAAAAAATGAACGTTCTTGGATATGTGATTCTACTAAAGAAAGCTAATAACATTCTGGGGGGAAAAAAGTGTGTTTAGTGTTTGGAGGAATGGCAAACTCACATCTAAGGCTCTAGTGACACAGACAGTTGAAACAATTGTGGAGATAATTCAGGCCAAGAAGGTCACAGGGAAAGAATTTTAACAATGTGCCCATCATGAAAATGAATTGGCAATTCTCTTTCCTTTCTTCTCTAACTTTTAGTTCTGTTTCCAACTGAGTGGTTTCTCTATTAAGGAGCCATCCTTCCTTCAGAAAAATAACATCAAACCAACATGACAGTATCTGAATTACTAATTTCCTTATGATTATCACAGGCGAGTCCTGGGCAACAGCAGGGGTGACTTAATTTTCTTCACAGCTTTGTCTTCCTTTCCTTGTTTCTCTCTCTTCTAATTTCTAACTCTTTATTGTATTCTGAATAATTCTTCTAAACTCTTTTCTTCATTGACTGCACATTCAATTGGGAAAGCTGTTGTGATAGCCATTATATAAAATCATGACTGTAATAGAAAGACAAAGGCTAATATTGGGCAGCTAAAAGCTACTGAGAATAATATATAGCATTCAGCATAAATCTCCTCTTCCTATTATCTTATAAACATTTTATTTCTTTTTTAATAATGTCTAAAAAATAGTAGATATGAATAGTGAGTAGCAATAGCTGTGATAAAAAATAGACCTCCTAGGGAAAAAACAATTTTAGTAATTCTCTTCAAAAGGCTTAGAATAAAATTATCCTACTTCTTAAGACTTCCTCGTATAGTGATTTCTAAAGGAGGATTATTTAATTTAACTATGAAAATATGTATTTAAATTTAATCCTATATATAGGAGCTCTTATTTGTGAAGATTTTATGATTCACAAAGTACCTGACATACATTATTTGAGCTTATCATCTCAATAATCCTTTAACATAGGAATTGTACATTTTACCTCAGAATGATTAAGTGATTTGCTTAGGGTCATAATAAGTGCTGAAATGGAATTTGAACTCAGGTCTTCCTACTATATTCTAGATGTGTGCAGTACAATGCTTACCACAACACTTGGCACAGGGTAGGTGTTTAAGAAGTGCTTATTGGCTGTTTGGCTCTCGGAGAAGCAAACTACTATGGCATATTTGTCCATGTTGAAATTAGCATTAAAGATATCATCAATAACATATCTGACTGAAAAAGAAAATGGCTTTCTAACAGAATAACAGAATAGACCAAGTGCTACACCACTACCCTTCAAACCTTAAAGATACAGAGGAAGGCCTCCACAACAGTGGGAAGATCCTCTACGGAAAAGTTATGGAAAGACAAAAACAAGAATTGAACAAGAAGGAACAGATATTTTGCACACTGATAGAAGTTACTCATACTGATGAGATCAAAGATAAGTCTAAATATCTGCTAAGGTTCATTTAATTTGTTGACTATTTAATACCAGATGGTAGCACTATATATTAAATATTTAGATCTCCCCAAAATATTTAAACATTAGAAAGAGTTAACAATTTTATAGGTTGAAAAGGCATCTCCCTTTATTTTATACCAATAGTATAATTGGTTCTACTACTTCTGGTCAGATCTGTTAGGAAAATTTTCCTTGTATCAACCAAAGTTTGCTTCTTTTAAACTTGCCCCTGTTTCTTCTACTGCACATCATAATGTTTAAAGGTGAAACTGTGATACCTATGGCATAGTGGCTAGTACACTCAGCCTCAAATCAGGAAGATCTAAGTTAAAATCTGGCCTCAGACACTTATTAGTTGTGTGATCCTGAGTAAGTTACTTTAATCTGCTTCAGTTTTTCTCAACTGGAAAATGGGGATAATAATAGCAACTACCTTTTAGGTTTGTTGTGAGAATTAAATGATAATATTTATATAGTATATATATTTAGTATATATAGTATATATTATATTACAATAATATTTATATAGTATTTTGCAATACTTAATGCAAATCTTAAGTCTGGGTGACTAGATGGCACAGTGCTAGACCTAGAATTAGGAAGACTTTACTTTGTGAGCTCAAGTCTGACCTCAGACACTTATTATCTGTGTGACTCTAAGTTAGTCACTTAATCCTGTTTGCTCAGTTTCTTCATTTCTAAACTGAGCTGGAGAAGAAAATGGGAAACCACTCTAGTATCCCTATCAAGAAAACCCTATGTGAGGAGTAAAGTGATGCATATAACTGAAATAACTGACTGAATAACAAAGCACTGTGTAAATGTTAGCTAATATTACCACTCCCAACAATAATTGCTATATGGATAGAGTACAAACTGGGATGGAAGGGGTTTCCAAGTCAGAAATACTTTGAGAATGGGTTTAGTGTTAAACTATGAGCAATGTTGAGGTTCATCACCAGAAAGTTGATTCAGTAGTCAATTTATTCCATACACATGCTTTTAAATTTATAGAAAAGGGAGGTCATAGATTATTGAAATCATACAATATCACAGAATTGTTTTTGTTATTTAATTGTTATTCAACTCTGTTCTACTCTTCATGATCCTATTTGTGATTTTCGTGGAAAGATACTAGAGTGTTTTGCCATTTCCTTTTCTATCTTGTTTTACAGATAGGGAAACTGAGCCAAATTGGGTTAAGTGACTTGCCCAGGATTACACAGCTGGTAAGTCTCTGAGGTAGACTAGAACTTAGGAGATGATTTTCTCTGATTTTAGGTATATACTCTACCCACTGTGCCACCTAGTTGCCCTTAGATAGAGCTGGTAGAATATTTTTCTTTACATTAACTGGAATATTATTCTTCTCAACTTCCCTTGCATGATCTTAATTCTGTTCTCTGGAGCCAAAGGGAAGGATCTCTCATCGAGGTAATCTTTAAAATACTCTTACATCACACCTGGACAGTGTTTTTATGTTACTTTGTAACCCTCAGTGCAGGAAACAGGGTCTGCCTTTAGCAAATACTCCATAAAGATTGAGAGCTACCTGACAACTTATACTAATATGATACTTTAAGATTAATAAATGTTTTCTTCATAATGGATCCTATTGTGATAGATTTTTTTCCTCAAGGAAAATAATATTTGGAGGGATTCAATTGCTTGTCCATAGTTATAAAATTATATCAGTGTCAGAGCTGGCTCTAGAATCCAAGTAGTACACTGTTGTGCAAAACTTTTGAATTCAGAGAGACTTCAAAACTGTACTATTTAATATCTCTGTTATCTTGGGCACATCACTTATAGCCTCTCTAGCCCTTGTTATTTCATAGATTAAAAATGGCCCCTAAATCCATTTCCAGCACACATTGGAACAAATATTCATTAAAGGACTAATGTGAGATCAAACAGCAGAATGTAATTCAACATATATCATGGATTTGTGACTTTGTGAGTCTTGGCTCTCTCTCCATTGATGCGAATAACAAATACTCTATATTAGAAAGCCAGAATAGTGCAGTGGATAGAACCCTGGACCAAGTCAGGAAGACCAAGGTTCAAATCATTTTATTTCTACTGTTGGCTATTTGTATAAATTTGAGCAAGTCACTGGACTTTGTATCAAAGTGTCATCTGTCAATAAATGGGTTAGATTAGATGGCTTCTACGGTCTAATCTATTTAAATCTATGGTCTTATGAATCTCAAGTTTTTGTGATTTGCTGGAGTTGAAAATTTGTCTCCTTGTGGTCAAATGAGAGTTATAAAACTCCTCTGCAGTTACTGGTGCTGGTGTTTGGATGACAAACACATAGTCTGTAGGGGACCAACGCCTTTTCAGCTGGTAGGACTTGTCAGAATTTGCACCCCATTGTATTATTTCACCAAACCTAGTAATTGCAATATAAGTTCTACCAATATATGGTAGTACCTTCTCTCAAACTACAGTCTTCAGAGTTATTAAGAGGACAGAGAATTAGTGATTTGCCTCTAATCACACAGCTAACGTGTCAGACATAAAGCTTGACCCTACATCTTCTAAGCACTAAGACCTCTATCAACTATGCAATACTGTTGCTGAGTAATTTTAGTTGTGCCTAATTCTTCATGACTTCATTTGGAGTTTTCTTGGCAAAGATACTAGAGTGGTTTGCCATTCCCTTCTCCAGCTCATTTTATAGATAATGAAACTGAGGCAAACAGTGTTTAGTGGGTTATAGTGAGGGATACAAAGCTAATAAATATCTGAAACCAAATTTGAACTTAGGAATATGAGACTTCCAGGTCTAGCATTCAATCTACTATGTCACCTAGCTGCCCCATGTGATACTCTTCTTCCATCGATTCATTTAAAATATATTTTAAAATAAAAGAAAATTATAAAATTTTTAAAAATTATGCTGAATAAAGAATGAGATAATAAATGGATTAGTGGAACAGAGGATAGTCTACCTCTCAGACCTGTGGAGGAGGAAGGAATTTATGACCAGAGGAGAATTAGAGATCATTATTGATCACAAAATAGAAGATTTTGATTACATCAAACTAAAAAGTTTCTGTACAAACAATACTAATGCAAACAAGATTAGAAGGGAAGTAACAAATTGGGAAAATATTTTTAAAGTTAAAGGTTCTGACAAAAGTCTCATTTCCAAAATATATAGAGAACTGACCTTAATTTATAAGAAATCAAACCACTCTCCAATTGATAAATGGTCAAAGGATATGAACAGACAATTCTCAGAGGAAGAAATTGAAACTATATCCACTCATATGAAAGAGTGTTTCAAATCATTATTGATCAGAGAAATGCAAATTAAGACAACTCTGAGATACCACTACACACCTGTCAGATTGGCTAAGATGACAGGAACAAATAATAATGAATGTTGGAGGGGATGTGGGAAAACTGGGACACTGATACATTGTTGGTGGAGTTGTGAAAGAATCCAGCCATTCTGGAGAGCAATCTGGAATTATGCCCAAAACGTTATCAAACTGTGCATACCCTTTGACCCAGCAGTGCTACTACTGGGCTTATATCCCAAAGAAATACTGAGGAGGGGAAAGGGACCTGTGTGTGCCAAAATGTTTGTGGCAGCTCTTTATATAGTGTCTAGAAGCTGGAAGATGAATGGATGTCCATCAGTTGGAGAATGGTTGGGTAAATTATGGTATATGAAGGTTATGGAATATTATTGCTCTGTAAGAAATGACCAGCAGGAGGAATACAGAGAGGCTTGGAGAGACTTGCATGAACTGATGCTGAGTGAAATGAATAGAACCAGAAGATCACTGTACACTTCAATGCTGTATGAAGATATATTCTGATGGAAGTGGAAATCTTCAACATAAAGAAGATCCAACTCACTTCCAGTTAATCAATGATGGACAGAGACAACTACACCCAGAGAAGGAACACTGGGAAGTGAATGTAAATTGTTAGCACTACTGTCTATCTACCCAGGTTACTTATATCTTCGGAAGCTAATACTTAACGTGCAACAAGAAAATGGTATTTACACACATATATTGTATCTAGGTTATATTGTAACATATGTAAAATGTATGGGATTGCTTGTCATCTAGGGGAGGGAATGGAGGGAGGGGGGATAATTTGGAAAAATGAATGCAAGGGATAATACTATTTTAAAAATTACTCATGCATATATACTGTGGAAAAAAAATTCTAAAAAAAAACTTCACCTGAAAAAAAAAATTATGCTGAAATATTTTTTTTCCTTAAAGTGAAAGGTAACAATCAATTTATGTGGTTATACACTTTAAATTTAGTTTTAGAAGGCAAGTTCTAGTTCAATATTAATAATTAATAAAATAATTACTCAAAGTATATAGACTTTTTGCTTTAAATAGTTAAGTACATGATTAAGGCATAGGATATGGAAGGTTCCTTAAGGATGACACCATGGAAATTCATTGGGTGTGACTGGGATTAGTATCTTTTGTCTATGTGATTTTGTCTTGGAAGCCACAAGCTTTCTTAAAAGAAATGGGAATTATCATTGTTGTTGGTTAATGATTATGAACCACTTGATGATAAGGAAGGACTACACAGGTGATAAGGTACAGGTAAGAGCAGTACATACTTAGAGCACCAACAGATTATCAACCACAGGGAAGAGCCAAATGGATCCTTATATCCTTATAGGATACAAAGGAGAGACAGGCAGTTGTAGAAGCAGATAAAAATCTGGTTCAGTGCTTTCTCTAACACATACTGCAGCGTGATCCTGGGCAAATCATTTGATTTCTCAGTGCACTATGCAATTTTCCAAGCATTTAATTTGTAGAGGAGGTGCTGTTTCCTCATCCAAGGAATTCCCACCATGGATGAAATCTTTATTCACTGAGTGACAGCATGCAGCAATCCCAAGGGCCAGGTGGCTACCTCTTCCCCTCCCCTTAGGACAAATGACTCTGAGAAAACAGTTTGGGATTTTTTTTTTTAATCTTTTTAGTTCTAGGTTGTAAAGATGTAGAGATGTCATATGTAGAAATTCCCTCTATAAAGGAGAATAGATAAGCAGCCTGATCCATTGAGACTTTCAACATAAAATTCCAGGCCACATGTTATAACCCACTGATAGAGAAGCCCTGAGAAGCCAGGATCCTGTGAGGCAAAGAGAGTGGAGAAGCTTTGGATTTAAAATTTGGTGGGCCTAATGCAAGGTGGGAATTAAATTAAACTATGAATCCATTTCTTTTCTCACCTTCAGATTCAGATGTTTTGTAGGAAAGATTATGCCACTTAGATATTTGGGAGGGGGGGTGTTTATTTGTCACCATTAAAGTAAATATTCCTTTGGAAAAACTAATCTTATTGCTAACTGATTAAATGGAACTAGGATATTTAGATCCCTAAAATCAGGAAAACATTTTTATCTGGTGCTAGTCAAAAATTAAGGGAAGGGAGACTTCCCAAATCCTTCCATATACTGAACAACTATAGGGAGGGGTGGAAATGTAATAAACCTTAACTTTATTTAGTGAGGACCAGAGTATGAATTCATAAATGTATATATGAGAACGGGGATTCCTCTGAAGTTTTTATTCAACTTTTATAATGACTTCATGTTATGTTGAAAAAACTTAATTTTGTGGGGAAAACTGTTCAAAATAGAAACCATTTCAGAACAAAATTATCCACTTAAATTCCCTCTTCAAACATAACAGGGACAGTGCTGCTGTAACAACAGGAAAATCAACAAAGGCAATTAACCTCTAATTTTTCCCACTGTTCTTTTCTTTCTTGTATTTTGTCATTCCCTTGAAACTTGGACTTAATGGAACAAAACATGCCAAAAAAGTGATGTTAATTGATGGGATTATATGGACACATACTGTAGAACTATTCCCTTGTATTTAAGCTAACAAAAGTATGACACATTTCAATTAAGAAAACATGCATCTCTGTTGATAGACTTATGTAAAAATTTCAAATTGTTGAAATGTATTGAAATAAAGGGTATCTTAATTTATGGATGTAATTTAGGGAGACTCACCCAAACCATGCACTGACTACATTCTGACATGTGGCAGATAACTCAAATATTTTCTTCTCTTTGTTCCACTGTCATTCAAATCACAAATTCAGTTCCTAGAGTTTCTCTGAAATGGAAGTATTAAGCAAATGTACGAATCTTGCCTAGCAAATACATTGTTCCCCAAACCCAACTAAATATTAATAGTGGAGTTTGCGAGCCAGTTTTTTCCTGAATGAATATAAAATACCAAAACACAGAGACATATAGACATACACGCAGGAATCATTCCTTTCTAAAAGTTGACATACCTTCAATACCCAGAAATTGCAATTAGGAAAATTGTAGGTTAGTAGCCAATATTATTCCTCTATTAAGTAATTTTCAACCTTCAGTGGGTCAGTGTTTATGCAGTTGATTTCCATTGATGACACCACTATCTTTCTACTTTTATCTTGGATTCTCTCCTCTTCTTTATTCATAATATTTATTCATTTGTCATCTTTCATATTCCCCTCTTTACTCACAAGATACTTTTTTAGTTAAGGCAAGTGTATGAATTTTTTTTTTTAATTTTTACATACTTACTTTATTGTGTCCTAATTATGAAGAATCATAAATCAAAATTTTAGAGAAAGAAGGGACCCTAGAGGTCAAATCCTCCATTTAATAATAAGAAAATTAAGGCAGACAAAGGTTAAGTGACCTGCCCAAGATCACACAGCTAGTCTGTGAAGAAGGATTTGAATTCAGATCTTCCTGATTCCAAATTAAGCATTTTATATAAAATACCTTGATGCTTCTTGACCTGCTTTCTCTATACTATGGGAGGACTAAGGCAAGATTAGATTTAGAAGGTGGATGGGCTGGGCCCAAATTTGAGACAAATACTTTCCTATCCCAGAATGAGAAGGACCATGTGATGATGTGGGCATTCCCTGTATTCACAGGGAAGGAAGATAGACTAGAGCAAGAAAGGATCATATGGATCATATGATCATTCCTCTCATTTTGGAATTGACTCTTAAGTGATGTTAAGTCACTTGTATAAGATTTTTAGATTACAAAGAGTAGTGATGATGACACTGAGAGTGGAGATCAAGTTTAGTAGAGCACAGATATGTGATTCATTGTGGTTGACTTTTTTAGGGGTTTATGCCAATCCCAAATCCAGCAATTATAGCTTTATAAATTATTCAAATCCTCATCTTTTGCCTTTTTGCTCTCTTTAAATAGAGTATCCCAAAGATTTTAATTAAGTTTTCACTGCTTATAATTGCACTAAGACTTTTGGGGAAAAATATTTTTAATTTAAAAAATGCAAATTTGTTGGAATACCAGGAGCTGTTGGAATACACGGGAGCCATCTGACAGTGGATGCTGGAGATCCAACCCAAAGTAGATCTCCTCTTGTGAGAGGATGATACAAAGAGACTGAGAGGCAGTTGCTGTTCTGTGACCCTTCTGACTGAGAGGCCTTTCTGTTGTCTGACCTCTCTCCTCCTTCCTCTGTCTCCAATTTATCTCATTCCCAGTCCACAACACCTGTGTCAGCAAAATCTGCCCTGCAACTCCTTCAGATGCTATGATCCCCAGCTGTGAAGGCTCTTGGAGAATTGACCTGTCCCTTAACACAAATTCATCTACACCTTCGTCAGCTATGGTACAATCCTACTGCTTCTTTCTTCATCAGATTCCTCCATAAGATTCATGGATTGATGGATACAGTGCCTTGTTAAAAATGAGTGGGTAAATATTATATAGAATGTCTAGAGTGCCACAATCATTCATGCATTTTTAAGTATAAAAGAACAAAAAAGAAAATAAAATTACTAATTGTAAGGGCCCCTTAAAAATAATCTAAGTGATCCACTTCATATTATAATTGAGATTACTTGATATCTGAGGAGGTGGTGAAATTTCTCCCACCATATAACTTGCTTCTGATAGAATGGAAGAAAGGAACACAGGCCAAGGACTTTTTCACTAGTGCTTCTTCACCTGTGTTCTATTCTACAACAAGGCTCTATCATCCTAAAGAAAATATTAGAGTTCTTTAAAAGCACCTACCAATTAGGTTTCCTGCATCAATTGTGTATATTTCCATGTTTATGCATAATATGTGTTTTAAATTGATATGAGAAAACATCAGAGATTGGTCATATTTGATTATGTCACCAAAGTTGACTTTTAATTCCTTTCTATCTTCCTAGCTCCAGTCTTTTGCTTGAGTTTTAATTCTCAATTACCAACTGTTTACTGGATATTTCAAAATGGATATCTTGGACACAAATCTAACTCAATATCAGAATTCATTATCTTATTCCCCAAATCCTCGCTTCTTCTAAACTTTCCTGTCTTTGCAAAAGCATCATAATCCTTATAATTGTCTAGATTCATAACTTTGGTATTATTCTTAGTTCTTTAGTCTTTTTCACTTCATGTATCTAACGTCTTCTAATCTTTACATTTCTACCTTCATATCACTTGCACCCAATCACTTCTTTCTACTTAGATGCTTTCTGTTCAATCTTAGCTCCTGCCTTGATCACCTGCCTCTAACATTATTGCAACAGCTTGCTAAAGTTGTCCCCCCATATCAAGTCTCTCCCAAATTCTGTTTATCTTTATATACTATATATATATGTATACACACACACACACACACACATATATATATATATATATATATATATATAACATATTTATATTTTACTGCTAAAGTGATTTTGCTTAAGCAAAGATCTGACTATGTAACTCCCCTACTCCAGTAGCTTGGAAAAAAAAATATATATAGATATATATATATATAGATATATATATATGTATATATATATATATATATATATATATAATCCTTCATTTACTTTTTAAAACTTTTCATAGAACCCTCAACTTATCTTTCTAAGTACAATATATATTACTGCCCTTTTCACACTTTATAATTTAACCATACTGGTTTTCCTGGTCTTCCTGTTTTCTGTCTTGGCATTGTTTAGGCTTTGCAGTGACTATTCCCTATGCCTAGGATGCAATCCCTCCTCACCTTCTAGCTTATGGAATTCCTCTTCTCCTTCAAGACAGAACTGAAGCATGACCTTTTATGTGAAATCTTTCATGATTCCCCTCAACAGCTAGTGTCCTCTCTCTCAGACTATTTTGTATTTAAATATTTTGCATTTTTTTTCATTATCTCTATTCTACATATACTAACATATGTTCTTGTCTCCTCCATTAGAATGTAAGTCTCTTGTGATTAGAGAATGTTTCATTTACTGTATTTTTACCTCTGGGACCTAGCATTAGTAAGAGCTAACTGTTTCTCCCCAGAGATCAGAAATAGGTTAACAGACACATTGACAGAGCTAGCTCAGTTTGGGGAGGCTCTAAAGGAAAGTGTGGTAGAGAAGAAGTATTAGACTGACTATGAAAGAGAAGGTCTACAGAGCCATTGTGCTGACCTCTTGTATGGCTGTGAAACCTGGACAGTATAGCAGCATCATTTCAGGAAACTGAATCATTCCGTTTGAATTGTCTTAGGAAGATTATGAAGATCACCTAGCAGGATAACATACAGACATAGAGGTCCTTTCTCAAACTAAACTGGCAAGCATTCACAATGTAATGCAGAGAGGCTAACTCTGTTAGGCTGGCCACATTGTTTGAATGACCAATGTATGCTTTCCAAAAGACTATTTTATGGAGAACTCACCCAGGGTAAATGCTAACAAGGTGCTGAAAAAGTGAAACAAGGACACTCTCAAAGTCTCTCTTAAGAACCTTAGAACTGATTTATAACATGGGAGACACTGGGGCAGTACTGCATGCCCTCATCTGAAAGGGTGCTATGCTCTAGGAGCAAAGCAGAATTGAATTAGTTCAAAATGAGGGCGAGATGCACAAAGTTAAAGAATGTAGACAACTGTTCATAGGGGTCATTTGTGTTGCCCTATGGCAGAGCACTCTGAGCTTTTAGTAGTCTGATCATCCACAGTCCGACACACTAAATTGGCTCTAAAAAGTGATGTAATTTGATGACATTTTGATGGTCCTCTTTGAGAAGGAAGGACAACAACCATCCAAGGGTTAAATAAATACCTGTTGACTAGCTCAAGAAAATTTTGTTGGCCTAGAACCAATCATTAGTCATTCTCAATAATTTATAAAGAGTGAATTGATTGTATGCTGATTAAAGTACACTGTGCAAAATAACTGATGTCTTTTCATATTTTAGGTTTTAAATATATAGTTTTGGTATCAGAGGCAGTTATAGCTAATGGGAATGAATAAAGATGTTTGACAAGATAAGAAAGCCCAGATATTAATAAGCAAGAAGAATGATGAAACAAATATGCACATAATCTAATTCAATTCCCAAATTCCAAATAGTTACACAATCATGATGATTATTAGCTCCAACAGAGGTTTACTTCTAGTCATCCTGCAACATAATGTGTGTTATGTTATTAAATTTAATAAAAGGGTTTCATATTTCTTATAAAGGTATCTTCAAATAAAAGAGCAAATTTTAAAACAGCTTTATGGTGGAAAACAGTTTTAAGGATCTGTAAACAATCTGTAAAAGTAATGACGTGCAAATATAGCAAAATTTTTAAATTTTATGATGCCTCTTACAAGTTAAGCTATCATTGCTGAGAGTTCCTTATAACAAAAGACCACATTATAAGGCTATAGAGAAGAAAGAATCTTTAAAAGGGCATCTTAAAGATCATTTAGTCAATTATTCCCACTTTACAGATGAGAGAACTGAGACACCAAGACAACACATGAATAAAGTGACAAAGATAATTTCCACCCAAAATCTAGGGCTCTTCCAATTACCTAAAGGCCAGCTGAATTCAACCATTTCATTTTATAGTTGAGGAAATTGACATTCAGAGAGGTAATGTAATTTCCTCAAAGTCCTCCTTTTTAGAAACTAAGCAGTTTTCATTTTTTTTCAAATTAGATAATTAGATATATTTGAAAATACAATATTTTAAAATTAGCTTTTTTTTTACCATCAATGGTAGATATCTAAGATTGAAAATAATTTTAAATGATTATCCTAAAAGGGTTCTAAAGACATTATGTTTAAAGTAAAGACTTCTACCACTCCAAACATATTGGAAATCACTTAAGTATACTATTGTGGTAACTTATTAAATGAACAACAGTAACAAAAATTTCAGTATAATGTCAAGTAAGATTGTCCCTAAGGTTTTCTGAATACTCTTCTTTGGAAATAATTATTAAGAAAATTCATTTTTGTTTCACCTATTTTTCCATTTTTATTATTGTCCTTCCTCTCAGAGATCTTCTATTAAAATATATTTTTAAAAAGAAAAAAAAAAAACAGTAAACTGTGTTTTTGTTTTTTTTTCCCAGGTTATTTTTACCTTCTGAATCCAATTCTTCTTGTGCAACAAAAAAATTCAGTTCTGCACACATATATTGTATCTAGGATATACTATAACATATTTAACATGTATAGGACTGCCTGCCATCTAGGGGAGGGGATGGAGGAAAGGAGGGGAAAATTCGGAACAGAAGGGAGTGCAAGGGATAATGTTGTAAAAAATTACCCATGCATATGTACTGTCAAAAAAAAGTTATAATTATAAAATTAATTTAAAAATTATCAAAGAAAACAAAAAAAATGAGGAGGAAGAGGAAAAAAACAAAAAAAAATGATCAGTATATCAAAAAAGCCAGAAAATATACGTAATGTTACACATTTGTGAACTTTTAACATTTGGAAAATTTCTTCTTGTATGTTAACGTTGTCATTCTTGTTCTTTGTAAACTTGTTGCAATATTCATTTTTGATTTTTCTTAGTTACTATTATTTTCATTTGCTTTGTAATTAGAGTATATCTTTTACTTGCCTCTGCTTTCTTTATTCTTTGTCAGTTCGTGCAAGTCTTTCCAAGATTCTCAGAAACTGATCATATTCCTAGTTTCTCATAGCACAGTAAAATTCCATTACATTCATGTACCACAATTTGTTTAGCTACTTGTATCTAATAAAAGGGTATATTCTTTGTTTCAAGTTCCTTGACACTACAGAAAGTGCTCCTACACATAATTTTGTTTATATAGATGAAGGATGTCATGATAACATTCATTCTCTTTACAGCTAGAAACTGAAAGATAATGAAAATAATTTTCCATATTTTAAAATGAAGACAGTAATTATGACTTTATTCACAGAACAATGTCTCCAATATGTCAAGGAAATTGTGCTCATCTCTCAGGCAATTAATCAGCTAATAAAAAGGGAACATCTTTCTACCACTTATCTTCTTGCAATGATTTTGTAAAGTATAAGGTATTTAGATAATAAATGTGACAAGGCAATATCTTTAATATTTTGGATAGTAAAGTAAAAATAAAGTCAGAGATAACATTTACTTTCTTCAAATCAGGTTTCCATGATCAGCAGAGGATGTTAGTTCCCAGATAACTGAGTAAATGTAGATGTAATAGTAATTGACCTTTTGTAATGCCTGAGAAACTGAGGCAGGATAGAGATTAGAGAGTTTTTAATATTTTATTTGAAAGGGAGAGATTGTGCTGGGGGCATGCTGCCTCCAGGGCTGATGTCCAAAGCATCCAGCAACTAATGTGTACTTCCCATGAAGTATATATACACACACGTGGCTCAGCTACAAGGGTAGACTGAGGCAGCGGTGGACTATCAATCTGGTTCTGACAGGGTGAGGGGAGACATCTGACATTCTGATAAGTTGGGATGAAGAACAAAGACAGAATGGGGGATAGGACCATAAATTCTTGATGATTAGGAGGAGTTAGGAGCCAGCAAATCTGATCTCCTCCTTATCTTAAGTTTACACATTGACAATTTATAACCTTAGAGTAAATAGCCCTGAGTCATATCAGTCTTAATGAAGTGGAGTGGGCTTTGCAACTAAGGGGATTGAGGCAGAACAATTCAGGGAAACTGAGTCAGAACCTTTATGGAAATTGAGGTAGGACAATTAGGGAAACTGAGGCAGGACAATAAAAGGGAACTGTGGGACAACACTTTAAAGGAAGTTCATACATGGAAATGAATTATGTTAGATTGACTTATTCTTGGAAATAATACAAAAAATTAAAATGAGCAAAACAAAAATAAATAATGCTTTTATACATAGTATTTATTACCTGTCCTTATCTGATACTAGTCAATTTTAATGCCTCCTATGCTTTCTGAGAATCAAATTTGCATCTTATTCTATGTTCAAAATGAAAAAGAAAAATCTTAACAGACCTTTCTCATCCTTGCTAGCTATCTTTCCATGTAGTAGAAAGAAAACAAAAAGCAATAATTCTAAACAAATAATGATTTTGCAATTGATTATGTGTGTATTTACTTACATATATTATGGTTTCCTTCCATTTTTAAATGACAAATATATCTTTTATGAATGTCTCCCATCAAACCTACAAAATAGTAATGACCTTAGACCATCCCTCTCCATATTGGTTAACATTTAAGTAAATAGTCATATGTGGTTTGCAGAGTGCTTTGAAAATTCCTTATCTCAAAAAAATCCCTTATCTCATTTAATCCTTTCAAAAACCTTCCAAGTTAAGAATAATTATTATTGTCATTTTATAAATGAGGAAATGAAGCCTAAGAGACATAACATGATTTGCCCAGAGTCATGTATGTCTGAAGAGGA
Source organism: Sminthopsis crassicaudata (assembly GCF_048593235.1). Taxonomy (NCBI): domain Eukaryota; kingdom Metazoa; phylum Chordata; class Mammalia; order Dasyuromorphia; family Dasyuridae; genus Sminthopsis; species Sminthopsis crassicaudata. The sequence continues at coordinate 297,758,188 of NC_133617.1, read as the reverse complement.
TTTCAGATTTCATGTTCTGTGTCCTTTTGGACTACGACAGGCTGCCTATCTACATTTATCTTTCCGGGTCTCTCTAGATTAAATATAACCACCAGAGAACATTAGAAATAGCACGTAAGATCCCAAATGAAGAAAGATGAGCTTATGTCATAAGGATTAGATGAAAGAACTGTGGATGTTCAGCCTGAAGGAGAGAATGGGGGATTTGATAGTGAAGAGGATATAGATTATTTTGCTTCTCCCCAGAGTTCAGAAATAGGAGTAATAGATGGAAGTGGCAAAGAAGCATTTTTAGGCTTAACATAAGGAAGAGCTTCTTAACACCTAGAGGTAGACTGGATTCCAAATGTAGAACTGGATTCATGGTTGTTGTTTGTCCTTCCTTCTCCAAGAGGACCATGATATCAGGGAGCAGATGCCATGACTTGCAAGTGAATAGGATTTAAGTGAGGGAGGGCTGGGCAAGGCCACCTGCCTCACTTTCCCTTTCAGAGCTATTTGGATCCAGTGGCCAGATAAAGATGAGGAAGACTGAGATGGCCCTAGGTGAAATGAGAGAACTTGGTCTTTTTAAATTAAGGTTTTCTTTCAACTGGTCTCAGTTTGGCTGAGGCAATATCCATTAAGTGATTAAGGCAATTGAGGCAAAGAATTAACTGTTTCACCTAGTTTCCCCCCCAAAAAAAAAAAAAAATCTAAATAAATAAATAAATGGATGAATGAATCCAGGAGGGGAAGATACTCAGGGTTTCTGGCCAAAGCAGAAATTACTTATTTACATTCAATCTGAGTCAAATAGGACCCAAACAATGACTAAATGGACTTGTGGCTAATATTTGTGGCTAATTAGAAGCAGATTGAGTTTGCTTTAAGGCCTGGTCTTTAAGAAAGAAATCTAGTCAGTAAATCCCAAGATATCCTGGGAGAATTCAGAAATGTAAAAGAGAAAAAAAAATTATAGACCTTGGGCTCTTTAAGCTAAGGTCTTTACAAGTCTAGTTTGACTGAAGCTCTGTCCAATCACTGATTAAAGCTAGGTAAGAAAAGATGAAAAGAATGGCTTCTGTTACCTAGTTCTATGTGTGTGTGTATGTGTGTGTATGTGTGTGTATGTGTGTGTGTGTGTGTGTGTGTGTGTGTGTGTGTGTGTGTGTGTGTGTAAATTTAGGAGGGGAAGACCATAATATTTTTTTGACAAAAACAGAAGAAACACTTTCTATTTGTAACCTCTGTGAGTAAGAGTAGGAGTTGCCCCAGTATAAATCTAACTGGAACTGGACAGTTGGTCAACACAGACATATTTTCTATTTTCTCTCTTCCTTACTCTCTTTTACTTTTACTTTCCCTTCCCTTTTCCCTTTCCTTCCTTTCCCTTTCCTTCCTATTTTCCCTTCCCTTCCTTTCCCTTTTCCCTTCCTTTTCTTTTCTTTCCTTTCCCTTTTCCCTTCTTTTTCTCTTCCCCTACCCCTCTCCTTCCCTTTTCCTTCCCCTTTCCTTCCCCCCTTTCCTTCCCCTTCTCTTCCATTCCCTCTCCTTTCCTCTTTCTTTCCTCTCCCCTTTCCCTCCCTTTCTCTTCCTCCCCCTCTCCTCTTCCCCTCCCCTCCCCTTCTACTCTCTTTCCTCTCTCTTTCCCTTCCTCTTCCCTATATCTCTCCCTTCCCCTTCCCTTCCCATTTCCTTTGCTTTACTTTCCTCTGAAACTGTCCAAGATATCTTTGGGTTTATGGGCTAGGACCATGCCTTAAACCCAACTCACTCTGGCTCTCACTGGTTGACCAACAATAGATCCCAGGCCAAGACCCCACTTGGTCATTGTTTGGGCCCTGATTGGCTTAGAAGCCCTGAGGATCTTCTTCTCCCAGACTGATTTTTTTTAAATTAAGTAAAAGAAGCCATTCTCTGCTTCATTTCTTACCTGACTTTAATTATTGACTGGGCATTGCTTCAGTCAAACTGGGACTTTTAAAGACATTAGCTAAAAAAGTCCAAGGTCTCCTACTGCACCCTTAGCTGTCTCCAGTCATCCAGATCTAGATCTTGTCATTGGACCCAGAGTTCTTCAGAGGAGAAAGTGAAACTGGTAACTTTGCCTGACCTTCCTTCACTTAAATTCAATTCACTTGAATGTCCTGACATCACCTCCTTAATGTCATGGTCCTTGGTACTCTGACAACAACATTAACAACAACAAACAACAACAACTATTTACCTCAAAAAGACATTTTTAGTTCTATATTGGAGGTGGAATTAAGATTGAGAGACTTTTTTCTTTAACATGTCTGTGGGCATAACTAGATAATGAGGTGGTGCAATGGATTAGAGTGCCAGCCTTGGAGTCAGAAAGAATCATCTTCCTGAATTCAAATCTGGCTTTGTGACCTAAGCAAGTCACTTTAACCTGTTTGTCTCAATTTTCTAAACTGTAAAATGAACTAAAGAAAGAAAAATGAAAACATTTCAGTATCTTTGCCAAAAAAAATCTCCAAATAGAGTGAAGAATAATTGGTTATGACTGAACAACAGTAATTTAACATGTTAGCTGAATGGAAGGATTCAGCAATAGGAACAGCTTGTTAATTCATTTAAGAAAACATTCCTAGCATTTGTCTTGACTGAACAGGAAAAAATTGATTAATCATTTCAATGTTATTAGTGGATCTGGTTATATATGTAGTCACAGCAACATTAAATCAGAGTGGAAAGATTGTTAATATTTAAAGTACCTATTGCATTTTAATATCTTTTATATGTGTATATGATGTTATTAGCCATATGCACAGATTTGGTTGAAAAGATTGATGTGAAATCAGGCATGACTTCCACACTGAATACACATTAGGATGAATACACAGATTCAATTCTTGTTAAGTTTTTGGATGATAAAAAACTGAGAGAAACAGAGAGAGACAGAGAAAGAGAAAGATAGATAGAGGTACATGGAGAGAGATGAGAGAATCAAAATCCTTCTCAAAATATCTGAATAAGCTACAATTATGGGCTAAAACTGACAAAATTAAATTTGATAAAGATAAATGCAAAGTCTCTTGGAATATACAAGTATAGGATAGAAAAGTTTTATACTTGCATTAATTCATTCGAAGAAATACCCAGGAATTTTTAATTGCCTGAAAACACAAAATGAGTAAAATAGTATAATTTGGATGCTAGATAAGCTAAATCACAGAATAACATTCTCAGGGTGAGAAGAGAGCTCTAGGGCTACCCAAGTCAAACCAAATAATACAGCCAACAAGAAATCATTGTTGTTTTGTTGTTGTTTTTGTTGTTGTCTTTTTTTGTTTGTTTGTTTGTTTTGCCTAAAGAACTCCAGTGAAAGCTGTTCTTTCCTTTTACTACTCTTCTGCTCTCACATTTGACCTATAGTTCCAACCTATCATTTGAGCTTAAGTCTTATATCTCTGGATGCCCATGGAGACCTTTACTTTTAGACCCTTCAAACTAAAACTTTTGAAACTTAATTTATTTTCTCTTAGCCCAAATCAGCTTCTCTTCCCAATTTCACCATACCTAGCTATGGTAACACTATTCTCTGTATTACTTTAGCTCAGAACTCTGGCAAATCAGAACCAGAGAGTTATAGAAGTATGGACTAAGAGGGATGAAGAAACTTGGAATTAATCTAGTATAGTACCTGTTGAAATAATAAAGCCCAGTAAAAAATCAACAAGAATGCATGTTTCATATTATATGCCAGGCAATGTAATAAGCTCTCATAATACAAATATAAGAAAAAAAATTCTGCTGCAAAAAACATAGATAGATAGAATAGATTTTTTTTCCTGAGGCAATTGGGGTTAAGTGACTTGCCCAGGGTCACACAGCTAGGAAGTTTTAAGTGTCTGAGGTCAAATTTGAATTCAGATCCTCCTGACTTCAGGGCTGGTGCTTTATCCACTGTGCCACCTGGCTGCCCCATTCACATTATTTTCAACAGTTGTCAATATAGTGAAAAAAATTGCTGAAAACCAAAACTCTTGCAGTGATAGGCAGTTTCTTTGAGGCAAGTCATTTCATTCTTAGAAAGCTGAAAGTTTTGTAAAGTTTTTTCTTCTACTGAGCCTAAATCTATCTTCTAGAAACTCACTGAGAGTATTCCAATGCTATGTAGAACAACATAATTTTGAAGTTGGCATTAAACTTTTCTTTTTCTCTAGATCCATATCAAATTAGTCATCAAGCCTTCCTTCTTTCAGAAATGTTTCAAGCACATGCCTTTTCTTTTCCATACCTACCTCATGAGAAATAGCCTCAGAACTGGAAAAGAATTCAGAAATCAACTATATAACTTATATGTAACATTGGTGAAAGACAGTTATTCCATTAGCTTCCACTAATACATCTACAAGTAAAGAGGAATCCATTCACTTTAATTCTGAACTCATCATGTTTTGGGAAAGCTTTGATTTAGAAGGTTTTTTTTTTTGGGGGGGACATTTTGCGTAGAAATATAAGACTTTAACATATTCTTTTCTTTCTTTCTTTTTTTTTTAAACAGAATAACTCTGGTCCCTTTTCCACATGATAGCTCTTCAAATATTTGAAGAAAGGTATTACATTTCCTTGCCTTCTTTCTTCTAGGATTAATATCTTAGTTTCCTTTTATTTTATTTATTGAGCTTCAAATTTAAACACCTTTATTGTTCTAGTTACCTTTCATTAAATATGTTCCAGCTTTCCAATGTCCTTCCTAAAATGTTAAATTGAATACTCTGACCAAGGCAGAAAACAGAAGGACTACCACTTTCAACAGTTGTCAATATAGTGAAAAAAAATTTGCTGAAAACCAAAACTTTTGCAGTGATAAGCAGTTGCTTTGAGGCAGGTCATTTCACTCTTAGAAAGTTGAAAGTTTTGTAAAGTTTTTTTCTTCTACTGACCCTAAATCTATCTTCTAAAAACTCACTGAGAGTATTCCAATGCTATGTAGAACAACATAATTTTGAAGTTGGCATATTTTCCAAGTAACCTGTTTATAAGTTGTTGCTCAGACCTATCTAATTCTTCTTGACCTCATTTGGGGTTCTCTTGGCAAAAGGACTAGAGTGATTTGCCATTTACTTCCCAAGTTCATTTTACATATTAGGAAACTGAGGCAAACAGGGTTAACTGACTTGCTGAAGATCAAATAGCTAGTGTCTTGAGGCCTTCTTTGAACTAAGGAAGATTAATCTTTCTGACTCCAGATCCAACATGCTATCCACTGCACTACTTAGCTGCCCTAAAAACAGTTTTAGATAATACTTATTGGGGCAGCTGGGTGGCACAGTGGACAGAGCACCAGTCCTGAAGTCAGGAGGACTCAAGTTCAAATCTGGTCTCAGACACTTCACACTTCCTAGCTGTGTGACCCTGGGTAAGTCACTTAACCCCAATTGCCTCAGCAAAAATAAAAGAAAAAATATTGTGAATTGTAAGGCAGTTATGAAATTGGTTTTTAGGCAGATATTGTTATTATTGCTTTATTTTTTTACAATAAGTAAGAGGAACAGAGATAAAGCTGTATTTGAAATTTTGTGTTCCACTGAAATCTTTCATAAGCTAAAGCACTTTGAAAGTTGCAGATTCAAGTAAAGAGCAGGTTTACATTAGATATGTCTACTTAAATCCAACCCAATGCTTTTATTGATATGTTTGTAGAGAGAAGGAAAAATGGAAATAGGTTAAAGGGAATAATAAGTATTTACAGAGGACCTATTATATGCCGTGTGTTAAGCATTTTTTATAAATCTTATCTCATTTGATTGTCATAGCCATCTTTAGAGGAGGTAAATGCTATTATTATACCTACTTTATAGTAGAAGGAACTAAGAAAAACAAAGATCAAATGACTTGCCTAAGATTATACAAATAAGTATCTGAGACTGGATTTTAACTAAGATTTTCCTCACTCCAGGCCCAACTCTCTCTCTACTGTATCACTTAGCTGCCTTAAAAAATCTAGTATTCTTTTAGAAGTAGAATGATGAAGTAATCTGAAGGCTAGATTCAGAAGGAACGTTTGAATCCTGGCTTATCTATCTCCGTAACATTGGGCAAAAATCTTTAAGTACAGTTCCATCATCTATAAAATGAATAATTTAAGATAACTTAAGATTAGATAACTTCAAAGTCCTTTTTTTAGTTTTAAATTCTATAGTTTCTTCTAAATAATTATGCCTCTCTCTACCCTACATTGTATCTAATAACTTCCCAGGCCAGATTCAAATTAGTGGCTCCAATGGGGGCAACCTTTCTCAAACAGTTATTTTATAAATTGATAGCACTTCTCCAAAAGGCACTTAATACTCTGAGAAAGAAGCTAACCAATTAAAAAACACATTAAGGACCATTTACTTTAATAGAAATGTTTCTTATGGTACTCAATGCAGCAAAAAATCTTCAAATGACAAAGAAAGGGAGCTGAGCTTACATGCAGCAAAGTCTTTAGGTGCTGAAGAAAAGAATGACTAGTTGAGGAGAATATTGCTCCATGCAGTACCTGAATCATTACTATCTTGTGTCATTTGGAAATGTCATTGTAAGTCCTTGCAATATTTTCTAAAGAAAAAGATACAATTAGCACTAAAGTTTGATTTTTCTGAGAGGCCAGTCATGCTAGAGTTATCAGAGGATCTATAAAAAAAATAGAATGTCCCTTTCTCCTAAACTAATTATTGCAATTAATTTTCTTAGTATCCCCAACATTAGCTTATAAAAACTACAACTATATCTCACAGGAGAAATAACTAATATCTAACAAAATGCTCTTCAATCTTTCCCCTCTCCATAAATAAGTGTTCCATTAATTTGGAATTTTCACTTTCAAAAAAAGACTTTGATGCTATTCAGACATTGAATCATAAGGAGAGCAAATGATCCCTCCTCTCTCATTTCCATCATGTTCCTTTTAGACTGTAGTCAGAATACATTATAAGGCAGTTAAACAGAGCATTAGAAAAGAAACTGGACCTAGAATCAGGAAGACTTGAATTCAATTTCTCATTACAAGTATTTCATCTCTATGTGCCTCAGTTTCTTCATTGATAAATGAGCATGATGATATAAGGATAGAATAAGATTATATTTATAAAGCGCTTTATGTTTTGTTTTGTTTTTGCATATTATTTTAAAATATTTTCTATATTTCAGTTGCATGTAAAACAATTTTTATACTTGTTTGTAGAATTTTGAGTTTCAAATTCTTTCCCTTCTTTCCTCCTATCCACCCCATCCTTAACTGAGAAGGCACATGTGAAGCCATATAAAACATTTCCATAGAAGTATAGATTCCTGCCCTCAAAATAAAAACCTTAAGAAAAATAAAGTTTTAAAAAGTATGCTTCAATCTATTAAGACACAATCACTTCCTTCTCTAGCTATGGATAGCATTTTTCATCTTAAGTCCTTTAGAACAGTCTGGTATATTGGTACTGCAGAAAATAATAAAATCATTCACAGCTGATCATCCCACAACATTGCTATTACTTTGTACACTGTACATTTCATTTTTTTTTATTTAATAGAAAATGGAAAGACAGAAAAGAAAAACAAAACAAAACAAAGCAAAACATTGTCATGTGCCCAACAAAATGTCAGAGAAGATTCAAAATATAACAATGAATTTCCAGTTCAAGAAGGGTATATATAACAATAAAAAATTATATTCATGAGTGTCCATGTTTTCTTTACTTCCTTGTGGGTTGTTCTATTTTTTTTTTTTTTTTACTTTGTTCTTTTTTTCCCCCTTTCATCCCTCCCAATTTCTCCAAGCACAGCTATGCTTAATAGTTCCCCCCCACACACATACACCCACACAGAAACATATTTACACACATATGATGAATTCACCCCTATGTAAACATGCATCTAAAATATTAACATGGCTGACACATATACATTTCTCTATTAATTGAATCTTCAAGCTTGATTGTGTCTAAGATCAATGACTACTAGAAATTTTTTTTTCTAATAAAATCAACTCCTGATTTATGTCATAGTGTTTGTACACATTTCTACTTTCCTATCTCTACTACATCTTCTAATTTAATTCTACTCCTTAACTTGCCTTGCCATCACTTACCCTCCCTCCACCCTTGGATCCCTTCCTTATCTTCTTCCTCCGATTTACATTCTCCTCCACCTTTCTCTCCCCCCCCCCCATTTCTTTGTAGATTTTGAAGAGTGCTATACACTTCATAGACACAGAAGCATGGGGGAAAGAGGGGTTGTAGTTTTGAAAAACCTCACATTGGGAATGGGTTAAATAGGTAACATTAGAATCTAACCTTCAGATTATTGCATCATTCTACTTCTCAAAAGAGAAACTAGATTTTTTTGAGGCAGCTAGTGACACAGTAGAGAGAGCTGGGCATGGAGTGACAAATTAAAATCCAGTCTCAGATACTTATTTGTATGATTTTAGGCAAGTCATCTGATCTCTGTTTTCCTAAGTTCCTTCACCTATAAAGTAGGGATAAAAATAGCATCTTCCTCCTCTGAAGATGGCTGTGACAATCAAATGAGATATTTGTAAAAAGTGAATAGAACACTGGCATATAGTAGGTACTATATAAATGCTTATTATTCCTTTTAGTCTCTTTCCCCTCTTCCTTTTTTTCTACAAAAATATCACTAAAAGCATTAGTTGGATTTAAGCAGATATATCTAATGCTCATCCTTCTTTTTACTTGAATCTATAACTTTCAAAGTGTTTCAGTCCATGAATGATTTCAGTGGAACATAAGACCTCAAGTACTACTTTGTCTATTCGTCCTCTGCATCTCATTTGTATAAATCTTTCTTTTGAGCAACCCAATTCCTGATGTCATATGGTGTATATTTCTATATAGAAAACATTGTTCCTGTTAAGTTCCTTTAAATTAAACTTGTATTGGTTCTTATATATTAAATTTTCTTTTTTTTGTAGGAATGGATAGTAGTCATTTATTTGGAAGGTATCTGATTTGTCACTTCAAAGACAGACTCTTGTGATCTATAGCCTAATTATTTATATACTTTTGCTCAAAGGGCTCCTTCCTTTCCTTCTTTTGCATATAATGAACAACAGTATGAAGAGGGTTATATTAAAGGAAAATTCTTGCCCAATCCTAGATATCATATAAAATGATTCTGAACTCAAAAGCAATCACTGAAATGAATTTCAGCGTCAAAAAGGTACTAAATATATGTCAAATTTTCTGCTTAATTCTGGTTTTGTTGATAGGAAGCCTGAAAATCTGCAAGTTCCCTGAATGTACATTTTTTTCATTGAATATATGGATAATTTTGCTGGGTATATTTTTAGTCACAAGCCTAGTTTTTTTTATTGCCTATATATATATAAAATATTTATATATATATATATATATATGATTCCAGGACCTTCAGTCTTTTATTGAGGCTGTTGTTAAGGCCTTTTTATTATTCTAACTGTAGCTGAATTCTTTTCTTTTCTTTTTTTCTTGCAAAAATTTCTCTGTAATCTGAGGGTTTCTCAATTTGGAAATAATATTCCTATGTGTTTTCCACAAAGGATCCCTTTGAGGTGTTGATTGGTGGATTTTTTTTGCTATTTTTATTTTTCCTCATGATTTATCACTCTAGGACAATATTCTTGAATTATTTCTTGCATTATTGTGTCAAGGTTCTTTTTTTGGTCACAGTTTTTAGGTAGTGCAATTATTCTTATATTTTCTCTTCCTGATCTGTTCTCCAGACCTTTTCTTTTTCTTATATTTCACATTCTGTTCTACTTTTTCATTCTTTATATTTTTGTTTAGTTATTTGTCTCTCATAACTTCATTTTCTTACCCTTGCCCAATTCTTAATTTCAAAGAATTATCTTTGGATAACTTTTTTAATACTCTTTTTCTCTAATGGTTTTAATTTTTTTTGTTTTTTCTCAATATGTCTCATTTGATTTCTAAATTCTCTTTTGAGTTCCTCTATAAATATTCTCTGGGTAACAAGCCATTTATTGTTATTTTGGGGATATAAACTTTTTTTAACTTCAGTGTCCTCCTCTGAAGATGATCCTCATTCTTTTCTCTTTCCATAGTAAATTTCTATGGTTGGGTTCTTTCTTCTTTTCAGCTTAATTAAAAAAAATGAGAAGTATTAGTACAGGAACTTCTTGGGGTAGGGGCATGGTGTCTCTTTACTTGAGTTTTCCCCTCTGACCAGGAACCCCAAACTAAGAACTCCAGCCAGCAGCATCAATACCCCCACTGCTTCTGCATTCACTGTGTTCCTTATGGCCCAAGGACACATCTCTGCAAGATAGCTGGGCCTGACATTCCTGATCAGGCTGATGTTCTCTCTGTCTTTCTGAGCTCAGACCCCCAACTCCTCAAGCAGTCTGGGAGGTAAAAGTTTCTGTGCTTTTTGATGAGGATCAGCTTATCCAAGGGGTCCCTACTAGATGTTTGTAAAGAGCTAGCAAACATAGAGGTGTTTGCAGTTTGCACATTAATCCAGGCCTGAGGTCTTTTTTGGAACTTCTGAAGTTGTACTAGGAAGACCCCTTTTCTACCCCAAGTCTTCTTGCTCTTTCACCAGTCTATGTCACCCTGACATACAAATTTTTCTGTTTGTGGGGGGAATTTGAAAAGCTTGAAATTTACTGACCTACTTTGTCATCTTTCCAGAATCCTCCCACATTTCATTTTGCAGGTGCTCATGAAGCTCAGGTTTTTCTGAAAGCATTCTTTTCATTATTTCTTATAAAACAACAGTATTCCATCATAATCATCTGCCACAATTTATTCAGCCCTTCCTGAATTGTTTCATTCTCTCAATGTTTAATTCTTTGTTCTGATAAAATGCTTTGTCCAATTGCTATAAATATTTTTATACATATAATTCCTTTTTCTTTTTAAACATCTTTTTTGAGACACTTTAGTAATGGTATGTTAGGTCAAAGGATATGTATGTTTTTATAGTCTTTTAGGCAGAGTCATATATTTCGATCATTTATCAATTGGGGAATAGGTATTTACATATATCCCCTCCTCAAAAATGTTATAAAGCATTTTGTAAACTTCACAGTGCTTTATGAATGTTGGGTATAGAGTGGCAAGAGAGCATCAAAAATCAGAGGAAGAGACAAGATAGTGGAGGCAGGGATTCACCTAGTTCTCCACCAAACCCATCTAAATACCTTTAAATAATGAATATAATGAATAAATAAATAATAAATATAAACAAATTCTAGACCAGCAGAACTTACACAAAGATGGAGTGAAAATATTTTCTGTCCCAAGGCAACTTAGAAGATTGCCAGGAAAAGTCTGTCACACTTGGGTGAGAGCAGGCCCCAGTTCAGCACAGACCACTTCAGCAAACCCTAGCCCCAACCCCAAGGAACCCGGAGCAGACCTTGGGAAGCCACTACATTATCATCATTAGTGACATCTTCCAGGGTTCTCCCAGAGATGGAGAGGGGCTAAAACAACAGGTCAGAAGGAGAACACAGGGCTTTCTTAGCCCTGAGGCATACTCAAATTTGAGTCATAATCCTGTAGCAGTTCCAATGTGCATTAGTGGAGCATTATATAAATATATATGATATATTATATCTTATAGCCACAGTAGAGTCCTCAAGTAACCATCCTCAAAATTTCTGGGCACAAAAGAATGCTTGTGGTCACTGACAGACTAGCACACAGTCCTGGAGAACAGTAAATACACCTCTCCTTAGATCATACCACGTAGGAAGAACTGAAAACTACAGGAATCTGAAAATAGCTGCACAAACTCCCTGATGCTTGAGTCCCTGCACCCTACCCTGGAAGCAGAGCCCCACTTTAACAAAGAGTAAAAATTCAGGTTATAGGCTGAAAAAATGAGTAAACAAAAGAAAAGGATTATAACTATAGAAATTTACTATGGTGGCAAAGAAGACCACAATACACACTCATAAGATAACTAAGTCAAAGCTCTTACATCCAAAGTCCCCAAGACAAAAAAAACATAAAATTTTCTCAGACCATGGAAGAGCTCTAAAAAGATGTTTTATTAAAAAAATTCAATTTTGAGTTTATCCTCTGATTCTAAAATATCAGGAAATTTTCCTTGATAATTTCTTGAAAAATGATGTCTAGTTTCTTTTTTTCATCATGTCTCTCAGGAAGTGCAATGATTTTAAAATTATTTCTTCTCCATCTTTTTTTCCATGGCAATTGTTTATTTCTTATTTTTTTTATTATATATATATATATATATATTTTTTATAATATTATCCCTTGTATTCATTTTTCCAAATTACCCCCCCTCCCTCTATTCCCTCCCCCCGACGACAGGCAATACCATACATTTTACATGTGTTACAATATAATCTAGGTACAATACATGTGTGCGAATATCATTTTCTTGTTGCACAATAAACATTAGAATCCGAAGGTACATGCAACCTGGGCAGACAGATATTAGTGCTAACAATTTACATTCCCCTCCCAGTGTTTCTTCTCTGGGTGTAGCTACCTCTGTCCATCATTGATCAACTGGAAGTGAGTTGGATCTTCTTTATGTTGAAGATTTCCACTTCCATCAGAATACATCCTCATACAGTATTGTTGTTGAAGTGTACAGTGATCTTCTGGTTCTGCTCATTTCACTCAGCATCAGTTGATGTAAGTCTCTCCAGGCCTCTCTGTATTCCTCCTGCTGGTCATTTCTTACCGAGCAATAATATTCCATAACCTTCATATACCACAATTTACCCAACCATTCTCCAACTGATGGACATCCATTCATCTTCCAGTTTCTAGCTACAACAAAAAGAGCTGCCACAAACATTTTGGCACATATATGACTCTTTCCGCTCTTTGGTATTTCTTTGGGATATAATCCCAGTAGTAGCGCTGCTGGGTCAAAGGGTATGCACAGTTTGATAACTTTTTGGGCATAATTCCAGATTGCTCTCCAGAATGGCTGGATTCTTTCACAACTCCACCAGCAATGTATTAGTGTCCCAATTTCCCCACATCCCCTCCAACATTTGTCATTATTTGTTCCTGTCATCTTAGCCAATCTGACAGGTGTGTAGTGGTATCTCAGAGTTGTCTTAATTTGCATTTCTCTGATCGGTAGTGATTTGGAACACTTTCATATGAGTGGAAATAGTTTCAATTTCATCATCTGAGAATTGTCTGTTCATATCCCTTGACCATTTATCAATTGGAGAATGGTTTGGTTTCCTATAAATCAGGGTCAGTTCTCTATATATTTTGGAAATGAGACCTTTGTCAGAACCTTTGTTTTTAAAAATATTTTCCCAATTTGTTACTTCCCTTCTAATCTTGTTTGCATTAGTATTATTTGTACAGAAACTTTTTAGTTTGATGTAATCAAAATCTTCTATTTTGTGATCAATAATGATCTCTAGTTCTCCTCTGGTCATAAATTCCTTCCTCCTCCACAAGTCTGAGAGGTAGATTATCCTCTGTTCCTCTAATCTATTTATTATCTCCCTCTTTATGCCTAAATCATAGACCCATTTTGATCTTATCTTGGTATATGGTGTTAAGTGTGGATCCATATCTAATTTCTGCCATACTAATTTCCAGTTTTCCCAACAGTTTTTTCCGAATAATGAATTTTTATCCCTAATGTTGGAATCTTTGGGTTTGTCAAAGATTAGATTGCTATAGATGTACCCTTTTTTGTACAATTGTTTATTTCTTGAAAGAAAGCAGTCTTCAAAAAGAAATTCTCAAGAATATTATAACCAAATTCTGGAGCTCCCAGATCAAAGAGAAAAATTACAAGCAGCCTTAAAGAAAGAATTCAAGAATATTGAAGCCACAATCAGGATAATATAAGATTTAGCAGCTTCTACATTAAAGGATCAGGCAGCTTCTAATATGATATTCTGGAGGGCAAAGGGAATAGAATTACAACCAAGAATCACCTACCAAGCAAAAACAGTTATAATCCTGCAGGAAAATGGCAATTTAATAATAAAAAAGGCATTTTGAGCATTCTTGATGAAAAAATCAGAACTCAATAGAAAATTTGACTTCCTTTCTTCCTTCCTTCCTTCCTTCCTTCCTTCCTTCCTTCCTTCCTTCCTTCCTTCCTTCCTTCCTTCCTTCCTTCCTTCCTTCCTTCCTTCCTTCCCGCTTTCCTTCCTTAATTTCTTTCTTTTTTGAAAATTTGACTTTCAAACGCAAAACTCTAAAGAAGCAAAAAAAAGATAATCAGGAAAGACAAACCATAAGGGACTTACTGAATTTGGATTGTTTGCTTTCTTATATGGGAAGATGATATTTGTAACTTATAAGAACTTTTTATTATTAGGGCAGTTAGAGGAAGGTACAGATGTTAGTTGAATTTGAAGGAATAATAACAAAAAAGTTGAAATTTTAAAAAAATATTAAAAGTTATAAAGATGAAGTTAAGGGGTGTGAAAACCACAGAATGGGAGTGAAGGAAAAGGAGAGGTTTAATTTCACACACACAAGTAAGTAAATGCTTTTTACAATGGAAGGGGAAAGGGTTAAGGTAAGGAGGAGTGAATGAACCTTATTCACATCAGAACTAGCTCAAAAAGGAATAACATACTCTCTCAATTGGGTATAGGAATCTCTCTTACTCTACAGAAAAGAAGGAAGGGAAAGTGATTAAGAAAGTGAAGGTAAATTGGGAGGAGTAGTCAGAACGAAAGTACTTTTGACTAGGGAGAGGGTTAAAGAAGAGAGAGAATATAATAAAGGGAGAGAAATATAATTAGCCAGGTAAATTATATTTAAAAATTAAAGTAATTATCTCTGATAAAGATCTCATTTCTCAAAGATAGAAAATTGAGTGAAATCTATTTTTTTATTTTTAAAAATTATTTTAATTTTTCTGGTGGCATGTATTTTTTTAAATACACATTTCTTTATGAAACATGTTGGGAGAGAGAAAATCAGAACAAAAGGTAAAAAGCGGAAAAAAGCAGAAGAAAAAGAAAATAAGGAGAACATAACATTCATTGATTTACATTCAATCTTCATGATGCTCTCTCTGGATGCAGATGGCATTTTCTATCCAAATTTATTGGGATTACCCTGGATCACTGATCTACTGAGAAAAATCAAGTCTTTCATAGTTGATCATTGCACAGTCTTATTGTTATGTACAATATATTCCTGGTTCTGCTTTTTTTTTCCGCTTAGCGTCAGTTCATGTATATTTTTCAGGCCTTTCTAAAATCAGCTTTATAGAACAATAATATTCCATTACATTCACATAGCATAACTTTTGCAACCATTCCCCAACTGATGGGAATCTACTTATTTTACAATTCTTTGTCATCATAAAAAGAGCTACTATAAAATTTTTTGCACATGTGGGTCCTTTCCCCTCCTTTATGATTTTCTTGGGACACAGAGCCAGTAATGGCACTGACAGATCAAAGAGTATTCATAGTTTTATAACCCTTCCAGATTTCTCTCTAGAATAATTGAATTATTTCACAACTCCACCAACAATGCATTAGTGTCTCAGTTTTCCACGTCCCTGTCAACATTTGTCATTATTTTTCCTGTCATCTTAACCAATCTGAGAGGTATGAGGTGGCATCTGAGTCAAACTCATAAAAAATCAGTCATTTTCCAATTGATAAATTATCAGAAAAATAAGAATATTTTTCAGATGAAGTAATAGAAGTTATTTATAGCCAAGTGAAAAAAATTATCCAACTCACTTTGTATTGGAGAAATGCAAATTAAAGGAATTTGGGATATTACTTTATACTTATTAGATTGGCTAATGAGGCAGAAAAGAAAAATGACAAATGCTAAGGGGATGTGGATAAATGAAACTTTAGTGCATTGTTGGTGAAGCTGTGAATGGGTTCAACCAATCTGTAGAATAATTTGGAACTATGTCCTTCGGAGTATAATATTATGCATGCTCTTTGACCTAGCAATACTGCTACTAGGTCTGTATTCCAAACGAGATAAAAACAAAAAGAAAAAGGACCTCTATGTTCAAAAAATCTTTATAGCAGCTCTTTTTGGGGGGCAAAGAATTGGAGCTTGAGGGGATGTCCATGAACTGGAGAATGGCTGAATAAACTATAGTATGTGATTATGATGGAATACTATTGTTCTATAAGAAATGAAGAGCAAGATTCTCTCAGAAAAACCTAAACAGATTTCCATGAACTGCTACCAATGTACTTTGTACAAAGTAACAACATTATAAGATGATCATCTGTGAATGATTTAACTACTCTCTATAATTCAAGGACCTAAGACATTTCTGAGGGACTTAAGCTGAGAAGTGTAATCCATACTCATAAAAGAACTGATGGTATCTGAACATAGATTGAAGCACACTTTTAAAAATTTTATTTTCCTTGTGGTTTTATTTGCTCTATTTTCCCCCACAACATGATTATTATGGAAATGTTTTGCATGACAACACATATATAAATCAAATTAGTTGCTTTCTCAGTGGAGGTATGGAGTTGCAAAAAGAGGGTGGAAGAAAATTTGGAATTAAAAGTTTTAAAAACAAATGTTAAAATTTGTTTTTACATATAACTGGGGAAAATACTAAATAAAATAGGGGATAGGGGCAAAAATTAAATTAGACGCCTGCAAAAAGTACCTTATAAGTTAGTTAGGAAAAAGTCTTCCTTAACCACAGCAAATTGTTTGGATAAGTCTTGGTTCAGGGAAACAGAAGAATTTTCCTGCACTAATTATCAAGGCTGAATTACTGACTGATAATTTGTTTACTAGGGTTTTACTGTTCATATAAACCAGAAGTGAGCGATGAAATAGACTTTTTTTTTCAATTTTATAAAAAAATCAGATTTCACATGTTTATCATCACTTAATCAATCAATCAATCAAGAAGCCCCTATCAAGTGCTTACTGTGTTTTAGACAGTGTATAAGACCTTAGGGAGAGTCATAAAGGCCTTCTTCATATTAATGAAACACACACAGTATTTTTATTGAGTTTTGGCTGAAGATTTTAAAAATATTATATAATGTTAAGTGAATGTCCTTGAAGGTAGGGGATGACAGCTTGGGCATTTAGCCATCAAATACATATAGTTACAAGCTAAATATCTGCACAACTTCTTGCCAATATTCTTCTACCAAAGGACAAGGTCATCAAGCTAATTTGATCATCATTGAAAATTAGCTCTTGAGTGCTGTGCTGACATCAATACTTTTTTCCCTTCTTTACCTCTTCTTTCTTTGTCCTCTTTTTCAATATTACTCCAAGGGTTAATGAAAGCATCGAATAAACAAACAAAGAGTCCTGGAAATCACAGACTAGTCAGTTGAACTAACCAACAAACTTCAAATATTATAAAAGGAATGTAGTATTGGCAAATCTAAGAGGCATTTGTAAAAAATCAAATCTAATTAAAGTAATTGAATTCCTCTTATGCCAGAGTAGAGAGAACTATATAAGAAATATATCACTGCATCACATCTAATCTTTAATAAAGCTGTTCATCCTTTCCCAAGTGATGTTCTCATCAACTAACTAGGAAAATAGAATATAGATCAAACTGGTGTAGGTGCTTTGAGAACTTCCTGGATAATTGTAAATTTTGAATGTGTCAGTCCATAGGCATGCATTAGGAAATACATAATATTTGACCTTGCAGGTATTGTCTTTATTTAATTTAAAAAGCATGGGATATCCTTTCTGGCGCCCACATGTTGCAAGTAATCTCCTAGAAGATACCCATCACATGACTGGAATGATCCTCTCCACCACATCCTTAATTAATTAATCTACTCATATTTCTCTTGAAAATCTCTGTTGTAGAATTCACTTCCCTCTGAAGAATGCTATTTTATATGGTTTAAGTTGATAGGATGTCTGTTCTTATTTTGAACCTAAATTTGCTTCTCTGGAACTTCCAGCTTTTAATCTAGTTCTTTCCTTTGGCATGATGTATAGCAAGTGAAATCAAGATAATCAGCTTTTTATATAATAGCTCTTCAACTACATTATGACAGCTATCATGTCCCCAATTTTCTCTTTTCTAAGTTAACAATTCTTGATTCTTTCAATAATATGGTATAATTACAATCCTCTTGCTATTATTTTCACCCTATTTTTATGTTTCCCAGCTTATCAATTTCTGATATTCTCTTCAGCATCTATTCCCACATGAAAAGCAACATGCTATTGCAGCTAAAATCAAGAAGTTTGTTTTTGAATTCTATCTCAGTTTCTTAAAAACTGTGTGACTATTCAAGTTGCTTTTTGTCTCTGGGCTTCAATTTCCTCATCTGTAAAATCAAAGATTTGGACTCAACATTTAAAGTCACTTCCAACTCTAAGTGATTTAATTTTTTTTTCTTCTAAACATATTTCCACATTTATCCTGCTGGGCAAGAAAATTCAGATCAAAAGGCGAAAGTGATAAAAAAGCAAGCAAACAAATAACAACGACAAAGGTGAAGATATGTTTTTATCCACATTCAGTCTCCATAGTTCTCTCTCTGAATGAAGATGGCTTTTTCCATCACAAGTCTATCAGAATTGCTTTGAATCACTTCATTGTTGAAAAGAGCTAACTTAAGTTTATGCTTTTATAATAATGCTTTATTCATTTTCATGATGATCTATTGTCATCTCAATGTGAGATAATTAAGTGGCTCATGAAATTATGTTTCTTGTTGACACTAGAAGAAAAAACTTATTCCACAATGTGCACTGTTTGTTTCTGCATGAAATACTCTTGACCTATTCCTACATTCAGTGATAACTTAGTATTTTCTGGTTTCACTTGTAATAAGAATGTCAATATTACTATTTTGCAATTTCTATTGTGGTATATCCATTGGGCAAGAATCTCATATTTCAAGCAGCCAAACTCTAATATATACAGATGGTCTAAAAAAACTATTATATTTAGTATTTGCTATCCTCTTTTTGTCATTTTCTTATTGTCACTGTATAACTGATTAGAAAACAAACAAAAACAGTGGTCTATACAATTTTCTTTGTTTCATGGATTTCCATAGACACATAATTTTTCACTGAGGATAATAGGTTTATGTATCTCCAAGTACTGGTCATTTTAAAGTCATTGTGATAATTGTTTTAAATTGATAAAAGATTATGTCAGAATAATATAAAAAAATTTTCAATCATGCCAACCTATAAACTATAATCATTCATTAGTGGATTTTTAAAAAGATATTCATTCTTAAACTTAAAATTTGTAATGTATTGATGTATTATAAAGTTCCATTTTAAAAGAAAAACATTTCAATTTATAATAATTTTCCTATAGAATATATCTCCTTTGATGTCTTAATTAATCTAAATGAAAATTATTAACTTCCTTCTTTTTAGTCCCTTTTTCTTCTAGATTTTGATTATTATCATTTTAATAGTTTAGAATTTATTCTGGCAAGTAATCCAACACATGTTAAATATGTTGAAATACATGTTAGATCCAATATGTGTATACATATTTATACAATTATCTGGTTATGTAAGAAAAATCAGATTAAGAAAGAAGAAAAAGAAAAACTGAGAAGAAAAAAAAAAGCAAGCAAATAACAACAGAGAGAGTGAGAATGCTATGTCGTGTTCCCCCCTTTGTTCCCACGGTTCTCTCTCTGAGTATAGATGGTCCTCTTCATCATTACACAAGTGGAACTGGTTTGATTTGTCTCATTGTTGAAGATGGCCATGTCCTTCAAAATTGATCATCATATAGTCTTGTTGTTGAAGTGTATAATGATCTCCTGGTTCTGCTCATTTCACTTTGCATCAGTTGATGTAAGTCTCTCCAAGTCTCTCTGTATTCATTCTGCTGGTCGTTTCTTACAGAACAATAATATTCTATATCCCTTTGATTTTTCAATGCTTAGCCACCACAAAAAGAGCTGCTATAAATATTTTTGCACAAATTGGTCCTTTTCTCTCTTGGAGATGTCTTTGCATTGTAGAGTTAGCTATGGTATTGATGGATCAAATATTATGCACAGTTTTATAGAGTAAACATCTTTTCAAAATATGCATTGTCATCCTTGAAGTAGTCACAGAAAAATGGAATATCTATGTCAAAATGGACCTCTAAGACCATCTTGCCTAATTTTACCTGAACACTAATCCTTTTTAAAATACTCCTAACAATTACTCTTTAAACATTTGAAGACCTTTATTGATATGGAAGGGGATTTCTAGGAATATCATTTCGCTTTCAGCATTTCTAATTATAAGCATTTTTCCCCCTCATCTCAAACTGAAACTAATCTCTCTTCACCTTCCATTTAATGCTTTTAATTCTTTCTTCAGTCAGAAAAGAAATCTAGCTCCCTTTTCACATGACAGCCCCTTCAAATATTTGAAAAAAGTTTTCAATTTTCCCATCCCTTTTATTCCTCAGGTTAAACATCTTTAATTCTTCCCTTTATTCTGGAATGGCACACTTGCTTCTTTATTCTACACTTGCTGAGCCCTTTCCAAAGGGCCATTAATAACATCATGGGATTTCCTTCACCCAGCCTCCCTTCTAATAAAAAAAAATTGTAATGTCAGACATTCCTTCCCAAGACTGTTCTGTAAAGTTGCCTGATTCAGGTAATAGCCATATTCCTCTTTCACACAATCTATTATACTTTATACAGCCAGTTCAAGAAGTTTGTTCTCATTGAGAGGCAATCCGAAATCAGTTTCCAATAGAAACTAGGAAGAAAAAAAATGAACAGAATCTCCTTGGGATTCAGTTGCCTCATCTGTAAAAATGAACCCCAAGTGATCTTGTAGGATCCTCTTCTTTCTCTATAAATTATAGTTATAAGAGTTACCTGTAAAACTAAAGGGTTTAGTGACTTGCTCAATAATTTGTGTCAGAGACAGAACTGTGCCATATAAGTTTTGTTATTTATTATTATTGTTGTTGCTATTTCATTCTCCTTTTTGCCACTGGCTTCAAATAGAAATAGTCTGAAACAGGCTGCTATTCTACAACTATTTTTTAAAATATTTATTATTCTGCAGAATATCACTCAGTTAAAATTATTTTTAGTTGGGTAAAATAATTAAGATGTAAACTCATACTCTAGACTCAATGAAAGTAGCTTTGGACAACTAGTAGTAGATGGGAAATTTATTACTGGTATAACAATAAACGGCTATTATCAAGTTACGACCAAGACTTAGTTAAGTGCTTAATGTGTAGCACGAAGCTAGATATAATAAAATATTTAAAATGTAAAAATCATTCTGTTAATGGAGTATATAAAGACAGATGGCAGGCCAAATTTGGTCCATGTATCATAATTTGCCAAGTCCTGTGCTAAATGATTAATCTCAGAACCCAACTATGCCTACATGAACCCAAGCTGTTCTCCCAAGAATCACTTTGGTGCTTGATGATTCAAAGCATGTCAGAGAGATATTGCTAATAAGAAGCCAGAAGAAACCAGATCTAGCCATCACAAAAACAAACAAAATTCCATACACACTTAAGAAAGATGGTGAAAGATTATGATCTTCTCAGGGGTGTGCTGGAGCCAGCTCTAACAAGTTCAAGAGAATTGTTAGAATTTCACTGTGAGCATTTATACCTCAGAAATAAGCAAATGCTTTGCATCAGGGTTTGATGTATTGCTTTGTTGATCTAGATAAGAAAGTTATGGAGGAAATGTTGGTAATACAGATGAAAATTAAAAATTTATGTATGTTTTTCCACCCCAGAGAATCAATTCTTAAACATTTATCAGCACATCCCTGGAAATGTGGATTGAACTGAGTATAACTTATGCTTTGTATATTTATAGCTGTTATGTGTCACTCGCAAAACACAAATATAGCACATTCTCTGAAGGACACCATCAAATTCAAATTGCTCTCTAACTTGCTGGAAGTAAAATCTTTAGTTCTCTGGTATCCTTTTTGGTTCTGTCTTCAAGAGCATAGCTTATTACCGTGTTCATTACCAGTTGCTGGGCATCCTAAGAAAGGTCTTATGTCTTATGATTTTCTTTTTGTAATTTATCACAATATAGTTCTAGTATATTTAATTGCCTTTGGTTAATAGAAAATTCCTTCTAAAATCTCAATACAAAAACAAGCTGTCTACAAATCTTATCATGAAAGAATCTCTAAGAAAACTCTCAGTTTTTCTTCTCTCTCTTCTATTTCCTCAAGAGGGACTTCTTCCACTGGTCCCATTTTACCCCTGGCCATGGTCATTAATTCTTGTTGATCAGACACACAATAAACACTCAATGAATATTTACTTTAATTAATAACTACATGAAAGTTAATTAGTCACAGCATATGATTTTCTCACTAAAAACTATCCACCTAAATGCAACTAATTCTTAAGCGGAAACAAAGAGAGGAGAATTATAACTAAAATATCCAAATTTTTAGAGGAAAAAGTTCTATTATGTAGGAAGTTAGAGATTCAATAAACAAATCCTTCAATTCAATTAATTTCATTTTAATTTTGGTAGATAAAATCAAAACTGTCTAACAAAAAGTAAATTATATTAATTAAAACTTCAGATTATTTAAAGAAACTTTCACTATTAAATTTTAAATGACATATGGTATTGCTAGAAATGTTTAGTCTTAAAATTAATATCTAAACTTAAGAAATAAGTCTTTTAGATCCTCAATTTTAAATATTAAATATCTAATAATGTGTGGATTTATTAGAAGAGGAAAAGATCATCTTTCTTTGGTAATCCACCAAGAGATCCTGAATAAATGAAACTTGTTGGGCTGTTACTATTACAATCACTCCATTGATCCTCACTACATTCATCATGGTTTTATGGTTATTTTTAAGATCTTAAGCACACAAATGTCAGGATATTCAGAGTTATGCTTCTCACTGCACTATAGTATATCTACATTGCCCAAGAGTAATATCTTTAGTTACCTCTAATGTCCACATTAATAATTTAATATTGAACTGTGCTGTGGACAAGGTACAGTTACTGAGAGGAAATCTTTTACATTTTTCTGACTTTGGGCAATTTGTAATGGAAGTTATTAACAAGAATTCTTTAATTTCTTATTTAAAAAGATGACAAGTATAGAATTAAAGAAGAGAATAGAAAGTAGATAAGGAAAATACATGATATATTAAAAATATAAATCCAAATAATGTTTCATGGGTATCCCCTATGTATTTATTCATCATAGACATGCCAAAACATTCTTCCTAAAGTATATCTCTGCCCTGTTCAAGATTCTTCAGTGGTTTTCTACTGTCTTTTGGGTAAAATTGTAATTACTGTGCTCAAACGCTAAAGCCTTTTATTATCTGTCTCTGGATTACTTTTGCAGGTTTAATTAACAATAGATAACAGATTCCAGCCAAACTAGTTTGCTAGGCAACTGGGCATTTTACTTCCTATCTCCATCCTTTTCCTCAAGCTATTTCTCATGGCTGCAATGTACTCTTTCCTTTCTTTCAACTCACAGAGTTCCTAGATTCCTTCAAGGACAAGCTCAGATACCACTGACTATGAAATGCCTTTGCTGATCCTGATTATTTCTCTCTCCCTCCTCAAATAATCATGTTTGAGTTATCTATTTATATATTATTAAAAACCTTCCCCACTGGAATGTGAAGTTTATGAGTGAAGGAGCTGGTTGTTTTTTCTTATTTTTGTAGCTTTAGCCTCTAGCTCAGTGCCTCAATTATAGTAAGTGGTTAATAAATAATTGTTGGATTTAGTTGGGTAGAGTAATGCTACACCTAAAATTTTTACTTGACAAACACTGCTGAAATTTAATACCTTTCTATCCTTAAGGGTTCAAGTCAAATATAATTTCCCCTCTATAAGTTGTTCCTTATTTGACAACTTTACTACATACCAATATTTCACTTCCTTGAATTACCCTACTTGTCAAACACATTATAACTTGGCTATGTCCACAAAATATCAGAGCTAAAAGGGATATCTCTATAACACTCTCAACAAGATGAGAGGTAGAAAAGAATGAGTATATTTCAGTTTTATTCAAAAAAAAGTGGGGGGGAGGAAGAGCATAAGACCAAGTAGTGTTAAATAAACCCAAAGAAACTATAATTAGTGGCTTTTTTCAACCCAGGTTGGCATCAGGAGATAGAAGACTATGGATGCTGGTAGGTATGTATAAGTTATCCAGGAAAAGCTGCAAAGAAAGGCAGGCTAGGATCAGTGGATCTATTACTACACAATGTAGAGAAAGGCTGGATCATGAATGAGCCTCTTGCTTTCACTCTGAATAGAGATAAAAGCATGTAAATTTGTATACTAGTTTAGTATAGACCAGGAGCAGATCTCCAGGTCTGCCTCTCTAACTCTTCAAGAATACTGAGGACTGGGGCTCAGTATTTGTGTACTTGATCTTTGCTTAAACAAGGTCTATAGGTAAATCAACAAAATCCCTGAATTGTAATTGTGGAGAGCCAAAAATGATCAAGGAGACCAACAGTTAGTTACACCACACTTTACATCAGATCCCTTACAGGGCTGAAAATTTAAAGCTCATTCGAATAAACTGTCCCTGAGGTCTTTGAAAAACACAAAATTAAATATCTGGTGTAAGCAAACACAGGCCTTTAGATAACAAAAGTTAGGATAAAATAAAGGCTCCACCATTCACTCCAGAAGAGTAGAATTTGGCCCTGATGTGAAATCACAATTCATGAAGTAAAATGGAAAAAAATAAATAAGAAAAAGAAGATACAGATAATAAATAAATCTTTTGAATCCAGGCTTGACCTAACAAACAAATCCAGAAAAAAAAGTAATTCCAAAATATTTTTAAGCAAAATCTCAAATCAAAACAAAACTTCTTCATAAAGTCAATTATAATTGCTAGATATTAGGAAGTAAATAAAAAATTACTTAAATGAAATGAGAGCTATGGAAAATAAAAAAAAACATTTCAAGTAAAAACTTGTTAGGAAAATAAATAGTTTAATACAAGGTAGTGGGGAACCTTAATCAAGCAAAAAATTCTCTAAAAATTAGGCCGGACTCACTAATAGAAAATATATAAAGTATCTAACAAGAGTAGGAAGAATAAAAAAGGAATCATCAGAAAACTTGAAAAGCATAACAAAAGAACTTGGATATAATAAGAAATCACAAAAAAATTCCTATACCATTGGAATCAGAAAAGAAACTGAAAAAAAGAAGAATCTACTTACTTCTTGAGAGAAAAACCAAAAATAAAAAAATTCCCAGGAATTCCATGAGCATCTAATGAAAGAAAAATATTATAAGCAGCCAAAAGATTTTAAGTACCAAAAATCTGTAGTTAGGGCTACTGTTAGTATAAATAAACTGGAGAGCTTGAAATATGGTATTTCAAAGCTCTAAAGATAAAGGCCAAAAATAATTTACTTGGCAAATGCTTGTGGGGGTAGCTAGATGACACAGTGGATAAGGCACTCAGGTGAATTTGAGTTCATATTTGCCCTCAGACACTTAATACTTACTAGCTGTGTGACCTTGGGCAAGTTACTTAACTCCATCTGCCTCAAAAAAGAAAAGAAATTAAGAAAAATTAGCAAAATTTTGTTAGGGGAAAATGAATCTTTATGGAATAGATAACTTTGAAGCATTCCAGATAAGTACTGAACAGAAACTTTGAAATGCAAAAGCATTAACTAATCTGATTTTTTAAAAGAAAGAAAATCAAAACTACAAATATCAAAGATGAAAACAGAGAAGTCATAAAATTTGAAGGTGAAAGAAATGATATTATTAAAGATTTTTTTTGTCCCAAGAAAAGTAGCAGTGTAAATAAAATGGATGAATATTTAGAAAAGTATAAAATGCTCAAATTAACAAAAAGGAGGATTTAAATAACCCAGTCTCATAAAAAAAGAAATCAAACAAGTAATAAATAAAATTCCTAAGAAAAAATTAAGACTAGATGAATTTGTAAGCAAATCCTATCAAAATCCAAGTAACAATTCTAACTTACAAAAATGGTACAAAAATAGGAAAATAAATAATTCTATCAAATTCCTCAATGTAAATATGATATTAATACATAATTCAAGAAGAGTAAGAAAAAAACTACAGAGCAGCAGACTTAATGAATATTGATACAAAATTTTAAAGGAAATATTGATTTATTACTATTTATTAGATTTTGTTGTGCTTCTAATTAATACTTTTCCATTGAACTCTTGTAGCAAAAAATATTTATATATCCTTGTTCATTAAGATTCTATTAGTGTTTGGGAAGAGACACCATTTTTCTAAATATTAGAAATATTAATTTGTCCAGTCATAACTTTTTTTTGTTATTCTGTAAACTGTGTGTAATTATACTTAGGGAAGTGAAGTAATTCTTCAGTTCACTAACTTCAGAGAAGATCAATTCATAGCTTATTTTTCTTTACTGCTGCTAGGAAGCATCTTAGCATGGTAGCAGATGTAACATTAATACTACAAATGAATCTTTGCTCTTGACCAGATGTGGATTATAAAATTGTCATTAAATTTTCAGCCAAAGGCGGTATTTGTTTAACTTGCAGTCTCCTAATTTATAAAAGTTTACTAGTGCCTAGTTTTCCTAAAAGTATGTGTTTCAAATTATGAAGTAACTTCATGTAATTATTAATTATACAGGTATTTTTGCCATTGTTATTCATGTGTATTTTGATGTAATTTGTTGCAATGATTTTGGGGAGATATTATAAATTAGCTGGTAATTGGGACTGTCCATTTTCCTGTAACTATAGTGTTTAGGTTATTGATAATAAAGCTGGCATTATCTATCATATTATCTCATTTGAACTTCTTAATAATATTGGAGTGTGTATTAAAAATACTACTACCCCAATTTTGCAGGTAAGGAAATGAAGATTCTAAAACATGAAGTAGCTTGCACCAAATCATGTAGCCACTAAATGCCAAAAATGAGATTTAATCAAGTCTACTGACTCACATTCCAGTGTTCTTTCCACAATAATGTACTGTTCTTCACTCTCAGGCACAAAATGTTTTATGTTTACTTTTAAAATGCTGTTTCCATGCAGAGTAATTGTGTTACTTTTAAAAGTAGCACCTTATGTGTTTCCTTGTGTAGATACGAAGTACAATTTTCTCTTACAATGATTTTTATCATAAATAGGAAATCACAAAACTAAATGTCTTTTAGCAGCAGAAAACTACAGAAGCAGTTTATAATTAAGGTTCCATATTATCTATGGGGAAGTTACAAAAGAGTTCACTATAGCTGAATAAAAATGTACTAAACAGGTATAAAACATGAAGAAATGGCAAACCACTGTTATTTTAGAATGTTTAGTTGTTTCAATCAGGTCTAATTCTTCACAATCCTTTCTGGGGTTGGCTGGCAAAAAACTTTGGAGAGGTTTGCCATTTCCTTCTCCAGATAATCTGACAGATGAAGAAATGGACAAACAGGGATACACGACCTACTAAAGGTCACCAAGTGTCTGAGGCCAGATTTGAACTCCTGAAGATGAGTCTTTCTGACTCCAGGCCTGGTACTTTATTCACCGTGCCATCTAGGTGCCCTATTTCAAGAATGAAAACACAAGTTAATATGTTGGCCCATTTATTTCCTTATGGTGTACTCAAGAAACATAGAAATAACAATTTCATTGTTATTTATTTTAAAGAATTATAATGAGAGGAAAATATTTTTTCAGAAATTATTTCATGTAATAGTGAGTTTATCATGAGATTCATAAGCAAAATAGAAATGGAAAGCAGAATTCATGCATATAAAAGTTCCATTAAAATATGCAGGGATAAGGCCTAGGTCTTTGATTTCCTTGCTATAGAAAACTTCTTATTAATTAAATTTCTATTAATGCAGGTTAGGATCTTCTTTGCATTTTATCATCTTAAAGAATTTTCTAAGACACTGAGGGACTTCATGCTTTTTCCAGAGTCACCTAGCCAGTATGTGTCAAAAGTAAGACCTAAACTCCGTTTTTCCTGGCTCTCATAAAACAAAGTCTACACAAAAATAGCCCCATTATAAACATGTCTATTATAATCTAAATATGAAAAAGGCTCATATGCTGAAGCCCACATGTGTATGGGTATGCATACACACACACACACACACACACACACACACACACTATCTCCAGCAAGAACTTTGTTAGTCACTTCTTTGAATTTCAGGGGAATATACTGTGTGTGTGTGTGTGTGTGTGTGTGTGTGTGTGTGTGTGTGTGTTTACAGATATAAGCATTTCTGTGGTATGACAGAGGTCCTCTGCATATTGCATATGAATGTTTACTTTTGTTTGATTTTCATCAATAACTATTAGTTACAGAGTTGATGCTTTTCCATTTTTGCATATAATAATAAATAATATTGGTAGAAGATGCCAATCATAAGATTGGCAGAGTCCTTTACATATATTATAAAATCCTGCTATACTAGTATATTAACTTAAAAGGAGTCATTCATTTCTTTTGAGATAGTTATTCCAAGTAGCCTAATGTATTGATATTATATTAGAGATTCTTCTTCACCTTTTAAAACATACATTTCTTTCTCTCTCATCCATCTTTTATAAAAGATTCAGCTTCATAGTGATACTATCTCCTATTTATTATAAAATATAACTTATTATAAGATTAAGCAATTTTGAAGGCATTCAGGGAGCAGAGAGGAACATGATTTAGAGCTTGAAGAGAATTAAGAGATTATCTATCCTAGTCCCTTCAGACTAATTTCTAATATAAAAGGGGAAGATTCCAAGAGAATTGGGAGATAGTTTAGTGCAGGATAGTAAAAAGAAAGTTTAATTTCAGTGAGGAGAGATCTTTTTCCTTATTCTATATTTGAATAATTATAAAAAGGAAAATCTTAATCCCTCTTTGTCTCAGTTTCCTTGCCTGTAATTGGCATAATGATAATCTTTTTTTATTAAAGGTTTTATTTTTTCAAAACATATGCATGGACAATTTTTCAACATTAGTCCTTGCAAAACCTTGTATTCCAATTTTCCCTTCCTTCCCCCACGTCTTCCCCTAGATGGCAAGTAGTCCAATATATGTTAAACAAGGTAGAAATATATGTTAAATCCAATATATGCATACATTATTGTGCTACACAAGAAAAATCAAATCAAACCAGTAAAAAAAATTAAAGTGGCATGAAGAAAAGGCATAAATAAAGTTTACAACTATAGAGAGGCTGTTTGTTCTTAAAGATAAGAATACATTAGACTATTAAAAAACGTTAGTCCCCTCTTTCTTACTCCATGATGGAAATTTCTGTCTAGATAAGACACTGGTATAAAAAACTCAATACATCCAAAATTAAACCATTTCTCTCCCCTTCAAACATTAGATCCTTCAGATATCCTTATAATTCTAAAGTCCTGCTAAGGACTAGTCTTTGAAAATGTCAGTTATTCTTAATTACTCCTTATTCCTTACAATCCACATTCAACTACTTAACAAATCTTGTTGATTCTCTTAACACTTGTCTCTCATTTGTGCTTCTCTTTTTTTTTTATTCCCACCTGCAAAGCCATTATTATGTACTTTTTCGTTATATCTTATTCAAATCTAGACTCCTACCCTCCTATCTTTTTTCCCTCTGATGAATTCTAGGATGCCACAAAATTAATACACTTAATATACTTTTTGATAATGTAATTCCTTTACCAGAAACTATTGCTTACTGCTGCAATATATGAATCTAAATCTGGTATCTATAGTGTGCTTTAAAGTTTGCAAAACACTTTACATATGTTATCTCATTTGATTCTTGCAACTCTGGGAAGTAGGTATTACTATCACACCAATTTTAAAATGAGGAAACTGAGGCAGATAATGGTTAAGTGCCTGCCCAGGATCATATAGTAAAAGCCATAGTAAAAGCCTGACTTCAGGTCTGTCTTAACTGTGCCAACAAAATATTCAAGGTAACAAATAATCTGATCCCAATCTACTTATGTGGTTATATTGCTAATAATCAAAGGAGTATTATCAATATAGTTTAACTACATTTTAGCAAAGTACTTAACAAAGTCTCGCATGATATCCTTGGGATATCATGAATAAATTTTAAATGAATGATGTGGATGTGCTGAATCTCCAGTGCAAAGGAGAACAATTCTCTTTTTTATTTCAGATCTCCTGTCTTCTGTTTTGAGGGGAGAGGAAGAGCTAAGATGGATATTTTCACATCTGTTTCTACATTTTCTATCTTAGTGAACTCTTGTGGATTATCATCCAAATCTCATTTATTCCTTAGCTTCCTACTACCTGATTCTCCATTCCCATCCCTCTCAATAGTCCGCCACTCATATTTCACCCTAACTCCATCCAACCCTTCCATTGTACCTTCTGGAATTCCTATTCCATAGGCAACAATTTCTCTTTGTTGTAAAACTTTTCTCTCCACTCTTTCCGTTCGCTAGCTCTTATTGAAACCTGGCTTCTTCCTGATTACACAGCATCTTTGACCATCCTTCCCAATATTGTCCGTACCTTCAATCACTCTTCTATGCTCACTGGTTGTAGCGATGAATTTTGAATACTCTTTGGTCCCCTTTTCCACTTCTGATTTTTTCATTTCTCTCCTCTCTTTTTTCATGGTTCAGACTATTCACATATATCACTTAATAAAAATTCCAGTAACTTTTCTATAGACCACAGCTTATTCCCCATCCTTTCTCAATGGCTTTGATATCTGGCATACAGTTTTCTCTCCTCCCTAACCTCTGATCTCATATTAGGGGACTTAATATATATATATATATATATATATATATATATATATATATATATATATATATATATATATGTATGTTCTGCTTCAAATACCTCAAATAATCTGTGCTTCAACCTACTCACATCTCATGAGCTACCATTCCTTTACACCATATCAGTAACACTCAAAAATGGCTATACCTTTGATCTTTACATTACCAACAAATGTATAACATCCATGTTCAAGAATTCTGAAATCTCCTTATCTGATCATAATCATAAATTTCACCTTTCTCTTTCACCTCCCTTCTTTTTATATGATATGACCTTTAACTTCTTTACCTTATAATGCTCCCCCAGACTATCTTCCCTGTACTAGCATTCTCTTCTCCTTATCTTGTCTCCTCAGTGAATCAATTCAACTCTACACTATCCCCCATCTTTTAAAAATGTGTTTTTTTCAATTATATGTAAAAAAATTAATATTCTTTAAACATTTTTTGAGTTCCAAATATTCTTCTTCCTTCTTTTTCTTCCCCTTTAATAAGGCAAGCAATTTGATCTAGGTCATACATGTAGAATCATGCAAAACATATTTCCATATTAGTCATGCTATATTAGAAAACAAACTCCTCCCCCAAGATAAAGACTGTTTAAAATACATTAATTTATTGATATTGCTAGAGAGCTTGTGTAGTAGCATGTATTTGTCTCTCTTAGTTTTTTTCTTTAAAAAAAACTGCATTTATTTAAAACTTAAATACAAAATAGAAAAAAAAAACTATCATGTGAAGAGAACATAAGATTCAAAATAGGAAACAATCTATTTCCAATTTAAGAAAGCATATAGAATAAATATTATTCATTGTATTCATAACTCTCTCTTTTCTTTGCTTTCCTGTAGATTTTCTTTTTGTTTTATTCTTTTTTAAAATATATATATATGCATATATATGTTTATACATATATATGCATACTCAAACACACATATATACATATACATAGATATCTATAATCATATACATATATATGTATATATATATACACACACACACACACACACACATACATTCATTTAAAATTTTGTGGCAATTTTCTTTAATTCCCTTAGTTTCTAATGTCTAGATGAAGTCTACACCTGTGCTGATACCTGTGCTGATAAATGAAATCTCACAAATCCCTCAGTGTTTATTTGGTCACTTTGTTAAACAAGTTTTTTTTTAATGGATTCAATTATTCAAAATAAACTTTCTCAAAGAGATTATTTTAATTTAGCTAAAATACAAGGACATCTTAAAGAATAACTTCAAAGTTACTAAGAAAAAAATTTGACCAACAATAAAAACAAAAATCTTTTTTATTTGTATTCAATTATTTTCATCATGAGGAATTCTGAGTTTTTCTAAAACTGCAGCTTTGTAATTCATTCATATGCTCTCATAATGTTCCAAAAATCTTAAAATTTTCTGAAGGTTTCTTTTACTATCCCAGATAGCTTGGGAATGGATTGATGTTGGTTATTTGTCAACTAGAGAAGGTACTTCATCATAACTAATGTTTACAGACACTGCACACACGGATTTGTATCATATCTTTTGAGCTTCATGCAATCAAATGGTGACATTATAACCTGTCATAATGACTCATATTTCTAAATCCAGGGGAATCACAATGAATGGTATCCACCATAGTGGTCACATTCAACCATGGTAAAGTAAAAAGAAAAAAAAAGCACATTACTGTTTTTAAGAGGAATTAGAAATTAAATTTGTTGAAGAAAACCCATTCTGTGCAAGAAGTATTATCTTATAAAGGACACAAGCAGACTGCTTTGATTAAAGCATGCATCAAACTAATTACTTCCTCTCAAAGGCACATTCAAATCTTATCAAAGTCCTTGTTTAATACTTTCTATCTTCTTCAGTGAACCAAACAGATTGAGTGGATTCATTGTTCAAAATAATTAACTATCATTGTTACAAATCAAATTTATGCAGTTTGCAAATGAATTAGGCATGACCTGCTTACATTCTGTGTTAGTCTCCTATCATGGCTTGTAGTTCTATATTTTGTTTATTGACCTTGCTGATCATTTTATACCTAGAAACCAGGCTAAGATTTTTAAGATATTTTTCCAAAGGGAAAAAAAATATTTCATTTGAAACTACATTTTTGAATAACATTAGGGCACAGATAATATAACATGATAGCATCTGGATAAAGAGCTCTAGAATGGTGATGAAATAAGGGCACATTCAATAGTGACATGCAATCAAAGACTATGTATTTAATTGCCATCAAATTAAAATCATGACCAACAATATGGTTTCAAAACAAGGAAATTAGTAAGTTATACTTTGTAATTGACAGATGCTTAGAAAATAAAACTATTTGTATTGCCCATGATACCACTGATATTATGAAAAAAAGCTTTGAAAAGTTTCACTAA
The DNA here is from genome assembly GCF_048593235.1 of Sminthopsis crassicaudata. Classification (NCBI taxonomy): domain Eukaryota; kingdom Metazoa; phylum Chordata; class Mammalia; order Dasyuromorphia; family Dasyuridae; genus Sminthopsis; species Sminthopsis crassicaudata. The sequence continues at coordinate 297,725,078 of NC_133617.1, read as the reverse complement.
GAGTATTAAGCAAGATTATTAATGACATATTTTATGGATTATGGATTTGATGGTAATCCTTTGAACTTCTAAGACTGACTTTCATGAAACTGAGACAATGCTGGGTTTTTGTGCCAAACTATGATACTTCTTTCCCTTTTTGGTCTCTGTAGCATCGATCCACACTGAATAATTCCATTTATATGAACTTAAGAATAAGAGACATAGATGAAAGATATACAAAATTTGTAAGATACTGATTATGAAGAAAAAATAGAATTAAACCAAATGGGACATGTTCAATTTGTTTATAAGAAAAAAAAGTGCTTTGAAATCTTCACATATGGAAAAATTAAATTATGGAATTTGCATAGTTCACTGCCTCAAACACACAAAATCTTGAAACAACAATCAGCTAACCAAATCCCTTCTCCCTCCTCCCTCCAAAAACATTCCAAACAAAATTTCCAATTCTTCGGTTTGACTCCTGGACTTGCTTCATACTGACTCTGTGTTTTTTAGAAAGTTATGCTTTGAATCTTTATTCTTTTAACTATAAGACATATAGGGTCACCAGACAAATGCTTTATAGACTGTAAAATGTTTTATAAATATGAATGATAATCTATTACATAAATGTTAAAATATGTAAAATGTTAGATAAATATGAATGATAGTCTATTAAATAATTTTTGTGATAAAAAACATTAAATAAATGTAAAAACTATAACTAGCAATTCAGTTTGAGAGAAACTTAGTTATCTATAAAATTAATTTTTCCCTTCTACATCTACTCTACTCAAATTTACTATATATTTCTGTGATACATAATAACCTGAATCCAATGCCTATATCTTTATCATACTTCCTTCACAACAGTTCTGTCATCCAATCATTTTCAAAGTAATATCTGTTGTTTGTCCTTCATTCTCAAAGAGAACTGAGACATCAGGAGGTAATGCCATGACATGCAAGTAAATAGGATTTAAGTGAGGGAGAACTGTTCAAGGTCACCTGTCTCGCTTTCTCCTCCAGAGCCATCTTGGTCCAGGGGAAACGTATTGATCAAAATGACAAAGTCTCTTATATTCTCCTATTTTCCTTATGGGTGCTACACTAGAAAAGGCCCTCATTATCAGTCATCTGAATTAATGCAATAGCCTCTTAATAGCTCTTCCAGCCCTTTTCCCCTCTTCCCCAATCTACCTTCCAAAAGCTGCCGAATTAATCTTTTTTTCCCCCATAAAACTGGTTATGCTATTCTTCTTCTCTAAAATATTTAGTCACTCCCTATGTATTCAGTGGTTTATTAAATAAATATAAAATTGTTTCACTGACCTCCATGACCCTACACATTCAATCATCAATCTTCTTTTCTAAGTTTAACCAGTATTTTTCCCTTTATTCCTTTTTTTGATAAAGTGGCCAATTCCTGGCTCCCCAAACATACCTAGTGTATTCTAACTTTTGTATCTTTCATCACACTATTTGATATGCTTGCACAATATTCTATTTTTTTTCACTATTTCTTTATTGTTTTTTGTCATTGTTGAGTGATATCCAACTCTTTATGACCCCATGGACCATATTGTCCATGGAGTTTTCTTGAAAAGTATGCTGAAATGATTTTCCATTTACTTTTCTAGTGAATTAAGGCAAACAGAAGTAAAATGACTTATTTGGGGTCATACATCTAGTAAATATCTGAAGTCAGATTTTATTCAGATCTTCCTGACTTAAGGCCCAGCATTCTCTTCAATGAGCCACAAATTTGTCTGTAAAATTCTATGAAGAAATATAATAGTCGATTATGAACTGTATAATTTCTTAAAATGGAGAGAGGCAGTGGAAGGTGAATCTGGTTTAAAGAAAGCATGACATTCAACTAAGTTATCCAACTAATCAATTATTCCAAGGAAATTCAAGAATTTAAGTGGAAAAAAGAATTAGATGACAAATTTTACATGAGTTGTAAAAGGCTTTTAAACAAACTATTCTCTTCACTGATAGTAGTAAAACCATAACACTTTAACTCTGGTGTCACAGTCTGTTTATTGAAGAGGTTGAAATGGTAGTAAAGAGAATAATGTTAGAAAATACATCTATATTATATGGAAGATAACTATAGCAGGGTAATACAAATATGAGTATTTTCAGGGACAGATATAAAATTATTTGAAGGATAAAAGGATACCAAATGTGTGAAAAAATAATTTCAGACCTTGTTAAACGCCCCAACACACACAATGTGACAATATGATTGGTTCACTGGTTTTTCATATAACTTTAATTTGTTGTATTTACTCATAACATTTAGGACAGTATCAGTTTATTTGAAGTCTTTGAAAGTACTGTTATGACAATGAATTAATCTACACAGAAAAATCTTAAGTACTATGGAAAAAAGATAACTCAGGAGAAATTCTAAGAAGTTTTATAATCTATAGAATCTTAAAAAAAATATAGATCAGGAATTAAGGAAATAAATGTTGGGATTCTTTTCACTAGAATGTGAGCTCCTTGAGTTCATGGACTATAGATATAGATAGGTTTACTTTGTACCCTCAGTTCTTAACATAGTTAATGCTCATAGAAAGTGCTTAAAAATGCTAACTGACAGGACAACTTCCGTTATTCTACATTCCTTAGATGGATATAAGCATACTCACTACTGATAAACATTTATACTGTATAGTATGAATTCTATATTTCATAATCATAGCATATCATATTCTAGACTTGATTCGTTATTCATACCAGTTCAGGATATCATGGCATTGCTCTTGCAAAACTTAATAAAGGAGCTGAGACTGGCCCAAATCTCAGGAGAAGCAAAAAACTTGAGGCTTCCACTAAAGACAATAATGGTATCAAACATAATGAAGTCTATTTGGAGGAAACTACTTAGGTCAGAGGAGAAAGCAGTATTTTCTTTTTTAACTTATTATACCTTTTTATATACAAAACATATAATTTTTCAACATTGACCCTTGCAAAAACTTCTTTTTCAACTATTCCCCTCCTTCCCTCTACTACCTCCCCTAGATGGCAGGTAGTCCCATACATGTTAAATATGTTAAAGTTTATGTTAAATACTATACACACATATACATATACATATACATATGTATATAGTTATCTTGTTGCACAAGAAAGATTGGATTTAGAGAGAAGCTAAAAATAACATGAGAAGAAAAAAAAATGCAAGCAAACAATAACAGAAAGAGTGGAAATGTTATGTTGTAGTCCATATCATTTCCCAGTGTTCTTTCTGTGGGTGTAGTTAGTTTTGTCCATTACATATCAATTGGAACTGATTTGGATCCTCTCATTATTTGAAGAGAGCCACATCCATCAGAATTGGTCCTCATACAGTATTGTTTTTGAAGTGTACAATGATGTCCTGGTTTTGCTCATATTCATGTAAATCTCTCCAAGCCTCTCTACATTCATCCTGTTGGTGATTTCTTACAGAACAATAATATTCCATAACATTCATATACCATAATTTACCCAACCATTCTCCAGTGGATGAACATCCATTCATTTTCCAGTTTCTAGCCACTACAAAAAGGGCTGCCACAAACATTCTTTCACATGCAGCTCACTTTCCCTTCTTTAGTATTTCCTTGGGATATAAGCCCAGTAGTAACTGCTGGATCAAAGGGTATGTACAGTTTGACAACTTTTTGGGCATAGTTCCAAATTGCTCTCCAGAATGGTTGGATTCTTTCACAACTCCACCAACAATGCATCAGTGTCCCAGTTTTCCCACATCCCCTCCAACATTCATCATTATTTGTTCCTGTCATCTTAGCCAATCTGACAGGTGTGTAGTGGTATCTCAGAATTGTCTTAATTTGCATTTCTCTGATCAATTGTGATTTGGAACACCTTTTCATATGAGTAGAAATAGTTTCAATTTCTTCATCCAAAAATTGTCTGTTCATATCCTTTAACATTTATCAATTGGAGAATGGCTTGATTTCTTATAAATTAGAGTCAATTCTGTACATATTTTGGAGATGAGGCTTTTATCAGAACCTTTAGCTGTAAAAATTTTTCCCAGTTTATTGCCTCTCTTCTAATCCTGTCTGCATTAATTTTATTTGTACAAAATCTTTTTAACTTAATATAATTGAAGTTTTCTATTTTGTGATCAATAATGACCTCTAGTTCTCCTTTGGTCACAAATTCCTTCCTCCTCCACATATCTGAGAGGTAAACTATTTTATGTTTTTCTCATTTATATATAATCTCATTCTTTATGCCTAAATCATGAACCCATTTTGATCTTAACTTGGTGTACCTTGTTAAGTATGGGTACATGAAAGCAGTATTTTCAAGAGAGGAAGATTATTTTCATATCTGTTGAAATAACAGTGATCTATTCATCTTTGGGTAGTATATGAATATAATGTTGGGCCTAGAGTCCAGCCTCAGACTTTTATCAGCAGTGACTACACAGTCATTTAACTTTATTTGTCTCCATTTCCTCCTCTGTAAAATGAGCAGGGGAAGGAAATGGCAAACTACTCTAGTATCTTTTCCAAGAAAACTCCAAAACAGGATCACAAAGAGTTGTGCGTGACAGAAATGACTAAACATCCATCTTTAGTTCTTGAAATACTTTAAGAGTAATGAGATGAACATTGGCTTTGGAGTTAGAAGTTCTGGTTTCTATTATTGAGTTTGTTACTTGCTCTTGGTATGATATTAGACTAAGTCATTTATTCTTCATGGACCTCATTTTCTCCCTCTATAAACTGAATGGGTTTGGTTAGATGATTTCAATCTCTCAGATCTCTCTAGTTTTAAATTTTATCATCTTATTATTTTTACTTCCCATGATTTCTCAATTTTGAAACTTTTTTTTAATTTTCAAGTCCCTTTATTGAAGCTAATAATTTAGAGTATTTTTAGGAAAACTCATCCCTTCATTGTTTTCCACTGAAAAAGAAACATTGCTTACATAGGACACATACAGCAGATTGCTTAATTTGAAACAAACACCATATGTCAGGTAAGTTCCAAGAACTTGATTAAACATTTTACTTAGAAAGCCTGCTATCCACTTAGTAGTAGTAATGATTTCTTCTACACACATATCTTTCTAAGGACATAATATAGGCAGAGTAGTTTGCTAGGCACTGGAGGAAATTTACTGCAATCACAGAGGAAGAGATAAGACACAATTTCTGTCCTTAGAAAACTTACATTTCTGGACAAGGAAATGAAAAATATAGTCATACTTATAAACTAGGTGGGGAAGTTAGAGCACTTATCCTAGAGTAAGAAAGACCTGAATTCAAATATGTCTTCAGATATTTACTAGCTTTGTGAACTTGAACAAATTATTTAACTCTTGTTTGCCTCAGTTTCCTCATCTGTAAAACGAGATGGAGAAGAAAATGACAAGCCTCTCCTGTATTTTTACCAAGAAAACCCCAAATTGGGTAATAAATTGTCAGAAATGACTGAAACAAGTGAATAACAAAATAAACTAGATAATGGGATTGAGACATGAACTGCAAAAAGGTTAGCAGGTGAGATCCAGGAAGGGAAAGTTCACACAGTTAAAATAACTGTCTCTCAAATATAGCAGGGGGAAATAAAACATTTCATGTACAGCTAGGTCCAAAATCTCAGATAACATTTTTATTTTTCTTTACTAAGGCAGAAAAATCAAATGAACCAAATGCAAACTATTTTTATTCCTTATGAATGAAGGCTTCTCATTTTTTCTTTATGATTTCGTCTGAGGCTATAACATCCTCTCGTCAGTCACAACTACTAAAAATTAAAGGAAATCATTGCTTTGCATGGTCTCTGGATTCTTCAGCAGGTGTCCTAATAGGTTGCGTTTAGTAAAACAAGCTAACTAAAATATGTCCATTTACAAGTTCAACTAAAATGAGAATCAAGCTGGGGCAAAATAATGTACAAGCCAGGTAAAATAGAACAAAAATAGCCAGACCTATCTTCATGAAAACAGGTGATTACAAAGTTAGGGTTGTCCCTGCTTGTGAAGCCTATTAAGAAGATAGATACCAGCAATTTGAAGAACAATGCATGTTTATTTTAAAAATTACATCTGGCTGTGACTCCAAGGCAGTTTCCAACTCACCAGGGGTCATAAGAATCATATAATATGAAATGCATTTATAGAGTTTTTTCCATGATTAGCAGCCTAAGGCACTCTATAAAATACAGTGTGCAGAGCTCAGTAAAAGAGCTGAACAAAAGGAGATTCAGTTTTGCTTTAATATACAAATAAAGATATAGAACCAAAATATTGTCATTTGTAGAGTAATATTAGAATTTTCAATCAATGAAATACTTAATACATCCATAAGTAAAAATATTAATAAATAAATGACAAGAATTCTAAGCAGAGAATATTTTTCTATAAATAAAATTAATGAAATCAATAATTGTAACAAATAAATCCAAAACTTTATGATGACAACTTTGCTTCCCAAGATCAAGTGATATTTCTGTAACTCATAATCATTATAATAGAGGACATAAATCTTCTAAAAAAAACTGTTGTATTGTTGTTGTGATGGTTTTTTGTTGTTGTTGTTCAGTTCTTTTTAGTCGTGTTCAACTTTTTTGCGATTCCATTTGTGGTTTTCTTGGCAAAAACAGTGGCATGGATTACATTTTCTTCTACACCTCATTTTTACTGAGCCAAACAGGTTAAATAACAGGTCGGGGCACAAGTAATAAATTTCTGAGGCTAGAACTGAATTCAGAAAGATGAGTATGTCATTTTATTCCCTATGCCATCTAACTGCCCCTAATTTCTGACAAATATTAATTAAAAAAACTTAACTAATATAATTGTACTATTGAAGATCCTTTCTTAACATCCACAAGCCCCTAAAATAGTTTAATCATAAATCAAAGGGGTCAGAGTAGATACAGTGACTACAGTCTCTTCTGGGTTTAAGCCTGTGATCTATAAACTTATTATTTAGGGGAAAATAGATGCTAAAAGTCCCTTTTAAAAGTTTCTACCATTGATTAATTTGTCTATTTCTTAATATTTATAGTTAGTCATCATGTGACAATTTCTGAACCATATGGTAGCTAGAAATATACTCCTGTACTGGAGAAAAACCCAAATGAAGTTACTTAGGCGAAATTGTTTTGAATTTTCAGTTCTTTGCCACCACAAAGAGAGCTGATAGAAATATTTTAGAAAATAGAGATACTTTTTCTTTTTCCCTAATTAAATTTGGAAATAGACTTAGAAGGAGAAAATATCTAGAAAATATTGCTAGATCAGAGGGTATAGGCAGCTTAACAACTTTAGGCATAATTTCAGATTGCTCCACATTATTTAGATCAGTTCGCAATTCCACCAACAATGAATGTATCCCATTTTTTCTGTATCTCCTCCAACATTTGTTGCTTCCCCCTTCACTTGTTTTAGACAATCTGATGTATAAAAATTATATTTCCAGGTTGTTTTAATTTGCAATTTTCTAATCAGTAATGATTTAGAGCATTTTTCATATGAATATAAATTACTTTAATGTTTTTATTTAAAATCATATCCTTTGATCATTTATCAGTTGGGGAAAATGAGATGTCTGTCAATTGTTGAATGACTGAACCAGCAGTGGTATATAATTGTAATGGAATACTATCATGCGATGAGAAATGAAAAACTCAATATGAGAAAAACATGAACAGACTTGAAAGAAATAATGAAAAGTTAAATAAATGGAACCAAGAAAACATTGTATACAGTGACAATGAATATTGTTATAAAAACAAGTGAATAACTGAATGAATAAGTCATTTGGACTATAATAAATACCCAAATTAACCATGAAGAAGATATGAAAGAACATACTATCTGCATCCAGAGAAAGAACTGACAAAAAGAAGTATGTATAGAATGATTTTACGTATATTCACTTATTCCTGTCTAATAGGAGCAATCTGGAAAATAAAGAGAAAAAAAAAAGAAATGTACATGATAACAATTACATATTTAAAAGGAAATGCAAATTGTACCTAATAGATTTTCAGTTTCATGTGCAAGCAACTTTTTATTTTACTATTTTATGGGAATGCTTGCTTTATTTCATAAATTAAAAACAAAAGCAATTAACTAAAAAAGAAGAAATTTGTTGTGAATTTCTTATTTTTCATTTGCAAACTCCATAGCACTGGGCAAAACTTACTACACCTCTATGATCTCTATTTATTTAACTGAAAAATAAAATGAATGTATGATATGTTCTTTGGGGTCCTTTTCAGATGTAAATTCTCGAACTTCAAGGATTGAGACAAGATAGAAAAATGTTTTCAGATCCATTTTTCACCAGTATCTTATAATCAAGGAGATTGTAATTTGGGAATCATCATCAATGCATTAGACTAAATGTTTAAACACTTTGTAAATTCTTGTTTAAAGATGTGGGTAATATTTTTTAATGTGAATGTAAAAAGTTATCCTAACTTCCATACTGACTCATTTTTCTGATGAAAAGCCTTGCTTCCCTCATGAACATTCCATTTTTTTTTTGTTAATTGAAGAATCTGAGTCTTACAAGCTCTTAATACTTCCAACAGGAATGTCATGCTTAGAATGACTTAAAACTTTTGAAGACAAGATACTTAGCATCTGACCCTAATTGAAACTCCCTTTGTAATTTTTCTAACATCCAGTTCAGAGAATAAATTCTTTAATATTTTATTGGCATTTCTTTATGATTCAGAGCTTTGAGAGAAATCATTACAATTTAATATTCAGAACTGTCATTTAGAGTAGTCTGTTTCTCCCTATCAGTAAGTTAACAAAGTCTTAATTTAATTAGAATTTTAAATCTATTTCATGGGGAAATAATACATTTTTAGTGTCCCACCTCTCTAGAGGTTTGAAAAGAATATATTTATAACATAAGAAAAAATTTAAATATTCTTAGATTACTAGGACTTTTAATATTTTAAATATAATTTTGGCAGTTGAAATTTATACATTTTATTTTTTTTAGAAATATATATTTATCTAAATTGCCTAATTTTATCCTCATAACAGTTTCATGACATAGTAGCTACCATTAGTAGCAGTACAGACCTGGGATTACATTTTTTATAGAGAACACCCATTAAAGCAACTACCTCTACAAATTAAAACAGCAAATACTCTGAAATTTATAGACATGGGGATTGGCCTGGGAGTACAGACCAGTTTCTTATAACCAGTATTGTTAGATGTGGGACTTTAACAAAGGTTTTCATGAGTAAGATTACCTTAGTATTATGGTCTTCAAGGACAAACACACATATACTTCAGCATAATAAGTGTTGAGAAAAAAGTAACTTGATAAAGGTTTTATAGTTGGTAAACAGCTACTTTCTCTTCAAGCCTTGTTATATTAAACTATGATACCATATACTATATGTTTACAGTGCTTTATATGAATTATATTTTATTTTATGAGTTTTAATATATATTACATATATTAAATTCTAAAATTTCTATGAGTTTTTACATGTTTATACACACACACATACACATGCACACACAAAACACCTCTACTTTTAATAAGAATACACTGGAATTTAGTTTTCATGACTTGTCCAAGATCACAAAGCTAAAATATAATGTAATCAAGACTCATTCTGATTCCAAGTTTAGTGCCTTCAGTACTTTCCCAATTATAGTGCTTTCCAGGATGATATAAATATTACTTGAGGGTCTTAATTATTTGAACATCTAAAATTGGAACTCTCTTTGCAATGCTAATGTAATAAACATATTATTATGTTGAATGGGCTTAAAATCAATATGGAAAATATAAAATTAATTTTTGTAATTTGTGACCTTTTGATATTTTCTATGCCAGATTTGCAATTTATTTTAGCATGTTTTTATAGAAGCCACCAAATTCTGAACTGGAGAAGGGTTAGGAGAAAGAGCAGGGAACTCCAAACTTCTAAAAGGCCCAAAATGAAAATTCATTTCATTAGCAATTATGATGTTTTTTTGCAAATGTGATTGATTTCTACGATCATCCTCTAGTAGATACTTCTGGCTCAGAAGGTACTGGAAATTGTTATTTTTCTTCTTTTTTTACAATACTATGTGTAAATATGATGGCAGCCATACTTTTATGATTAGTAAGACCTATCTAAATTATCAGCTAGTAAGTTCAGGTATTTATATGACACACCTTCTAGAAAGATGCATCTCAACAACTACAAAGAGGAGTTAAATCTAATAAAAAAGGGCAAATAGGATATCTTGCTAGAAAACACACTTCCTGATAGACATGTCAAATCAAGCATGAATATGATCAGCTTTTTGAATGATCACAGGGAAATATATTTCTTCATTAGAGTCTTAAAATGACATTGATTTATACCTGCCCATGAATTTTCACATTTTGTTAAGTGTCTAGTTAACTCATACAGGTCACCAGTTCTTCATAAATTCTGAAACATATATATATATATATTTTTTCCACAAGTATTTAACTCTATGGCACCATGGAAAGAGAGAAATGTCACTGCACATTGAATAAGCAATATGACATCAAGAGCAGAGTGAAATGTCAGGATTTTGATACTTGTCTTGCCAAAAATGCTATCTAGAGTCAGAGAAGAGGATAACCAAATGAGCAGATGAATGCTGATAGCCAAACTATTTCTGCAAATAGCAAAGTCAAGCAAGAGCTTAACAGTGTTTTCCTCTAGAGAAATGACCTTTGACTATGTGGAGCATAGCTAAATACAAGAACACACAGGGCAGATCATCTGTCTTATGGCATATAGAGAAGTAAATTATCCCTACAGGAGGAATCAGTCACAGTCTAGAGCCTGCAAATGCCTGTGATTAAGGTATAAGCCAAACCAACGTGTATTTCCATTTAAGGTCAATCTGTATCAGGGGTGTTATCAGTCAGCATTTGGACTTCATGGCTCTGAAACTGACATCTGAGTATCCTCCAAGCATGCTCAATCAGATTAGCCTGATTCCTTCAATGCAGATGTGATTCCACAAAAAAAATTTAGTAAGATAAAGCTTCTTAGTCATACCAGTAAGAGGATACCTACTAGTATCTTAGAGCAGACAGCAAAAACTTTTGAGTTCTGAAATCTTGCCTTAGCTATTAACAAAGACTGATCCTCCAAAAGCTCAAATAGATCTCAATAAAATGATAAGCAACTTCTAGTTTGAATAAATTCTATGCTTGTGGAAGCTTTAATCTATTTGGTAGCATACATTTAAAATATTTTAAATCTTAATTATATTTGATATACAACTTGTATTATTTGTAGTGCAGTTCAAAATTTCAAGTTAAAACTCATTTAGGATTTTATATCTAATAAATTTTAACAAATGAGTTGTTAATCTGCAAAAAATTGATAATGGCAATGAATGTTATTAGGATTTTACCCTTTTAAAATGTCATTTTTTACCAAGTTTATCATTGTACTTCAGTCCTTTTAAGTCCCAAAAGCTGATGCTATACAAGAAAGCCATTTTATTCCAGTAATTATAGTGATACAAAACCATTATAAAAGCAAGTTGACCCCTAAAACAATTAGATGGAAAGAGGACTTACTACATCCTCTTTTCTCCCTTGATTATACTTTGAGAAACTCCAAAGCTATTCAGTAATACCTGAATTCCTTATAATCAGTGCTAAGATCTTAAAGGTAAAAGACAGATGGTCCAATATATCCAAAACAAATAAGATAATTAAGTGAAATCCGATCAGAAAATATCCATACTTCAAAAGAATACCTAACTTATCTCAGAATTTTTAAATAGAAGACATACACAGCATAGTTCATTTGCATTCAGCTACTGGATAATCTGAACATAATATATAATCAATTTGATTAGCTTTCAATTTTTCTACATTTAAGATAGGTTTTTATTAGGGTATTGCACAAACTAATTGAAAATTTGGATTTTTTCTCATAAGCCAAAAAAGTAGATATTATCATGAATTGACAATTAGAAATATAAATATAGGCCTATAAAAGCATACTTTTAGTTATTTTTAAAAACATAAGTGTTAAAATGAAATGCTATGTTATTTTCACTATATTTTCATATAATATAGGAAGAAAGAAGAAGAGCCTTCAAAATATATATTTGTTAACAGTAGCATTCTATCATGTATACTCTATACAATTATACAATAATTGGCTTCTAAAAATACATTCAAAATATTTCCCTCTTTGAAAAGACTTCAAAAAAAAGGACATTCAATTATTGCAGTAACAGTAAGTTAAAATTATGGGTATACCTCATCTTATGTGCTAGATGAGTTTATAAAATGTTAAATGCAAATTTAATTTTAAAAAAATTTGTTTTGAGTACCCAAGAAAAATACTTGCTTTTTTTTAAAAGATATCTTAAGTGATTTTGTAAACTGCTCTTGATGAAACAAAATTATACCTAACATATTTTGTGTGGCTATATTTCCAATAAGTATTTCCAATAAGGCTATATTCCAATAAGACATTCAAATGAATGTCTAGGTAAAGCAATGTTCTACGGTCTGTGAGATATATAAAATATAGACCATCAGCCCTGTCTTCATAGAGCTTCCAGTCTAAGAGGAGGAAAAGGTATGTTCAAAATTTATTCTAATAAGGGCCGATTTTTATCTAGACTTTTAAAGCTTATGATATACTTTATTCACAAAAACATTATGAGGTAGGTTATACTTCAGAAAGATTAAAAAAAACTAACCATGGTGGTAGAGCTAAAATTTGGACCCAATCTATGTGGTTTCAAGTTCATTATTTTTTCAGTAGAACATCAATATGATGACTATGGTAATTCACAATATGAAAATGTAGCAAGAAGTGCAAAGTATTATCTTAGTTCAGGGAATGACAAAATACTGGTATATTGGATTTTCTTAAGGTGATACCCACTTTTACTTTGACAGTAACTAAAAAGACATAAAGCATGAACTGTCTTATGAGAATTTTAAATCAACAAATTCTGTACCCACACAATGTCATGGTCAAATATCTCCTGAAATTTAGATACCTTAAAGAATTTATCCATGGTGATATTTGCTATTTAAGAAATGAATCAACCACAAAACCAAAGGGATATTTTCTATAGAAATAGCTCTACCTAAACCAAGAGAAAAGATGATATTCCTTTGTAAGAACTAACAAATACTCAACTCAGAGGTAAAGGTTAAATTACAGAATTACATTTGCAATGAAAAAGGTTTATTCCACATACAATATTCCTTACAAACTTATTGCTACCAATATAAGCAAATTTTCTATATTTCTAATGTTTTTCATAATAAAGTGTGTTTTTCTTCAAAATTTTTAACTAAAGATTATGTTGAGATTTTAATGAGTGAGAAAATTAGAAAACAAATTTATGCTTGGCTTCATTTTTAATAGAAAAAAAATCTGAATAACATTCCTTCCATTCCTACAATGAGAACAGTTAAGTATGCAATTATGGTCTTAACTACTACAAAGATTGCTTGAAGGTAAGTATGTGCTTTCTACTTGCTCCAAAATATGTACTAAGAAGATCTGATTGAGAATAACATTACATTTGATTTTTCTCCCTGGTTAATTGGGATATTCTTCATATACCTGTTGGATAGCAATCATTAAAATTCAGAACACCTTGGCAAAAATATTTTCAGCATAAAGTGAGAAAACAAATTAGAAATGCCTTCCTTGCTAAGCTTTCCAACACATTAATTTGATTTTATGCTTGCTAACCAGTAACAAGGTTTTTGGTGATATATTTAGGGTATGGAAATAGGAAACTCCACAGAATGTCACTCACTGATACAATTAAACACAAACAATACGTTAGCTTTCTTACCAAACTCTTTCAATATATTCTCCCGTGTTTATGCCTTTATAATTATACACCTTCTGATTTCTCTCAAGCAATTCACAATTTTCTCCTGCTGTTTAATCACAGACTTCACCAAGCAAGGAAGCCCATTTCAGGGGAAAAAAATTATCTGGATGTAGTGCAATTTTTCTCTGAATACTGTATTTGATTTGCACTTTAAGGCAATGAGTACCCAGATTTTTTTTTGGTGGGGAGGATCCATGGCTGTATAAAGAGAAATGAGTAGGGTGTACATTGGAGTGAAATTATGTGCATTAATCAAATGCATTCATGGGAGAAAGAGTCACAGGAAAATTCATCACCATTTACTTTTAGACTTTGCACCAATATTTTCAAAAGAAAAGGTTAGTAACATTGTATGTTTCCAGATCACAAAAATGAAATAGACAACGAAGGTATTTCAATCTTTTAGGAACATGTTGCCTGACCTAGGCTCATAAGCTTTCTGCAGTGCATAAAACTTCTTTGACAAGGGAGATGTTTAGATCTTATCTTAAAATGAGACACAGAACAATTGCATTAAAATAAATCATTGCCATAGTTTGAGATTTAATAACATTATATATATATATATATATTATTTTGTAAAGGTATTCTTACTATGTGATAATGACAATTTTTTTAAATCAAAAATATTTCTGAGAAATAATGAAAACTGCAGGCTCTGGCAAAGAGCAAGCTAGAGTTGCCACAAACCTGTCTTCAATTATATGCAGTCTAATATTTGTCCACTCTGGGTTATAGGACTATGGCATTTTTCCTACCATGAGACTATGAAGAAGATAAGATATTAGAATATAACTACCTATACATATATAAGTATGAGATTGAAACTTTTCATGTGTGCATATTGGCTCCTGACATAGGTCATATTGATCTTTGTCTCCATAAAAACTCAATAATTTCAATATCTCTCAATAATTTCAATATAATGTTTCTTATTTCAAAATTATCACCTTTTATGCTTTATGATCAGAATTTATTCCCCTCTTTTTTTGGAGGAAGGGAGTGGAAGAATTTAGGAACATTAATTGAATCTGCTCCATCCACATATAAAGCTAAAGTCAACTGCCACCCAGAGTGAACTATGAAACAAACAGGCTCTTAATCAAGAGGTTCTGAATTTTACATATTGACAAAATCTAACTTGTTACCTACACTAACCCACTCTCCATTCTGCTTTACTTCTTTTCTTCCAACTCTTATATATCTATTTCAATTCTTCCAAAAGTTGCATTTGATTGAAGTTTTAGGGTTCTTATAAGAATGGCTTCCCAACCTTTACAATAAATCTTCAAGAAAGAAAAACGTGTAACTCATAGAAAAGCAAAGAATATAATCATCCAATCATAATGCCCCAAATAAAGGATGCTGAGCTGGACTGAAATTGAATTTGATCTGTTTTCTCTGTTGATTTATAAAGCCATTTACTTTCTGGGGGTTTCCATAGAAACAAGTGATTCCCCCCAATATTTTAAGCATGCAACCCACTTAAATATAAGGATCAGAAAACATTTTAGTATCTTGTATACTATTACAAAATGATTGAAGTAGTAACAAATAGATTTTTTTTCTTTTTAATCAAGTGTTTTCAGATGAAAAGTTGGGTCAGGATTTACTTACATCTCTGATTTCTGCGTTTGCTCTTATACATGGTCATTCTGAAGAAATCCGACTTTCTAAGAAGTAATTGTGTTGAACACGGAGACAAAGAGATGAGATTGTGCCTCTGCTTTGCAGTAAGACAGTTGCTCACTGACAGGAGGTAACCAGCAATCTCACAGTGAAAGCCAGGGTAATACCATTCTCATAAAATTACAGGGGAGATGCTACAGCCTGTAACTACTATTCTGAATGCAAATCTTAAGAAGAAAATTATGCTTTTTTCTAATATTCCCCCAATCTATTGATTTAGGTTCTCAAATAAAATCTGCAAGCTGAAGTCTGTATGTAGAGTAGTGTTGAATTAAGAATGTATTTACACACTTAGAAATGAATTGAAAATATATAGAATATATAATGCAATTCTGGTGTGACTTTGGTGGGACTAAATGTGAAAAACTGCAATTTGTGTTGACATTTCTTTTAGTCTATATATAAAATAAAGATCCAAATTTTACTCAAAACTATGTTAATCTTTTTTTGTTTTGGTCCAAAAGGATACCAGCACCTTTCTTTAGAGGAACATTTTAAATTAAAATGTAACAGTACAACTGACAAACACTGGATTTAGAATTTAGGACCTTGGATCAAGAATTGTTTTTCAGTTACAACTTACTGTGAGTAAGTGATTTAACCTTTGAGCCCTCAAGATCCTCATTTATAAAATGATGGGATTGGACTTGCTAGATTCTGAAGCTTGTAATGCTGAAGTTATAATACTAGGAAATACATTCAAATCTTTTTATTCATTAAAGTGCTTATTAATAAATTTGCAAAAAAAAACCCAAACAAACAAACCCAAAAACCGATTTTCAAAGACATTGATTTAAAAATGGTTGCTCCAAAAGGCTTTTTAGGGTAAACATTCTAAGTCCATAGTCAAATAAGACTTCCTCCAAATTCCGATAAACTTCTAGCAAAGTACTTTAGCAAAGTAGTACAAATATTATTATCTCGATATTGTAGATGAAGTTAATGGAGGAGAAAAGATCACCAATGGAGAGTCTGTAGAGAGGGAAGCATATAGCACCAATGTTGGGAATTTGCAGAGAAACCATGTTTAAGGAATGTATACCAAGGAGACAAAGGAAGAGTTATCAGAGAGGTAAGAAGCAAACCATGTGACTTTATCATAATAGAAATCAAAGGGAAAGGATATCAAGGAGTGAGTGGTCCATGGTGACAAATGCTGGAAAGCGAATAAGGATGACAGTCTCTATGGTCATGTGGCCTCAGTCTGAATCATCCCTGTTGTATGGCCAGTCAATTAACCTTTCTGGTTGTAGTTTACCAATGTGTAACTTGAGGAGACTGAACCAAAAGCTCTCTAAGCTTCTTTCTACCTCTCAGTCTTTTATCACTTTATGAACAAATTGAGATTCTTAAAAAGCTAAGTGATTTTCTTTTGACACTATTAGAGAGTGTAAGTTGTTCAGGATTTTAACCCATCAGCCTTGACTCCAATCCCACTTTCATTCTATTATGCCTTGATATTTTTCATTCCAAACTAGAACAAGAATCCATTCTTTCATACTGCCAATAAGCAATAAGTCCAGCTTCTGTATAAAGCCTTCTGGTAAGTTAAAATATTTTACCTCTTGAGGGAAGCCATTACAACATTATAAAGTTGTTACTTAATTCTACCTTAACTGTACCCTATGGATCCAAGAAGAGTAAGCCTTTTTTTTCACCCAATAGCCTTTCAAAATACCTAATTTTTTCATTTACATCTCTTTGCAGATGAAATATCTACAATGCCTTTGGTTTAATTTAATATCATTTGATCTTCAGTCCTTTCACCATCATGTTCACACTTATCATGTCCTTTCTAAAACAGGACACATATATCTGAAGAAACAGCATGGTTCACAAGAATTATGGTCTGGCCATGTTTCCCCTTTTGATGAAAATGACTTTTTTGAACCCAAGTGGCTCCAGACTACTTTTCTAAGATGATTCCATATTACTGCCCCTTATTCACTCTACGCTACAGCCACAATTATTTTCTTACTATTCCTTGTATGTACTTGACATTTTATTTTAGCCTCTCTGTCAATGTACAGCAGTCCCTCATGACAGGAATGTTCCCTTCACTGCCAGCTCTTGCAAGTACTAATTCCCTTCAATTCAATTCAAGTGCTGCCCCCTTGTAAGAGGTTTTTCCTAATTCCCCTTATGATTCAGCTTCTCTCATTACTTTTTGTTTATTTTGCACAAATTATATAGTTACTTACCCACAAAGATGTTGCAAACCATGGTAGAATGTAAATTCCTAAAATACAAGAGTTATTTTTTGTTTTGCCTTTATAATACCGATGGCTCTGGAGGAGAAAGTGAGGTCGATGACATTGTACAGCCCTTCCTTACTTAAATTCTATTCCTGGCATATCATGTTATCCCCTCCCTGATGTCATGATCCTCTTCCAAAATGAAGGACAGACCACAACAATGACAGCTAACAACGTATCTGGAACATAACAGATACCTAATAAATGAGTTATAGATTAAGAATGAAAACTTACAAACATCCTTATTTTCAATCTTTTAGACAACTCATAAATCTATCTCCTCAAACTAAGAGAAGAGATCTAGAATCAGAAGGGAACTTAGAAGTCAATTATCCCAACCTCCTGTTTTTTAATAGCTGGGGAAAATGGAGCCCAAAAAACTTCAAAGATTTTTCCAGAGTCACATAGATAGAAAAGCTAGGAACTCAAGTTCTGAAACTCCATGTTCAGTATTACTATTATATAGTTCCATATAATATGGAAGCCAAGGTCTCTAACCTATTTCTATAAATAATTAGTCCAAGAAATCAATTCAAACTAAGATCTTTGAATCTCAATACAAACATTCTTCCATTTATAACAAATTAGCTAATTCACATCCATTCCATCTTTAGTTCTTTCCTGTTTCTCTAAATCTCTTGTGGTGTTGGTGGGCAAAGAATTATCATAATAAAAAATAAGTGACCAAGTTATGATAGGGGACATGGAATAGTAGTGATAGAGTAGAAGATATAATTGCTCACCATTCTGGCCATATGCTACCTCATGCTAGTGAGATTATCATTCCACTCACTAAAATATAATCATAAACTCGCTTCTATATCCTTGACACATGGCTCTATTTTGCAATTGCAACCCCTAATTTTGGGCTTTTATATCTTGTCATTCAGAGAAGGAATGTGTGCATTTAGGCATCACTTACTTTTAGTTTTAGTAAGCTACATAGACCCCATTGAAAGCAATGAAAGAAAAAAGCAGCTAAAAAGAAAAAAGCTATTCAAGATTAGGTTCCTTATCTGTAATGCCCTGGCTATTTTTAATGAGTAGTAAGTTTTAACTCAGTGGTTTTAAAATCAATCAGAGAGACTTGGTATAGGAATTGGCAGTAATAAGGAAGAATGTAGCCACAAGAGAAGATTACAATTGAGAAACAGAAATACAACAATAAATTTGAAAAGATCTAAATTATCTGTGGGAAATCAATTTTATTTTAGAAGTGCTTTCTCTAATATTTTCTATTTTTTTCCTTCCCTTCTTGTTTTAATCTTGATTCTAAGTTTTTTCATGTTCAATCACTTTCATCAATGGTTCTATTTCTTCTTTCTTTGGTACTGTGAAAAGAACATTATTCTGAGTCAGAGCTCCTAGAATCAAGATAGACTAAACTCTAGAAGTCATCTCTGGATACTTTATTTTACAGATGAAGAAACCAATGGTCATGAAAAGATAGTAAAGACAACACATCATTCTAGGTCATATAGATGTAAGGGACAGAGCAGAAACTTAAATCAAGATCCTCTCATTCCAAATCTTTTGTACTACTTTACCTGGGTCTGAGTTTTAGTTCTTTCATTTACTAACTGAGTGACCTTGAATGTCACAACACTTGCCAACTTGTTTATTATACTTGTCCTATCTGTCTCACAGGTATAGTGTGACAATCAATGAATATGAAGCATAAAAAGGTTCTACATATTTTCAAGTGATACCTAACTACCAACTGCTATTATTACTTATATTAGAAAATGAAACAAATTATTATTCTGGATCAAGGGGGGAAAAGTCCTAACAGGAAGCATTTGGAATGACTTGACACTTGTCCATCTGGGAGAGTGCATGGCTGTTTTCAGTGCAAACAGGACAATAATTTTTGACATTTAGCTTCAAAGTAAAGCAAAAGTAAAGCAAACAAACACAAATGCAATCACACACACACACACACACTCAACAATAAGTATATTATTTCTTTACAAGACAAATTCTTGAATCTCCTTTAGTTTTCCTTTTTTCTTTTCTTCCTCTTTCCCTTCCCTTTCCTTTCCTTTCTTTCCTTTTCTCCTTCTTTCTCTCCTCCTTTTTGCTCTTCTGTTCTCTCTCTCTGTCTCTCCTTCTCTCTGTCTCTTTCTGTGTGTCTCTCTGTCTCTGTCTCTGTCTCTGTCTCTGTCTCTGTCTCTGGAATTAAGTTAATACCACAGGGACATGCAGATTGTAAATTAAATGACTGAGGTAATATTTGAACTCACATCCTCTTGATTCCAGAGCCCATTCACTGCAACACTGCAACCTGCTTCTTTAGTTTTTAGTTTTTAATATTCTGTCAGAGAAAGAGTAGAAACTTTAGACTTTTAGAATCCTTTTCATTATTGACAAATTAATGGTTTTTACTGATAAGTATCTTTGTCTCTGTAGAATCGATGATTTTGAAGCAAATATATTTTAGGCTGAGATTATTATACTCCATTATTTATAACTATCATATTTAGCTTCTTAATATTTTCCAGTAGCATCCTCATCAACTATTCACAATTGTTAATGTTCTTCTCTGCCTCCCTAATTTTCTCTAAGTTTTGTATTGTCATTATAGAATGTAAGGTCTTTAAGGGGAGGGTCTGTTTAATTTTGTCTTGTATTCCATTTCCTTGTATGATACCTTACTAATAGAAAGTGCTTAATAAATGCTTATTGAATTGGATTTTGGAATCTTCAGAATTAGTTCAAAAAGTACTTAATTCCAATAGTTCAATTTCACTTGAAGGTAAAGTAATTGTATTTATGATTCCACATGAAGAGACAAATTATTTATATTCTTATGTCTTTTAGTTTTTTATGGATTTCTGCACTTGTTTTTAGTTCTGGAATAAAAAGTCTGTAAACAATCAAATTATTTTTTTCCAACACCAACTGTAAAACTATTATAACTAGAAACTTTTTAAATCCCCAAATTAAAGTTATAAAAGTTCTTTTTAAAAAAACCTAATTTTCTTTTTATACATATAATTATAAATCTTGGGGAATTTAAATATTATGAAATCTACACTCATTCACCAAACTAACTAGAATGATTTGTGTCTCATATATGTTTATTCCATGAAAACATTTTAGACTTAATCTGGCAAGATGTTTTTTGGAATTTGCAGCTTGTAATTCTTTGTTTTCTTGGAATATGCTTATTCAATGTTCTTCAACTTTTTTCTTTTATTTCTACAGAATAATTCTGGGATACTCAGAATTTCTTGATGTTTGAAGACTTCTCCTCTGACCCCAGCTACTCACAAAATTAGTTTTATATTAGGAAATTTAACTACTATCTTGGAGTTTCAAGTCTTATTTCCTTTTTGGAAAAAAATCTAAACCATATAATATACAAAAGAGAATATAAACAATCTGTAATATGACATTATATAATAACATTTGTATCTTATTGTCTTTATGTAAAATTTATGAAGGAGGTAGTATAATTTCTTGGAATACTTTTTTTGGCGTGCTTTTCTGAAAGATAAATCATCTTTAAGTTATTTCTGTTTATTCCCTGTTGAAGCTCAAGTGTCACTTTAACTTGTATAGAATTAATATATTCTTTTAACATTGCTTTTCACTTACTTTCTGCCAAATTTTTTTTAATATTTCTGTACTTTTTTGTTCCAAGCTGTCATTTCTTTTATAGGAAATTCTTCTTAGGGAGAATGTCCATTATGTTCTCTAAATTATGTTGTTGTTTTTTTAAATTCAGTGCTGCTTTAACTTTTTATGGGTGCTTGCACAGTGTGAGGTCTCATTTCTAAGCTAATTTAATCCCTAATATTTTTCTTCTAATAGTTTCATTTCTCTTTCATCTATTCTGGATTTTTTCAGTCATTCCATGATCTCTGGTGAGTCCTTAAAATGTTCTTTTCGAAAGGGGAATATAGATTAATTTTACTTATTAATCATAAATTAGTCTCTTTTTAAAATTTTTCTTCATTCTTTCTTTTGCTTCTATGAGTCTCTCTGTTGGTTTATCTGCTTATGATATGAGTTTTCTATTAGGTGTTCTTTCTTTTTCTTTTGGTCATTCACCCTTCCTTTTATACTCCTAGTTAGTTAAGTAGTTTGCCTCAACAATCTTTGACTCTAAAACTATATTCAGAAATAAGAGAATTTAAGATTTGAAAGAGACCTCACCAATCATTTAATTTAATCCAACCTTTTGGGTCTGGCCACAACTAGGTTTTCAGCATTCTTTTCTTGGATAATGAATTTACAGTCTGTCTTATGATCTCTTCATTTAACTCTTCAAAGTTACCAATTATTTACTAGTTGTCAAATCTGATTTTTCCTCAATTAATCTTTTTTGAGTTTTCTGTAGCTATCGACACCACTTACCATCCTTTCCTTCAGTATTCTTCAAGGTTATGATATTGTTTTCTCTAAGTTCTTTTTAACCTTTTGAACCACTCTTTCTTTAGCTTCTTTTCCTGGATTATTGTTTGTATCAGAGACCTTAAGACTCTACCCTTGCTCTTCTTTCCTTACTCTATATTCTTTTAATTGGTAACCTCATCTGCTTCCAAGGGTTTTAATATTCAGCATCTCCAAAACAGAACTCATATTTCTCCTCAAACCCACATTTCTTTTGAACTACCTTATTACTGCAAAGACTTCACCATTCTTCTAGTCACCTAGGTTTGTAACTTCAAATCCTCAACTGGTCATTCTCTCTCATCCCATCCATTTAATCAATTCCCAATAACAGTTTCTATCTACAAAGCAATTTATATTTGCTCCCTTCTTTCCTCAAATAATTCTTAGTTCAGGTTTTCATTATTTTTTATCTTGATTATTGTAAAAAGTCTTCTAATTAGTTTTCTTGTAGTCAAAACTATAATGTAGAATTGTCCAAAAGAAGAAGTCATAGTATGTCATTTCTCTGTTGCATTTCAATGCCTTCCTGTTAACTCTGGGACTAAATAGAAATTCCTCTACTTTGCATATAAAATTTTTTTTAATAATCTGGTGCTCATCTATCTTTCCTGAGGGATAACAGGAAAATGTGAAGAATTTTAAATAGATTATCATATTTATATCTAGGTTTATTCAAGTAGAAGGTGGGTGAAAACTAATAAATTTTCAGTTGGGCATATCTTCTATAATTTTTAAAAATCAAAAAATCAGTAAAGGAATAGAGGCTCCATAGACTGAAGATTACAGTGAGATTACAATTCATAGTAGAACCACTAGTTATATTTTAATGTAGCTATAATTGGTAATTAATTAATGGGTCTTATGGGCAACCCTTATTCATTCTTCATACTAAGCTACTATTATGAATGTGAGTGCCTTCTTTTAACTATCCCTTTCCTCTTAATTATGGGAGTAGAGGATTTGGGTTCAAACTTCACTTTTGATGCTTTCTATCTCTATGACCTTGCACAAATCACATAGTCTCTCTGGGCCTCAGTTTCCACAAGTATAAACTGAAGGGGTTGGACTAATTGGTCTCTAAGGCCCCTTCCAGCTCTCAATTTATGATCCTTCTCTTGCAGAATATCTTATTCACTGGTGTCTCTTACATAGTTTCTTGTTATTAATCTTTTTCATCTGACATCTTCCCAACTACTTTCGATGATAAATACTAAGGAGTTTTCAACTTATCACCCCACTCACCAATTGATCCTTTCCTGGCATGCCTGATATTGTTATATGTATCTGTATTGATTGTATGTTTTCCTAGCTTATTTTCTCCATCAGATTCCTTGAGGAAAGAGATCTTTATTCTATGAGTACTCAAGCAATGCTTGCTTGCTGACTGAGAAATTCAAGGACTAATATCTTATAATCATTTTTTTTGGAAAGACACTTTAATATACTAATACTTAATATCTTTAAAATGGCAGAAGAAATAATGCTTCTTTCTCTTCAGCCCAATGATTCATTTTTATATCAAATTAAGCTAAAGAACCTTCCTGTGCTTTTCTTTTGTTACTGACTGCTCATGAAAATTAAATACACATCTTAGTAAACTCTGTATTCTTTAGACTTGATGCTTAGGCAGTTCCTAGCTCACCTTGAATAGCATTTTTTTTAACAAAAGGACTCTAATTACATTTCATTGCTTCTCTTCCTTTCTCTGGAAACATTTACTCTTTCCCCACCCCAAAAGCTTGCAAATCATTGAATCATTGAAATATTGAATATTCAGTTTTAACATTTTAACTACCTTTATAAGTTTTTTTTCTAAATTAGATACAGAGTAACTGATATTTATTTTTACAAAATCTCTTTAGCAATGATGAATTTTGTACAACTTTGGCTTTGATTTTTCCCCTCATTTTGTGTGTACTTTCAATTTGCTCTTACCTGATTTTTATCTGTCTCTCTCTTGTACTAAGTCTATTATCTGGTCTCAGTTTCCTTTATCTTTTAATTTTCTTTTGCATCTTTTAATTTTTTAAAAGAAAATAGAAGTATATCAGCATGGTGCTACTTTATTGATGTAACAAGATTTTGATACATTCAATAATTTAACAGTTACTATGGTATAGTCAAGGAAACAAAAATCTCAGAGTTTAGGAACTGCAAATTCCTTAAGGCAGAGAATTTTTTTTTGGTGAGGCAATTGGGGTTAAATGATTTGCCCAGGATCACACAGCCAAGAAGGGTTAAGTGTCTGAGATCAGATTTGAACACAGGTCCTCCTGACTGCAAGGCTGGTACTCTATCCATTGTGCCATCTGGCTGCCCCAAGAATTTCTTTTTTTCTAAAGTAGTACTTGAAAGTGTGAAGAAACAAGTCTATATTTGACAATCACTCTGTTATGTAGTTTAGCTAAATTTGACTTATTTTGGTTATAGATCAAAATAGACTAGATCATTAAAAAAAACAGATCACTGAGTCACACTCAGACTTTCAATCAGAGAAGGACTAGGGACTAAAGAGTTCATTTGAAAGAGATCACAGAAATCCTATGTTAACATATCTTTATTTGATAAAGAAATATTGAGTCTAAAAGATGGTGTGGTGGTGGTGGTGGTGGTGGTCAAGTGGTTCTGTGAATGTGTATATGTATAGTGTGAAGAGGGTGGTGTGTCAATTCATTTTATTTCAGGAAAATCAGAAAAAAACAGTCTGCTCCAAGAGGGAATATAGTTGTAATAGGGAAGCTCCTTAGAGCAGAACTGACAAAAAATCTACTCTAAAACTGAAAAAGGAATCAGACCACAGGAAATCAAGACTTTTTTTCTGTAAAAGTTCCTGACAAAGTAGTTTTATTTAATGATCTTCAGACTTCAAAAACAGGATTAATAATTTCATTTAATATTTTGCTTAGTACTTATCTAATTCATGTTTTGAAAAATAAATATTTTGTGCCATTGCAGCAGCATGATCTAGTGAAAATAGTACTACATATAGGAAATGATGAGAAGTGAAAAATATAAAGCAACCTGGGTTTGAATCTCACTGAACATTAAAAAGATCTATATTGTGGTCCTGATTTAACTGTTTATGAGTTTCATTTCTGTGTGCATGTCACTCTAATTAATCTTCAGCTTCCTTGTCTGTAAAATGGGGATAATGCCAATAGTACCTAAGCCACAGGGATATTGGAAGGCTCAAATCATATATAGATATACATATATATGTGTAAAATGCACTGCAATCTTTAAAGATTTATAAAAAATATTGTTTTGAAAAGAATTTTATGTAATTAGAGTGGTGAGATATTTTTCAGGGAGTCATTAATTTCCTTGTCATAAGGCTATTCATACCAAAAATCTTCATATCACTGAGCCTTCTATACTACAAAAATAAGACTCTCCAGAGTTTATTTCTAGGTAATGAAATGAGAGGGAGGAACACAACTCAGAGGAAGTAATAAGAAACTCTTTCAGGACATGTCTCACATATCCAAAATAGTTTGAAAGAGATTACAGCTGGTACCTTAAACGTAATATTTTATGTAACTCATTAGGACTACTATCTTTAAATTTCAGAGGTGTCAACTTGCAATGGCAGAAAATTTTCCTTCTTTAGGGAGTTACTTACAGTGAAATAATAGATTCAGGTCCTTTCCTTATCTGTACTCATTGAAGCAAATTTATAGGATCAATTATTTTCATTGTTAAATCTTATTTATGGGTTACCATGGTCAAATAATTAATTACATAGTAACGAATTTGTTGGTGAGGAGTTTCTCCAAACTATAGTTAGCTGCTGGAGAGAATTGTCACAAGAGGATCTAGTAGAACCTGTAAGATTTTTTAGTTTTGCTAATATAGTCTTTGGGAGCTTAAAATCACCTCCATGTCATACTGAGGCACTATTAATCTATTATTGCTTTCTTGTAATTAGGGTGAGTTAACATATTTTAGGAATAATGTTCTCACCAATTTCAAGAAAATATACATTTTAGGAGGTCATGTGCTACTGATTTATTTTAAAAGATTATGAACTACATACTACAGATTTTTCTTTTTTCATTGAGAACTTTGGACTCAAAATCAAGATGTTTGTAGGAACTATGTAATAATACATATGATTCAGAGCCTAAGTTTCCATAAAATATAACAACAATGCTTGTATATGCGACCTCAAAGGGTGTTTGTAAGGGAAATATGCATTGGTTACTCATAATGCCTGTAATTCAAGGACCTCATTTGGAGCACTGGGCTAATGCAAGTGTTTCTCATTTCCACATATTGTATCAGGAGTCACAGAACACATATAAAGTAATATATATTACCTTTGTCAAAGGGAATATATTTTCAACATATGAATATAATTTTCATAAGACATGATGGAATGCCTTTGTACACTAAAATTCTGGCAATATTACACAAGTTCTATGTAGTCTCTAGAAAGACTAAGAAATACACACATACACATTCAGTAGCTCATTACTTTTATTCTAATATCATGTTCTTATTATATAATGGAGAAGAGGAATAACATTACTAATTTCTGAAGGAAAGAAAGATAAAATAGGGCCAGGTGAGGGCCATGGGATGTCATCATCAGAAGCTAATAGTGAAGCATCAGAGGTCCAATTGTGAGTTTCCCCCACATGCATGTGCCTAGTTTACTCTCTGGGTATGTCTCTTTACAATTTTTCCTTAAATGTATTCAAGCTATCTATTGATAGCTTGATTATGGGTGAATTATATGATATGGATTATTGATATGGGTGTATATAGTGGGATTATGAGCACCAAGTGCATTAATGCAATGTTTTACTGGTAGCGATGTTCTATTGTTCCCTTTCTTATTGTGCTGTTCATTAAATGTCTTTGCTTCTGAGCTATGATTTTTAAATGGACACACAATCCTAGAGTTGCTTGAATTTTTAATTAGCCTTTATGTAATATGTATGTATGTATGTAGCAGGGCTGGTCCAAGTACTACATTCCCAAATATGATGATTTACATGAACACTTCGAATTCTGTCTCTCCTTAAAAGAATAAAGGTAGGCAGGTGATAGAGTTTGATGACTTTGTGGGAAAACAATGTCCAGGGAGTCCACCAAGAATGCATCTCACTAGCCTGGAATTGAAGCAAATACTTAGGGAATCACAAGCTAGTATAGCATGGTGGTAGGAGTGAGAAACATTGCTCTATACACAGTGCATTACACACAACGAGCACTTTAAAATGTTTATTGTTGAAGGAAAAAATGCCGAGCCTCAAAAGAGCAACACTAGCAGAGAAAATATCTAGATGATAAGCTTTTATGAGAATGACAATAATGTCACTTTGACATTTACATCTTGACTAAAATTACTTCAATGTCTCCTATTATAATCTTCTTAAATAAGAGATTACTAAAGTTGTTTTAAATTAAATTGAACTGAAAAACAAAAAAAATGAAAAAAAATGAAGGGATGTGTTATATGGAAGGGAGAAAGGTTATGATTCTATGAAAGTTTTTTGTCTTTTTCTCTGAATCTCTCTCTGTGTGTCTTTCTTCTCCTCCTCCTTCTTCCTTCTTCTTTTTCTCCTCCTTTACCTTCTTTCTTCTACTTTCTTCATGTCTCAAATTCTGTTTTTCCTTCTCCTCCCTCCAATTCCAATATAATTTATTTTTGAAAAAGATGACTTTAGCCTCAATTAGCCTTTTGGTTTTCTAAACTTTAGTTGTACTGATGAAATCCAGCAGAATGGAAGCTCCCTGAAAGCAGTGGCTAGACTTCATTTTTTTTTATGTTCAATCCTTTCACAGCATCTTGTATATTAGTATGCACTTAATAAATTTTTGTCCATGTGAATTATTCTTGATAAAGAAAACAGTAATTTAAGACTTACTTAACTACTGCATTGTATTGTTTTAAATTTTTTTCAGATTAAACTCCTTATCTGGATTGCTTTTTCTTTTGGCTTCTGCCTCTTGAAATCTTACTCTCATGCGAAGCTCAGTTCTTATGCCACTTCTTACTAGAAGCCTTTATATTTATTTTTAATGGTTAGAATTCACCCAAGCCCAGGGATTATTTGATACTTTGTATATATCTCACACTTGCCTATATATGTATGCCTTGTTTTAGTAAAATATAATCTCCTTGAAGAAAGAACTCTTTGCCTTTTTGACTTTTTGTTAAAATTCTCAGAATAATACCTTGTAAATAGATGAACATTAATAAAGACTTATTAAAATGATTTAATTTTTGTGAACAATGATTTATCAGAATAAATTTTGGTATCACTGTAATAGTCATTACAGAATACTACAATCATATTTTCAAAAAATTAAAATGCATTTTAAATCAAACTTTAAAAGTCAGTAGAAAACAGGATTGTTTTTAACCCTGTGAAGTAAAGTCAGTTAAATACTGATTTCCATCTCTAGATCCCATTTAGTATATTTTGTGGTTTAGACACCAATAACAACATCCTACTCCAAAACAACAATTTTTTTCCTCATGCAAAATATGCATGTTGCTGGCCTGTGTTATATCTTTATAAAATTGTGTTCATTTTGTTGTACCAACGTAGTATGCATAGCAGTCCTATGTTCCTTATTCACTTCCTGCTCACATTTACTTATAATTATCACACTGATGAGCTACTTCAACATGCTGAGTTGAATAGAAGAAATTTTCAAACATAATTTAGCTTTAAATAGCCAAAGGGTATTTCAGGAATTCATCTCAAATCCACTTACCCTTTTTTTTTCTTTGTCTCTGATAAGGAGCTCAAAACCACCTGGATATTCTTTGACCTCACGTACATGTTTCAAAGACAGCTATTTGAATAAACTCTGTATTTCCCATTACCAGCGCAGCAGTATGTGAACAGTAAATATGTAAATGAGATTCATGATTCTCCTACCATTACAAAACCATTTTTAGATGTTTACCTAAACTGCTTTAGATACAGAAACAGAAGCTGTAAAGAGAAAAAAAAGTTCCATACTTTCCAAATTTTATTTTCAAGACTATCTCCTTTAGTTTGGTGAAGACTGTGTCTATAATTGTCTTCAAAGCAGAGCTGGAAAAACCTGAGAAAGTCCACCTGGTTCATACTGAAAAATGAAATGATTAATTATGAGAACACATAAGATTTGAGCACAAATATGGACTGAGAAAAGATATATCCTATCTTAAGAATGCTTGATTCCCATCTTCTATATGTAATTAATGTTTTGGAGAAACTTTATAAATAAATGGAAGTGCAAAGTAGGAATTAGTAGATCATTTTGCATGGGTCTGGCTAAATAAGAGAAAAAAGACTCTTTTGGAGTATAGTTTATAAGTGAAAATAACTGAAGATATTTATATAAAATAAAGATTATCACAAAATTGCGGCTTCCTAGAATCTTAAAATTGGAAAGATCCTCAAATGTCATTAAGTCATTCTTTGTCCAAAGCAGAATGCCCCTAAAATGTCCTCAACAACTATTTACAGAACCCTATTTGTAACGGGGAATCTACTCTCTTGAGTCAGTTCACTTCATTTTCAGACAGATCACAAGCTTGGGACTTGCTGCTTATCTATATATATTTCATCCTGTTGGATTTGGTTGTGAGCAGCCTGCAGAAAATAACAACTTTGAAGGAACTTTGAAGAACAGAAGTGAAAAATGTCCTTGGGGAAATAAATAATAGAAAAGGAAAATAGACTAGTCTCATGGTGAAGATGAAGGAGGACAGGGGGATACTTCACGTGTCTTTGAAATGAGAGGAAAAAGTGAGGACAGCCTCCAGCATATTGGGTAGATCTCTCTGTAGCAAGCTTATGTGAGAATATTGACAAGACTCACATAAAAGATGGTAGATATTGATGGATTGTAATGAGTATTGCTGGAGAAAACATATACCTTTATGGAGATCCCAGATACATCTTAATGTTAAAGTTTCAATTCCCTGTGGACTTGTCATTTAATGGATTGTGTCTCTCTCCTAGCTTGTTGCTATTTGCTAATCTGATAACCAGCACATCAGTGCTTTCATCAAAACTGCTGATAAAAATGCTGCTCTTGTTCTGATAGGTGATTCATTATGGGAGCAGCCAGTTTGAAGGACAGTGATAGTTTTTTGGCCTGTGCACTGTTGTTGACTAGTCCTTTTTATTCAGTTCATGGTTTTTCTGGCTACTCTATTCTAAAATTGAAGTTGATCTTTTAAATCTCTTTTGTTTTCTGAAGCAATGAAGCATTTTCTATTTGGACTTCAGTTTTACTTCTTTTGTTAGTCAGATTCACTTTCTCTGTATCTAATTTCCTCATCTGGACTGATATCTTCATCTTCTATTTTATCACCCCTTCTTCCATGATCATTTCCTCTTCAATCTGGCCTTTCTATAGCGTTCTGGAATTTGACCCATTCATTCTGGATGCTCAAATTTTACATTTTTTCATCTTTCCATATTTCTTTTAAATCTGAAATATATTTTCTTAAAAAGTGTAACTCAACCTAATATAGTGAAAAAAGCACTGAATTTAGAAAATCAGCATCTAGACAGAGTGTAATGGACAGAGTCAAAAAGACCTAAATTCAAATCTGGACTCTCATTTCAGTTCACTACATGATGCCCGTGGGACTTTGGGTAAGTCACTTGAAATCTTTCTGCCTCAGTTTTCTCATTAGCAAAATTAAGTGCTTTTATCTAAGTCTTAAAGCTCTATTTCCATTCTAAAACTGTGACTACATTAAGCTGTTTTTCACTGTGCAACAAATCTGCCTCTCTGAAATTTATGTCCACACTTCAGGATAGCCCTTGACAGTCAGAAGGTTTAATCTCTTAAATGTCCCACTCATCCAAAGCTCTCATTCAGTGTCTCAGTGTGGTGCAGAAGTAACCTTTGATTCATAAAACCAAGACCAAAAGAACACACATTATGGTAGGTTCTACTTCAAATATTTTGCAATTATTATATCTACTATCCTTTACCTCTACATTTTTCTTCTTCTTCAGTCTCAATAAGAATTCCCTCAACCTTTTTCATTTGGCATATTATCATGATTATCCTCATTGACTATGTATGCTCCATGGATGCATGACAGTGTTACAGCACATAAACCAATAAAAGCTATCATACTTGGCTCTTTTCAATAGTAAGATGATTCAGGCCAATTCCAATTGACTTATGATGGAAAGAACCATCTGCATCCAGAAAGAGGGAGAAAAATTTGGAAAACAAGGTTTTATAAGGGTGAATGTTAAAAACTCTCTTTACATATATTTTTAAAATAAAAAAAAAATCTATTCCTTAAAAAAGTATCATATATAACACAAATAAGTAGATGGCATTTTTTATCAAGATATTAACACAGAAAGTGAAATACACTGTTGATTGTGTTGTAACAGTAGAAGAACCAAGGATGTTAGCTTTACATATTGTTAAACATCCAAATTTCTTATTTTTGTTTATATAGTACAATATGAAATACATATAAACATAGTTCTATTATGAGTTGGGAAAGATAGGTATGCTACAGATGAGAGAAGTGAAATTTAACAAGGTCAAATGACTTATTTGGGGATATATCTTTAGAAAATCAACATTTAGATGGTGCAATAGATAGTCAAAAAGACCAAATTCAAATCTTGCCTTTGATACTTACAAGTTATATCACTTTTAGTAATCCATTGAATTTTATTTGCCTTCCTCAGCTGTAAAATGAATATAATAGCAACTTTTACCTTGTATGTTTGCTATGAGGATAAAATGAGATGATATTGGTTAAGTATTTAGCATACTCTCTACCTGGCACATAGGAGGTAGTATATAAATGCTGGTTCTTATTATTATTGCTAGGAAGTGGAAGAGCTGGATCTTGTATTAAAGTTTCTGGTGTTCTTTCTAGTCCATTTTATTCTATCTCTAAAACAAACAGTGATCCCCTGAAAGATTGACATGGGAAGACCTTCAAATTAGAACGCTAATAAGAATACATGTACTAAGAACATATTTTACTGGGGAGTAATTGTAATGCTTCAGTTTTCCTGAATTATTATGCCCTGAGTGGCCACCCTCCACTAGGACTGAGGGAATTTAATCCCCAGAAACTCTGGCTACTCTCTCATTCTAAAGAGTCATAAAATTTCAGATGGCTTATCTCAAATGCTTGGGTATTTCCTGGTCTCACACTTCCTGTCTCTTGCTTTCAACCTCCAACCTGTCAGAAATAAAAAAGTTTATAGACTTTTCCTGGAATTTCCACTCATCCAGTGCTTTGCCCCTTTTTGCCCTTGTTTTCCTGATAGCTGGAGCCCTATAAATGTCTCTGGAATTATTTGCTAGTTGCTTAATACTTTGAGACAAGCTGGCTATGGCTAGTCTAAATTCTCCAGCATTAAAATATTAAAAACCCTAATCTCTGTCTTGCTTTAGTTTCTCTGGCATTACATAGTGAAGCATTCATTCATTCAAAAAGCATCTATTAAGTGGCAGGAACTGTGTTGAGATTTACTGAAAAAGTAGAACAGGCACTACTCTCAAGATTGTTATTGTTTACAGGAGAGAGAATACATGTTTGCATGTATTCTTCTGCTAAGTAAAAAAATGTTTATGTGTGTGTTTGTGTGTGAAGATAAAGAGTATATATAGGAGTAGATGATACTTGAGTTAAGTCTTGCAAGAAGTTAGAAATCCTAACAGGTGAAGATGAGAAGGGATTAATCGGGAGTCACAGAAGACAGCTTGTGCAAAAGTGCAGAGTGGAGATCCAGCAAAAAGCTTTTGTGGGCTTGGACAGCATTATTGGAAGCATCTTTCCCAGGAAAAGAAAGGTCATAGTTCTAATATACTCTTTCCTCATCAGATTTCATCTGGAATATTATTTTTAGTTCTGGGGACCACAGTTTTAAGAAGAATACAGATGAGGTGGTATGTGTCCAGGGAACAATTGAAAGATGAAGGGCCCTAATTCCATGTCATATGAGGATTTATTGAAGGATGTAGACATATTTATTGATACTGGAGAAGAACAGTGATTACCAGAGGACCAGATTTTTAAACTTAACATATTACAAGCCAGCTGATTTTATGCACTAAGTTCAAAGACAAAGAACCAAGATTTAGGCAGTTACAGGATAAGATTAATGCCTTTTACAACTCACCAATTCTGAGATATTGTGACTATGTCATTTCAGTACTCAACAAACTTCAATGGCTCCCTATCAACTCTAGGATTCAATATAAAATCTTCTGTTTCACTTTTAAAGCCTTTCACAACCTAGCCTCTTCCTATCTTCTAAAATCTTCTCATGCTTTATCACCCTCAATGTATACCAATTCAACATTACTGCCTTTTTTGCTGTTTTTTTGCACATGGCATACTCTTTCAATTCTTTGCCTTCTTTCACTGACTATCCTCTATCCTGGAATATTTTTTCTACTTACCCCTGCTTTCAGGCTTTCCTGGCTTAAAACTACTTTCTTCAAGAAGTTTTTTTCAGTTTCCTCCCTCTGAAATTACTGCCCATTTACAATATATTGATTTTATATGTACATATTTTTTTGCTTGTCTCTCCAATTAGGATATCAATTCTCTGAGGGGAAGAACTGAATTTTTGCTTTTTTTGGTTGTTATTTATTTCCCTAGCACTTAGCAGAGTGCCTAAGATGCAATAAATGCTTTTGCTGTTTATAATGAAGATTCTGAAGAATAAAATGAGGAGAAAAAAAAAGGAAGAAGAGAAAGAATATAGCCAGAAATATACAAAAGTATTCAGTAGCCATGCTCCTGAAAAAATTGGGCATAGCTATAACTGAATATTCTTCATAGATTTCAAGAAACAATTCATTGAATTATGAGAGCCAGTTATTGAACATGCAAAAAGAAAGGTACCTTCCCTCTTCTCTCTGTCCTCACCAAAGAATTTGGGGAATCTTCATTCTTGAATAAAAATGGAATATGTATATAAATGTGTGCTTCTTGAATATGGACATAAACATGGAAATTAATCTTCTTTTGCTTTAGTATTTTCTGAAAACAAATTTACATTTTTCAGAAAACATACTTATCGCTTAGTGGGCCCCAAATGGGGGCCAAGAAGACTTACTAAGCTGAAAGTTGAATGCCCAAAGTATGAGGTGGTACCTAGCTGTGCCCTTGAAAAGTAGGTTTATAATATGTAGAATATAATCTTCTTGAAGGTAAGTTCCGTTTCTTTTTATCCCATAGAGTTCTTGAAATGCAGGAGATTCATAATGAATAGCAGGGGAGATAAGATGCTTAAAAGAAGTGTAATAAAAATAAAATATGAAATATATAAAAAGTGATTTGCATACAAAGTGCAGAAAAAAGCAAAACAGAGGTCTTACTTTATTATTTATTTATGTTTTACTACAGTAAGAGTGGTATAGGAAAAGGAGGAGAAAAAATAATTTTTCCCCAATGGCTAAGATCTTTTACTAGGACTTTAGAGCCTTGGTACCATGAAATTCTGACCAATTGATTTGAATTTTAATTTAAGTAAATTACTATTAATTTCTAAACACTTACATTAAATTACAACTCCAATTGTTAACTCCAATTCTTTTAAGACCATTTAGAATTAAGCTAACCTCAAGATATATTTATTTATATAACTCCTATATCTGTGCCCCAGCAGCTAGGGGATGTAGCAGATAGAATGCTGGGTCTGCAAGAGGAAGGTTTATCATCCTGAGTTTAAATATGGTCTCAGAAATTTACTAGCTATATGATTTGGACAAGTCACTTAATGCTGTTTGCCTCAGTTCCTTATCCATAAAATGAACCAGAGAAAGAAATGACAAAATCCTCCAGTATCTTTGCTAAGAAAACACCAAATATGATCACATGACTCAATAACAACAAAAATTCCTGTGCCTAGGCTTTTTACTGAACAATGAAGTTACCAATAAAGGAAAAAAATGACCATGAGATACATTTCTTCCCCTTATATTTGTTATTGTCTCAGAATTGTGAACATAATGTAAATATACATGAAAATTCTATAAATATGGGAATAGATAAACAACCATATATATATTTACATATATATGTAAATTAACCTGAATGTATATGCCTTAAAGATAGAAAATGATAATGATGTTTACTTATGGGCCTTAACCTCTCTATTTCTGAATAATATAATCTTCTTTTGTTCCATTACCAGTTCTGTTATCTGTTACCCACACAATAACCTAATTGAACCTGTGAGATCTACTGTGTTTGGATATACTGTCACTGATTGGTTTAGAAGCACTAAAATTTATTTCAGCTGACCAGAATTGAGAATTATATTCCTGATGTGGCATACTGAGTACTACATCAAAGGAAAGTTCCTTTCTTGAATATTCTGAAATGTGATCCTTCACAAAGGACAATAACCAATTTCCTTTTGGCTTTCCTCCTCTGATTGTTCATTATGATCCCATCTGTCATTCCTAGATTACATTGGGAAGTTATCTATCCTGACAAACAGAATATGACATTTGTAATACAGTATAACTGAAGAAAGTAATTTTAACCTTTAGCTTCAATAAATGCCAGCCATGCGGAAGTTCTGCAAACACTGCTTCATCTTCCTTGTAAAATGTTATAGCTTATGAAACATTAGAAAAATGCTGGTGGATACCAAAATTCAATTTTTTTTCTTTCAGAAAAATAATCCTACAATGATATCAAACATGTTCTTATCCTATCCCAATTAATATGTCCACTTTAACAAATTCAAATGAGAATATGTAATATGCACACACACATATATGTATGTGTGTATATATATATACATATATATGTATATGTGTATATATATATATGTGTGTGTGTGTGTGTGTGTGTGTGTGTATACTTGCATATATACAGGCACATAATTGAAAGAATTCCACAGGAATATGTTTGGCCTCCCAAAAACATCTTGCAGTAAAACATCCCTTAAAACTCTTTCTCCTCTTTTCTAGGTCTTTCTAAATTAGATTTAATTATTTATCATCTGGTTACAAAGCTTAAGGCAAAATTAATCTTCTGCAGCCTAAGCTGGGTCAGTAAAGAAGGTAACTATAAAAAGCAATAACAGCATAGTTTACATATCAATAAAAGTTCTGGATTAAGAATTCATAATTTTTACAACGGTTTTCTTTTTTGACAATTCAATACTTGATAACAGTGAATTTGGGGCTACTTTTATTTTAAAGTGCCTGGACATAAAAGCCTGATCGAGGCATAATTGTACAATTCTATGATTAAGTCACTTATCTGGAATTATTAAAGCATTTCTTCAAATGGGAAAGAGATTTAAAGAATTTAAACCATTCATTTAAAATTAGTTGAGATCTGTTGATGTTTTGCTTGCATTTTGTTTTGCTTCTCAGGTTTTTTTGTTTTGTTTTGTTTTTCTTTCTAGACCTGATTTTTCTTGTGCAGCAAGACAATTTGTATATCTTATATACAACATATATGCATACAATATATGCATACACATAAGTATATACATATATTGGATTTAACATACATTTTATTTTTGGATTTAACATATATTTTTTAACATATTTAACATGTATTGGTCTACCTGCCATCTAGGTGGTGGAGGGAAGGAGGGAAAATTTTGGAACAGAAAGTTTTGCAAGGATCAATGTTGAAAAATTGCCAGTGCATATGTTTTGCAAATAAAAAGCTTTTAAAAGTAAAAATAAAATTAGTTGAGAAACATTTATATAATTTTAAAAGTATCAAATAGAGAAACAATTTAATTAACCTAATTATCTTTTGAAGAAGAAGAGGAAGCAGCAGCAGAACAAAAACAAAAACAAAAGAACAAGAAGAAGGACAAGAAACAGAAGGACAAGAAGGAGAAGAAAGAAAAAATGAGAGGAAGGAGAAGGAGGAGGAGGAGGAAGAGGAGAAAGAGGAAGAGGAGGAGAAGGAGGATGAGGAGGAAGAGAAAGAGGAAGAGGAAGAGGAGGTGGAGAAGGAGGAGGAAGCAGTGATTTCTAGCAGTATGGAATAAAGTCACTTATGGAGGAAAACTGAAGTTCTTGAGAAAGAAATGCTCTTTTGCCTTTTCCCTTTTCTTACTTATTATCAAGTGTCTGGAGTGGGGAGGAGAGAATTCCTTTTCTATCATGAATCACCATTTCAGTGGAGCCATTTGCCATGTTGTAGACACTGCATTCTGAGGGGAGTATACCAACATTAAGACAATCCGTATGTATAGTTCCAAGGAGAATGACCCTTGGCAGCAGTGAGGATGTTTAGCAATGTATCCAAAAGGGAATTAGCTCTAGCAGTCAGGAACTGAGCTGAGGAAAAAACCTAGGCTAAAGTAACCCATCTGAGGAAAACGTCCAGCAGAGACACTTTGGAAGAAAAGAGAGGGGAATCCTAGAGCCGCAGAAGAGAAGTTAGGGAAGTAGAAGGGGGAAGAGAAAGTGGGATGAAAGGGATAAGAAAATGAGGAAAGGAAGACTGAAGGGGGAGGTGAAAGGAAGGCAAAGTAACAGAGAAAGCAGGGAAGGGGGAAAGGAGAGAGAAAGTGGAGCAAAAACAGGAGGGGAAGATGGAAGGAAATGATGAGAAGTGAAAGAAAAGGAATGTTGGGAACATTTATGTAGTACCTACTATGTGCCAAACATTGTTAGGCATTTTGCAAATAGTATCTCCTAGTTCTCCTCACAATAGGAGAAGGAAAAAAAAAACATCAGGAGCCTATGGTATAGATGGCATGAGTTGCCTAAATCTAAATACATTAGTGGATATTTATGAGTCTTAATTTTTGTTGTGCAGACCCACAGAATACTAGAACCTAAGAATGCTATTCCCTAGAGAATACAGTGTTTGAATGTAGGATGGTGGAGGGGTAACTCTGAAGTATCTAATATATTTTCTTCCCATGTAAGTCGGAAACTCATAGAGTATTTTAATGCTTATAGAATATTATAGAAGATAAACAAAGTTTTCACTAATGAAAAATTTCATGTCTCAAATGATTAATACAAAAATTCTTCTAAATGAATTCAGCTACTGTCAAGTTTAGATTATTATACTAAAAAAAATCAAACTCTCAAATCACTTTGATCATCCATGGTAAAAAAAAAAAATTAAGTCCCTTTTTATTTTTTGTCAGAAAATCAATTAATTTTCTCACTGGATTGAATTAACACTAGGGCATTTTTTTCCCATATAATTATTATTTTTTCTTCATTCAGGAAAATTTCTAAGAGCTACTCTCTAATGAAAGGCCCAGAGGGGACTAATATGGAAAAGGAAACAGTGATATTGAATTACACAGTTTAAGATGGTATTGACGTATGATAGGAGTTTCATAAGTGTTTGTTAATGGGAAGAACAAAGAAGAGAAAGAGGGTAAGAAGGGAGGAAGGAAAGGACATAAGTAGAGTTTTTATCTTCTTGGATAAGGTTGAAAAATGAATTCCAGCATGAAAAATGAAAACCTTTGAATACTGTGGGTTATGGTTAAAATCCCTATTTCAGCTAGAATTCTAGCCAGAAAGCTCCTAGAATCTTGTTATAATAATGGACGCTTGTGACATTTTTATCACTTAACTTTTTCTTCTAGTATGTGGGTAAGTGCTCACAAAAATTGAGAATAACTAAATCCTTTCTGTTCATCTCTGGATTTAACATCTTGACATTTGAAAAAGTTCAGACTCTATCTATACAGTAATTCATAGCATTTATACCCACTGTAGTAGTACCCACTGTACTAAATTGAAAGAGAGATGGCCAATATAGATAAGCATACAATTATATTAATGATATAATGAAATAACAGGAAGATGAATAAAAGATGAATTTTGAAAGCAATTAATATAAGTATTATAAAAACACATAAAGAGATGAACTTGTTTTCAATTTAATAAGTACCTGCTGAGTATCTCCTATTGCCAGAAATTATTCTCGTTGTTATGGTAAAGGGGAGAATAAGAAGCTTACAGACTTGTAGGGCGATATAATAAACATAAGGATAAAATTGGATGTGAGATTTCATTGGCTTAGGGGACTTCTGCTACAATGCAAGTCAGCAGCTCCTTTGAAACTTTCAATCTTAGAGAATCACCTAAGGCACTGAGAGGTTTTGTTCGGTTAGCCAACCACTATGTAACAGTGGTGGGATTTAAACTAGTTTCCCTGGTCTCTAATACCAGCTCTCTGCCATCTTACATTGCATTAATGTTTATCAATAGAATGCGTTGCTTTCTCCAGCTTTAGCTCGGGCTCTTCTTATTAAGGAAAGTCTTTCCTAAGAATGAGTTCATAAAAATTACAGAATCTCAGAGTTAGAAAGGTATCAATCTTCATCTACTGACCAAGAGTTCTTATCCTTCTGGGTGTATGTTATGTTCACCTTGAGCAGCTGAGTAAAGCCTATGGCCATCTTTGTGGAATTATGTTTTGATATGTGTAAAATAAAATAGGTAAATAATAAAGAAATTAATTATATTGAAAGTTTTCATAAAATACATATATACATATATGTATGTATATATACGTATGTATATATATATATATATATAAATATATATATATATATATATATATATATATATATATATATATATATATATATATATATATATATATATATATTTACACACACACACATGTTCATGATCCCATCTCTTAAAAGGTAAAACATAACTGTTCTCTTAAAAGAACATGTCATCCTCCCTCAGGCCATTTCTCCAGAAAGGGATCAGTCTAGCATTACCACTCCACCATTTAATTTTCACAATGTTCCCTTTCTGTCAGTTCACCCTCTTTGGTGAAGATTTTGGTTCTACCTCATTTATCCTTGTCACTGGCCACCCTGAGTTCAGACTCCCTAATGTTACCCTTCAGTTCACCTGAAGCTTAAATGCAGTGTGACAAATTTCCTGGATTTGAAACCTGTATTTGTAACCTATTCTCTGTTTGACCTTTGGCAAACTTGTAAACTTTATTGTTCTAGGTTTCCCTATCTATGCAATGTGTGTAATAATACCTATATATGCTACATTACTGGGTTGCTGTGAATAAAAAAATATAAATTATAGTATTATGTAAATTCAAAGCCACCATAAACATGTTAGGTAATATTGTTGGCATTATTATTCATGTAAAACTTAGCCTAATCTGAGTGCTTTCTGAAAGAAAGAGAAGAATTAAAGTCAATCAATATAGCTAAAGAGTTTCATAATTGGTAAAGTTGCAGTATAAGTCTACATTAATCTAGGTTATACAGATTAAGCCTTGGCATTGGGTGCATAGCTCACAATAGAGTCAATCATTATATGTAGAACTGATTTTTCTGTGTAGACAAAGAGGGCTGAACTTGCAGGTATGACGTGGACTATATCCTCACCTTTAGAATTTACTAATTATATAACCTGGAGAGGGAGGAAGGGAACAAACATTCATATAACTCCCACTTAGGAAAACCACCCTGCAGGGTAGGTGCTTTTATGATCTCCCATATAACCTGAGGAAATAAAAGCAAATAAACATGCCCATGGTTATTCAGCAAGCACATGTCTAAAACCAAATTTGAACTCAGATTTTCCCGATTTCTAGTCCAGTATTCTATCCATCTCATTAAATCTTCAGGAACCTCAACTTGGGCAAATCAAAGTCTCATCTATAAAATGCTTGATATTGGTAATTTAAAAATATCAAAATTCACATTTCCTCTAGAAAGGTCAATGTATTTAGCAAATGGCATCATTGATCTACAAGTCAAGCTACTCAAGGAAAATAATTCTTTAAAATGGTTGGGAAAATGTGATAGCTGAAGAAAACTCAGGTATTATCATCATCATCAGGCATTTATCATCATTTCAGACTGGTGTAGTAAGAATCCAATGAGAAAATATTATTTTTAAAATGTACATCTTAAAGTATTATACAAATGACAGTAACTATTTATTATCATTAAAATAAAATATCATTGGCAACTAAAACATTTAAAATTATTAATTTCTAATTACGGTAGCTTGTAAAATAAAGGATTAGTTATTTTTTTCAGTTGTCAATAAAGCTGTAATCTTACTTGATTTCACACTGTAAAAATATTTCTTGAAAATGAACTGTTATTTAAAAATTTTAATCTGCCAAAAATGGAGAAATAAAAAATGTCTTTACTTTTTCTGTATATAGAATATATAGCTTGTTAATTGAAAAATACTGCATAAGTTATATAAAATTTAAATAATTCAGACTAAAAATTCAGATGTTATATACAAAAATTTGAAATTAATTTTTAAAGAAGAAAGATAATTCCAGGGAACACTAAGCTTGTAATGAGCGCTAAAAATTAATTTTCTATGGTCAAAGAATATGAACAGACAATTTTCAGATGAAGAAATTAAAACCATTTCTACTCCTGTAAAATGTACTTGGACAACCGAGCACTTAAGGCTAATTACTTATTGGACAATACTCTATTAGAATATGCTTGGAAAATGACCCTTCCCACTATTCTGTGCTGGCTCAATCGTTTTGGTGTATTGTAGGAGGGACTAGGGTGTGGAGTAAAACAAGCCAGGGGGACTTTGGGGTAGAGGAAGAGAAGGGAGATGGAGGAGATCCTGTGTCCATCCAATTCACTTTTACCTCAAAGACCAAAAATAAAGATCAAGGACTTTTGCTTATTCTGACTCTGGCTGATTCTAAATTATCCAGTGTGCTAACTATCCTCACAAAATGGAAATTAAGACAACAATTGGCTAAGATGATAGGAAAAATAATGATAAATGT
The DNA here is from genome assembly GCF_048593235.1 of Sminthopsis crassicaudata. NCBI lineage: Eukaryota > Metazoa > Chordata > Mammalia > Dasyuromorphia > Dasyuridae > Sminthopsis > Sminthopsis crassicaudata. Next base: position 297,683,125 of record NC_133617.1, on the reverse strand, counting down.
TGGAGGGGATGTAGGAAAATTAGGACACTAATACATTGGGGGTAAGTTATGAACAGATCTAACCATTCTTTAAAGCAATTTGGAACAATGACTAAAGAACTATCAAATTGTGCATACCTTTTGATCCTTCAATGTCTCCTAAATCCCAAGGAGATCATCAAAAAGGGGAAGGCGCTTACATATGCAAAAATGTTTGTAGCAGCCCTTTTTGTAATGGCAACGAACTGGAAACTGAGTGGATGCCCATCACTTGAAGAATGACTGAATAAGTTATAACATATGAATGTTATGGAATATTATTGTTCTATAGAAATGATCAATAGGATGACTTCAGAAAGGTCTGGAGAGACTTACATGAACTGCTACTAAGTAAAGTGAGTAGAATCAAGACAAGAAGATTATGTGATGATCAATTCTGATGGATGTGGCTCTTTTCAACAACCAAGTTACTCAGGCCAATTCTAAAAGACTTGAGATGGAAAGAGCTATCTGCCTCTAGAAAGAGGATTGTTGAGACTGAATGTGGATCACAACATAGTTTTTTTTTACTTTTTTGTTATTTGCTTTCTCTCTCTTTCTCTCTCTCTCTCTCTCTCTCTCTCTCTCTCTCTCTCTCTCTCTCTCTCTGTCTCTCTCTCTGTCTCTCTCTCTATCTCTCTTTCTCTCTCTCTCTGTCTCTGTCGCTCTGTCTTTTGATATGATTTTTCTTGTGCAGCATAATAAATGTTGAAATGTGTGTGGAAGAATTGTACATGTTTAGCATATATTGGATTGCTGTCTGGGGGAGGAGATGGGGGAAGGGAGGGAGAAAAAATTTGGCACACAAGGTTTTGCACAGGTGAATGTTGAAAACTACCTTTGCATATATTTTGAAAATAAAAAGGTATATTTTTTTAAAACCTAGTTTTCTTAAAAAATGAGTTGTAATTTGGAAAGTTACTAAAACATTTGTACCTTTATTTAAGGAAAAAGAAAAATATCTGTCATACTTATGGTTTTAAGTCTTTTTTTTTCTTCAGAAGCAATTCTTACTCTTACTTATTACTTATTCTTACTTTCTAGGTTTCTTACCAATTTAAATTGTGGGACAGAAGATTTTTACATATTTTTTTTAAGAATTAAAACCATTCCTATAAAACACATTATATCATAATCATAAAGAATAGTTTCTTTCTTCTTGAGTTTACAATAATCTATAATAAAGAATTTAGTTTATTTAATATATCTTATATTCTATAATTTTCTTTTCAAGATAAAAGATATTATATTAACTAAATATAGTTGCCTGTCACTTCTTTGTATTGTGCTTGATATTGGTAATTTAAAAATATCAAAATTCACATTTCCTCTAGAAAGGTCAATGTGTTTAGCAAATGGCATCATTAATTGATCTACAATCAAGCTACTCAAGGAAAATAATTCTTTAAAATGGTTGAAAAATGTGATATCTGAAGAAAACTCTCAGGTATTGCAAGGTTTATATACAATATCAAAAATGGTCAGCATTATTGATAAGGAAACCACATGGAGAAAACAGAACCAACCAACCAAAAACATATTATAAGCCAAAGAATATATGTAACAAAGAAATGTAACAAGGAAGGAAAAGCAAGAAAAAAAGTATTTTTTTAAAGAGAGAAACAAAGACACAGACACAGAGAGACACAGACAAACAGAGATAGAGACACAGAGACACACACAGACAGACACAGAAAAAGAGACAGAATCAAAGATTCAAAGAAAGTGAGAAACATCCCTTCGAGGATGTAAAAGACTGTATATTTTATGACCACTTGAAAGAATGAAAATAAGAGGAAGACAGCATAACTGTCTTTTTTTTGGCATTTCAGATTTTTTGGCATTTCAGAATCAAACTTAAAATATTATTGTTGAAAAGGACATTTAATATTCAACAATCTCCATTCTTTCTAGAAGAAACAAACTCAAAACATCAAAACATATTAAACATTTTCTCAAATTGATACAATAATTAATTTTTTATCCTTCCATAAATGTGGTATTGACTTATTCCTAGGTACTAGGAAAATAGCCTTGAATTAATCTTTGTCTATGAATAATAAAAAAAATAATTTTCATACACCTAGTTATCGCTGATCATAATTACATTTAATCTATGAAATAAAATTGAATTAGATTATTTAGAAACAAGAACATAATAGATTTAGAAATAGAATTTATCTTAAAGGACATCTAGTTCATCCTCTACTATTTTGAGTTTGGGACCATTGAGACACCACAAGAAAAATTAATTTGTCCATATAGATAGAAGGTAACAGATATGGGATTTGAACCAAGATACTATGAACCAAGATACTATGACTTAAGCCAGCATACTTTCTTTTGTATCATTCTATTTCTTGAACATAAGAAATTAAAACTTGCCTACTGTTTCCAGACCATCATACCACTTTCCTACCAACTTCTCACCATGTGACTTCACATCTTCCGTTTCCTGACTTCTTTCCAATATCCCTTTACATCTTGCTTTTCCTATCAGAAAGTGAGCTCCTTGAGGACGTGAATTACTTTACTTGTTTGCTTGCATTTGTATCTTCAGTATTTAGTATAGTGCTTGACATTTAGTAAATACATAAAAATTTCATATGCATATATTTATGTGTGATGTATATATATATATATATATATATATATACATATATATGTATATACATATATGTATGTATGTATCTACATATTCATATAACTTAGTCATTCTTACAGTAGCAGCTTCAACTTCTTTAGGGACTTTGAAGTATAGATATAAATTTATTTTAAAGCAGAGAATCTCACACAGAGTAGGTCAACAAGTGTTTCCTGTTTAGATTTTTTAAAAAGATATGGGAAGACAATGAAAGTAAAGGTAGGTAACAAAAGGATCACATAGTCCTGTAAAGATAATTCTAAGTGCTTTGGTAAAACTTAATATTAGCTGAGAGAAATGAGAAAAAAACAAAAACAAAAACAGTTTAGTGTAAAGGGCTACAACTGAGCAGATGCAAGGTAACCTAGCACTTGAGGCTAATTATCAATTGGACAATTCTCTATTAACATGTTTGAAGGATGACCCTGCTTAACTATTCAGTGCTAGCTAGATCAGTGGGTGTGGACAAAGAAGGGGAAGTGAGATCAGTGGGTGGAGTAGGAGGAGGAGATTCATTCTTTTGGCTGTGGAGAGAGAGGAAGGAAGTGTAGAGATTCCTGTATCTAATCCCCTGAGAGCAACCCCAAAAGACCAAGAATAAAGACTTTTGCTTATCCTGACTCCGGCTGATTCTAAGATATCTAGGGTCTCAACAATTTAGGGCAACAAAAATGGTTCTAGGTTTGTTTTGTTTTGCCAATACAGGAATAAAGAAAAGTAAATCACAAAGACAAAAGTCCTACTTGAGGTGAATGGGATGAGAGAGAATGATGAAGACTTGCATAACTCTTATTTATTTTCTCGGTTAATGCCAATTATTTTTGGGTTGAAAAAGGATAGAATGAAAAAAAAAGGGGGAATTGAACCTTAAGATAAATAGGAAACCTCTATATCATATGGATATGTTTTCGTTCCCTAGCCTGAGTTATGTCCTAGACTAAGTGAAATACATAGCAGATGTGATTGTTGACCTATTCTCAATGTTCCAAGAAAGACTGGAGGAGTGAAATATCATAAGACTGCAGAAAGGGAAAGTCACCTTAATTAAAAAAAGGAAATAAATTGAAGATTATAATCTTAGGCCTTAGTCCAATTTTTGATGAAATTCTATAATGAATTTTTATCCAGATATATAGAGAATATTTGGACAAGTTTAGTGATCACAAGGAGCTAACACGGCTTCATTAAGAAGTAATCATTTCAGATTAACCTTACTTTTTTTTTTTCTTACTGACTCTGATTTCCCTTTTGTCATCCACTTGGATATTAACCATATGTATTCATTATGGAACTGGTTTTTAGTCATATACCCAAGGCTTGATTCCTTTCCCACCAAATTCTACTTCCATAATGAACACACATTGTGAATTGTGAAGTGTAAAACAGAAATCACAGGAAATATTCATAGGAGAACATATACAAAGTTAAACACAGAGTAAATAAGCTCTCACAATGGGAGCAAAGTAAGTTAACTGAACAAAGAAAATCACCAAAGGAGAAATTCCCGGAAATTTTTGGCATTGGAAACTACTGAAAAATGACTAAACAAAATAACATATGACCCTCACAATAACTCTAAGAAATAAATGCTATTATTATGCCCATTTTATCATAGAGAAAACCCAAGGCAAGACAAATTTAAATGACTTGCCCAGAGTTGCACTGCTTTCAAGTAAGTGAAATCAAATTTGAACTCATACCTTTCTAATTCTATACTCAATTCTCTAGCTATTGGGCCACCAGTCAGAAAAACTGCAATATAAACAATTCTTCAATAAATACATGAGAAACAACAAAAAGAATCCCATTTAAGAATCAGCTAAGATTATTTTCTTTAAAATTTGTTTTAAATTCTTGTGTTACTTAAAACTATCTAAATCAATTCCTTAAGGTATTATCTAATCAAGGATGCTAACAAATAATCACAGAATAGAAAACAATTCAAATACCAGACAGAAGGAATCAGAAATAAGTTGTTGGGTTTTTTTGTTTTTGTTTTTGTTTTTCTCCAGGGAAAAAAAGTAAGCAAAGATAAACAAAACAATATTTTGGCCTTGCAGGTTTTTCAGAGTGATGAAAGAAATAGTGAGGAATAGACAGAATGCCCTTGGCTAAGAGTAGAATACATTGGGGGAACTGGTACAAAACAAAGTTGTAGGCCTCTCTTTCTGTTTAACTAGGTTGGTTTGAGAATGAAGGTTTAGCAGGCAGTCTTCAAAGAGAAGGTCTCTAAAGGCAATAAGGTTAAAATCAGTGTCAGGAGTATAAACTAACTTGAATTCCGATAAGACATATACCTGGAACTAGCATAAGTTGCCACAGAAGAGACCTACAGCAAGTTTTGTAAATGAGGGGCTGGGAATAAGAATCAATTAAGAAGGAAGCTTAGTGTCCTGGTATCTTAATATTTCTATATGCATTAGTAAGTTGCTCTTGATACTATAAATTCATAGAAATTGCTCTAAAGTAATATATTTCAATTAGGTATTTAATTGAGCTTTTTTTTTTGAAAAATATTCTAAGCTTTTGCCTGAAACAAAAAACCCCCAAAATTCATATTTTTAAACATCAATATTATTCTGATGATTCTATGTGTAATAATGTTATACCTTCCAAAGAATTAAAAATGTAAGTCATTCAACGAGTAATGGAAATATATGATAAGTTTAAAGAGTCTGTAGCAGATTTGCATTTTAAATTAAGAAATGGATCACTGCCATGGAAGATGCCCTAATGTGTTGCATTAAAAACCAGAATATAAGAAGAACAGAAGAAAACTTGATGAAAATAACAGTAGTAGGGGATGCTAAATAAAACAGAAGATGAGAAAACTTGGTTATAGAAGATAGAATACAGAAGCTGACAGGAGCTGATTGACAGTGATAGGACAATATCTATAGATGTCTTCTTGAGATTTGTGCTTATTGAAAGAGAGAAGCTGCTTTCTAAGAGGTAAATAAATGGAGAAAGGAAGGAATGCTCTCTAGAATAACTCATAATCTAAGAACGGGGAAAAAATAAAAAGTTAATGTATTGATTTTTTACTACTCTCACTGATTTGAGGAGGAGAGAGAGAAGGGTGAAGATGGACTTTGTATCTACTTTTCTGTGGAAAAAAGTGACTTCTGAGAGGTCTTTAGAGAATACAGAATCATATGCTATCTGATGACTGATATGAGAAAAAGCTCTTTGGTCTTCAGCTAGACAGAGAGAAATACCTCAGAGCACCAGAAGAAGCCTGAGGAGCTTAATAATTCTCTTAAGGCAAATGCTATTCATGGTAATGTAACACTTTTTGCACACTGCTGAAGGTGGCTATGTGCTAAAAAGAGTTTAATATTTCATAGAGCCCAGAAGTAGCAAAAAAAATGGCTTTACAAAGCAAGATTACTGTGCAATTTGGAAGAGGACCAGATAGCTGAGAAAAAGTTTTGGTCAATAGATAATATGTAGTATATAGCCTCTTCTTTAAAGAAAAAGAAAAAGAAAAAGAAAAAGAAAAAGAAAAAGAAAAACAAGAACATAAAAGCCTACTGTCCAAATTTGTGGACTGCCCCTTTAGCTCCTGGGACATTGGTTCCTTTCCCATGTGTCTTCCTATTAGATTTTGGTAAATGTGAGTGTACTCTTCACCAATTATCACTGTATATGTATCAGAGAGACTTATGGGTACCTATTATAAATATTCCTGCTCTTGGCTTCTCTTAAAGAAATATTAATAGTAGTCCTGATTTTGACTTATATTGATCATGTCTTATAATCATTCTTGCTTGTGCTTTATCATACAGTAACTATTCAGGATTATGAATCAATAGTATCAATGTGGTTTTGTTTAAAGGAGAAGCATATCTTTGAAGGGCCAAGATCTACAGTGATGAATATTTAGATACCTTTACCAATACTACCCAACAATGCCTCTCATCCAAATCTCCTCATGTACACATGCCCCACACAAATGCACACACACACACACACACACACACACACACACACACACACCCCTAGGGTTACCTCTATGAGAGCAATTTTGAGTTGCAAAAAAAGTCTGCTCCTTTAAGAAAACTACTCCAACTTGAAGTAGATGTAAATATGGGCGAGTGATTTGGCCCCAGTCCAGAAACAGAGAATCTGGGGAAATTTGGGGATCAGCAGCACATCCAGGTTCAATAAGAGTGTTAATCTAGTGAGTCACAACTCTTAGAAGAAAAGTGGGCAGACATTTACTGAAACCTAATGGAAAGCCCTAGTGTGCTATTATATATCAAATATACTGTAAATAGCTTGATCTTTCAATATATTTTTACATTACTATTAAGTATAGCTATTCACACTATTATATGATTCATAGGAAAATGTGAAACATAGAAAGTACACTGCATGTTCCAGATCTGTAAACAGTATATTTATGGATGATGATAGGTTTTTATTATGCTTTAAAAGTTCAGTGAAAACAACCTTTACAATGTTATCAGCTAAAATGTCATGTTCTCTCCTAATGTGATTCTGAGAATGTTGAGTTTTACATAAAATCTGATTCAACAGCTTAAGGAAGTCTTTTTTTTTTTACCTGAAATTTGATTGCCCTGTGTGTATTTGAATTATTTAATCAGGGTCAATCAATTGAAAGATAAAAACCTATCAGGCTTATGAACAATTTGAAGATGAAATATCCAATAAATTGTTATTTTCAGATGCAATTATTTCATTGACAATCACAGAATCTCAGAGCTGAAAAGGTCCACTGGTAGCATCAATTAATCAGCTGTCCTTGTGACAAAAAGGAACTAAAGCCAAGGAAAGTGATGGGGTTTGCTCAGGAATACATGGCCAGGTACAGGAAGGACTAGGTCTTCTCTTTTGAATGAAAGAAGCTGCTACATAGAGGGCAATGAAGGTAGTAAAGGTATCCACCCAAGGCAAATGTGAAGGAGACTGGGAGCAGAACTAACCACATATAACTATTCCAATGTGTCTATCCAACCTGCTTTCTCTTTCTCCTTCTCCTGAATATTAAGTGCAATAAACCAAGAAATTCTTTGTCAAACTTGATAGAATTGCTTATCTTCCTTCTAAACCCCAAAAAGGAATGCTAGCCCTTACCTCTTGAGCAGCCTCCTTTAGACTATTTTTGAAAATTAAATCTTGGTCTTGACCAAATGCTCCAAACACTGTTTCCACATCTGGTATTTCATCTTTACAAGCTACATCTTAATTACTGGATCAAAGAGTCAATAGAGTATAGGAAAGTTTAAGCTGAAAAGATAGGAAGTGGACAGGTTATAAAGGGCTTTAAAAGCTAAATTCATCACCATGGTGCCAACTGAGACATTTCTCAGAATGAAAAGCATTGCAAACCTGCAGGGATTTCCTTTGACATATTGAATAAAATTCAATCTTCTTTGCCTGATGCTCAGGGGCCTCCATGAGCTGGTGCCATTTCTATTCTCCCATTTTATTTCATACTTATATCTTCTGGGAACTGTCCAACTTTAATATTGGTTGTCCTGAACACAGCCATATTCTCTAGTTTCTGTGTTTTCCTCCCATGGTGTTTATAAGCTCATAGTATAATAGAAGCCAGCATTGAGTTGGCAAGGATGTCAGAGGACATTTAGTTCGACCCTCTCATTTTATAGATGAAGAATCTGAGGCTTTAAGAGGTAAAATTGTGTCAAACAGTAAATGCCAAAAGTAGGATTTGAATTCAGTTCATCTGATGACAAATTCAGGACTATTTCCACTATAGCATGTTTTTAAAAAATGTTTCTTATTAATATGTAATGCTCTCTTTTTATGCTGAATTCTTTTATAATTATTTATCCAAAAATACAATAAATCCAAAATGTCTTTGCAACCATTTATAATTTTGTCTTAAAATTATTGATGTCTTTTGTTGTTTCATAACATTTATTTCTAAATTTGTCCCACATCCCTCATTACACTCATTTCTTAGTCTTGGCAGTGAGCCAACACTTGAAACAGAGTTTAAAAAGCAGAAAAAAAGTAGTTAATCAAACTCAATCAATAAGCTATCAGACAATTATCTAATGCTACATATCCATGGTTCCCTATCACTTCCATGAAAGGAAGCAAGCTCATTTTTCAACTCTTCTCTTGGCCCATAGTTTGGTTATTGTAATTTTACATATTAATCTTAACCCCCCGTTTAAAGTCAATCTCAAATGTCTCCTCTGCAAGATTTTCTTTGATTTCCCTCTGTCAATGACCTTTGGTTTTTTTTTCTAATGAAATTACCATATATTACTTTTCATCATGATGGTCTATATATGTTAATTATGCCCTGAATTGGGTAGATGATGTTGTTTTCAATACTCAAAAATTCCACAAACATTTTAAGAAGCCATGCCTATAATATTTAATATTCAATGTGGTCATTAGAGGAATTCCATTTCTGCATTTTCTCCCTTATTGAGAGGATGACAAGTTCTGTGAATTAACTCGATTGATTGGCCAATGTGTCTCTAAAAAGAACTTTCCAACTAGCCATGGAATGAACTGTATCAACTAATTGAGAAAATAAATATTTAAAAAGGCAAAGTAAGAACTGCATGGCTTCTAGGAAGATCTTAATAGCTTAGCTTCACAACAGCCTCAGACAATTATTTTCATCTAGGTCCTTGGTCTTTGAAATGCCTGGCCTTAAAACCTGATCAGTCCATAGTTAACTAGACCTCAGAAACAGTCAGCCTAAAGTCTAAAGGATCTGCTCAAGAACCTTAGTTAGGAATAGAAGAAACCACAATTCTCCCTGCAAAAATATCCACCCCACAATGCTTCAAGTAGTATTCTTGTTGTTTTGCTTGATGCTTCTAAGTAAGGTCCCTCTACTTCTTACTTCTTTCTCAAAATACACACACATATACACATGCCCTTGTGTATATTTTTTCTTTCCTCCCCCCCACAAAAGAACTTCATAAACAAATATGCATAATCAAAGAAAAATCCTAATATCAGCCTTTGTCTTGAATCCTTCACTTCTGTTAGGAAATAGTTAATGTGCATTTATTAAACGCTTGTTCATGCCCAGGTACGGAAGTACTGTATCAAGTGCTAGGAATACAAATAAAAGCAAAAAGAAAATGCTCAAAGATACATTGTCACATTGTAACAAAAGGAAAATATAAAAGATTGGTGAATAGTAGGTATATGTGAGCATTAAGGCATGATGGGCATCAGAGAGAATGTTCTGTGGAGATGAGTGAATGTCCTAGACTAGGAAAAAATGATTACATGGGAAGCTAGGATTACATTCTTAAAATGGAGGTTCTGGAGGGAGACAGACAATAAGAAGAAAATGCATCAGAGGGTTCTTTCAATGTAATAAGTAGTCAAGAAGCCAAGTTTACTAACAAAGTGAAGCAATAGTAAAAACCTTGTTGAAATAAGTCAACAGTGCAGCCTGGAGAAGAATAAAAGTAGGTAGCATTTAAGTTCTCACTGGTCCCCTGGAAGCAATCATTGTATCATTGTTTTCAAGTTGATCACAGTTTCAAGTTTTTCAAGTTTGCTTATCTCTATAATTTTATTTATTTTTGTTTCTTTGTTTTTAAACCTGAGTTCCCTATTTTTCCCAAGTCAGAAGTTCAAGGACTACTTACAGGCCTGATCCAATATTCTTTTGCATGAAATCATTAACCTGACACATTTTCTAACCTAGGCAGGTTTGTTCCTCTGAAGGAAACCTGCTAACTCTGTTCTGAGAAGCTCATTATATTGCTTTAGTTTTAATGTATGTGGCTCAGAACTATTGAATTTAACTGATTAAAGTTATTGAATTTAACTGATTCAAGCAGTAGGGAGTATACATATATAAATACTGTTATTGTACCAATTGTTTCCCTGTTTATGCTCACTCCAATATATATTGTTGCAAGTCTTTGCTACTTCCCCTGGTAAACAACAACCAACAAGCATTTAAATAGTATTTTAAAGTTTGCAAAGCATTGTGTATGTTATCTCATTTGATCCTCACAAATGCCTCCAGTTCATGCCTAAAGGAGGTATTTTCCCCGTTTTACAGATTAGGAAGCTGACATTGAGAGGTTGAGTTTATTGCCCAGGATGATACAGCTAGCTAGTTATCTGACACAGGACTTAGACTCGGACCTTTTTCACTTCAGGTCTAGTACTCTAATCCATTCTGCACCCCTTTTGTCATTTTTTATGACATGATTCTCATGCAGCATAATTCATTCATCATTTCCCTAACCAATAACACTCTTAGTTTTAATTATCATTCCAATTTTTGTAAATATAGGTAATTTTCCTTTGTTGCTGTTGATGTTTTGGAATATAAGTCCAAGCAGTGAGTTGATCTAAGAATACGCATAGTTAACAATTTTTGAAATTTCCAACTTATAAGAATAACAGCACAAATGAGCTTACTCGTAAAGAGAAGTGAATAGCAGAATAGATTAGAAACAAGAATTCAGCCATACTCTGTTTATAAGAGTAACATTTAAAACAGAAGTATACACAAAGAGTTAAAATAAAGGGCTAGAGCAGAATGTATCATGCTTCAGGTAAAGTTTAAAAAAAAACAGGAGGGTTAGCAATCATGATCTCAGATAAGGCAAATCAAAAGTAGACCTAATTAAAAGAGATATTTCAACTATTTCTTTCTGGCTACTTATAGTCCTTGGCAGGGGAGCTCTGGAATGTGGATATAATATTCCTGGGAGTTTTCTTTACCTTCTTTGAAGAAGGTATTTGATTGGTTCATTCAATTTCTATTCTACAATTTGAATATAAAATATTGGGGCAGATTCTTGAAAAATGCCCCAAAATTCTTAAATTATCTCTGCTCAATTTTTTTTATCGGTTAGTTGTTTTTCTGATATAGTTCTTCCCTTTCCCCCATTCTTTTGCTTTTGTTTTATTGTTTCTTGATGTGTCATGGAATCATTAGCTTACATTTTTCAAATTCTCATATTTAAGAAATTTTCTTTAGTGAGCTTTTTATCTGATTCTACTTTTTTAAGGATTTCTTTTCTCTGGTAAATTTTTGTACCTACTTTTCCATTTGGGCTATTCCACTTCTGAAGGAATTCTTTTTTTCAATAAATTTTTGGACCTCCTTTTCCATTATGAATCCTGTTTTTAAGGTGCTATTTCTCCAATATTTTGTTTTATCTCTTTTATCAAGCTATTAATTGTTTTTATAATCTTGCCTCATTCTCATTTTTTATTTTCCCCCTCTACCACTATTAACTCTTTCTTTAAATCTTCTATGGATTCTTATTTGACTTGGATCTAATTATTATTTTTCTTTGAGGCTTTGGTTGTAGCTTTTTGCACATTGCTATCTTCTTCTGTATTTATATCTTGGTCTTCCCTACCATAGTAGTAGTTTTAAAGTTTTTCTTTTTTTCTTTTAGATTATTTTTGTTGTTTGTTCATTCTCCCTCCACCCCAAACGATTTCTTGAATTTTATGTTAAATTTGAGCTCTGATCAATTTGGGTTAAATGGACACTGTCCTAAGCTTTTTTTTCTCTCTCTCTCTCTGTGTGTGTGTGTGTGTGTGTGTGTGTGTGTATGTGTGTGTGTGTATGTTTACTGTTCCTTTCAAAGTAGTTCTAGGTGTGTGGGAAGTTTTTAATGCTTCTAAGATGGTGTGATATGGGGATAGTTATGGGTGTCACTGCTATCCTGATCTGCTCTCATCTTTATCCATATTTGTCCTGCTCTTCACTGTCTAAGAATAGTCACCAGATCCCTTACTCCCTTATGATCAAAAATATTTCTTTTTTTTTTATTATTAAAGCTTTTTATTTACAAGGCATATGCATGGGTAATTTTTCCAACATTGACCCTTGTATAACCTTTTGTTCCAACTTTCATCTTCCTTCCCCCCACTCCCTCCCCTAGCAGGCAGGTAGTCCAATACCTGTTAAATATGTTTAAATACATGTTAGAACCAATATATATATATATATATATATATATATATATATATATATATATATATATATATATATATATATATATACTTATTTATATAATTATCTTGTGGTACAAGAAAAATCAGATCAAGAAGAAAGAAAAAGAAAAACTGAGAAAGAAAACAAAATGCAAGCAAATACCAACAGAGAGGGAGAATGCTATGTTGTTCCACACTCTGTTCCCACGGTTCTTTCTCTGAGCATAGATGGCTTTCTTCATCACTGCACAAGTGGAACTGGCTTGAATCACCTCAGTGTTGAAGAGAGCCATGTCCATCAGAATTGATTGTTGTATAGTCTTGTTATCGCCGTGTATAAATCTCCTGGTTCTGATCATTTCACTTAGCATCAGTTCATGTAAGTCTCCCAGGCTTCTCTGAAATTCTCAAGCTGGTCATTTCTTACAGAACAGTAATATTCCATAATATTCATATACCACAATTTATTCAGCTATTCTCCAATTGATGGGCATCCATTTAGTTTCCAGTTTCTGGTCACCACAAAGAGGGCTGCCACAAACATTCTTGCATATACAGGTCCCTTTCCCCTCTTTAAGAGCTCTTTGGGATATAAGCCCAGTAGTAGCACTGCTGGATCAAAGGGTATGCACAGTTTGATAACTTTTTGAGCATAGTTCCAAACTGTTCTCTTGAATGACTGGATGTATTCCCAATTCTACCAACAATGTATCAGTGTCCCTGTTTTCCCACATCTCCTCTAATATTGGTCACTATTGTTTCCCATCATCTTAGCCAATAAGACAGATGTGTAGTGATATCTCAGGGTTGTCTTAATTTGCATTTCTCTGATCAAAAGTGATTTGGAGCATAAGAGGTGCTCTTTTCTACTTGGAAACTGAGATCTGTGAGTGCTTATAGACAATAAAGTTGCCAACCATTTCCATTTACATCCAATGCCAAGAAAAGTTCACCTACAATATCTTTCTAACCAGTTGCTCACCCCTCCATCATCTCTGAGATGAGAATTCTGGAAGCTGCTGCTGCTGCCGCCATTATTATTATAGTCTCTTACTTATGTTGCTACCATATACACTGTGTTCCAGGCTGGCTATCATTCCATGTCAGAGTCCTTTAGGTTGGAGAAATATTGCACCCTGACTTTTTTTGACTCTCCCACTCAAAAATTTGATTTGAAGAGTTATTTTGGAGATGTTTGGAGTAAGACATTGGGAGAGTTCAGCTCCTGACTGTACATTACCGTCTTGGTTCTACCCCCTCCTCATTTTCAATACCAGAAACCTAGTTAAAATATGGAAGCACTTGTAACTTCCCTGAAAGTAGAGGTGACAGTCATCTTTATATTACATACACTTTGTAATTCCCTCAGGGCTTAGTATAAGGCTTCCAAATCTAGACAATATTTGATAAATGCTTGTTGAATTATATAGTCATGGCTGTCCATATACAAAATCCTTTATGTTTCTTGAAGGTCTAAAAACTATGATTGGTAATCATTATTGCAGGGTTAATTATTCAATAAATTTGACTTTTTAATTTAGACTTAAAGACTTAAAAATAAATTTTGATATTTAAAAGAGTATAAGAAATTTGTTTTATTATAGATTTACCAACTATTTACCATCTCATTGGAAGTTTTAATAATTTCAAAATCAAATAATAGAGGAAGAAAAATTTATATAAAATATAATTGTTCATGCCCAAGACCTAAAATAATTTTGTGTCAAGTTTGAAAATAAATTAATTGATTTATATCATAACTAAGTTAAACATTTTACTTTGGAGTAAGGGTATTTTTCTTTCTCTTATTCTCCTTTTGTAGCATGTATCCATTGCCCTAATAATAATAATATTCATGCCGTTTCTCTTGTTCTAATTGTTGTTATTAGTATGCTTCAGCCTGCATACATTCATCTATATTTCCCTTTGGGTTGAGTTCAAATCTAAAGTTTTTGAACACAAATGTATTCTACAATCTGCAATCATACCATATCATTGGAAGGTTATTCCTAAAAAATCTGGACTTTTCTTTTAATGAAAAGCTTGAGTTTAATCAAAATATTATTTCCCAAGGGAATTCCAGTAGTACTCTGTTTCTTATATTCAATTTTAAACATAACTAATTTAAAAAATCTTTCTAAAAGTATGTAATCATGGACCAGGTATATGTATATATAATACTTACAAACACACACATATGCATATGTGTGTGTGGATAATAGACATTCTTTAAAAATCATTATTAATTTTTTAATATATGATAATATATACTATATGGAATAAAATAAGTGTTACTATAACATATTACAATAAAAAAAGATGATTGCTCATGTATATGTCCTTTACAACTTGCTATTTCTTTCAAATATATAACAAAATTAACATGTAATTTCTTTCTTTCTCTCCCATCCCTGCCCCAGAGAACTACTGTTAAATACAAATAAGTGTATATGTATAAATAGGTACATATACTCATATATATATATATATCACATATATATTTATGTGTGTATATGTTTATATATACATGTAAAATTATTCTATACATCTATATTTCAGTTCTTTTTATGGATTCAGATAATATTTTCTTTATATGTCCTTTATAGCTAATTTGTATATTTATAATAATCAAAATAACTAACTCATTCAAAACTGTTCTTAAAACAATATTCATGTCTTTGTATACAACATTTTTTTTGGTTCTGTTTATTTCATTCTTCATAATTTCATGCAAGTCTTTCCATGTTTTTTTCTAAAATATTTTAGTTCATCATTTCTTAAAGCACAGTACTATTCTTTCACAACATATTAAACCTTTTCCCAATTGATGACCATCCCTGTCATTTCCAGTTATTTGCAACTACAAAGAAAGCTGTTATAAACATTTTAGAAGATATAGGTTCTTTTCTTATAATTGACATACTTCATTTTTCTTACACTAATAGAGTGAAAATTTTTGAATGCTGGTAACCCAGGGCTGTTTTATAAGGCAAAATTACTTCTGATTTTCTATCATTCTCCTCTGAAATATTTTGGCTAAATTATATTCTCATTTAGGATGATCTTCAAAGTTTCAGGCTTGATACAATCAACATAATGTCCTTTATGAGAGGAAATTCTCCAGTGTACCTCATCATCTATTAAGGATCTCTTTTCCATTTGGAGCTTTCTTCCATGATAATGCCAAACAAATTTATTGAACCTTTTTCTCCAGTTTATCTCAATTGCTCTTAACAGAGGGTTATTGTATCACATTTTCTATGCTGTTATATCCTTCAAGGAATGTTTTCTTGATATACTTGGGGACATTTTTTGGAGAAGCTTAAAATTAATTAAATTAATTAAAATTAATTCCAGAGTACACTGGAATCAAATGCTTTTTTCATAGTCAAGAAAATAACCCCAGTGGAAATGTATATTCCCCATATGTTTTAGTCAAGAGTATGATGATAAAAGCATGGCCTGCTATAGAATATGACTTATTAAAGTGTGTTTGTTGCCTTTCTCCTTATCTTTGTTTTCACTAGTACCATTTATTTGTTCTCACGCAGCCTATCCAGGACTATGAAGTTAGAGACCAAATGGCTTAACTCTCATTGATAGAGAAAAAATGTAATAACAATCTTGAGAGATCTTTCCCATGTTTGGTCTGTTTGGTGACCACTTTCTATTTTTTTTCTGACTACCATTGTGATTATTTTACTTAGTTGGCCTTCTCAAATAATTGTCTGTAATTTTTTTTTACCTCCCCTATACTGTTTTATGACGTGGTACTCCTCATTTCCCCACAGTCCTTCTCTGAAATAGTATACTTAAGTTATGTTCTAAACTAATATTATCTTGTGTAACATATCACTCTGGAGAGTGGAAGACAGATCAAGTTTTTGTGATATGAGGTAGTTTTTCTGTTCTTTTCCTCTCCTTATTATTGTAACTGATCCACACTGGTGAATTTCTTAGGAAATTTTAACAGTCTGTTTTATTTAATTCACATTTTTTCAGTGTCAACAGCTCATTCAAAAATGTCAGATTGTAGCTTCAATTGCACACCATATTTTGTTATTTTTAGTCTTTGCTCTAATTTGGTATTGCTTTTATTCTTTGTTCTTATAATTCAGAGATCTTACAACACAGAGACAGCTGATTTGACTCCCACACTTGGTAACCAGTCATTTTCTGTCTGTTAAAATATAATCAGTCTTTAAAAAAATGTTATTTGGCATTCACCAAATGATATCTGACTCTCTTCTGAACTTCTTTTATAGCCATGAGGGTACTATTTTTGTCTTTAGATTCTATTGCTTCTTACTCATGATACTTGCATAAAATAGATTAAATATGGTGAATCTTTCTTTTAAAGAGTAATGTCTGCCACTTACTGTGAGGCTTTGGAGAAATCATTGTCCCTCTATGATTTTAACTTCTTTTTCATCTTAAGTCACTGGCTTAGTCCAAATTGTCTCTAAACTATCACCCAATTCCCTTATTCTCTAATGATTCTGAATACATTTTGAACTTGCGAATCAAACTTTCAGAGACATTTTGAGATGTAAGTGCACACAATAACTTATCAACCAACTACAACTTGAAGAAGAAATGTCCAGAAAATGGAAATGATGTTAAATAGCTGAAGAAATAATAATATAAATTGTGGTATATAATTGTACAAATAGCATCACTAATGCTAATGTTTAAAATGCATTGAAACTTATAAGGAAACCTAAGAGCAATAAAAAAAGAATATTTTTAAGCTATATTGGAAGAAAATGAAGGATTAAAGAAACTACAGTACCTTTGTTTGGGGAGAAATGGTAATATCCAACAACATAATTCTGTTTCTGTTATCACTATAAAGAAGAATGCATTTTACAGTGGAAATGATGGACTAAAAACTGCTAATAGGGAATTGATACCAGAATTGAATAAGGAGACAGTGAGAGAACTTATAGCTTCTCTGGATGAAGAAAATTCAGATTGATTAGAACCTGAAAGAATGGAAGGTCTTACTGCTGAATAACTATTGGTGATATTTAAAACAAAACAGAAAACTGAAGGACATCACAATGAATAAAAGCTGATGTTTTGGTTCTTTATTAAAGAGAGGATAGTAAAATCAGCAATATATAGATAAGAAAATTTAATTTCAATTCCTTGTAAAATTCTAGCATTTGTTAAAAATTGCTTTGAACATCTGGAAAAAAGGGTCATAATTACAAAAATCCAGCATAATTTCATTAGAACACATTATAACAGGAAACCTCATTTATTTTTTTCTTTTTTGACAAGATTACTAAAATAGTAGATGAAGTAGAAGAAATAACTGTTAGCCTCCACTCTCAAGAAGTTCGTAGTCTATCTCATATGGAAAACAACACACAAATAATTATGTTCAAAAGAATCTTGATAGACATTGGGCTGACTCTGATAAGAAGAAATTCAATAGGGATAAATTTAAAATCTTGTACTGGGATATAAAATATCAGCTTCATAAGTATAAGATGGAAAAAGAATGATTAGACAGTTACTCCAACAAAATATCTGAGGCTTTTCATGGATTGTAAGCTCACTATAAGTCAGCAGGGACATCTGGCAGCCAGCAGCTAATGAGTTGTTAGGCTCTATTAAAAGGGTAACAGCTTTCAGAAATGGGAAAATTGGTCTTCCCACACTGTGCCATCATCAAACATCACACTGAGCACTGTATTCAGTTTTGGGAATCACAGTTTATAAAGGCAACTGAGAAACAATTAAAACTGTCCAAAAAGTGTAATGACCTGCTTCTAGAGTGTTGGATTATATCTCTTTGGAAGTTTTCAACCATAGGCAACAAGGTCACTTGTTTGTGACCACTGGTCAGTGTATTATAATGTCAATTTTTTTTGAAAGGCAGGATGAAAAGGATATATTTTTAATATAACACAAATATTTAGTGGGGGAAGGGTGGTGAAGTAGGGAGAATGAAAGTTTGCTAGTGTTGGTCCTTCTTTAAAAATGAGATTCCAGGAAAAAACTATGACCATGGGATCATAGAACTGAACAAAGGCCATCTAGTCCAACCCCCTAATTTTGCAGATCTGCAACTTGGAGAAATTAAATGACTTTCCCAGAAATAGTAAGAAGTAGAGGCAAGATCTTAGCCTTGGCCTTCTGACCCCAGAGCCAGACTTTTCCTGCTATACTACTTTGAGAGAAACAACTCAAATCAATGAATTAATAGCATTCCTTTTTTAAATATAAAAACCTACTTTCATTCAACTTTTCTTTGTGTATGTTACTTCAAATCTACATTTACACAAATCATTTCCCCTGAGAAATAACCCATATTTATTTTCATAAAACTAGAATAATTTTATGGCAGTGACCAGATGATTCATGAATGAAACATTATCTGACAATCTCAATATCAGTACAAAGCACTTTGCAAAAGAAAATAGTTTATAGCTTCAAAGTTTTTACATGCAGAAATATGATATCAAATTTATTCATGCAAACTAACAAAAATGCTTTGATAATAGTTTTTCAGATGCAGATATTTCTTCAAAGACAAGGTTGGTTAACTCCCTTCTTCCTCCTCATACAAATGATACTTCATTTTTGTCTTCTACTTAAAACAAATTCACCTCAGAAAATGTCCTTACTTTTGAGATTCCTCTGGGTAAACATATCAGGCATGAATTCTGATGAGCCATGGTTAGTACCACAGAATTCAGTGACATTTTCCATTTCTCTGCCAATAAAAAAAGCTAAGAATTTTAATCAGGGATTCTGAAATGCCTTCTAGACCATGACAATTAATATCAATTCCTTTCTTCTTGAGACTGCAATTTTCTGGCTCTTTCTCTACCTTTTAAATTCTTTTTCTGCTCACTTGAGTAGCTTCCTCCCACCCCCAAGCTTTATCTACAGTATTTAAAATTCTGCTCTATCTCCCATTCTGTTTGATTGCCTCAATTCTAGTTATTTCTTCCTTTTATAACTTTCTTCACTCATTCAATTTTCTTTTCTTTCATCTCTTTTGCAATTGTCTTTAGTATCTTTTCAATAATTTTTAAAACAATTTATAGGTACAAGTGTGTGCAGACATTAATTAAATCTGCATATATATGTGATATGTCTACAAATTTATACACATATACCCCTTGTGCCCTATTTCATTGACATAACTTCAACAGTAATTTTTCTTATTTTTGTCTTTGCTTGAAATTTTGAAAAACTCATGACTTAAATGATATGGATATTCAGTAAATTCATGCAGATAAAGATAAGGATGTTATAAAATTTGCCCTGGCCAAAATTAATTACCTTATGTCTAATTCTTTGGTGACGAGTTTCTCTAAATTTAGTTCTCATATAACAGACAGAAAGTCCACCACTGAGCCTACACCTGAAACCTTCTCAGTGTAGAAAGACTGATTCCTTAAAGCATGTAGTTAGCTGGTGTCATACTTAATCATCCATATACCACAGAGAAGGGTCTAGTGGAAAATTTCTTCTTTTCCACATGATCCAGTTCTTAAAGAGGATCATGTCATCAGGGAGGTGTTCTCATGAAATGCAAGTGAAATCACGTGAATGAGTATCTGAGATCTGTTGAAGATCTTAGCTTAAAAAGGCCAAGGTCTCCCTTTGCATGTAGGGTCATCTGCAGTCATCCTGATTTATATAACTGGCTATTGGATCCAGATGGCTCCAGATCCCTTCCCACTTAAGTTTCCCGTTTCTGGCCATTACAAAGAGGGCTGCCACAAAAATTCTTTAGAACTCTATTTTTAACCAATATCTTTTATTTGTAATATACTACTTTCC
The DNA here is from genome assembly GCF_048593235.1 of Sminthopsis crassicaudata. NCBI lineage: Eukaryota > Metazoa > Chordata > Mammalia > Dasyuromorphia > Dasyuridae > Sminthopsis > Sminthopsis crassicaudata. The sequence goes on along the minus strand of NC_133617.1, from coordinate 297,662,715 downwards.
ATTAGATCACAATATCTCTAGGACAAAGTTTCCCACTTCAATTAGCTAGATTAGGGCAAATAATGAACCCAAAGAAGTAGGTGCATGTTTTTGAATTCACACTACCTAAAGGTATAATTATGTAAAAATTGGTTATTATTCCAGCCCAATTCAAATATGGAATTCAAATCTGAAAACTGTGACTACTTCATAGGATTTATTGTTCATACTATTAGGGACCTCGCTGATGACAAGATACATATTTGCAACAATGTAAAGATATGGAAAGGCAATACTGTGTTGTGAAGAAGAACCAGGAAGATCTGAATTCAAAACCTACATCTGCTACATGCTGATTATATTACTCTGGACAAGTCACTTAACAACTTTGTGCTTCAAGGAAATTCTTTAAGCTTGTTGAGCTATTCTAATAGAAGAAGATCTTTAAGGAAAATTATTTATATTGATAATGATGATGAAAATAATAATAACTCATAGTGTCTTAAAACTTGTAAAGTGTTTTACAAATAGGTAATTTTATTGTTACAAAAATTCTGGGAGGAGGTGTTTTATTATCCCCATTTTCAGTTAAGGGAACTGCAGCAGGCTGTGGTTAAATGAATATTTCCCCCACGAATAAAACTGGAATTCAAAAAAAGAATAAAACGTTCTCTCTCACCCCCCAAAAATGATTTGCCAAAAGTCACAAATTGTAAATATAGAAGGAAGAACTTAGGCCAAGTCTTCCAAACTTGAGTTCAGTTTTCATTTAAACAAACAAGAAAGAACAGTGCAAGGCAGAACATAAATTCCAAAGTATATTGGCAATACACATTATGTGAAGTCAAGAAAATGAGATATACTAGGATTAGCTAGAGGGGTTAGGGAAGTAGCAGAATTTGAGATGAGTTTACTTTGTGATTAAAGAATTATTCAGTATCACACAATATATGTATACATACATATAAATAAATGTGGTACCTTTGCTTGCAGTAAATAATAAATATTGAAATGAAGTGAAATATATTAATAGTTTTATTTGTATTATTTAAAGAATATCAAATTTACTCTTAATACCAATTTAATGGAAATGATGAATAATTCTTATATTTACTTTTTTGAAAATGCTCAACCTTTTGAGGTTGTTATATTCACATTCATATTTGAAATTCATAAAACTCAGTTATTGAAAGATATGAAAACAATCTGTTTTGCAATATGGTTTAAATGCCAGGTTTCACAGTTTTTGGTGCTGATGATAAATAAAGAATAGTTGTGGGATATATTCTTGTTTGTCATCATCACAACAACAGCAAAATAAAACTTTTCTCTAAGAGATGATTCTCATCACTGAAATAATTCCAACCTGATATACTAACTACTAAGTCTTTGGTACCATCTATTGACTGAATGAATTATTTCAATTTTAACTCACAAACTACATGCAAATGTAGTAATGAATAAATAAATCTTAGGATCATAAATGTTGAGCAATGATGGAATTTAGATGCCACAGAATTTAAATTCCTTTTACAAACAAGAGATTAAATAATTTATCCAACTGAGATCACATACGTAATATGTGACAAAGGAAGAATCTGATTCCAGTTAGTCAATAAACATTGAAGGAAGCTAGGGAAGTTAGGAACTGAGCTGAGTTGAAAGTGTTCAGACTTGAAGACAGGTTGAAAAAATGCCAAGAACTGTGAGAAAGAGAGTATCTTGTTCAGGGAATAGCAAGGAGATTATTGTTTGGATGAAAGAGTAAATGAGAGTAGAAATAGATTGGAAAGGAAGGATGGAGGTTAGTTGGGTCTTTAAATGCAAAACAAAGGTTTTTGTATTTGATCCTGGTGGTTATAGAGAGACACTGCTAATTAGTGGATAGGGAGGTGATAGGGTAAAACTTGAGCTTTAGAAATATCATTTTGGCAGTTGAAATTACGATGGATTGGAATGAGGAGAGACTTGTGGCAAGCAGACAAATTAGAAGCCTATAACATGTATGGTTCAGGTGTGAGGGCAGAAGGACCTTTAGTAAGATGATGATAGTTTCAGGGGAAAGGAAGAAATATGTTCAACAGACATTTCAAAGGTGAAATCAGTAACTCTTGGCAACAGATTATATATGGGGGTTTGGGAGGGATGAGTTTTGCAGTAGGAGATAGTAAGAATGTAGTTTGACCTCTAAGTTACAAGCCTAGGGACAGGTAAGATAGTATCATAATTAATTGTAATAGAGACGTTTGAAAGAGATCAGAATTTGGAGAGGAAAGAGTTTAGTTTTGAACATATTGAATTTAAGATGTCTATAGGACCTTCAGTTTGAGATGTTTGAGAGGCAGTGAGACACTGGTAGTCTTGCAGAAAATTAATTACTTAATAAGTAGATTTGAGAATCATCCTTACAAAATGATAAAATCTATTAGAGTTGATTGGATCACCAAGTGAAGTAGTATAAAAAGGAAAGAGAAGAGGGTCCAAACAGAATGTTGTGGGGAATGTATAGTTAGTGGATGAAGATCCAATGAAGGGGCCTGAGAAAGGGACCTCATCAGATAGGTAGGAATTGAACCAGAAGAGAATGGTACCCTCAGAACTTAGAGAGAACACAGTATCAAGGAGAAGAGTATGATTGACAGTGTAAAAAGCTATGAAGGAGTCAAGAGTGACATGAACTGAGAAAAAAAAAACATTGGGTCTGGTAACTAAAATTTCACTGGTAAGCACTTTTCACTGAATGATGAGATCAGATGCTAAATTATAAATAGTTAAGGACGGAGTGAGGAAAGAAGTATCAATTATAAATGGCCTTCTCAATGAAGTCAGCCCCCCAAAAGCAGAAGAGATGTGTGATGAGGGCAAAGATGGAAGATTCAAGTAAAGATTTTTGAGGATGAATGAAGTATGGATTTGTAGATATTAGGGAAACAGCCAGAATCCAGCTCTTCTAATCAAAAAATACATTGATTTTTCTCACTGTACATAATTGCCTTTCTCTAGATAAACTTTCTTCACAACATTTGCTAATTAAAATGATAAATACAATATATTGAAAAGAGTTATGGCAGTTATTTGATTGCCCTGAAAAGTTTACTCCAGCTCCCTAGTAATTAATGTGCCTAAGCAATTAATATATGTAAAAATCTACTCTCCTTTTCTTGCATGAATCCTTCCCTACAGGCAACAGTCACATCAAATCTATAATTTAAGTCTATCAGTGGATCTTCACTTGGCTTCCTCATTTATTCACATGATTTTATCTTTTGCTAGCCTTACAGGGTAATTCATTATCTAGTGAACTTTCAACATTACTAAGACTGGAGGGTAAGGAGAGGTGATGAACCCTTTTCCAGAAAAGGTAGAATAATATGAAACACTTGAAAATGTTCTCATTTTGTGTGTAATTTCATGGATAATTAGGAAGATTGGTTTCCTAAAACAAGCAAAAGGAGAAATGAAACTGTTCAATGAGCTACAGCAATCTAAGACTGTATCCATTATGTGTATGTATGCATATCATACACACATATACATATATATGTGTATATACATATACACATACATATGTAGAAAAGTTACTATCCATCTGACTTAATAAAAGCTCATATCAGAAGACAAGGAAAGTAGATTACCTATCAAATACCTGAGAATACAGAAAGAACTTAGGATAAAAATCTTTTTCTGTTTGTGATTGTATAGACATGCGAAGAATTGTAAGAACAGTAGGGTACCATAAAAAGAGAATGTGTGGATTCTCTTCTCCTCTTCATTCACCTCCCCTGCATATACCCACATTGAAAAGATTCTTTTCTAAAGCAGTAATCTGTACACTTTTTGATAATAAAATCCTATAAGTAAATTTTTTTCAGTACTCCTTAATTCCCTCTTTTCCCATCTTCTCCCCACTTTCTCATGAAGTGGCCTTACCAAAGTCAACCCATCTACTTGTTCAGTCATCTCTTCCAACCAATTGTTTTCTGTTATCTTCTCCCCACCCCAAACATGCTCATATCTCCCTAGGGGAAAAAGTCATTCAATCCTCCCATCCCAGCTAACTACTGTCAGTTTCTCTCCTGCCTTTTGTAGCTAAACTCAAAAAAAAAAAAAAAATCTATAATTGATGTCTCTACTTCCTTTCCTTGAACTTTTCTTAATATGACTTCTAAATTTATCATTGTGCAGAAACTTCTCTCTTCAGTTTCTAATCATCTCAATCCTCATTTTTCTTGACCTCTATGCAGCCTTTGACACTACTGATCACTCTTTTCAAAGCCCTTTTTTCTCTAGGTTTTCAGGACAACGCTCCTTACTGGTTTTTTCTTCCTATTTATCTGACCACTTCATCTCTGTCTTCTTTGCTGATCACTTCCAGATCATGATGTTTATCTGAAGGTGATCCTTAGGGTTCTTTCCTAGGTTCTCTCCTCTTCTCTTCACATGCTATTTCTCATCAGCTTCCATGGATTTAATTATCATCTTTATGCTGATAATTCCCTACTCTCTATATGTCCCAATCTCTCTCCTGACCTTCAATCTCACATATCTATCTCCCTCTCATATATCTCAAATCTAATGTCCAGTAGACATCTTAAACTAAATATCCAAAACAGAATTTATTTATCTTTCCTTCTAAACCTTCCCCACATTCTATTTTTCCCTATTACTGCAAAGGTCAACATCCT